>NC_092797.1:56010191-56610191 GCF_918797505.1 Bemisia tabaci
TTCTTTTATTTTTTATTTTTTCCTTGTGTTACTGCCCTCTTTAGAGGTGTAAATGGCCTTAGATGCTAAAGCACCGCTTTAAAATAAAATTATTTTACTACTGCTACTTGTTTTCTTTTTTCCTTTTCTTCTTTTTTTCTATTTTCCTTTTTTCTATTTTCCTTTTTTTCCTTTTTTCTATTTTCCTTTTTTCTATTTTCCTTTTTTTCCTTTTTTCTATTTTCTTTTTTTCTTTTTTCCTTTTTTCGTGTATCCATTTTTTCTTTTTTCCATTATTTCTTCGTTCACTTTTTTCTTTTCCCCTTTTTTCTTTCTCCCTCTCTTTCTTTATTCATTTTTATCTTTTTTCCTTTCTTCCATATTTTTTACCGTCCACGGGACAAAGGACACTACAGAGACGCCGCGACACTCCTGTGATGAGGAAGAACGCCTCCGTATAAATTTCAAAGGTTTTTTCTTCCCTTTTTCAAAACGCCTTCAAATAACGATGATACCCAGCAACACATCGAAGCTAAAATAGTGGTATCGCGGAAACTTGCTCGTGTGATATGGAGCACTTCAATAGACCAATAGATCTAGCACGAATTCAAACATACTGATTCATGTTTCCTCCATAAAATTTCACGTAAAGAACACGATTTGTGCAAAGGAAGTAAATGATTTGGATTCCAAAATCAATGTTTATTAACGCTTCTATTTAGAATTCGTAAATGACATTATTAATGAGAGCGATTGGATGAGCAATATCTACGTTTAGGATTAACAAAAGCCATATATCAAGAACCCAGCGAATGATTTCTGCACTTGCAGCTCATAGATGCGGTATTGTGATTTATGTCTGAGGTCTTTTTTACCGTTGCTTATTATTGCGTCAACTCTGCAGACACCAGCGTTGTTTTTCTCACGTCATCATTTCTCCATGCGATGACATCGCAAAAGCTGCCAACTGCTATTAAGTGAATGTTTTATATCTGTTCCAGCGGAGCCGGACCTATACGTGCCTTTGGATGACGAATCACTGCAGTTGGCGTTCTTGAGGTCTTGTAAATTCTACCCTCAGAACGCATTCGAAAGAGTAAGATGACTTTTTTACTTTTTATTTGTATGTTTTCGTATTCTTGTATTCTCTAAAATTCCGAAATTGAGGAAACAAATGCATTTTTATTAAAGGAATTTATAATATTATGAGATTTTAGTCATATTTTGGGCCGTCAGTATAGCATGAGCACAGCAAAAAGCACTTGGGGATGTTGGTGGAGTAAAGATTCCCGGTGGTAAATGCCTAATGAGGCAAAAGTTAAAGCAAAATCGGTGTTAAAGTTTCCTTCAAGACAAGATTTCTCCCCTTAAACATTTATACTATATTTTTTAATTAGGAACAACACATTCTGGCTCAGCTTCGAAAGTGTGTAGGTACCATTAATTTTCCTATGCCCATAAGTGTTTTTACGGATGAGCCAGTTATTATGGTTCCCATAGTCGGAAAATGTAGTCTATGAGAAGACGGACAAAGACGCAGAATCAATTTTCGTATCGAAAGTGAAAATTTCAGAGAAGAATAAAAAGAGGGATTGCCTCCAGTAATTTTTGTTTTCAATGCTTTTTATGTTTTAATATTCAACTCAAAGAATTATTCACGTGCTCGCAGCTTATGGAATTTTACAACTTTGTTTCCGGTCTTCTGCAATTTTCTCCAATAGAGAGAGGTTCTTCACTGAACCTGACGTGCTTTCTAAAGGGAAGTGTTCAGAGGCACCTGACGCGGATGAGAGGGCTAGAAAAATCAGAAATATTACCTGACGTCATTTATAATTGAGATACGTTTTCCCCCTTTTTCAATATTTAAATAAGGCATAACAAATCGAGCAAAGATGGTATGGAAGAGTCGCAAACTTAATTCTTGCACCGGCACCAAAACCAGTAACGTTGTTAAAACAAAATGTGTGTGTGTTTTGCCAACACATCGTCCACTTTTCTACCCATGCGTTAAAGTCTCCAATTGAAAGCAGTAGGTCGATTGTTGACTCATTATCAATAGATAGGCTGTTTTCTATTGCACTATGCGTGCTGCGGCAACGATAGAAGTATGTTGGTAGATGCTTTTCTCAAACCATTATTTTATTAACTATACCATATAACCATTATAATGACCATCATATTGTTATATTGTATTCTTTGTCATTATTTTCTACCATGGTGTTGCGCCCTCTCAAGAACCAGTCATCGGGCAACCTATGCCTGAGCGTTGTGCAAAAGCAACTTGATGAGGCGTATCGGAGCGCAAACCTCAACTTTTCACCTCATTTTTATATGCCGAGTGCTCAGTGCTCCCATATTTCAGCTTGGGCAAGACCCACCACGCGTCCCGCCGCGGGTTTTTAATAAGCAGCCGACAACTCAGGATCGATTGTATCAATTAACAACATAATATTTGCTGTGCTCAACTTGCCCTGTGCTACTTTATTTTCTTCGTGAAAGGTGACTCAAAGAAGGAAATGTTGCAAGTCAAAATTCCAACTGCTACCCAGTGTATTGCTACAGTTGGAACTGTGGATTTGGTTAAGTTCTTGAATTGGGCGTATTTACGCTAAAAGGAATTATAAGTATAGGGTTTGCGTGAAACATAGTTCCTTTTAGCATAAATACATCCGATTATTCTCACGTGCTAAGGAAAAACGCCGTGAGAACCTCCAAACGATGCTAAATTTCCTTGGCGGATCTAGAGATGGGGTGGCATCCCCCCCCCCTCCCTCGGGCCAAAATAAGAAAAAAGAGGAAATTGGGGGGGGGGGGGAGGAAGAGAAACAAAGTGCTCTTTAAAATTTACTGAAATGATTTCAAGACGGAAATATATAACCAAAGTTTACTAAACCAGAGGTTACTCAACGCACCGCAGAAGTAAATACTCAGTTCATAAAATAAAAGAAAATTACGTTGAAATGGGTATTATATCCGTCAATATTCATCTCTCAATAATGCACAAATTGTATGCTAAAGTTGCTAAATTCACATTCAATCTGGGAGGGCCTATTTTTGTAAAATAAAAAACCCGGACCCGCCCCCTTTATATTCCCCATTCTACATCAGCAAATGCCCCCCCCCCCCTCCGACTCACTCTGGATCCGCCCCTGCTTAGAGACATTGTAAATTTTCGAAAAAATTAATACATGGTTTCCTCCCAATTTGTCAAAGAATTTTGCTCATAATTTTATCTAAAGTGTTTGAAGATTTCCAGGAAAAATGTCTATAACCTTCCCTTAAAAATGAATATTTTCCGAGAGGAAAATTTGGCATGTTCATACCGTGTTCGTCTTAAACATGACAACAAAATGAAATGCTTCCTTCGCAGCTCAAATTTGAAATGAATCCTCTCTCTCTATTGTTTCCTTTGGCTTTCAGATGAAGCAGTTGTACCGGCTCAAAACGAAGCATCCGAAATATTTTTCCAACCTTGTGCCGAGTGAGAACAAGAACGTATTTAGCAATAATCTCCTTACTGTTTACCCAAACAGAGACCAGCACGGTAGACGAATCCTGCTCGCTCAACTTGGCGGTAAAGTAATTCAATTTTCATTTAAATCGTGGTATCAAATTGGCCTAGATATTCTTGAGTGTTGTAAAAAAAAAAAAAAAAAAAAAAAAAAAAAAAAAAAAAAAACCCCAAGGAATCATTTTATACATCGATCTTTCATTTTTGAGGTTGCACAGAGTTAAAGGGAATGACCCATTGATCGAAAATACAATAATCGATTAACAATCGGTCTAAAAGTCGAAGAGGATGAGTATCCCCTTGAACAACGTGCAACCGGAACAGTGAGTTAAATAGTCGACGACCTTTAATTTGTCGCAGCGACGCGCTGACCATCTTCCTTTTCTATCAGGGGCCATTCAGGTGCGCAAAAAAATGCAAGTTTGAAATGTCACCTTCCCTATGCGACAAACAATGACGTTTGAAATTTTCATTTTTTTGACGCACCCTAAGTCTACGCTGTTAAAAACTTGGGAGTGAAATTCCGTGCGCCGGAGTCTAGGAAGCGTCCAAAAACCCTGAACGATTCGAATGCGGAGCGGAATCCCTGCTCCTCACGGAGGAGCCTGAAGTATTCCTACAGTCTTGTAAGCGCTAATATGAGTTTCACGAGTGCACTGCGTTTGGCGCAATGCGAGAAGTATTCAAACAGGTTTGTAGGCGCTAATAGGCGTGTCAAGCCGATCGCACTGTTTGGCGCAATGCGTGAAGTATTCCAACAGTCTTGCAGGCGCTGTGATGCGTTTGACGCCGACCGCACCGTGTTTGACGCGATTATTCGAACTCACTTTAGAATAATCGCGGCATCGAATAATGGGGCTCATAAGGTCCATGCTATTTTGAAGCCTTATGAGCATTCCAACGTTGCCTCGTTTCTCCCCATAAAATATTTGACCAAGAAAGGTTAGGAAAGTTCTGTGTTTTTTCTTTTTTTGCAAAATTCCACGTAGAACACGATTCTTGCATCGAAAATTACTGAGGTTAACCCTTAACTAAGATATTAACGTTTTCATTTTACATTGGTCACGGAAAATTTGAATATACAATACTGCTACGTGCAGTCATATCGCGCATCACAAGAATTTGGGCGGGATTTTTAACCGAGCGGTGTTCCTCTCTCGTCCTGTGTTGCTCAAAGCGTTGAAAAGTGCAAAAGTTAAACCGAAGCACCGAAATCGAGATCGCAATCTTTTCATACCACAGAGACTGATATGGTACCGTTCAGTGCGCGATTTGCCTCGCGTGGACCATTGTGACAGAGTAGAATCTACTATTTTTGCGGGGTGTCATACGCTGTTATGGTGCTAATTTCACTTCGCACTCATATGAATTAGGCGGGGTTCTTGGGCGCTACCTATAGACTCCGGGACGGAATTTCACTCCTCGAATTTTGACAGTGTATCCTCTCCTCTCTGAATTCCAATTCAAGCGCTTTTTTTGAGATTGTGAGTTTATCTCCGAGAAAACTAGTGGCACCATTCTGTTTCTCAAGTAATTTCACATAAGGGGAACAACTGAAATCGCAAATCCCTGCGGCTCCATGGAGCTCGGGATTTTATGGCTCGTTCGAGTACCACCAATCACCATGCATCGTATCAATCATTGCTTCCAAAGAAACGAGTGCACTGCGGCTAACACCTCCTCAGTGCTAATTACCCGTCATTGCGCAGGATCTTGCCAGCCCTCGCCGCGCCACGGGCAGCCAATGCGGACCCACAATCAATCTCGACTGGTCAAATAGAGTCAGCTGTTCCCTGGACGGGGCAAGTCCCTTCTGTCATTCCTCGTGTAAGCTCGGTGAAGAAACGTGGAGGGGGGGGGGGCGAAGGAATTTTAAACGTCGCTCATGACAGGAGGCCCGCGCTCAAATTGGCGAAAAGTAACGCGAAAGATTGCCGCCTTGCCTTGCACAAGTCGCGCCGCTGGAGCTCGTTGCCATGTTGCCAGGACGACGCAATTTTGCCGATGATCACGGGAACGAAAATTTTGATTGCAAGGATAGAACTTCAGTTTTAATGGATTACTCAATTTTCGGCCGACGTAACCGAATTTTTCAGTTCAAGAGCCGAATTTCAGTCTCGATAACCGAAATGCTTGGTAAAGAATACAAGTTAAAAAGTATGACTGAGTTTAACTTCTGTTATCTGAACGGAGCTAGGTTTGGTTCCCATGACATGTGAACTTCAAATGCCTGCACTAAAAAGTATAGCTTTCCGTGTGAACAGAAATTTTTTCTCCTTTTACACTTTTAAAAATGTTTGAATGAAGTACTGTAGCGGAGCAGTACTGTAGCGCCCAAAAGCCCCAAGTGATTTTGGTGCGTAGCGGAATCTATTCCCCTCATAGAGTGATTCACTCTATTACGGGGCGGAATCAAGTCTTTTTGCGGAGTATTATACGCTTTAATGGTGTCGATTTCACTTCGCATTCATATCTTTCGGAGTCTTTGGGGTGCTATGTGTATCGACTTTTCATTCCTTGATTGTTCAAAGGTCCCATTCTCCTTGGACAGTCACATAAAATTACTATTCCAATATAAAGTTTCGCAAGACAAACAACTGCCGTGATGGTGCCTCTGGATTTCTGCGGACTCATCTCCCAATCTCCAAAAAAGGCTTATAAAATTGAGATTGTGAAGGTAGATTAGAGGAGTGCTCTGTTAACGAGAGAGACTATCTATTCATAGAGTAAAACTCTTCGTAGGAAGATAGGGATAAAAGCAGCAGCAGCACAACTGCCACGAATTTCGGAATTCTTTTCTTACCATTTATTAATAAACTTTATTAAATATTCATATCCTTATCGCAAAGAAGATACTTCTAATTTTATTTAATTACGTCCATATATACTCACCCCTCCGACGTAAGGGTGTATCTCGATTTCCACGTGAGCCTCGTTGTACATAAAACTCCATGCTATTTGGGGCTCATGTGGAAATAGAGATATGCCTTTACGTCAGAGGAGCCACGAATGCGACCGCTAATGAGTAGATAAACATTATTACCTAAAAGCTTAAAAACCTGAACGGGTAACATTGCATGGAAGAATGTTCTATCTACAAAGACACCCGAAAAGTCATATTAAACAGGCGAGTGAATAGAGTTGAAATTTGCAGTTCACAGAAGTTTGGAGAAAAGTGTATTTGAATTTTTAACTAGTCATGTTTGAGTTCGAGTTTATAGACTACAAATGCACTGCACATCTGTACCATTTTTTGGTGTAAAAAACAAATTGAATTGCTTTTTTATTCTTTCTCACGCTGGAGGTTGTTTTCGGTCGAGAACTTCAAAACCGAATTTTTGACCCAACTTTAAAAAGAGCTCTCCAGAAAATTTGCTCCCGCTGACCGAAATCTGTTGTCCATCAATCGTCCTATGTTTTGACTACTTAATGCTCCTGCTTGCATAAACTGTTCAGTTTGACAATTCAAAATTCACGTTAAGTTTCGATGAAATTATTGATATTTTTGCACGTGAGTAAACGTATCATCATGGTGTGCAATCAATTAGTGGTTGGTGCTTTGCCAGTTTGACAACAGAGCGAATAACTTATGAATGAAGTAGTTTGCCAGAAGGAGGGGGCGGGGGCTACTATTTGCGAAACGTTACGGGGCTCAGAAATAGGCCGATTAAAAACAAAAGAATCCCCCCCCCCCCCTCTGCGCATGCATTAACGTAACAGTGATCTATCACTTGATATCTCCATAGAGACCTCTATCACGTGTGTTCATGGATTTATTAGTTGATCGATTTACTCGTAAATACTCTAAAGTAGCTTGCATTATGCTCGCTGTGTTTCAACCTGTATAGTTCCTGGTCAGTGATGTCACAGCAAAGAGAAAATACAGGTACAATAATTAGAAAAGTTAGCATCCACTATGATCCTTTAAGTTAAATTAAAACTAGCGTAATGGTGGCACTCCTCTGAAATATCTCTTTTTTATGAAATTGCATATTACAGAATTTCATTAAAACCTATGTTACATGCTTTGAAGGACCGAATTCCTTCTGAAAAAGATCTCTTTGGGTTACAATTCATTGAGCAAAACAAAGATGACTTTAATGCATCCATTGGTAAATCATTTGCGAAAATCAAATTTTAATGAACGCTCCATATTTGTATTATTAAAATTTTACCATGCACGGCGCAACATTTTATCTTGCTCTTATGCCCTTGCTTGGAGCAATATCTCATTAGCAACTTACTGCACTCATTGATCCGGGAGCTAAAAACGCAAGAGTGCCTTCATTTTTAGGGTATACAATACGCACATCCTTCAAGCACAGATAATTGCATTCAGGCTTTACGATTTTTGAAACGTTACGATGATCAACTTTAACTACAGATACTGCTCAAGTTCTATTAAATGTTTCAGCTGTAGTCTATAAAATGCAATTGAATGATACCTTTTTCCGACGCAACTACTTGAGTATGTAAATCGCCAACAAAAATGTTCCCGACGGGGGAAAAATCCGACGAGAGACTTAAACGCGGCGATAGAAAAGTCAACTGAAACTAAACAGCCCTCAGTGGAGAGGATTGAGGTTGTTGTCCCGCTGACTAAGGTTAGCGATTTGCTCTAATTTCTTTGTTTTAATGTTTCAATTCATATCATAACTCAGGGAAATGGAAACCAAAGGACGTTTCGTTGGTCGAGATAATGCGTGGGATCATGATCATTATAGAGGCAGCCATCTTGGAACCGAGAACGCAGATTTCTGGTGCTAGTTTGATGGTGGACGTCGAAGGGCTCACACTTCAACATATCTGGCAGTTCACGCCTGGATTCGCCAAAATGGCGCTTGACTGGGTCCAGGTAATCATTTCAGGAAATCTTCTATCGCCGAATGGAGAATTTGCACACAAAAATTGTATTGCTTCATCTGAGAGTGCTTAATCAGCTAAGTTCGCAGTATTTTTCATATTTTTTTCTGATCTGGGAAATTGGAGGAAAATAGATTTAAAAGTGATTGCCGCCTCATGACGTCATTTGGCGGCATTTTCCATTTGAACACATATACTTTAGCAGATTAGGTTATTTTGTCATATTTCCTCTAATAAAAGTCCAATTTAGAAACCAAGGATATCCTCGTACTCAGTTTAATTTCCTAGCAGTATCATTTTAAAGATGAAATTTACAAAATGTCTGACATCTGCAAATTCTCTATGTAGACAACAAAAATGCAATTTTGAGTATACGCTACGAGCAAACGCCAATGTAAGGCAAATCGCACGACTTGCCCATCGTGTTTTGGACAATACCGTCAACTCAAAAAATACGAAGCTTTCGACTGCAAATACGCCTAACAAGAGATGCAGCTCTGAAAAACAAGTATACAACTGAGATTCTAATAAATAGGGATATAAGCTGAATACTCTGAGTATCAGTGATGCAAATCATCAAATCCATAGAGAAGATAATTTGAATTGTCAGGGGGGTTTTAAAAATCGATTATTATTAGTTTTCTAAAAAATAAAGTGGTCCCCGCATAATAAATGCACTTCGGTTTAATCAATCTGATGGTAGTGTATTCTCAATGGTGTGATTTGTTCAACGATAATTTTTGAAAACAGTTTGAAACTTAACATAATTCGCGAAGACATTTTACAGAGTCAAATTCACCTTGGAACTGAGTAAATTTGAAAGTACGTTTTTTATAACTTAAATTAATTGATAGCGAGAAGAATAACGGCGTCTTAATAAAACAGGAACTTTGAAGAAACCATCGAAGAATAGTCACTTTATTTCCTGTTGTTCTAAACTGTAAAATTTCATAACTGGAAAAAAAATCGATTCAAATTATTTTTCGGTTTTATGCTTTGAATTATCCTTTGACTGGCGATTGATTTTCAACCATACAATACTGTATAATAATACTTGCATAATACTTATAATACAATAATACTTTCTTTTAGGACTGTCTGCCTGCCCGGATAAAGGCGATTCACATTGTCAATCAACCATATATTTTCAATATGCTCTTCTCTGTATTCAAACCTTTCATCGGAGAAAAGCTGCGGAATAGGGTAAGTAAGAAGCGGTCAGGTATCTCATCGGTTTCCTTTAAGTACTGAGTGCGTGCGTCACCATCTGGTTATGTTGTGCGGATACGTTACAGATAAATAAAAGGATTGATTCAAAATAAACGTATAATACGATGAATTGAAAGTTATTAGCAAATTCAACTTAAAAGTCAGTAAACGTCTATCTCTGTGTTCATCAATTCAAAATATGCTGGAGCGCCAAACTAATTTTAGTGTTTTTCACGATGAAGAATTCTCTGTTAGCTGTTTTTTTATGCATAACTATTCAAATATGGAAGGTATTTCAGAGTAAGAGGGACATTTTGCAAAATCCAGCATTATTTATTTTGTCAACCCTCTGACGTGAGGACGCATCTTTATTTCATAGTAAGTCCCGAAAGTCACGAAGTTAAAATGATTAAAAGGCTCTAGTGGAAATTGAGATACGCCTTTACGTCAGAGGAGCGACAACTTTTCGAACGATAAATTGATTCCAAATGGCAAATACGGAGAACACGTTGGTTTAACTAAGTTTCACTAAAATTTACTCCCACTTTAACGAAAACCTCTTAAAATTGAGGTTGTAATGGAAGGGCATCTCGGCACCACAGAGTCTGCCTCCTTACTCAGCAAGCTTTAAGATTGGGCATACTGAACTAGCAGATTTTCTATGCTGAAGATTTAAAAATTACTATCTTACCTTTTTAGCTCCCACACAGAGTGGTAGGGTTATAGGACATTTTGACAACGATTTTTTGTCCACGCAACTGTTTTTTCTAGTAGTATACGTCCACACGTTTTTTCGGCAGGGAAGTTTTGGTCCACTTACCAATTGAGACCCTAAGTTAATAAGTCCACATGTGAATACATGTAAGTCCTAGTATCTGTATTCAAGAACGTTTAGCATGATTTTTGAACTTCATAAGAGGAAAAAGTGACTTGATTCAAGCAGATCTAAGCTCGAATTTACCGCCGAGAGAATTTCCTCATGAATGAATAAAGAAAATAATGTTTGTTTAAGAAAAGATTCTTACATAAAAAGAAAAGTCACTCACATCAAACAGAAACCCGCTTTCATTCAGCTACTTTCGTATTGATTTAAAATAAATTCTTCTTGACTGCATACTCAAGGATGTTTCTGCCTAAATCGAATCACTTCTTTTCTCTAATGACATTCAATAATTATGCTAAACGTCATTAAATACGGATGCTATCACTCACTGAGTTTTTGGACTACAGCTCTCTTTTTGTGCCGGAGTATCTTGATTTATTTTGCGAGGGAAACTCCGTACTCTTAAAGGATGCCTGTCATCCTTAATTTGTTGGAGCGCCTTCAATTTCGTATGATACTGTGCAACACCTCTGTTGTGAATTAGTTGCTTAAGGCGCCGTGGCACGCTGCGGCTCGGCGCGGCGGGAGGGCGGTCAACGCGCACCGTGCATTGGCGCCTACAAACCTAAGTGGATACTTCAAGCATTGCGCAATGCGTGAAGTATCCACTTAGGTTTGTAGGCAGCTTCGCTCTGTGTTCGGCTCTAATATTTAAACTCGCGGAGTCAGCATTTTTCAACTCGTGATTTTGAAATGTATGCTCACTCTGCGTGGAATATTCTCATTTAAATCGATGGAAAAAATATGTAAAGGAAAATATAATGTGTGTTTTGTAAATATTCAGGTGGTTCCGTGTCAAATGACTTACAAAGCACTTCAATTTTTTCTTTTATATTCTGTGCTTTTACTGTGCTGCAGCGTAGTGCACTCGTAACCAAACGCTTAAAATTGGACGCATTTTACTCTAAAAGGACGATTTAAAAATACCAATGATTGATTCTGGTTTTTTTTTCCTCTTTTATTCATTTTTGTACAGTTTCTTTCAACGCCACTGCGGCTAAATGATATTAATATTGATCCCATCTCTTAGAAAGTGCTTGCCACGTTTTAAAAATGAAAATGTTTTTAAAATGAAGTAATATTTTCATTGAAAAAAGGTGTATATAAGGTATACTTCAAATCAAAAATATTAAGGATAGAAATAAAACCAAAGTTTTCACCAATGACAATTTGAAAAGATGAATTAAAAGGAGAAAGTAACACTTCATTTAAAAAATTAGTCACCATAACAACACCTCCTTCTCTCTCAATTTTTTCATTTCGATAGTCTCAATAATATGATTTTACATACGGACTAAAATATAATGCTTGGACCAAGTCACAGTTGCTTATTTTACGCGTGGACGTAAACTACTGGACAAAACAGGTGCGCGGACAAAAAATCGTTGACGAAATGTCCTGGAGCCAGTGGTAGCCCTGCTAATGTATTAATTCAACCCTATCTCTACACTAGGAGTTTGATTGTGAGAATGGAGATTTACTCCTCTGAAGGGCAGTGGTGCAAGCCTCAACTTTAAGAACTTTTTTAGATTTTAAAATCTCGCTGTGGTCACATAATTGGTCCTAGGCGGAATGGTTTAAGGTTTTCCGGGGGCATGTCTCGCCAAAAAGAGATTGTTGACCATTCCTGGATTATGGGTGGAGGAGAGGTTTAAAAGATGTCGTTAGAGAAAGAATTGCCTGATGAGGCTCCTAAATCCTGCCAAAAAGCTTTACATTTGACCTAAATTCAGGGGGTTAGCCCCTATCCCCCTGGGCCAGTTCACCCTTGAAACTGGTAAACCATCTTGTTACCTACTTACACAATTTTATAGATATAGAAGATTAAATCGGAAATTCTAGCCGAAGGCATGGCCTTCATTGATCATTTTCGTGACAAATCAGCAAATTAAGTAAGTTTAGGATACCTAAACGATAAATGACAATTGTTTTCATATTTTCGCTTTCAGATTCACTTTCACGGCTCTGACCGAAGTTCAATCCTGTCTCACGTGGATGCGAAGTGTTTGCCGGTCCAATACGGCGGATTATGTGATATAGATTTAGATAAAGGTCTCGAACTGTGGGCACTCCTCAGCAAATATGAATGGCTCTACCAACGTGAGTTGATTAAAAGTTACTTCACATAAACCGGTGATTTGAATCTTACGACGGCCATATGAAGGAGATGGAGACCGTGGGTCGTTGCCTCATATCAGGCCGATCAGAGGCGTTTTTCTTTTATAGCTTTAACTGCGGATCTCTTTTTTATCAATACAGAAATTATTTTAGCTCTATAAAGCTCAACTAATCAATGCTTTGAGCTGGATCTGCCAAGAACCCTATCAGCTGTTCTCGTCGGAAAATTGATTGAAATACAATTTCAGAAATGACTGAACTCTCTTGCGCGTATTTCAATAAATTCTTCACATTTTCTGACGGTACCTCCAGGCTGATTATTGAAATTTATAGATGAAGCTACAGACAAAGAGATGATGGAGTGACCGTATTGGTTGGAACGGGTGGCTGTTATAGACTAAGGGGGAAAACGATGGACTAATTATGGGGTCGCTCGAGGGTTGTCGATAGTTAGTCTATTACTTACCTCCCTTTGTCTATTGGAGCCACCCGCTCCCACCGATAGCATCCCTTCCATTTCCTCTTTGTCAATAGCTAATTGCCTATCGATTTCAGTAATCAGTCCGGAGGCCCTAATTCATTTCGGTTCCACCCATGGGTAGATCCACCCGATGAACCGAGAAGCTCTCGCGGTAACCTATCAATGGAAGGCTCAGCGATTGCGTCATCGATCGGCGGCGGTCCATCGGGACCCGCTTCGCATGGGCAAAGGGCCCGCGACTAAGACGAGGGGGGTCCAGGGGGGGGGGGGGCAGGGGCATAGCGGTCAGCGTCGGGCCCACGGCCAGCTGGATGCTGCGCCGCGGCGCGCGGCGTCCTTGGCCGATGCGGCGCTAGGGCACCTGGTCGACCCCGCTGACGAAATAACCCGCGCACGCCCGTCTAGCAGCGTCGCGTCGCGTCGCACCGTGGTGGCACGCAGCTTCACTCCACGGACCCAACTCCAAGACTCCCATGCTGAGCAAGAACGACGTATGAACCTCCGGGCCTTGCCAACTCTCCTTCCACAAATCATCAATTTTCTGGAATAATCATGTATATTTTTCATTCGATTTCTCATTGGATTTTGTTTGTAATTTGGACGAATTTCTGTCAAAGGGAAATACGCGCCATAGGGGGAGGAAGGGAGAGGGGGGATTGGATCGGCGGGTGTTGCGGAGAGCGATGCTCGTTCCGTCCTATACTAGCAATGCTTTTCCATGGCGCTTACTTCCGTTTGACAGAACGCGCTATGCGGGATTCGATAATCCTCAAATGGAACACAATTTGCAGGCGCTTAGTTCCGTTTAACAGAAATATGTCCATTTGATCTGAAGTGTCTGAAACTTTAAAGAAAAATATTCATACCGTTTTGCAGAAATAAATATTTTTGAAAGACAATTTGCAACATTCGAATGCTCACACGGAGTTTCTCTTCAGCAGACAGGAGAGCCGTATTAATAGTCGTTATTCCTCAATTATCTCCTTTCCTTAGGAAGCCCTGCATGGTTAACACTTTGATTTATGAGGGATTTAGCGAGCCTTTAACACCAGAAGATTTGCCAAAGAAGTACAAAAGATAAGAAAAAAAATTGCTTTTTTACAAACTTCACGGTAGGCACAAACCTACCTCAAATTTCACAAAACTCGAATATTATTTTCTCTTATAATGTGTCTCCTTATTGGGGTGAATCATTCAATTCCTTGTAAGAATATTTTTCCAGATACGATACTGAATTTGACTATTACTTTCCGTAGGAGATCAATTGTGGTTGAGACTGTGATTAAGGGAGGTTGGAGGAAGCCTTGAACACAGCATCATAAAACAGACAATTTTTGCAAACCTCGAGTAAAAATAATAAAATTCATTATTGTAACGCTAGAATGAATCGTTACAAGGAATTGAATAATGATTTCCCTCTACAAAAATACATGCTACAAAAAAAGATAATATGCGCCAGTTTTGTTAAATTTAAGGTAGGTTCGTACCTACCTTAAAGTTTTCGAAATTTTAGAAGTTTTTCTTTTGTATTTTTACTTTTTGCGGTGGCAAATCATTGTGATCCTCTGGAAATATCTATCTCCAGAGTTATGATACGAGATTTCACTCGAGATTTGCAGAAATTGTGTATATGATGTGATGTTCACAGTGGCGTGGCGTGCTTTGCGATAAATCGATAGATCTTTCATTCAAACCTATAGATAAGGATCGATGACCAGGGTGTCCGCAGCGAACACCTTAATAATCGATTCTTCACCGTAGTTTCAAATAGAGAAATATCGATAGTCGATAATTCACGCCACGCCCTTGATGTTTAAGGCTTGGGTAATCCTCCATTAAACACAGTGTCAACCACATGGAGTCCTCTACGGACGGGAGCCCTTAAAAACCGACTACAGATCTACGACTACGGCTTCGAGTACAGCTATTGAACTCTCGCTGACGGATCCTCCAACTCTTGCGGGGTGTTGCCCAGTAAAAACCTACAAGATGGACCACTAGACAAGGTACGAATTTCAGCATTCTGATACATGTTTCTTAACCAAAATTTCACTTAAAACACGATGCGGACAGCAAAAATTACCGAAATCAACTCCTTACAAAGATATTTAATGATTCTTGATGCGTGAATTCATACCACCCGCTCATGAAAACTCAACGCTCTACGTGATTCACATTGCGCGCTAAACGTTACCATGACAGTCTCTGCGATATAAAAATCTGGCAAACTCAATCTTGACGCTTTGGCTCAGCTATAGCAAATTGCTTATATTTTGAACAACACATGGTGGGAAATGAACATTACTAGATTGAGAAGCTTGCTGTAACCGTTGTAGTGCGCAATTTGACTCACGTAGAGCTTTGAGTTTCTTGTGAGCGGGCAGTTCAAATTCCTCGTGACCAATGTGAAATAAAAACGTTAATATCTTCGTTTGGAGTTTGTTTTCATTAGTCTTCGTTGTGCGAATCGTATTCGACGTGCAATTCTGGTTAAGACACATGTGGCAGAATGCTTAAATTCGTACCTTGTCTAATGGTCCATTGAAACATTTAAATTTTCATCCTCTCAAAAGACTAGAGGATGATGGGGGGAATTGAGGTCCCTATCGGACTTATAAAGTAACAAAAAGCACGTGGTATTATCGCCGTACGCGAACATTTGGACGTATTTCTGCCAAACGGAACTATGCGCATTATGACGTGAGCCCTGTTATGCAAACATTCTAATGGGTCTCAGGGCTCGTGGCTTACTACACATAGTTCCGTTGGGCAGAAATACGTCCATTTCAAAAAACATCTTTGAATATTCCTTTAACATTTTTCATCGAGCGGAGTTTTTTTTAGTTAAACATTTGGCAAGATTTTGAAAATCCGTCGAAACCTCTAAATGTTGACAAAATGTGAAAAATGTCTATAATGTTTGTTTTCAAATTGTTTTGTTTTTAAATTTTCTCGGTTCAATTCATCAAAATGAGTCACGCTTTAGACTGCACCGGCTGCAATAAAAGGACCTTGAATTACGGAGAAAATGAAGCGTCCTATTTCGACTTAATAGGGGGCAATCAAGTTTACTGCCAATTATTCGCATCACAGATTAAATCATTTGCTCCTATTTTAAAACATAAGGGCTTAATGTAACGATTCGTATCGCAGAGGTTGAGTCTCCTTCAATTCTAGCAAGATTTTCAAGGAAACTGATCTTTATCATAAATTAGATGAGTTCAAATTACCTCGGCGTGACGGTGGAAAAAAAGCCAGATCAGATATGGTCACACGATCCGCAACCCTCGAGAGCTTCGAGCGGCCGGCATTTCAAAGTCGGAAATGTTGAAACAAAACATTTTCAGACTCATCAGGATCGAAAACAAGAGGTGACTTTGAGTGGATAGGGATTGTTGCCGACATTTGAATATCACCGCCAGCTGAATTCGGTACCGACTGTTCCATATTAGAAGTTAATGTCAAGAAGGAATATTTTTTACAAAATTGGTTTTTAAACTTACTGAATACGTTTGCTCATGCAGTTGAATGAAGTATCCCCGACATCATAATGCAAACGTAATAATATTTTCAGTTACTTTTAAGTACATCTAGAAATGGGGTCCACGGTCTCTATACTCGTGTTGTACTAAGTACACAATAAAACGAAGTAACCAAAATGTTGTGTTAATATAGGAATTAAGACACAAAGTAATACAAGCTGTTAGTTAATTTTTGTAAGTGTTATTGTTCCCTGTGTCAAATCGAGCAAATTTTTGTGTCGATAATCTGCGACCTCGTTAAAAATTAGGCCTCGGCCATCAAAATTAGCAACAGTGATAATGCAGTGCGCTAGCCATTCGTAAGTCGCAATGTCTGAATTTGGGGCGGAAGACAAGAGAATATAAGTTCCGCAGGCCACTTTTTTCATGCCCCAATGTCTCATAGTAACCTACGGTTCAGATCGATTTAACACAAAGTTGTGTTGAGCAACCAACTCCTTTGTATTGATCTGACACAAGAAAAAAATAACACAAAAACACAGATTAACACTACACACGGACATTTTTAAGTGTGTAGGAAGACTCTATTACTCTCTCCTTGATTATGATCAATTTGTAAATCCTCGTGGTAAAGAAAGACCTGAAAAGAGTCCTGAAGACATGTAAAGACCTGTAGTGGCCTAATTTAGCGGGAAAAAAATAATTTTTTACACGACTGAGGTTTGGTTTGTTGATCTCTTTAAACGGCTAAACCAGCCATGAAGAAGAATTAAGATTATAAACGCACATTGAGTTAGCTCTATATTATCGTAAGTCGATTATGGCTGAAGCTTGTGACGACGAGTCAAAGTAATAAAGTACTTTGAGACCCTATATTTTTACCTTCAGTAGGAACTGAGATTATCAGTTTGTTCTCTTTTCTGTGCATAAAAGTAATATAATTGTTTTAAATTTCATTTGTTGCAGAAACGACTAGCTATGGATACAAACCTCGAGACAAGAAAGGCAAAGCAAATAGTACCAACAACAACATTACTGCGGAGAGTCAAGTGATTAAAACGAACTAAGTAATCACCATAACCTGTCATTGTTACCAAAAGATTTTCTAAATTTTAAGAATGATTTTTCCTTAAAAGACTGCAAAGGTTTCGATCAAACTATTTGAAACAATTTTCAAGGAAGTAAAATGGTGAAGATGCATAGTGAGTGCAGCCTCATTTTTGGGGGCGCTATTATTAGACATATTTTTGTCACTTACGTAAATAAATCTCAATAATATGTACCTGTGCCCCATAGCATAAAGGTAATAGAGCAGGACCTAGTCCCGTTTCAGCCACTCTAAGATATCAAAGAAAAAACACGCACATTTTTTATACATTAGTTCATACATTTTTTACTACTACTACTACCATTCTGAGCATCAGTTCGCATTCAAAGGCTTGAATACAGTGTTTGCTTTTTTATGGTTTTGCGTACCTAAGGGTTTGTAATTTATTTTGAATATTTTTTAACTGAGCATGACATGATCAGAGGCGAATTTCGTGGTTTTTTTCGAGTAGAAAAAAATGAGATTTTAAAGTATTATTGACTGACGATGAGGGCGATATCAAATCTACAAATATGATGAATAGTTTCAAAATAAGTAAATCCTTTGATTTATTGCTAGCATCATTTCAATTTAGTATTTCATATCCTTTAAAAAAATTTCAAAAACACCTTGATGCCTAAAATATGAAAACCTTCATTTTCCACAATCATCGGGTGCAGGTGAATGAAAATACGTAACCAGTCCATATAATTAGGTAACATTCGTGCGAAAACCCTCTAAAATAGGAAATTGAAGTTTAAATTCACTTAGAAAAGTCAAAATGGCAAAGTTAATTCACCATTTTTACACCAAAGAATATTTTATGTGACCACTTTTGGAACTTTAAGTACGTTTTTCTGCAACGACCTATACGTAGAACACGTAAATGATATGATAAAAATAATGAATTTTAAAATTATTGGCTTTCATCGGAAATACAATTTGGATGAGCTTAAATAAATCCATCAATGTAGGAGTTTTATTAACCTCGACCTCGACGTGGGGCAAATAGACCATTGTGAAAAAGAAAAATTGAACAGATATTTTTAAAATATTACATGTTCCACCCCTTGCGCGTGGACCCTTCCTTGTCTTAATTTGAAGGCATCCTTTAAAAAATGCACAATGTGCGATTATTTTTAGTAGATAATACGGTAAAGCTGTCAAATACCTACCTATCACCTGTCTTCTTATGAATAAGTACCTGATAAATATTTTAAGACCTACACATTTTAGAATAAGAACCTACGTACGCAATGTAATTAAATAAATTTGAAGAAACTTACTCGAAGTTTATTTACTTTTTGCAAAAATTTATGAAATCAAATTCCCACTCTTGAAACAAATCTATACATACTTAACTAGATGGATTCAACTGAAATCAGTCTATATGTCACCTAAATCCCTTCTATGTTTTATTCTTTGAAATTTAAAGAAAAGTAACGTTCTACCTCGAGCTTTTCTCATGATAGAATTAACAATCTAGGAAAGTTCCCAGGGGTGGTTTCACGATAACTGGAATAGTTTTGTCGCCGTTACGGACAACACATTTTTCAGTCATGTTTTCAGTAGTAATGATAATCACACGAATTTTCTTGCAGTAATCTACACAGGTTTACGTGTTATAACGCTTTTCAATGATTTATCGCTCTACTTTTCAATTTCAATTTATAAATGACCGAAAATGTGCTGTCTGTTACGCTGACTTTTTACCGTGTAACAGACAGCACATTTTCGGAATTTACATAATATTAATTGAGATTTAGAGGAATAAATCATTAGACAACGTTATAACACGTAACTCTTTGAAGATGAATGCGAAAAAATTCTAGTGATTATCATTACTACTAAAAATATGACCGAAAAATGTGTTGTCCGTTACGGCGACAAAACTATTCCAGTTATCGTGAAACCACCCCCAGAAACTTTAGTTCCATAGCCTGTTACATTTTTAGACAAAAAGTTCAACATCAGAGAATGTTATGTGACCTGAAACACTATACGTGCTGTTCCGCTAAGATTTGATTTAAAATATTTGGTTTAGAAAGTATACCAAAGTACTGCGGGATTACTTCCAACTCTGAACATGAATTTACGAGCCAAAAAAAATTTGATTGGTGAACGGTGAGCAAAATATTATTGATGGAAAAATCCCTCAAAAATAGCTGGAATCTCTCGTGGAGCATTCCTTCTCGCAGTTTGGTAAGATACAGTCCTCCAAAATATCTTCACAAAGAGTTACTTAACATTTTAAAACACTTTTCTGAGGAAAGAAGAAAATTCAACATTATGAGTCACAATCCGTTGAGCCCCTTGGGATTTAAGTGCTGACTCGCCTAACTGCAATTATTTTTTTCCAACCAAACTCATAGCTGAGGATCTACACAGATTATTTTACTGAGTGAGAAGAAAAATCAAAGAAGTTATCATACAATTATGTTGAATAGTTTTCCAAGAAACAATAAAGTATGATAGGCAGTCTGCAACGTCGCAAACGGAGCTACGTGATTTTGCACTTTGGCTTTCGAACAACTGATAGCTCATATCACTGCTAATTTTTTTTAATTTTTGGCGAGGTCCATGTGGGTGGATTTGAATGACATCTTTGACTTATATATATTTTGTAATTGTCACTACCAAAGTTGCCAATATGAACTATGCAAAAGGATTATCCGGATATCGGAACTTGGCTGTTTTCAAAACGCCTTCAACTGCGGCGTGATACCTCACGCATTCCGGAGAGTTCGAATAGTTGTATCATTGCGCCTTAAGAATGCGACGGAAGATTAAAATGGAGATACCTCGCTGCTGGCCTACGCACGCTGACCTTGTCGATTTCTTTTGAAATTTTTGCAGTGGAGATTGCATAGCTAAAGTGCGCTCCAGCTAGAATTGTATGTAGCAAATGGGTGGTTTTTATACGAGGATTAAAAATAAACAAGTGGTACAAAATAAAACAAAATAATATGAACTATGCAAAAGGATTATCCGGATATCGGAACTTGGCTGTTTTCAAAACGCCTTCAACTGCGGCGTGATACCTCACGCATTCCGGAGAGTTCGAATAGTTGTATCATTGCGCCTTAAGAATGCGACGGAAGATTAAAATCGAGATACCCTTCATGCACGCTGGCCTTGTCGATTTGTTTTGACATTTTTGCAGTGGTGAATGCATAGCTAAAGTGCGCTCCTGCTAGAATTGTATGTAGCAAATGGGTGGTTTTTATACGAGGATTAAAAATAAACAAATGGCAGGTAACAATGGTGGTAATTTTTGTTATGGGTTTTGTCACATCCCTCTCCATCCAATTTCTATGGCTGAGAGCTAAAACAATGTGTGTTTTCGTTTAAGAGTTTCGAAATCTCCGATCGGCGTTTCTTTTCAAAGAAGTAACGAAAACATTTCGTTGACATTTTTTGTGGATATTTTTGAATAAATTAAATAGTTCGCTGACAATTTAAAGAAAAAACTATTGATTAGTTTTTTCACACAAGCGGAGACACACACATTTGTTGACTTTTGCCATCAATATAGTTCGGTGTCACTCTCATCTTCTTGTTTTTTCTCCTTTTGCATCAACCCAATCTCTTTCATTTTTATTTTAACGTAATGTGCATCGAAAAAAAGGTCGGTGTATTCAAGCTGAACCTGTGCTAAATTACATGGGCAGAAAAACTACGGGACGAAAACGATAGCAAAGTACATTTGATATCAAGAGGAAAGGAAAATATGTCGGAAAATAATGAGGAAATTGTGGAAATACATACACATGCCTCATTAAGACATCGCACGGGCGCAATTTTCAAATATTACTGGAAAGTTCAAGGAAGAGAAAGGAACTTCGCATAATCGTGATTGACTTTTTTACAGGAATAGACGCCCCTTTACACGAATCCTGGTACTCCTGGCTGCAAGGACAAGGTCATCTCCTTTCAACGATTTGTAACGATCGTGAAAATTGAAGAGGAGGGGGGCATCTCAATTGCGACGATTCAAGACTTCCAGTTTTTCCTGTGCATTTGAAGAAAAACAGAGTTGAGGTTTTGCATTCCAGGGGGTTCGCAATTTTAGAGCTTGTCCCATGTAAACTTTCGCGTGGGAAACGATGCTGCCACTGCTTTAATTTCTCTGAAAAAAACCCTGAAGCTCCTAATGGACCCAAAGAGCGTAGTTGTTTAAAATTCTACAATATTATCTGGTTTTGAAAGAGTGAATATCCGGAAAAATTCCAACAAACTTCCCTCATCACTTACTTAGGCTTCTCTCATTGAAACAGTCTGAAATATTCCCAACGGATCCTAGATTGTATCCCTAGATTAGCTACCCAATGATTTAGATAGTTTTCACCAGATGGCCGCCTCTGATGGCCAGATGTGATGAACGCAGATATGAAACTGGAATATCCTTGAACAAGATACGCCGCGACGCCTTGGTCTATGCAACTATTCGTGCATCATGCCGTAGTCAGTGTTGTATGGACACAAAATGAAGGCGCTACCTTTTTCTTTATCAAAGCGGCACGGCTCCATCACAGCATTCACAGCCTCAATTTCGAGATCTTATTCTGAGCTTGAGAGCTCACTTCAGAGAAAAGAAGTGAACAATCTTGTTACTAGGAAATTTTTTTGGAGCATCAAGTTCTAAAATCTCAAATACCGTGGCGTGCAAAAGGATCCACTCCATTATTCTCTTGACTTGAACATTGTTCTACAGCATGACATTAAGGGCGCTCTCTACTCGTGGTTTTTCTCCAATGAAAAAGAGTACGTTTCGCCGCACAGTGGATTGAGTCAATTAGAGAGGTCGGACTTCAAATTTTTGACTAGAACTGCAAATTTGGATGCTTATTTTGTCACATTTTAAATTTTAAGGGGTGTTTCTATAGGAAAATTTCACGAGGGAACCAATGAAACCACTTTTAAACCCCCAAAGTTTTTTTTTTTTACAAACGGAGTGCTAAACGTTTAAAGTTTCCAAATTTTGTCTGACCTCTCCTATTGACACGATCCACTGTGCGCCGTGTCAGAAACTACGTTTCTTCAGAGAGGATATTATGGGTCCGAGCGAATTTTGAAGAGGGCTTGCAATAATGTTTGCATAGGTTTAAAAAGTTACAGCTCATCATTATAATAACATGAAATCTGTCTCCTGTTTTCACCGATTGATGTCTGATTATTTTTCATCGAGGTTTAAGAAAAATGAAAGCAGGGCTAACATGTTAACCCTAGTCTGCCTGAGCCTCTGAACCAACGAGAAAGCCTAAGCGGGGTCAATTTGACCCCAGCTGAAAATCAATTAGTTAGCTATGTTTTTTTCATGTTTTTAGTTAATATCAGTGCACTAACCTAACAGGCCTTAACCATAAAGCATATCTAAGTTTTAAAAAACACGGCGCAGGGTATGTAACCATTTTATCATACACATGTTGCCATGTTGTTCTCAGCATGAAAAAAAAAATAATAGGGCTACTAAATACTGAAAACGAAAAAAATCTGAAAAATTTTGCTTGTTTTATAAGTTTCTGAAAAAAATTAAAAAGAGAAAAATGAATACACCTTCAAAGTAAGCTTCTGTGATGCTAAATGGTAAAATATATGTTATAAGGATATCTGACCCCGCTCAGGCTTTCTAGGGGTCCTCGTGAATTTTTTGATCTCTCATGCACATTTTTTTTTTTTTTTTTTCCCCCCTTCAAAATCGTGTTCTTAGATGTTTTTGTAGAGCTATTTGTGAAGGACAAAAAATTTCCTGCATACCACGAGAAATGGCAAAGAGTTGAAACTCCCGTGGGGTCAATCTGACTCCACTCAGGCAGACTAGGGTTAAAAAAAAAAAAAAAAAAAAAAAAAAAAAAAAAAAAAAAAAAAAAAAAAAACTCAGAAGGTTTTGACTGTTTACTGAGCCATCATCGGTGGATTAAAGTTGATGAAAAAGATACATGAAAAAATAAGCGAGACAACTTTATATCTGCTTCGGTGCTGGACTAGAGACAAATGTTTAACTAAGCCTAAAAAATCTTGAATGGAAAGGGGCTTTAGGCTTCTCAGGAGGCAACCCAAAGATGTAGCTTTACGTGTGTAGTTCAATAATTTCATTCAAGTACCATTATAATAATTATCTCATTACTACACTGATATTGCGATGTTGAAAGTAAATTTGTTTAATTAATTATATTATTTTCTTTCCTAGGGACAATTACTTTCGTTTTGCTCAATATCAACTCTCGGACGGAGATATAAAATAAGGAAAAGAGGATGAAAATGAAAAATTTGATCAAGATGAATAAAAAACAATTAAATTTCTTTATTAAAATAAATACATTTTGAATCTGAGGCACATTTTTGAGCTATTATTCATGGGAAGTCAGTTTTATAATCTTCAAAATCGTAACATTTTTCACAAAAAACTTCTTGGAAGCGAAAAACATCAATAAATAGATAAATAAATAAATAAGCATTTAAATAAATTCATTTTCTACGCCGGAAGTTTGTGTTGGAGACGATGGTGGTCCTTCAGAATGATTTGATCTATCATTCATTTTGCCTCCTTTCCCATCTCATTTTGGGAATTCTTTGAATACTGATGTGAGCCAAAAATGAGTGTTGATACGTCTCAGAGATATTATAGTAAGGATAACAGGTGTAGATGGAGTGGAAAATAGAAAGTATATAATATAATATAAATTTTGATATTAGAATCAGATCACATTTAAAAACTCATGGGTAGAAAGTCTGGCGTTTCAAACCGTAATTTATGGTAACAATATTATTCGATCGATCAAAAAGTAAAAAAAAAAAAAAAAAAATTGCATACTTTTTTAAGTTTCTGATTAATAACATTGAGAAAAATTTCAGTGATGAGTTTTGTACAAGATAAAAAGTGATCTCCGTGTTTATAGACATCAAATCACAGACAAAATATTATTTATTCACTCTTAAAGTTTTTTTTATTTTTTTATATTTTTCAAAAGGAGGAATAATATCCGAAAATCACAAGGCAGAGTTTCATTTTACTGGAACAATTGTTTTCCAGGTTACAGTGGAAGACATAATTCGATTAATTTTAAAGGAGTCTACATATATTTATAAAATGGTAAAGAAATACATATCACCAGCCAAATTCCTTGAAAAAGTATTGCTTTTAAACTTAGACCTAAAAATAATATCTTCCCGATTTCAAAAGTTGGAAGACCTCACGTTGATGTCAAAAATATCTTAGCTAGATTCTCATGTAGCTTTGTCTTCTCGAGTAAAACAATTATAAAGAGAGGCAAGCATAAATGTTTTTATCTCTTTTGAATTAAAAAAAGAATAATAAGTTACAAAAATAAAAAAAAGAAATAAAAAACGCAAAACTTGATAACTTAAAGGAAACTGAGTTTTAAGTCGTTAGGTAAGCATGCAAAAAGAACGCAAACATACTATACATTTAAGAAATCGAGAAACAAGTGATGGAATGGACGAGGAATAAAACTGCGGCAAGCAGTCGCCTACTTACGTAATTGACTAACTAAAATAAAAGAATATAAACATACAAAACTTATACATTCTTAATAAACGTACGAACATCATATTTCGAATTCATAACTTAAATAAAAGAAAGAAGAGAAAGAAAGAAAGAAAAAAAGTACCTACAGTAAGTAAAGAAAAACTTGAATTAAAAATCACAGGAACGTTCGCTTTGTGATGATATTTAAGAATTAGATTCTTCGTCTTTCCTCCAAATGAGAAGTGATTTTCGTTGACTTCTTAAGATGCATCTGGAATGATTGGATTGGTGCAGGTAAAGTGATTACTTCTTTTTTGATTTTGCGTCCTTCTCTGCTTTCCTCTTTCTGTATCCATAAGCATTGATAGCTGTAACACAACACAAAATACAATAATTTTAGCAAATATCGAGGGCAAAACTGTAAAAATGCGCAACTCGGTTGCAGTGTTTCAAAATTTCCGCTCATATTTTAATTTGAAAAAGAGACCCAATCAACATTATGGCTTGAAATTTTCACAGAATATTCGTCACACAGAGAATAAAATTTACCGAAGTTTTCAAGAGATGATTTTCAGTGATTTCCCACGTAGGAAATGAAATCAGATAGGAAGTCTGCAACTCCGGAAACCTAGATACGCAATTCTGTAGTGTCACCATCGATATGAATCGATTAAATAGCTTATAAAAAGAATACGAGCGCATTTCGATGGCGAAATTGCAGAAATGCGCCTCTTGGAAAACACGATTTTTCAAGAGAGTAACAAAAAACTGTCAACATTATTAATTTCTTAGACATAGCGCAAGGTTCAACTCCGCGCACGGAGAAAGAAACTTGGTGCGTGGGACCCTAAGTTGAGGTCATATGATCATATGGTCATATGAAGTTTTCGGATCACGTGTCTAAAAACTTGAAGTCCAGCAGCCGAAGTTCGGGTCAGACATCTGGAGTACTTCGATGTGTACCGAAGGGTTCGGGTCACACGTCTGAAGTGCTCCGGTACATACCGAAGTGCCTCGACGTCTGACCCGAGCTTCGGCAGCTCAACCTCAAGTTCTCGGATGCGTGATCAGAAAACTTCAGGGATCTATATGACCTCAACTTCGGGTCCCATGCACGAAGTTTTTTCTTCCGTGCGGGCAATGTTGGTTCCGTTTATTATCGTTTTATTATCGTATATATCGTTATTATGTATATCGTTTTATTATCGTATATCGTTTTATTATCGTTAGAGTATCATTCCAGTTATGATCAAGGCGCGCTCGCTCGTCGGAGAAGAAAAAGAGTGAAGAGATCGCGAGCGGATCTTCCTGGGATTCTAAGTTAAAAAATCATCATTTCCATCGGAACCTTTAGATCGAGATTCATTTGTCCATTTTCGAAAGAAAACTTGGTAGATACGTTTCTTGCGGAAAGATATGGTTTAAGGAAGACTTTGAACAAAATTGGACGGGCCATTCAATTTTGATCAAAGAAGAATACCTATTGCATAAATACCAACAATCATCAAATGGACGTATTTCTGTCAAACGGAACTACGTGCATTAAGACATGAACCCTGAGACCCATAAGAATATATGCATAACAAGACTCACGTCATAATGCACATAGTTCCGTTTGACAGAGATACGTCTAAATGGTCTACTTTCATGGGAATTCGATCATAAATTGAGGCTTCATTAGGTAAAGATTGCTCAACCATTCGCTAAACTCTGGTCATCAGTCATCTCAGGCAAACCTGGACGTTGTCTTCCAAATGTAACTTAAAAATACGAGGCATTGGCGGATACAGCAAATTGGCAACATCGTTTTTTCTCCATTTAAATCCATGGACATGTATCGATTCTTGGAGGGGCCTGGTGCTCCAACCAGAATCGATTATTCGACATAGGTTTAAATGGAGGAAATCCGATGTTGCCAAATTGCTGGATTCGCTGCTAAATTACGAGGAGGATAGCAATGGGAGGTTTCTAAAATAAACTATCTCTGGAAATAAAGGTGATAAAACAAGTAAGTAAGAAGAGGTTAATCTTACCGTCGTATTCTTTATCACACAATAGGAGGAGTTCATACCACTGAGAACCAGAGATAGTGGGAACATGAAGGTTTCCGCCATAGGTGTCTGGTAACATTTTCGGGTTGAAGTATTTGTGCAGAGATTCACGGTCGGTACCATGGAAAATTACCTGAAGTAAAACAAACCAGTTAAAAATATATAAATAAATAAATCACCAGAAACGTCTCATTAAAAGAACATGCACTATACTGATTGTGAACATAAAGTTGATTGGGAAAACAAGAATAAAGTCAAAAATTTTTGGAGTGGAAAGGGAGAGAGAAAAACTAATTAAGGACGGGTCGAAATGCACTTCTAGAGTCTGTTTCATAGTTGAACGTACTTATGCTAAAAGGAACTATGTGCATAGGCTTTGCGTGGAACATAGTTCCTTTTAGCATAAATACGTCCTGTTGATTCTCAAGCTTCCCCCATCGTCAGAGAGTGCCCACATAATTTACCTCATACCTAGGTACCTAGGGAGCTTAGGGGAGGCCCACACCACAGTATCATAAAAAGGACAATTTTAAAAGCTATAAGTAAAATTCAACAGTACGATAACCTAGAAAATAGATCCTTTCACGGCATTACAATGATTTGCCACTGAAAAATGCACGAAACACAAAAGGAAAAATAAGCGTGACAGGTTTTGAAAATCCTAGGGCTGGTCCATACCCAATAATTTGATATGAATTTTTTGTGGTGGCAAATTACTACGATACCATGCAAGTGCAGTATCATTCCAAATTCGTAGTTACCTACACGAAGGAACTCAACTGCATTTGAATGTTGAGACATTTCCCATCGTGAATTCCATTATTATCAGAAGACTCTCGACAATTCTAAGGCCTTGTCTCCACGAGCCGTTTCACGGGATTTGTCCCGAGGAAAATTTCACTTACGAAGTCGGGAAAAATTGAGTTAAACAATATTTTTCCCAGTACCGAGTATGATCCTTGTAACCCTAAGACCAACTCTGCCGTGCTAAGGAGGAACGCCGTATGAACACTCGAGAGTAGCCAAATTTCCCTTAATAAAACATGTATTTCTGACAACATTCATGCATATTTTTCCTCGAAATTTTCAGATATTTTAGATTAAATTGCGTACAAAATTGTCTGAAAATTTTAGAAAATAATATTCGCAATTCGGGGTTTTTCGGAGGAAACTTGGCAAAGTCAGAAGGCTGGCTCATACGGCGTTCTTCCTTAGTACGGCAGAACTGAGAGAGGAAAAGGAGGAGAGAGCAAACTATCGATATTTTGCTGGTTACTCCACTGTTCGTGTTTGTTTGGTTAAAATAATGTGTCTATAATTGTCAATCGTGTTTAATCATTATTTTAATCCCGGTTAAATGATCAATGTTTACTAACTTATCTTCCCGCGCAAACTTGTCGCAGGACCGTATGAGCCTCGTCTCGTGGAGACGGTATCTGGGAAAAATCCCACAAGTTTCATTCCTGAAATTCGAACTTGGGACGAATCTCATGAAAAAGCCTCGTGGAGACAAGACCTAACTGAAAATTTCGCTGATTTTACTTCTGAGCTCATGCGAAAATCAGAAAAATTTCAGACAGAAATTTTACAGACATGTGCGCGTAAAAATTAAATTGTCTGCATCAATTTTGCGACCTTGAAATTTACGTTCCTTTGCACTGGAAACGATGAATTACGCTAAACTTTACTCAAAGTTCGTAAAAATAGTCCTTTGTTTAATGCTACGCTGGAACGTAAATCAAAGGAGGACCACCTTGAGCTGGTCACACGATTTAGGAACGACGGCCCCAAAATCAGGTCACCATAGAGAGAGGGAGGTTGGCAAATTTCCAGGGGGCAAGGCGCCATAAGGGGGAGGGGGCGTTACCCCACCCTATTATAGCTTCTTCGTTTCTACGGCAGTGTGGTACAATAGGATGATGAAGGAATAAGGGTTGTCCGTCGCGCGTAAGTTTCAGAAGTTGCGTCAAGTTTTGAAAATCACGTGCAAGTGAGAAATTATTTACTAACATTCTTTCAATTTTAGAATTTTTTCTTTGTGCGGTTCTCTCGACTTATTGAATTGCTAAGGGGTGGTTTATAGATAGAACTTACCCTGCTCCTAAGCTTTTCGCGAAGGAAAGGTTTGAAAAGTGCGAAGACCATATTGAAGATGTACGGCTGATTAACAATGTGGATACCCTTAATCCTAAGTGGTACACTATCCTGTAACACAAAAAATGAATGGTTTCAAGTTAGTAAAGATGAATGGAGGAACATCGATAAAGGCGCGAATTTTCGTTGAGCTGTAAAAAGCACAAGCGCATATTTCTAGCGAGTACACTACGATAG
Organism: Bemisia tabaci; assembly: GCF_918797505.1. Taxonomy (NCBI): domain Eukaryota; kingdom Metazoa; phylum Arthropoda; class Insecta; order Hemiptera; family Aleyrodidae; genus Bemisia; species Bemisia tabaci. Next base: position 56,039,676 of record NC_092797.1, read on the forward strand.
CACTCATATATCCAAAAAAATTTCATGACCAAGTGCTATCTATCGTCTAGTAATAATAAAGTAAAATTTGAAAAAAAAAAAAAAAAACCTCAACTATACAACGAACTGACAGTCTTGCTGATTTTCAACTTAACATGAGGTTCTACAAAAAATTTGGCGGGTTCTTGATCGAAAAATATAGATCATGGTCGATGATGATTTTTTCTGTGAATTGATCTGGAAATTTTTCAGGTTTCCAAGTTCTTCCCGCAAATTATTTATATTTCAGTGTAACAACGGAAAACTTTTAATTTGTTTATTTCTTCAAAACTCCAAGGTGATTCTGCTGATTTCAGCTTCAGTCTGTCGCTTAAATTTTTCAATATCTTGTTCTAGCTGTCTGCGCTGCCCGTTGCCGTAAAGTAGTCTATACCGCTTATTTTTGGTCGATTCGACAAAGAAGCAATACCAGTCGCGAAATCAAGCTGCTGATTGATACTATATAGGCATCTCATACAAGTAATATTTTTCCTGCATTTTAATATCCCCACTTTTCAACAAACAGGCTCCATTTTTGCAACGTGTACACTCGTCTCAGCGATCCGAGATCACGCCGGTTGAGCAAAACAAGTTTGAGATTTACCAGATTTATTCTTCGATCACAATTCCCCCCAAGGAAAAATCCCCTTATTTCTACAATAGACACGAATAAAGTACACTTCAGGTTCGATGGCCTCCTCATCAAAAACCTTTGTGGAATAAGGCTTCGCCCATCTGACGTTTGGGCGTGTCTCAATTTCCACGTGAGCCATGTTTTACATATAAATTCATGCTTTCTGGGGCTCGCCGCGGAAATCGAGATACTCTCTTACGCCAGAGGAGTGACAAAATTAGGTATACGCCCCATCCTGCGTGAACGTAGCCGCGAGGAGGGTGATGGGATTCTGCCCCCTTTGATAATACAATTTCCCCGCGAAAAGGTTTTTATTTGACATTATGAGCAACGCTGACCTTCAGAATGATACCTCAGAAATTTGTTGCCCCTTTTGGAAGTTTTCGTGCGCTTGAACCACCAATCAATTTTGAAAGGAATAAACGTGATGAATATCCGCAAGTACCTACATAATTTCTTTTCGTGGCATTATTTCGCACACCTATATTTGAGAAGTTGAATTATTATTTGATCCTTGCAAGAGTTGAGAACTTCATATTTATCGAAAAACTCTTGCTATGATTGTAACAGCAAGCAAGCAACGAATCTCATACGTCAAAAGGAACATTTCATTTGCCCATTCTAGAGATATTCTTTCCAAAAACTTTACACGAAAGCAAAAACTAATCGGCCGTACATTGCTATCCAAAGCACGTTTTTAACTGTGGTTTCTAATACAGCTTCATATTTTATTTTTTAAAGAAACACAACATTTTTAGAGAAAATGTTGATAGGCTGTATCCTAAAAAAATAAAATATCCAGGAAAATCTACGACGTTACTCTATCGGGCACGTCTTAATAAACGTCCACATTTGCGTAATTCGTTTCCCGCTAAAAATTAAACTCAAAACCAGTGCTCCAGCAAGAAGGTGCTGAGCACAATATTTCAACGTTTGTCTACATTCTAGTGGGGATCTCCTCTGGCGCAGTGGCGATCCCAGCAAGTTGGCAACACTTTTAATACTCCATTTAAAGCTACAGAATCGATTTTAGGTGAGACAAGCTACTTCACATAAAATCAATTGTGTTAAGTACGTTTAAATGGAGGAAAAGCAGCATTGTCAAGTTTCAAGAATCGCCACGGCCATAACGTAACTAATATGGTACTGTGGAGACGGCGTTGCATACCCTGTACAACGAAGGAACTTTGCTGAGTTTCAGGAGAACATGTCTTATGCAATTGATTTTACCTGGAGCCAGTCGACTATTCTCTTGGCAAAGGGAGGAGTGAATTGCCACGTTTGTTGGAGGGTGAGTCCATCCATATCAAAAATGACTTGAGCTCCAGCAACTTGGGATGCTGGTTCCATCATGGCGGCCTCCAGGAATAACACTGCTCCTTTGAAAACTTCGTCCAGACTACACTTTTTTGGCTTCCATTTTTCTGCGAAAAAATGACGAGTGTTAATGAAATCAAATGGTAGAATAACATTAAGAAATTAAAACCCATTAAAGGCTTTATTATGAGTCTTCTTTTTTCTACTTACTTTCTCGACAGGAAAATACATACATGATCACGGAATACAGTTTCGATGAATTTTTCTGCATCCGAGATGACCAGCAGTATATCGATCAGAATAGATTCCAAGAAAAAAACACTGCGAAAAGTGGCCAAAACTGTCTATAATTAGATGGTAAAATAGTGCTGGGTTCACACTATTTTGCGGGGAACATAAAGTTCAGAAGTTCAACAATTTTAATTAGAGTCCAAAAATTTGAGCTCTAATGGCTACCTGTACAAAACTGAGGGGGAAAAAGTGTTCAGTTCAGGCAATTACAATGGAATATAAACAAACTCTGCCCGGGCCCCCACAGTCGGTTTCAGGACATTTTATAAACGAGTTTTTGTCTGCGCACCCTTTTTGTCCAGTAGTTTACGCCCACACGTAAAGTAAGCAACAGTGACTTGGTCCAAGCGTTATATTTTAGTCGGTATGTACAATATTGACAATATAGAAATGAGAAATTGAGAGAGAAGGAGGTGTTGTTATTATGATTGCTCATTTTCTAAATAAAATGTTATTACTTTCTCCTTTTAAATCATCTTTTTAAATTGTCATTGGTGAATATTTGGTTTTATTTCTATCCTTAAAATATTGAATGTACAATATACCTTACGTATGTATAGGTACTTTTTTTATTTTCTTTGTTTTTTTTTTTTTTTACGAAATTATTACTTCATTTTGAAAACATTTATATTTTCAAAACGTGAAAAATATTTGTAAAACCTTTTCCAAACGACATTAATCTCAATGAGCCACAGTTGTGCCGACAGAAACTGCAAAAATGAATAAAAGAGGAAAAAAACCAAGAGGCATGCAATCTTTAGTTTTAACCCATTTGTACATCGATCTTTTAGAGTCAAATACGTCAAATTTTGAGCGTTTCGTTGCGCGTACACCTCGCTGGAGCACAATAAAAGCACAAAATGTAAAAGAAAAAATTAAAGTGCTTTGGAAATCATTAAATTTGACACGGAACCACCAATATTTGAAAAACACATTATATTATTATTCTCCTTTGATAAATTGATACATATTTTTTTTCCATCAATTTAAATGAGAATAATCAATGCAGAGTGTGCTAACATTTCAAAAAACGCTGTCTATGCGAGTATATAAATATTACAGCCTAACAGAGCGGAGCGGCGTGCTGCCAGCGCGAGAGGCTCACTGGCGCCTACAAACCTAAGTGGATACTTCACGCATTGCACAATGCTTGAAGTATCCACTTAGGTTTGTAGGCGCCAATGCGCGTTTCGCGCTGGCCGCCCGCCCGCCATGCGGCGGCGCCTGAAGCAACTATTTCACGCGTATAGCACGCGTATGAATTGATTAACAGATTTAATCTCTTTATTAAGCATTTATAATCTCTTATCAACGTGTGTAATGAAGTAATTTGATTTATTTGTATTATTATTTAATTTAGTGTTTGTCCTACCACTGATGATAGGGATACTATACAACGATACTATACATTTTTTAAAACATTTTTGATACAATTGATCGGTAATTACATTAAATTTTTTTTAAAATATTAGATTGAGCTAAGGACTCTCATGCATGAATCTATTTCAGCTGTGTGTGTTTTTGATCGATCGCGCCTTACTCTAGCTAATGTAAACTTCCGACTCAACGGATGGACTTGGCTCAGGAAGGCTTGATTCATATTAAAAATAAAGTAATACTTACTTCCTAATTCTAAAATCAGAACTCGTCTTCCGTCTTGATCTCTCTCAGGTAACACTGTGAGTATATTTTGTTCGAAGACATTCCTTTCTGTACTAGGTTTCAGTCCATCGTAGACATCATTGTGTTTGATTTTAAAAGCATAATAGTTTTGAATCTGTTGGGCAAAGAAAAATGAAATCAGTTGCGGTGAAACATCAATTTATTTTTATACAGGTCTCTCGTTTATTTTTGATCACGGAGAATCAGTATAGTTTAGTAGCTTGCATTCCAGTCCAAAAGGGTTTGAGCCCTGTATAGCAATGCCAGAGTCTGTCAGTTGTGCTGGTCACAGAATCGTGTTTTGATGCTTGATTTTTGTAGATCAGCTACAAATATTAAGATCTGTCCAAACAGTAACTTTCGAAGTTCAATATTAACCGAGTTATCACGAGTTGAAAAATTGGACACCCTTGGTTTCTTTCACCTTGCTTACCGAGTTTCACGACTTTCACGTGGAATAAACACTGAAAATGGGTGTCTCCCTAACTAATGAAAGCCAGATGGAAGAAACCAAGGGTAGCACTACCGCGGTGGATGACGTCATTAAACGAATTTTTCAAAGCGCGATATCTCGGTTAAAATTGGACGTACCTAGAGATTTGCTGTTTGAACAGATCTTATTATTTTTAGCCGATCGACAAGAATCAAACATCAAAACACGATTCAATGACCAGCACAACTGACCCGTTTAGACTAGACAATATCTAAATTTATGAGCAACATACCTAAAAAAATTCTACGACGGAAAAATCATAAATCCACTTTCTGAGCCAGATACCCTCTTTCATGTATACCTGGTGCCAGCATACACTACATAATCCGATATTCTAATATGGAAAGCTGACAGTGGATAAATTTGCTCGCGAAAAAAAGGGAATGGTCTTATTCGTGGAGAAAAAAACAGCGCATGGAATTATTATAACGAGTAAGAAAAAATAAACATTTGCCATTTTGTGCTGCTTTTCTCAAATTTTCTGATACAATCGGTTTCCTTAAGGAAAAATAAAGAAGTAATTTTCAGATATTTTGAGGGGCTACACGTATGCAAATTTTGTCATCGCGGTGAGAATCTGGAAGGTCAGTAAGTGTCTACTGTCCAGCACATGCGACGTACACACCTGAATTAATGACTTTTCTGATTCTTATGCGGTTTAGCACCGGATTTTAAGTAAAAATTAAACTTTGGAGCTGTCACGTGTAAGTTTCGAAAGAAGACTCGTGAATAACGGCAATTTCACCCTCGTTTACGAATTGAAAATTTATTGCAGACATTTTTAAGAACGATTTAAAATGCCGGAGGGCTCCTATTTCGCACAGAAGAGCGAGCCTTTGGGAGACGTCGGGTGTTAAATGTTTTGTCTAAAACTGCAAATTTTGTTGTTTATTTATCAGGGTTGGCTTATTCAATCAATGATTAAAATAAAGTGACCATCAACAAGCTCATGAAACCATAAAAATCAAATTTAACAGAAAACTCCCTTCAGTGTCTTAAAGAAAAAGTTGCGGGTAGTTGAAGTTTTTTGAAAAGGCAGTAAAGAGGCACTTTATTGATGCGGTCAGATTGTGCTCCGAGCATGGCAGATTGATTTTATATTTTGAGCAATTTTTATACTGAAATATTCATATAGGACACTGCTGAGGCCCTGGTATCAATTATTAAATTTCGAGTTTTTGTAGACTGGGGTTGTTTTTTCTGTGAATAGTGAAAAATAAAAATACTTGGGTCTGTTTATATAGTTTAAATGAGAGTTTGTTCAATGAGACAGGACAGGACTATTGCGATTATTCCAAAAAAATATGAACAATAGTTTTTCATAAGATATTCAGGCAAACGGCACGGCAGAAAATTACACATATCGTATCATCGCAATGAATTTAAGTGGACAATATACGTTGCTCGTGTTTAACTAAAGTGTGTTCAGTCGAAATGACCTTGTACTCTTTAGCTCACGAGCGCGACAAGAGTAAAAAAAAGGAAGAAAGGAAGGAAAAAAGCACAAACGAGCCAACCGATTCCGGTCATGGTCTTCATCGCCAGACAAATTTGCGAGGAACGAAAATGTTACTAGGTACATTCTGATTCGCGTTATCAGAGAAATTACGAGGAAACAATTTTTCTCGCGATATTATTTTGACTAAAAGCCTTGTCTTTGCCGACTTTTGGTCCCCGCCCCCGGTTAAATCAGTACGAATTTAACCTCAAAATCAGTCTTTTTGAGTTTTAGAAACGTTGATTTGTTATCGTCAGGTCTAAGATAAAATAACAATAATAAAACCGTGTTCCTTCAACTCGGAAAACTGATTTTACGTTAAATTCGCACGGATTTAACTTTAAAAAAAAACAAATTTTGTCGACAAGAAAATACGCTTAAAGTCAAAATAATATCTTAAGAAACATGTTTCAGTGTACGTCAAATAAGAGCACAGTTAAACATACAATGCAATGAAATACTATACACGCATTGATTAAAATTTGCCTGGAACGAGGAAAATGACTATGCGTAATCTAAGTAATTGAATTTATTTCTGTGATATCTTCCATTCGTGACCTTTTAAAAACAAAAGTTTCTTCATTTCTCAGTACTGTATGGTTTGAAGAACCTCGGTGTTTGAGAGTATTATTTAATTAGTTTTTAAGTATGTACTTTGAAGTTCATCTTTGATTAAAATAAAAATAAAGAATGGGTGGCTGCAGGTAAAAGAAACTTTAAAAAAAGAAATAAACTAATAAAATTTCTTATGGCAAGAATGTTTCTCGATATTTGTCAGGCTGACACTCTTGTATTTCGGCAACTTTGGGGAGAGTCAGGTCAGTCTTACAACATTCAAATAACAAAGGGGAGAAGGTGGGAGCAGGTTGTTTTACAGGTATGAAAGAGGGCTCAAAAAGTGGGCAAAAATGCCTTGCGTGATACTTGAACGGCCCCTTGCTTTTGTTTTCAGTTTTTGTCAAAATCCATGATGAGTCATGTCACATGATGAGAGGAAAAACTCAGATGAATTTCTCGTCCCTCTTGAAAAGCTTGCCTCGTCTCCGATGAGCACAAATCAGATAATCATCAGGTCGCAGTCGTAACTTTCGAACCTCTATTACGGGATGCATTACGGGTCCTCCTCGTCACTTTTGAAGAAAGAGCGTAGCCTCACTTTAACGCAAGCTGTGCAAATGACTCAAATCTATGGACGACAGGGCTCTTCTCAAAGTGTAATTACGCTGTATAGCCAGTGGACCGACGGATTTTCCCCGCCCTCGTCCACTGAATCGGAAATTTAATGAGAAAAAAAGCTCGCGTCCATGAACTCGCGGCTATTCTGCCCCGGCAGGGAAAATCGCCGTAAGAATTTTCAGATGTTGTCAGATTATGCAGTTAAAATATTAATTTCTTTGGAAAATTGCGGAAAACTTTCCTAAACTTTTTTGTGTCTTTTTATTCTCAGTATGATCAAATAGATCTGTTGATTTTACGGCAATTTCATTGTACTTTTCCCCTAAAATTAATATTTTACAGAGAGAATTTTACAACATTTGAAAGCTCATACGAAATGCTCCTCCGGCACGGCGATTTGAGAGGATTTCGTGGAAGAAACGATAGCCGCACATCTGTGATTAAACGCATCGTGAGCTGCCATTTACTCTGGACACGCGGTGTCTGGTGACGCCTCGTATTCAATTATTTGTTCATTAATAGCACTAATTTCACAGTTGCTGAGTCGCGCTGTAAGATACTGCTGTCGAGGGAGGGGGGAAGATGGAGAGAGGCTGCGATAATTGATGATCAGGCTTGTCGAATTGAGGGTGGAAATGTCTCTGTTTACTCGATAAGAACATCGGGATTTCTGAATCAACCGTTAATTCATTTATGTGCCAAGAGAAACAGCAAATGTGCATTTAAACATCCTAACTTTTAGCCCCTAGCGTGGCAAGTTGAAGTTCTGAATAGTATCCGTAGAATTTTGGGAGGTTAAAACTACACATTTTGAACAAACCGTCATAGGTCCTGTTAGAAGTCTCATTTCAAGACGCGTTTTGTGTCAGATTGTTGATGTAATCCACCTCTCAGAAATGATATTAATATCTTAGTTTCCCGTTGACAATCGTCAATAGCTAAATATAGCATCATTGCATCGTCTGTTTATTTGTCGAAAATTTTCAAATGCTAGTAGCAAGCAACCTGAGGGTCGTCGAATACAATCAGGATACTGATCACTCACGTATGCCACTTTGCGTCACAGCGATTGAAATTATCATCGAACCAAAGTTGAAAAGGTGCAATTTCACACTCAGTGCCTCGGTGCATCTTCACTTGAATCGATGAAACGTTCCTATCGATGGAAAAAGAAAATGTGAAAAACATAGCTGAGGATGCCAATTTCTCCGCATGCGGCCTGATGAGTTGCACGTAATGCAGGAAAGGCGTCAATATTGCTCTGACGTAACTAGAAACGATCCTAATTTTGCCTGAGCGTGAGTATACGGCTGATGCTTAATAATTTGCGTCATCTCCGTCTCACAAATGACTAGACTTTGCGTTCAGTAGGACGAAACCAAGTTTTTGGGGGAAAAGGAGGAATGTCGGTTTATTAAATATTGAAGTGACTTGATGAAAATCGCTTTAGAAATACGATGGTAAAAGTTATGGTCCTTGCCTCACGATGTGTGTAAAAAAGTAGCGAATTTGAAACAACCCAATTCAAGAGCTACTCTCCGAACAAAGCGTAGGTCATGGATTTAAGTCACCCCAGTTTAAAAACTGCGTAAAAAGCAAGGCCGTCATCTCAAACAAGAAGAAGGAAAAAATGCGAAAAGAATCTTCCCTACTCAAACGCAATATGTTAAGTAGGCAGGCATGGACATCATATGAGAGAGAGTATATTCACAATTTTTGTTCAATAAAATTAATTTCAAGAACATTGAGGAGCTTAAAAATACTTACAAGTTTGTAGGCACTTTCTGGGTAGAACTTGGTAGGCCTTAAAAACCGAATTAACCACGTGTCATTGTCGAGTGGAACTGTCAGTTCTTCGTCCTCTGAACACACAAAAAAGGGAGAACATTATTTGAAGATCATGGAACATTTTCTTTAAAGTGATTTAAAGAAGATTAATGAATTTTAAGTGGCGCGGATAGATCCTACAGCTAGATGAGCTTGTCGAGGATCGCTCAAAGAATCTCACAGATCCGAAGTAATTACAGTGTATAACTTTCAACTAATCGACTATTTCAGCCTGTTTGAAGTCAGATAAAATAGGTAGCATAGTGAGTAAAATAAGTTAATGTTAGACATTTCCTGAAGGAGGACCCCCGGCTCCCTCTTCTCTAAAATCGATGGAGTTGTTTTTGTTAAGCATGCGTTAAAGTCTCCAAATTAGAGATTCAATTGAAGCAACTATTCGTACTTTAAAGATGAACTTGTTGTATATCCAAATAAGCGAAGGCGTCTTAAGCTGTTACGATTTGTTTTTCCTTACGCTGCGTTAAAGTCTCCAAATAAGAGAATCCATTGAGAAATAGTCTTGTTGCATAGCCAAAAAATCGGAGGCGTTTTAGCTTTTTTTTTGCACTGCGTGCACACACACCCACATCGTTAACTGATAGGCGAGAAAAATAAAATTAATAATCAATGATTTTGACCCTTCGAGCGCTCAGTGTTCAAAATCAATCGTAGTACTCAGATTGTCAACCCGGAAATTCTGTTTGTGCGACCAAACGTTCGGTTCATAATATTGAATCTCTTTGTCAGTTCGGTTCAATGACCCGAACGTTAAGTTACACGGACCCAAAGCCTGGTACACACGAGCGCGGTTTGCGCGAATTAGTTCCACAGCCTGGGGTTTCGTGGAACAAGTCATAGCTATGTTAAAAAAGTTCCTTGAACAAGTTTGCTCGAAGTTCCACGAACCGCGTCCCTTCCTCTAGGACGACTGATCCCTAAGGATTTTGTTGTACTTATTCAATCATTCGATCAATAATGAATATCTAACGTCCGGTTTACATGATAAAAATTGTTTTCAACGTGCAGATAGTATACTTTAGAGACGACAAACTGCTATTTTCCCTATATCCTTGTAGTGTAATGGTTGGTTTCAGGAGTTGAAGCTCAGATTCACCCAATAAAAAATTTGCATGCAAATTTTTTATTGCTTCATCTGAAAGCGCTTAAAGAGCTGATTTTGCAGTATTTTTATAATTTTTTCTAATATGGGAAACAGTATAAATTTAGATTTAAAAGTGAGAAAATACACCGGCCAGTGACGTCATCTGGTGGCACTTCATACATTTAAACACATGTATTTTAGCAGATTAGATCATTTTGTCATATCTTCTCCAATAATTGTTCAATTTCTGAACCAAGGGTATCCTTCAGCTCAGTTCACTCAGTAGTTTCCACTTAAGCACGAAATTCATCAAATTTCAGACACCTGCACATTCTTTATTATAGCGATTTACTCAGTAATCCTGACCTAATTCGCTGAAATTCGCGTGGCAAATCGCCCACCGCGACTTTTATCAGTTATCATCAGGCGAATTGGACTTATTTATGCTAAAAGGAACTATGTGCATAGGAATTGCGTGCGACATAGTTCCTTTCAGCATAAATAAGTCTAATTTGACTTGATTTCATCTGAAAAAGTTGCTCATCAGCAATCATCATGCAAAAAGTAGCGTTGACCTCCATATTTAACTTTTCTCACCCTCAATTGAGGCGTTTCTTGCAGAAAAGGCATTTTTCGGATGCGGTGTTTCATAATCTCCGGTGCTAATTTGTATTTTATAAAAAAGACTATAGGGTAAATTTTCTGAAATATTCGTTTCCAGCATACTAAAACCATAAAGATTATTTAGTAAAAAATACAACAAATTACATAAATTTGATAGAATCATAATGGATGAACCGGTGGCCGAGATATTGAGACACCACAACCAAAAAATGCCCTTTCTGCACCCTGCAGTGCTTCAAATACATTGCTTAAATTGTTAGTTAAATATAAATTGTCACTGGTGGGAATTTTCTTCCAATGAGAGTTGAGGTAATCAAAATATCGTGTCCTAATCTCTTTTTTCAGCCTGTTTATTCCGCCGATACTTCCACCGTTGAATTTTGGATTTGCATGAAAATAAAGGATCAACTCAGTCATTTTTGCAATGGTCCGAGTTTCTCAAGAGCAAAACACATGAGGGGGAGGGGGTTCGATTCAGTTGAAAAACAGGGAAAACTGGTTGGAGGTGCGTACCTTGAAGGAGGGCCCTTAATTCCTCGATGGCGGCCTGTATATTGTCGGGGTTTTCCCGCAGTTCCTTGCGCGCCACTTCTTTCATTTCTGGAGACAGGTCCTCGACCTCGAGCCGCAGGACTCGGTCTCCGATGATGATGTTGGGCAGTTCATCGATATCCGACAGTAAAGTCTTCCTCTCTGCAACAAACAAAAATCAATAAATTAATAAAATCAGTGGTGAGGCGTGAATGATCCATTATCGACATTTTCCCATTGAACGCCATGGTAAAGGATCTAATATTAAGGTGCTCGTTGCGAACACCCTGTTTATCAAGCCTTTTCCATAGGTTAAAATGGTGGATCAATCTATGAATCGCAAAGCATCGGAAAAAGATCTCTCCAGAAGACAATTTTGGAGAGTAGCATCAGAGGTATCATTTCATCTTGAACTTGGGATGGGATCCAGAAAACATGGAAAAACCCACATTCAACCGAACATTTTCGGTGGATGGAAAATTGTTTGGTGTATTTTGATCAGTTCCCACAGACAGCCCCGTGGCCAAAAATACAAAACCCTTTGATCCTTTAGGGGTCCAGTGGTGAGGCGTGAAAGATGGATTATCGATAGCTCCCCATTTAAAGCTATAAAAGAATCAATTATTAAGGTATTCGTTTCGAACACCCTACTGTTTATAGATCCCTTTCCATAGATTTAAATGGCTATAGGTATGGCTATAAAACACATGAATTTTTTTCGGGAAAAATTCCGATCGCCGTAGAATAGATTTGATTTCTCAGGAATGCACTTTCATTGACCGAAATCACAATCACAGGGTCCGATCGGTTGGTGTGAATCAGGAAGTGCATGGGATTTGATAAGCCGGCTAACATGTCGCAGAGAAGGCGTAACTCATGCGTCGCGCTTAAAGCACTCAATCGGTCGATCAGCACGGGGAAATGATCAAACTGGCAGAATGCAAATCAGCTCTAGTTCAAAAAGCCTTCGATTTAATGACACGCGACAGAGGAACGAAGGGCGGGGGACGGGGGACGGGGAACTCAGTCACTGAAAAATGCCGAATTATTAACAGCAGTGGAGTGATACAGGTCCAGAGCCGCCAAATTTCAATTTCGATATTCCTCCGTAACGCTCCTTTTTTTTCGAATATATTTTGTTCAAGAGTAGAAGCGTGTATGGAAGTCCAAAAATCTATCAAGTCTTCAGAGGGCGTTGATTTTGTCCGTACTTATGTTAGTTTTCTAAATTGGACGTATTTCTATACCAAACGGAACTATGTGCATAATGACGTGAACCTTGTTATACATATATTCTTATGGGTCTCAGGGCTCATGTGCCAATGCACATAGTTCCGTTTGGCAGAAATACGTCCAATTTAAAGCTCCCCCTCGGAATTCAGGGCTGAATCATAGCGTGTAAGGGCTCGGGGTGCTGGTATGGTTCGATCTTTTTCCTGAGCCTCTACGTCAATAAATCCCCGAGGGGTGCTGGGAGGCTTCGGAGATATAAAATTTGTATACCTTGGGGTCATAACCGTAATATTCCTTGGGTCCCTTACTTCTTCCCGCTGCGCTGTCTCCGACTTTATCCAATCTAAAATAACCGAGATAAAAGCCAGGTTCAGGAGGTCTGGGACACCCTGTACAAAACGAGCAACCGCCCTCATCGAAAAAAAGAAAGGATGCTGACTTAACATTCTGGATATAAAAAAAGTGTGCGACAACTCACAAAACGCCGAGTTAACCGCCACAGCAATTACTATAGCAGTGTCAAGATGTAAGGTTAACTCAGCGTTTTGTGGGTCGTCGCACACATTTAACGTCCAGAATGTTGAGTCAGCATCCCCTTTTCTCCAGTGTGTAATCCAGGGTAATTTCACCAAATTAGGTCCCAGATTCTTCATTGGAGCCTTCGATAGGGTCAATAACATTTGTTAGGTACATGGGTTTTTAATGAATTTGACTGTATTTCTGAATTTCTCATTTCTGGTGGAATTTGGCATTGCGGCACGACCTTAACCGACACGCTAATTTACGGGAAAAGCTCTGCAAGATTGCCACGAAGGTATAAATCATTATTTCACATCGTCGATGCAATTCATAATCTGAATAATTTAAGCTCTGGTGCGGCAGCATGGCAGTTCACTGGATTGACTGAACGATATGCAATTAGTCTTGATCGTTTTTCGCGTTCGCTAATCATCGACGCGCTAAAATCGAGCGCTGCGCTCACCCAGTGTGACTAAATCTGTCCTGGTATAGATTTTAAAAAACTTCCTGATATCTAACCTAACACAGAAATGAGCGAGAAATTGAACTTTGGATCGTGAAATTTAGATTAATTAATGTGGTTTCGTAAAGCGCTGCTCAGTATGAAGTTCGACCACCTTCCAATTTATTTGAAATTTCTTAACGTTGCGATATTTGTTTGTTTGTTTGTTTTTTTTTTTTTTTTTTTTTTTTTTTTTTGAAAAAACATCCATGAACATAAATCTGTTTTGTTGTCCGTTGGAAATGAATAGATGCAAAATTTTGTGTTGCAACATTCGGTCTATACTTTTTCTGTGACTGCGTAACTGCCGTATTAGCGTAATTGGCTTTTGATACCATACGTTATAAATTCGTAAATTTCAAGAAGAAAAATTCTCGAAAAATATGTTAGAATATCCCAGTTGGGAAATCCTCTCGGTTCTTTTTCAGGTGAAATTACCGCCTTCCACTTTTACAAATTTTTCATAACTTTACATCAGTAAAAGTTCACAAATTTTGTTTAATGTTGTATATTTTGCGGTTAATTTTATATGTAGCATCGATATGAGAGATTTTTAGATTTAAAAGAAAATTGATGCCAATTTTTTTTCACAACTTTTTTCAATTTAATGTCGCATGAATTACACGTGAAGAAGAGCGATTGAAAGTTTTCTATCTCGTAAATTTTGACGGTATTTTGCGTTTTCTTTTTAAAGAGTCCAGATTTAACAATTAATGCTATAAGAGTGGATTGAACAGTCGAGAAAATGTGACGTAGAAAATAACAGAAGCAAACAGATGAAAACATGAAAGATTCAGAGCATTATTTTTCTGGAAGTACCATCATGATTCCATCATTATTTTTCCTAAACATTACTAAACATTTTTCTTGGACCACAACCTCGTAAAATCAAAAGCAATCAATCAACTAAAAGGAGATTGGACGGAGTGCGTATGTTTTCGCTAACTGAACTTGACCGTCGGCGTCTTCATTTAGCCAAATCATGGCTCATTAACAACGATGACGCAGAACGGTGTCAGAAGTTTCAATGTTACTATAAAAAAAGCCGACAGCCGATATCTGACCTCTTTCACCTTTAGATACTGACCTGCGCCAAAAACCATGGTCGGGAGGCTGATCTCTACCCTTTCCTACGGGAAGTACTCCTTATCTACATGTTGATTGAATTAGTATTTTTCTTCCGGCCTTTAATATTTCACCTTCGAATATTACACATTTTTTGCCCGTCATCTTTTCATTCCGAGATTATCGACCCAAACGTAAAATCTCACCACCCTCATCGATAAAACCTAGCGTGTATTTCAATTATCAGACAACCGCGATCGAGTTATGAATATTGATTTTAGATCAGGCAAGCTGCCTCACCAAAAATCGATTGTTTTACATACATTTAAATGAAGAAAAAACAGTGCTCTCTTTCAAGAATCGCCACTGTCGATAAGGCACCAGATATTTAGAATTTAGTTGAGTAAATTCCTGTTCGATTGTTCGACAGTTTCAAGCACCGGTACTATATTCATACTAGAAAGCTTGCAACCCTCCTCTACTTAGTTTAAAGAGAAAGTCAAGGAAACTTAATTAGAACGAGAACAATCTTGATTTAAAATTGTTAGCAAATTGATTCTGATGCATGTATGTGGTGTTCTCAGATGAATGTGGAGTGCATGTTCAGTTCTTGCAAACTTTCAAGATTTTAATTTTATGATTAAAAATCGTAGAGATTATAATTATTGAACAATCTGTTACAAGTAAAATGATTTCATAGAGTATGTATAAGCGACACATTTTTTTAAAACATTTTTGAAATAATGAATCGTTGAACCAATAAATTTGGGGAAATTTCTTGGGCTCATGTAAAATTTCCCTTATCATCTCTAGGTACAAGGAATATTGAGGATTTTAGCCTCTGATCTTTACTTCAATCCATCGTGGTCTTGCATCACACCAGCGTGGGCTACCATGACCATGAGCTTGGAGCTGGGAGTCCACTCCATATCTAACTTCCTTGCCGTCATGTCAAAGTGTTATATTTCCTAGCGAAGTTAAATGATTAAATCTTAGACATTTTACGTAAAAAATCGACCATTGCAATATTTTTTCCTCTCAAACAGTTTTCAATGTATTACAGCAGTGACTGCGAGGGACTACGGACCTTCTAATCACTAACACAATCAAACAACCGTTAATAGAATTTGGTTTCGAAATTTTCCCACTGCAAGGGATTCCTTTGAGAGCCCAAAAACTCTCTTGAATCGAATTTTCTTTGTTTTAACTTCGAATTACCTCAAGCGATAGGTATAGCAGTTTCAGTCTCTGGCCGAAGAACAACGTGAGCGACATTCTTGAGCTTTTTTAAAAAAAAAATTAGCATCAAAAGAAATTTTGAAAAAATGGCTGCGCTGTTGCCCAACATTGTAAAGCTCGATCACATCATCGACTGAACGTTAAATTCCATGGGGTTCCTTTACGTGCCTCCCTCTCTTCATGTATAAGCTCGGAAAATGTTCATTTCCGCTTTTCATGGAATCCGGAATCTAGAACTGATCCGGAAACGATGGGATTACTCGGGAGCTCAGCAGCTCAGCGGCTCAAAAAATCCGTAAATTCAGTAGTTCTGGTTGAAATTCCGGATAATTTCATGGGTTTGAAAATGATGAACTGAATTCGAGAGATGAGTACACTTCTTGGGTGTCAAAAGTTAATAACGGAAAGAAAATAAATAATGGATTGCACCCGTCAAGACGGCACGCGCAACCATTGAGGGCGGACGGATACTTGAAGGTGAACCCGATTTAGTTCCTGACTCGATCCGGACATAAACGGCTTCGCGGATCCCAAGTCGCGCTTGTCAATAACCTCGGCGCTGTTGTCAAGTGTGTGTCAGAATGTTTAGCTTTTCTTAAAATGAAAGTGCTGGGAGGTTTCCATCAAATTTTTGAGAAGAAGCGATGATGAAATTTCAGGAAAATAACATTTAAGAGGATCTAGATTTGATTTGGAATGCGACAGAGGAAGGTTAAAATATCAGAAAATCCTGATCATTATCATATTGGGAGAAAAATTAAGAACTGGACTTGGATTAATCAATGCACTGAAAACAGGTATAATTTGAACGGCACTAATATATTTGTATGAGTATGGCAACCATCAACAGAACCAATGGTAGCAAAGACCATAACTCTAACCGCCTTCACCAAAAATATGGTAAATGCTACCAGATATCTGTTTACCTTTACTCTACAGCATCCTTGTATTCGAAATTAAGCAAACTCATGAAAAAATTTACCATACTTCTGGTCAAATTTGCCATAATTTTTTTTGCAGAGTGACTAAAGTTGGAAAGGGCGTATCTTCCGGTGTGACGTTTAAAGGGCTGTTCAAAAAATACGTACCAATTCATGGGGGGCTGATCATGCGTAACGAGTACTTACAAGGAAAGAGATTTACTGGGCTTTTTTTCAGGCGGCATATGATACAAAAAGTCGACCACCAAATTTCTGTTTGCTTTCTCTCGCCACATAGACTGATGTACAGGGTACACAGGCTTCGTTTTCAAACACTTAATCGATAATGAAACGGCAAAAACGCGTATCTTTTTTGAGGTGTTTCGAAGTCTCCGCTCGAATTTTATTTTATTAACTGAGAACGAATCAACTACCGAGCTTGAAATTTTTACAGAACATTCTTCACGCAAAGAAGAAAAATCAAGAAAATCAGGGAAGCATTCCTGAGGGTATTTTTGCATTCAAAAAATGAATTATGGAAGGAGGTCTGCGGCGTCACAAGCCGAGGTACGCGCTTTTGCAATTTCACCATCGCAATGCGTCTCAGGAAGAATTAACAGTTTATCAACGTAGCGCAGCGCGGTATAATTTGAGCCAAGTCGGGCCGCCATTCGAATACCAACGTGACTTTCGCAAGAGAGCTTTCCACAGGAGATTGTGGTAAAACTTACCGGGCAAACCTGGTTGCATACTCATCGAACAGATAACATTACGTAACATTACGGACACGGTTCGCAACGGGAAAAATTTACCCTGATTTTTCTCTGAATCCAATATTTTCTATACACGTTTCTGGCATAAAATCTTGGAAATGTTTAGATTGCATTAAGGAGAGGGAAACCGACGCGATTGGAGTGTTTTTAAAATCGTGTTCGTGAGAAAATAAAAAATATACGCACATTAATCTGTCGTGCCAAGTAAACCCGCCGAATGAGCATGCGAATTTACAAAATATCCTCACAAAAAATAATTATTTTTGAGAAAAGTTATGCATGGTTTTTTTGGAAGAAATACAAAGTTCCAAAACTTTATTCTCTTTACTGAATAGTTGCAAGAGCATCTCAAATGTGATGAAGACTATATTGTAATAATTCGACAAGATTGCTAGTTTTGATAGATTTTTTTTTAAAATTTGTCTTGTTTCCTTGAGTTGGGAAATCTAAAAAAAATTGTCGAGACAGAGGGTGGCGCACCAGAGTGGGAAACGTCAATTTTTAGCGCACTGACCGATGTACAAGGTTTTACAGGTTACTTGTGATATGACGTCACATCACATTGAACGAGT
This sequence comes from Bemisia tabaci, assembly GCF_918797505.1. Lineage (NCBI taxonomy): Eukaryota > Metazoa > Arthropoda > Insecta > Hemiptera > Aleyrodidae > Bemisia > Bemisia tabaci. Next base: position 56,057,672 of record NC_092797.1, read on the forward strand.
GTGTATTCGTTATCAGTTGGCAACTGTGCTAGGCTCCTCTGCGATTGTGAGTGATATCAACTTGCTTTTGCGCAAAGACAAGGTCATTAATTATGATGAATATTAGCAGTAAACGATGAGTTTAAATAGCTAATTATTGTCCTGTATATAACTGTTTGAGGATGTGAGAAAGAGATCGCAGCTTCCTCACCATCGATGCTGAGTTATACTTTTTTTGGTTTAATGACCTCAAATTTCAACGTCAGACACGCAGTTTCTTATTCTAAAACTTTAAAGTAGTCTTAAAGAATCGATTTTCAAAAAATGTTGGGCAAAATGCTTTTTTGAGCCACACGACGCGGAATTGACCTTTTTGAACGGTGACATAAGTGGTGATCTAACTTTTCATCTAATTTTTCCTTCCTTACTCGAGGTAAAGGTTGGTAGATCTAATCATAATTAGAGTGAACGCATAGTTAACGCGGCTACGTTTAACAATAGGTCCGCTATCTAATTTTGAAGTTATTTTCAATAATTTTGAAGCGAAACTAAGCGTTCTTCTTATGGAAGTAGACTCTTTCGGATGGAAATGTTGAATAACTTCATCACTGAAAAAAAGTATGGTAAATTTTATGAGGAGTATGATAAATTCTATAACGAGTCTACTTGATTGTTGAACTAAGCTCCTGTGGGGTAGAGTAAAGATAATCAGATGTCTGGAAGCATTAATCGTATACTTTTGGCGAATATGGGCAGAGTTACACCATTTGCTGCCAGTCTCTTGGTAATTGGAACTCTATTGCATGCCGTGATTATTCTAACGCGAGTTCGAATAATCGCGCCAAACACAGTCCGTGAGTGTGACCGACGTTAAACGTAAAACAGTGCCTGCAAGACTGCATGAATACTTCACGCATTGCGCCAAACAGCGCGGTTGGCGTCCAGCCCATAGTAGCGCCTACAAGTCTGCACGAATACTTCTCGCATTACGCCAAACGCAGTGCAGTCATACTAGCGCCTACAAGACTTTCGGAATGCTGTAGGACTGCGTGTCATCATTCTTGACTGTTTGCTCCAGTTTTTACCATAATTAAAGGGAAAATCTGTATCCTCAGTGTAACAATTCAGAAACTCGGATGATATTTAATTTTCAATACTCCAATACTTCAAACCATATTTTTTCCGGGGACAAATTGATGACTCGTCCCCAAACTTTTGTAAGCTCTCGAATGAAGAATTTTGGTAATACTTTGATGTGTTTGCCGCTCTGGTTTTTCTGGTTAATATTTAGTTTCCAAACTCGATTCCGAGGCAAAATCGAAATTCGGATTTTTTCGGGAAAACATCTTCGTGGCGTATCCTACAGTGGCGAGGCCTAAGTGATCGATTATCGATCTTTTCCTATTTGAAGCTGTGGTAATGAATCGATTATTAGGGTGTTCGTTGTGAACACCCTGTTCATCGATTCTTTTCCATAGGTTTAAAAGGCAGATCAATCGATATATCGCAAAGCACGCCACGCCACGGATCTAGTGTTGTCACTGCGATCGCAGACACATCATATGAATAAGACGTCAAGGCTCGCGTCTTGAGCGGCACCGGCGCACAGTGGATCGAGTCAATTAGAGAGGTCGGACACGAAATTTTTGACTAAAACTGCAAATTTTGATGTTTAGTTCATCACATTTTAAATTCGAGGGGTGCCACTTGAAGAAATTTTTACGAGGAAATCAATGGAACCGTTTTAAAATCTGAAAGTTTTGATTTGACGGAGAGTTATAAGCTTTTAAAGTTTGTAAATTTTGTCCGACCTCTCTTATTGACTCGACCCACTGTGAGGCGCGGCAAGTCATTCCAGTCGAACATTCTCGGGGGCATTTGTTTGACCTTTCTTTCGATTCCTCGTCGCTTTTAATTTCCTCCGACCGCAGCGCGTCTTCCTGTCGAGGAGCTTGCAGAATCGGATTCATTATAGATCGAGATGAAGATGCGAATCACCCACCGGAGATAAATCAGACGCCACTTATAAGTTCGTCATTTGGCAAATTATTTTTCCAGATGAGTGCTCAGCGCCGTGTAGGGTGGTCGCCAAGATGAATCTAATTGTAAGTGACGGGATGACGTATTCAGATGCGCGAAGATGGCCATAGAGCTCCTGCCTCCAGAGATTTACGATTTGAGCCATCATCTATTCTTATGTAATTAAAAGCACGAGACTCCAACTGGAAGCCCATAAACTCAACTTCCAAGCTCGGGAAAAGCTCTTAAAGTTGAATCGAGACACACGGAAAGAATGGAGGTCCGAAGACTTGTGAGCCTCGGTTTCCGTTGTTAGTAATGACCAGCATGGCTCATGGATATTCAGACTTGTGCTTTTTCTGCACGTTAAAATATATAATTAAGTTTGACATTCGTCATGCGAAAAAGGCGCAGCTCTGAATGCGTGAGCCATACTAGACATTATAAACAAAGGAGGCCGGAGCCTATTATTTTTCAGACTTCCAACTTTTTTTCATGCGAACGTCGTGGGGATACACCTCGGTTACACGAGTATTCCCTGTAACTCGACGATATTTCAGCAATATTTTTAAAACATTGTAAGGATTTGTAGGATGTTTTTCAATGACTACATTTCTTGTAAAGAAAAATTCAAAAGTATTACAATGCCTGGTGCATTGCCGAAAACATTTTAAAAAATGCTACCGTAAAAAAATATTCTAAAACTTTAAAAAAGTGACTGTTGTCGAATTTTGTTTAAAAGTGTTTTATCAATGTTATGCATAAAGACCAATTTTTACAATATTGCAACCTCGACTTTTGAAGCCCCCTCCCGTTCATAGAAGAGCAATCTTCATAATGTATATTTCCAAGATGAGGTTCACTGAATTTTTTTTGAGCTTAATAGTTGATCAAGTCGCACAACTGGCATGGAAAAAGATGGTTTAAAAAAAATCCTCACACTATGTGAGAACCTCATTCCTCAACGGTGAACAACGAATTCTGTCTAGGAAAAATCCCAGTCTCCGAACATGACGAGGCGTATGATTCAGTGAAGTTACACCGAATTTGTCAATAATTTCGTTTTAAAAGGACCGAATCATACAAAATGCATGATCTCCAAAAGTCAAAGTATAGACAAGGAAAATTAACAATAACACACAGATAAGACTGTTCTTCAGCTCCTTTTGTAAAGGCTTCAGTGAAGGCACATTAGCTTTGCAGTTATATATGTAAATCTCTGGCCATTCAGAACGTCTTGGCCATTTTAGAAAGTCGATGAAAAAGGAATGAATTATAATAAAACATGAGAATGAACGTGAGAATGAACTGCTGGAGGAAATATAATACTCTTGGCTTTTCGTATAAGGTACAAAAAATGTCGGTGATTTGAAGTTAATTATTATTAGAGGTCAAGTATATTAACCCTCTGCTTACTTTACTTACAGACTTCGGGCAATACGAGAGGAAAAAATTGCCAGCTTGCTACGAGACGGTGTTTGAATGTGTGACTCAGCAAATTAGATTAAGCAATTGAAGACCTAGCTTCGCACAATAAGCAACATATTTTCAAAATACAATGCTTGCCATTCAAAAGCTTTCATCACGAGAAACTGAGATGAGAATCGGACGTCATTCAGAGGAACAGAACGGAGATGGTGTTTTGGACTTCCTCTTGATATTACAAGAATTTCCGCAAGTTGCTAGACGCGATGACAACGTTTCTCGCACGTTGTGGACTTAACTTGCGTTACTTTCCGTATTTGCATAAATACAGTATTAGTGAGCACAAGCCATGACCGATAACTTTTGACCCGCTCAAGAATCAATAAAGCCTGTTTATCGTCTGGTAGCAAAGGTTAAAGTATGTACATGCCGTGCACTTGAACTCCATACAATAGCAACGGGTAACCTAGAGACTTACTTAGATAACTCAAATGATCACCACACTAAAAAAAAAGTAAGACAAATTTTACCAGAATATATGTGAAATTCTATCATGAATCTACTTGATTTTTGGCCCAGTGATACCGCACGGTATGGAGAGCCAGACATCTGGTAACAGTTACTATACCTCTGGTGAATGCTATCAGAGTTATAGTATTTGCTATCATAGAGTACCTCATCATTACAATACTCATTTCATACCACCATCATACCTCAAACCTTACTTTGTGTAAGTGAACACTGGTAGCACCGGGTTTTAAAAGAAAAGCGAAAGGGAAAACTCTAAAAAAATCTGTTTAAATATCTAAGTTAAGAAACCTTTTTTGTTCCTATTCCTGTAAAAATGCTACCTTACTCGTCAAAAGTGACTTAATTTCAATAAATTGTAGCAGAAATTTAACATGAATATAACATAAAATTTTAGTTTTTAACGTCGCATATTTTGCAATTATTATCGCACTTTGCACCGACATGAGCGACTTTTAGAATCATATAACATTTTTACGCTACTTTTTTTCATACAGTTGTTCAACGAAAATTTCACGTAATGTTACTTGAAGAAAAGAGAAAATCTGAGAATTTCCTGACTCCGAACGATTTGCTGACGGGGTTTTCGAGTATTTTAGGTGTAAATGCAATGCTACAACGGTAATGAACAATATTAGTTTCTCACCCCACCGCTATTTACGGCAAATGGGAAAGGTTATTATTATGGGGTCAGCATTGAAGTCCCCTTTCCCGTGGAAAGTTCTTTAAAGGAGATACATTTTTTAATCGAATTATCACGTTTCATTGGTCGTTTGAGGGTAAATAACACACTAAAATTTCAAATTGAAACATTCTTTATGAGAATAGTGTGGCATTTTGCCGATCAACTTAGGTCAGTATTCCTCGTTCTTTGGCAAAGAAAGTTTATTCCCTCGGAAAACGTTGCCCACATGAGGAATCATGGTTTCAATATGTGACTTAGCAGCGGGGCGATTATTGAAACTGTATAGACAAAGCTATAGACAAAGATGACATAGGGGGTATAAAGCAATTCTATTGGTTGAAATGGGTGTTCTCATCGACTAAGGGGGAAAATGATAGACTAACTGTCGGGTTTCTCGTGGGTTGCCGTTACTTAGTCGATTACCTACCTCCTTTGTCCATTGCAACAACCCGTTTCCACCAATAGGATCCCTCCAAATCCCTTTTGTCGTCTTTGTCTATCGCTATATCTATCAGTTTCAATAATCGGTCCGCTGTCTGTCTCATTCAGCGCGGCAGCAAGGTTCCACGAGTGAAATAAAACAAATGAAAGATTGGAAATGTCAATGAAATATTTCATGAGCTTTCACAAAACTGTGAAAAATATGAAACATTTTTCCAGGGGCTCGGTATGAAACAGGCACTTAAGACCACCGAAAATAAAAAAATTAAAAAATATAATTTTTTGCGTTCAGACAAGAAGTATATAGATTTTTTAAAAAAAGAGAGAGACAAAATGTGACCCGAACTATATGTAATGAGGTAGAAAAATAGTGCTAGATCCGCAATATTTTGCGGGGAAAGCAAGACCAATTTTGGTCAAAAACGGCCATCTCTGGGCTTGCATTCCCCGCAAAATAGTGTGATCTCAGCATCACCACCCTGATGTAAAGAAAAGACAATCAAAAGTATTCTTCAATATTTTTCAAAAATGTCTGGAATTTCGTGAAATATCTCACATGCAATTGCAAGAACTCATTTTTCAGGGAAAAATTGCGATCCTGACGGCAGCCGAAACCTCGGCCTTTTCAACCTACGAAAAGAAGAGAGAAAGAAAAACGGGAACCAACCACCAAGTTTCTCCCAGCTTAGCCGGTCGCCGTAGTTGTAAATATCGTGACCCATGTTAAAATCTTCCGGTCAATTCCAAAACTTCCAACACGAATTTCCGAAACACGCCGATCACAACACCGCGATTATGACGATTAAGCGACTGGTTTGGGCTCTTTCTCGCGATCTTCCGATTTCACTAATGCGAGAAGATTGATAGAGACACTTGCCCGGAACATAACGAAAAACGATAAGGTGGAAGCTCAGACTCGACCCGAGAGTTTTCGCATTTCCTAGGTGGAAATTTGATCCGATTGTTGTGGAGCTTCGGTTGCAACTGCCCGATGGCCGAAGAAGCTGCGTGTAAATTCGCGGAAGACGAGCGGCGAAAGTGCACGGGGCGAATCGCGGCCGCGGATTGGAAAAGAAAGTGGACCACCGCCGCCGCGTTGCCAGGTCGCGGGGTCTCGTCGGCGTGACGCCGCCAGCGCCACCTCGTGGATCCGCGCTAAGTTTCGCCACATAATTGATAATGTATAGTGTATACTCAATCAGCCCCTTTTCCCCAGGGCCGGATTTGCGCTCAGGGGCCCGCGGTGCTGGGGAGGGAGGGGGAAAGGTCCCGCACACTGCGAGTTGTACACTCCGTGAATTGAAGGCGGTACCTCCGGCAAAGGGTGGAGGGTGGGGCAGGAGGGACCTGGCCCCCCTAGAATTGAAAATAAAATCAGCTGCCCCCCCCCTCCCCGCTGTAGAAGTTATTAATGGTAGGAAAAACTTTTGTCAAGGATGATTATCTCTTTTGATTAATGAAAACAGCGTGTTCATTTAGTTAGTCTTCAAAAATTTACACCATAAAAGCCTCAGAATGCCACCAGTTAGATTTAAAATTTCAAATATTTTCCAAATCTATTGAATATAACAAAACAATTGGAAAGAATCTTTTGCTGAAAGTTGAAAAATTAATTTTTTCTCCCTCTGAACTGAAGGGTATATCAGCCCTCTTCCCTCTTCCTCCGTGGTAAGGGACCAGACCCCCTAGCAAATTACCTACGTACGCCTGTGGGCGGTCAACGTTTCTAAGAAAACAAAGGGTCCCGGATGCCCTCGTTTTGGAACCTTAAATCCTTAACTGTAAGGGACCCCCTGATACCCCCTGATATCCTAGTTTCAGGACCTCGAAACACTTCAAGACTTTAAAGGCCCCCAAAAGATTTGATTGAAACACTCGTAGAGAGGGAAAATTGAAAATAGTAACAGAAAATTTCGTTCCAGGGGGCAAGCACCCCGCCCGATCCGGCCACGCTTTTCCCTTGTAAAACGTACCACCTTACAACAGTTCGATGACCACCTCTCACCAGACCATATAAAATCAAGATGAGCGATGGAGATAGCTGCCGGATATTTTGCGTAATCTTGCAACTATCCCGCCCAAGCGCTGCATTTTCGCCACGCCACATGCCTGATTATTAATATTTCATTCTAATATTTACACAAGGCAAAAACCACGCATCTACCCGACGAGTCCGTTGACGATGGCGTTTCTTACTGGGCACTGAAGCGATCACGCGGTGCAGTGATAAAACGATCGTATTATACCGTTAAATAGGACTCGGATTGGCTAGGAAATTTCGGTGAGGGGGGAGAGGGGAAAATGGGGGGAAGGAAAGGAAGGGGGGGGGGCTAATATTTCGAGACGAATAAAGTTGGCGATATTGGGACGCGCGACCTTGATCTCGGGCACGGAAATGGGTCACTGCTCGCCGCCAAAACGGAGGAAACAGAGCCGCGCTAGAAACAGATTGCGTAACGTCTGCTCCTACTATTTACCGCGGCATACGTTCATTCCTTCTTGTCAAGTATTGAATACCTATATGTCGACGTATTTATACTCAAAATGGAACTAGGTTCACAAAAAAATATATTTTGAGCACCTACAATCTAAGCCATGCAACCGAGTGAGGCAAAGGTTACTTCACGAGGTCAATGCTATCTTTGCCTAGTGAGGTGATAAGCATCTTTTAGAGCAAAAATAAAATCAAATACGCGTAATGATGACTGGTGATTGTTTAATTAGGCAGGGGATGCCAACCCTGTTTTGCTCGATTCTCTGGTGAGCAGTCATTGTTAGACGAACCTGAGCGTCAGGCTTATGTGTAAGGCCCGCCGGGCCCGCAATCAACTTACGCCACTGATGAGCGTTGATTTCCAAAAGTAATTTCTACACTGTAGAATAAAGGTATCATTTTGGATTTTCACAAATTTATGGTCTCTTTAGTTCAATTTTAGTGGACACATTGCCCGAAAAAAAACACGGCGGACGACATCATACACCGTGGTAGTGGTACCGTGATATTATCCGTGTTTTACGTCGAATATAACTAGTGGAAAAGTCAATTTGTGTGTATAACTGATTGGTGCGCGTTGACCTCCGTAGATAAATGTTACACTATTGGGAGAATAGCAGAGCGGGATCTTTAAAATATATGGTATCAAGAGTGGCGGTAGCCACCCCCGGTCGAGGAAAATGACGTCCTACTAAAGTCCCGATAACAAACGGGTGGCCGACACTCTTAGTCACAGGCAACTCCCTTAACTTGAAAATTGATTCGGTTGCCATTCGACTGCAGCCCAAACGACGGCACGGATTCCTACGATCTTGGTGTCTACGGACGCATCTCAATTAGGACTACAAAGTGGAAGAGTTTCAATAAGATCCATTGAGTTTTCAAAAAGTTATAAGCACTTAATGACCCAAAACAAGGAAAATTTTACTTTTTACTTTGCCGGGAAATTTGAATTTCAAGAATCCAGGGTACTGAGAAAGTCACTCAAACTCCGCGATAACGGTAAACCTTAGACCCATAAAAGTGGGTACCTAAAGAATCGTCATGTTACCGTGTCCACGGGTTTTTACAGTTTTGTAACATTCCTAGTGATCTTAAAGAGAAATTACGGAAAATACGACTAAACTGCCCGTCATGACCATCTTTAACAACAGATTTCTCGCTTACCCGGCCGCGGATTGTAATGGAGCCTATATAAAGGGCACTCCGTGAAGATGTGAGGATTTCATTTTGCCACATAAAAAAGCGCTTTATCTCACGGATAATCCAGCATCCGCTTACATCCTTCAAAATTTTAGCTATAATTTTTGAATTTAGAAAAAAACCAGTAATATAATGGTTCAACGCCATTGGTTCATTCTGTTCAGGTTCGTCCGAGTTTCGGGAACGAAATTCCTGTCGTCGTTATCAACCTCCATCTACTGTATTTATTTGTGAATAATGAACAGATGTAATTTAAAAGTTCAATTCATTTTAGATCCTAACTAATATTACACACTTATATTATTACGCCCACTTTTATCCCGATACACTACTTCATTGGTTTCTTAAAAATCTCAAGTGATTTCTGGTCGGTCGTTGCCAACCTCTTTAACTAGTTGTGAATAGTTGTGAATAGATTTACCTAATTTGGATAAGAGTTTAATTCTTTGTAGATGCTAACTACTATATTTACATACTCATATTATTACGTCTCACGTGTTCTACTGGAGCCCGATATACTATTACCTTAGTTTCTCTTAAAATTTTCAAGTGGTATCTTTATTTTATTGAACGAAAATGTGACAAATTTTTAAGTGAGGTTATGTCGTCATGTTTATGTCAGTACCTGACCTAAGCGATAGATGTAATTCAGGTAAATTACGTTAACGAAATTACACCGAAATTGTGCCAAACTCTAAAGAGGAAGCAGCATTTACATCACAGAATGCATGCTCGTGACTAAAGTCTAAAAATTACTGGAATATGAGCCTCGGCCTTCACATGCGACTGTCACTGAACTTCGACCAAAATTTATTCGCTCTATATCTTGCCATCAACCTATGTGCTCTGGAGTGATTATGCTTCTCTGAAGTGTATGTTATTTACATTAAGAACATGTTTCCTTCATGATTTATCTTGGAATCCTCCTATCTCTTCTACCGTTCTTGTTACGCGTGGCTTGCGAACCTGAGTATGTGAGGCACAATTCCATCCCTTTTCGGAACAGTTCAATCATAGGTCAACTTAATGTCACATAATCAAAGGTCTTTGACTGTGAGCATTTGCTCAAATTGGTTTCTTCTGAGTCGCTTTGATTTTGCGTCAGGAGTTGTTAGAAACTTCATTTTGCCCAACAATGTATAACAAGGTCTTTAATGAAAGGTATGTACCCGTTTTATTCTCATAATTTCATAAGTTGATGATAAAAATACAATGAAGGCTTCATTTTCTTGCATAAATTGCTGTGTGAAATGGGTGCGTCCATCCCTCCTCTATTTAAAAGAGTAACAGAATGTATCGCCCATCTGTTTAGAGGACTTCAGTATTAAGATACGTAGGTACGTGTTCCTGTCTAGTTCCATTGCAATAAGTGTGATCGTGTTAATCAAGGCTAAATACAATTAGACCCCATGGTATCAATGTAATCATAAATGCCTCTCCACTCTTACCAACTAGGTGCGGCATATCCTCCGATCAAGAGATGGAGATTGCCGTCTCAGTAGGTACGAGGGTGAGCCTACGAACCCAGGTATGGTGACCGTAAGTACCGCTTTGGCCTCTCACATTCAGATAAGCCTTTTTTTCTAATGAACTCATGCCAATACTTAGATCTCCAGACTTATTTACTGCATTAAGAACACATAAGATAATAAATTAAATAGGTCAAGTCAGTTGTCAATCTTTATACCAAGTGCAGGTACCAACATAATTTTTTGTCATTGGGTGGACAAAGGACACTAGCTGCAATGCAGCGATTCATAGATTCAATTGTTCCCAACCGATCCGTGATTTGGCATCACTCCTTTGGATAAAAAGATCACGATATTTCCATTATTATTAATTAAAAACATCATTTAATTTGACAACAGTTCTGTGTGCGTTTCCCACTGTCTGAAGTTCAGTAAAAATAAGGACTCAATTGTGGTGGCCACATTCTTCATGATGCAGTTAGAGTTACTTCTCAACCATGAACCAATGAACACCTGCAGATTCGTTTCAGAATCAGCATTGGTGCGCTCTCTCGCGGCTAACGCCGAAACCCTAGTTTTCACTTTCACTTTTCTCCACCAGTAGCGCTGTGTGAACCCGACGGCACTTATCATCATTGTGGCTTATGGAGAAATCAAGAACTACTTGTGTTTTTTCGACATTTTTAATTCAATCATCATTAATTTTTGCAAATTTTGCTGCAAACGGGTAGTTAAAGCCATAGTGAATCCATTAATGTATCATACTCTTGAATAATATTCCAAAAAGGAAGTAAATTGAGACTTAAACCAAGTGTGAACCGACAAGCATTTCTTATCACGGCGGCTTACGGGAAAAGCAACGACTGCTTGTGTTTTTTCGACATTTTTTAAGTCAATCGATATTAATTTGTGTAAATTTTGCTATAAATAGATGGTCAAAGCCATAATAAATCCATTCATGTATGTTACTCCTGGATTTTATTCATATAGGGATTTAATTTCTGACTTATACAAAGTGTGAACCAAACCGGCATTCTAACATGGTGGCTTATGGAGAAATCAACAACACTGCTTGTGTTTTTTCGACGCTTCGGTTTTGCTAGTTCTTCGTACAGCCAGACCTTTAGGTACTTATTCACCCAAAAACGACCTGATATAAACTACAAAAACCCTCAAAAACATTTTTCGGGCAAAAAATCCGGTCGAGGAAATTGACGTGTCACTTCCTTTTCAAGTATAAGATAGGCAAAAACCTTTGATGAATTCCCAAGGTCCACTAAGACTAATAATCATCAAAAAGTTCAAAAAAAAAAATAAATCCCTTGCCAAAAATAAATAAAAAAAACCGATTTTGAGATAAATCCCTCGAATGAACTTGAAATCACAAAATCGGTCGAGGATGTCAACTGAAACTTTTCCCCCTTTAATTATGAGCTCCGCAACAAGCGTGACTCGCTTGTACCTTTTCATACACGAGCCGCACGAATTCATCTCTTCTTCTCTCCTCTCCTTCCGTCCATGGACAGAGGTCCAAAATTTTTCGGATTTACTGACGCGACCGGCTGCGGCTCGGTGCGTAAACATGGGTGGATTATACTAAGATTACACATAAGTCAGAGAGAAACACGTACAACCTGTCGACTTAAGTGGGGCTCATTCCGTGAAGGGACTCAACTCCTCCACTATAACAATTCCACTAATAATTTTGCGATTCAGAAATCCCCTCACTTGTCCGGACCTAACGTGTCTGTCGAAATGTCATCCAATGGTACAGATGTATTTTATACTTAACTGATAGAGTATAAGAACAATTATTACTTACAACCTACCTACCGTCCAAAGCAAATGGTAAGCTCCCTTAAAAAAAAAATCCATGTTTCAGATGAATCATGTTTCGAAAAAGTCTAACATGTGGTTATGGAAAAATGGGTCGACTGGTGAAATTGCAACCGACTTGAAGCCGACATCAGGGATGATAAGAAGGCACCGATTCACTGAGAGCATCGAGCCGCAGCCGGTCGCGTCAGTAAATCCGAAAAATTTTGGACCTCTGTCCATGGACGGAAGGAGAGGAGAGAAGAAGAGATGAATTCGTGCGGCTCGTGTATGAAAAGGTACAAGCGAGTCACGCTTGTTGCGGAGCTCATAATTAAAGGGGGAAAAGTTTCAGTTGACATCCTCGACCGATTTTGTGATTTCAAGTTCATTCGAGGGATTTATCTCAAAATCGGTTTTTTTTATTTATTTTTGGCAAGGGATTTATTTTTTTTTTTGAACTTTTTGATGATTATTAGTCTTAGTGGACCTTGGGAATTCATCAAAGGTTTTTGCCTATCTTATACTTGAAAAGGAAGTGACACGTCAATTTCCTCGACCGGATTTTTTGCCCGAAAAATGTTTTTGAGGGTTTTTGTAGTTTCTGAATGTACTAATAGTCATTTTTCTGACGTAACAGCGTACCTCAATTTCCACGTGGTCAGTATGACTCCATGCTTTCTGCGGCTCACTTGGAAGGAAGTGAAAATTCGCCCTTACGTCAGAGGGTCGACAAAATATATTACACAAAAAGGTACTATGAGCTACGAAAATCCTAGGCACGTGGTTCTTTTTCATGTAATTCAAGTAGACAAAATTTCACGTTAGGTAACTAATATTTCCGGCTCGCGCCCATAAAAACAACTATCTGCATGGAAACTAAAGGCAAAAGGCCAAAAGATAAATTGCATACCCCTAAGGCTATTTTTTAAAGTTCAAAGAAAATCTGGTGTGTCCGCACCCGCTCACGGAAATTTTTTCCGAACTTTTAAAATCAGTGCTTTTTCAGAGTATCAGTTCGCCGTGCTAAGTAAGAACTTTGTATGAGCCTTTCTTTGCCAATTTTTTTTTTGAAAAACCACACATTTTCAGGAAAATTTTTAAATATATTCCTTCCGATTTTTCATAGAAGTTTGTTCGTAATTTCATCTAAAAAGCCTGGAAATTTAAAGGGAAAATATTCAGAACTTTCCTCTAAAATAACTATACTTTATAAAGAAAATTTGGCAACATTCGAATGCTCATGCTGCTGTGCTGAGGATAAACGCCATATGAACCTTCAGACGTTGCCTCATTTCCTTCAATAAAAACTAATTTACCGGGAAAATGCTGAATATCTTTCTTCAAAATTGAGACAATTTTGTTCGCAATACATAATCTAAAACGTATGAAAATATGACTTTCTTGAAAAACCCATGTTTTATGCGGAAAAATGTAGCAACTCTCGATAGCCCATAGGAGGTTTTTCCTAAGGACGGCATGAAGGTATAGCCGTGCTTTTTCAGCGTGGTATAGGCACCCTGGTCATGGTTGGATCGGAGTGGCATGCAGGAGCCCCAGTTTCCCGTTTGCATTCTCCGGTGGTTGCTACTGCTACTGCAATGCTTAATCGTTCGTTATGTTGTCGGTCGCTCTTCGTTGGGAAAGTTACTCAGCAGCGCGTTGCATTGCACAATGACCCCGTTGTGGCGTTTCCTACACGACGAAAACGCTCCGCTCACGGCTCTTGAGCCATTTTGCTCGAGCTTTCGAGGCAGCATCGTCGTTGGTCCTCGCACAGGAAATACTTAACTCCGAACATGGGTTTTTCTCGGAGGAACTCCCCAAAATAATTGCCAATGAGAACAGGGACCAACGTTAAACGGAACTATGTGCATGAAGACATGATCCCTGAGACCCATAAGAATATGTGCATAAAAGGGCTCACGTCATAATGCACATAGTTCCGTTGGATAGAAATACGTCCAGTTAGTGCACTCTTAGATAGGCGGTGCACGACGCGACACGACGTTGCGTTGATTCGTAACCCCTGGGACCCTGGATACAACTATTCGTGCTCTTTGGATGCGCGTGTTGCATAAGCAAAAAACTGAAGGCGTTTCGACTTTCCGCGCCCGGATCAAGTGCCAAGTGGATCACGATTGCAATGCGGTTGACGCTTCGTCCCCTGTCATTTTTTAGATATTCTTGGACCCGATTTCAGATGCGTTTCCGTCTAAAGGACATAAAAACAGGTTTCCGCTCGATGTTTTTTTTTTCCATTTGCCTTCTTTTGTCGCAGCTGGGGAATCGGCTCCTTCTTGTGAACTTAGCGCGAAGAATAATTTCCTTCAATTTTTTTAGCGCACTTACGAAGGAGGGGTGTCGATAAGGGTCGTTTTTGGGCCGTCCTCGCTGAATTTCCTCAACGATGCTATGCGCATTGACGGTTTACGTTTTACGGAGTGCATCATGATTTGGTCATATTCGGTCTGTTTTCAGTTCTAATACTGGCATAAATCTGGGTCTGAGGGCCGATTTTGGCGGAAAATGCGGATTTTCCTGCATGCGACTGCAAACATGCATTTCTCATAAAAATCGACCATCAAACCCATTTTTAGGCCAGTTTTAGACCTGAGAAGAGACCGGAAAGGACCGAATCATAATGCATTTCGGAAAGTATAGATCCTCAATGTGAAAGACATCGTTGATTTGAGGAAACTCGGGACGGGCCCAAACACGGTCCTTATTAATGTCCCTCCTTTCATGCGCACATAGAACGACAATTTTCTTCAAATCAGTCTTTTGAAATTGCACGTTTATCGAGAAACTGGGGCCGCTAGAGAAAAACGCCGGATTACAGGAACCGGCCAGTATTTTTGAACTCTTGCACCTTGGAAGCCCCATGAAGTCCTGTTTTGCGCGACCAATCAGAACGCAGCACACAACCGGTCAAACTCTCTCTCTCTCTATACTTATGTATATTATTGCGTTTTCATTGGCGACTAAAAAGATACGATTCCAATGATCCGACGGGCGGCGAGTGACTAAGTTCTGCGGGACTGTGACGAAATTGTGGAGATTTTTGCTGAAAGCTCCTCTCGGAACACGCATTCGAAGGACGCACTTGCGCGAGTGGCCGCTCTGAATATAATTGCGTGACACTTGCTCCGACGACAGAAGGATTTATGATGTAAATACTGCATTTAATGGATTAACGTGAGATAATAATTAGAGCCGGGAGAGATTGCTCCTAGCACCCGCTTCAATCAGGCTAGATTTTTAACGAGGACTCCGGCTAACGCACGATCAATATTGCTAGAACCTCTTTTCGATTTAGAAATAATAGGGGAAAAACGAGACACAGCTCTTTAGTAGTTCGAGATACGAGCGAAAAAATGATTTGATGAGACCAAAAACTTCAACAAATTCCAAGAAGGAAAAGAGAACGTATAGAAGAAGACAAGATTAAGAGGAAGGAGAAACGAGCGAGAGGAAAAGAAGAGAAAGATGAAGGAAAGAGGAAAAAAGAAGGGATGAGAAAGAGAGGACGAAGGTGAAGAAAGGAGAAAAAGGAAGAAGAAAAAGGTAAGAGAAGCAGATAGAACGAAAGAGATAGAAGAAATGAAAAAGAAGTGGAATAGTTGTATCATCGAGGATTTGCTCTATACATTTTTTTTTCTTTTTACAAAACGAGAAAAGATTACATAAACGCTATTTCTGTTCGCCTTCAATATCAAAGTAGGCAACATGCTTTTTACCGAACCGGAAGGGGATATCTTAATGCCATTTAAGTTCGCCTTCAATTTTTAGTGTAGGCAACAAAAGCTCCTACGTGGTCGAATATTGATATTATCCCTTCAGGAGAGTATAGTCAGACTGTCACACGGGCTCTGTCGCCGACGTTTTTGTGAATACTTTTGTTAGAATCATGTCAACTTATTCAAATATCTAATAAGAGAATGCGCGGGAGAGGAGGGAGAAATAAACTGCATCGTAATATGTAAAACGGTGCTCAACGCATCAAAAAAAGGCATGATGCATGGCTGAGGAGACATCAGTTATTTTATTCAAAATGGTGAGCAATTTTCAAGAAATCATTCCGAGAGAGCAAAATTCTCCATGTCCGGACGGGATTGCTATGGGAAAAGAGGAAAATATGAAAATTA
Organism: Bemisia tabaci; assembly: GCF_918797505.1. Classification (NCBI taxonomy): domain Eukaryota; kingdom Metazoa; phylum Arthropoda; class Insecta; order Hemiptera; family Aleyrodidae; genus Bemisia; species Bemisia tabaci. The sequence continues at coordinate 56,073,878 of NC_092797.1, forward strand.
GCTCTGGCAAATGAGAGACGATATGAAAACACCATTGCATGACCCCACCCAGTGAAAGGAAAGACTTTTTCAGCCTCAACTTCTATAATGCTTTGGAGAACTATTAAAGAGTTTACATATGCAGTAATTTTGTCGCAATATCTTTAAATTTAGATAACATATATAATATCATCTAATCCCCCCCCCTCCAAATAGAGGAAAGTCAGGAAACACGTGAAAAATTCTATGGAGCCACAGTTCCGTGATAATCGAAGTTTGCTCTGGGAAAAATTCCTCAGGCGATTAAACAATTAATTGATTTGTAAGGACAAGCTATAAAGACTGTAATGCGTCCGTGCAACTGAGTGTAATGTCACCTTGAGTCATCACCGGGTTTGAATGCACAAACAGCAGTGGGGAGGCGTGAACACTCGATTATCGATATTTTCCCATTTGAAACTGTGGTAGAGAATCGATTATTAAGGTGTCAGTCGCGAACACCCTGTCTATCGATCCTTTTCCATAAGTTTAAACGGAAGATCAATCGATACATCGCAAAACAAGCCACACCACTGACAGACAGTGTTCACAAATGCAGTCTCTTGCCATTGCCAGTCTACAGGATGACATAGTCTGCATACCTTTAGCTTACTGATACACGAAATTCGATTGACATGATGGTAAGCAATATTCTTTGCCATCACCGTATCATTGGGTGGGATTGAAACTAAGGTATCACGAGATACGCTCACATCAAAGATCCATGGAAAACACATTGAATACATAGGAAATCTCAATAGTAAATTTGTAAATCATTTGTTTTTGTTTAAAAAAACAAAAATAGATAAAAACAAAAATCAGAGAGGATAAAATTCGCTATTGAGAACAAAATGATAGATTGGAAAATAACTAACGGAGATGTTGAATAAAACTTTCCTCGTTTACATTCGTTGTTGTAAAATTGTTAGAAAAAATTCAGCACATGAGACAAATGGACGTATTCCTGCCAAACGGATCTAGGTGCATTATGACGTGAGCCTTCTTATGCAAATATTCTAAAGGGTCTCAGGGCTTATGTTTGAATGCACATAGTTCCGTTTTGCAGAAATACGTCCAAATGAGCTTTATAACTGTTAAAATTGATTCAGTCCGTAGTTTCGTCCGAGGAGATTTGGTTTTTTGACGAGAGAGTTAAAATTGAAAATGTTCTGAGTGTCTCCTTGTTCTGTGAGAAATTTTGATGAGAATCTATGAACTGCGATCGGGTGTCTAACCTTGCGCAGTGCAAGTATACACGAAAATCATGAGATTGTGAGTAATTCAAGAAAAGGAAAAAATTCGAAAATATTGTAGGTGGATATTAATAAAACAAGAGGGGAAACAAGTGGGTCTCGCATTAAGCACAGCAATTTTTAGATGCTGCGATAATGCGCCGCTTTCAATGTTCGATCTTTGTGTAAGGACACTGAGAAAAATTGCATGATTCCGAGCAATTGGAAAACGGGAATAGGGAAAAGCAAAAGGGAAAACATGCAGAAATGAGAGAGAAAAAGGAACCTATTTTTACACGAAGCTTTACCTTTGCGACGACAATGGGCCGTATCAAATGACTGATCTTTATACAAGAACACTGAGGAAAATTGGATGATTCCAAGTGATATAAAAAACGGACATAGGGAAAAGAAAAGCAGAAAAATTGATGAAAATGAGAAAAAAAGAACATATTTGTATACAAAGTTCTAACTTTACGACGAAAATGAGCCGTTTTACATTAGTAACCCTCGTGTATAGCTATCGAAGAAATTTAAACGATTCTAATCGATTTAAAGATGGAAAAAGCGAGAAGGAAATTAACATGAAACGAAAAAAGAGGAAACTTATTTATACACGAAGTTTTACTCTGCAACGACGCTGGACCATTTTAGGTAAATGACAAGCGTTAGGTACTTACATAATTTTAAAAATTGCAATGGAAGTTACTGAAAAAAAGAGGGAAAGACGGGAAAGGAGAAAAGTAAAAAAGCGGCATTGATCACTGAAAGGGGAAAAGGCGGGACTTCTTTATGCCCGATGTTTTATTCATACGATCATGATGGACTGTTTTAAATTGTTGGTCAACATTTATTACACCTTAAATCAAATTGTAAAACCTACGAATTTCCTCCAGGTGTACTTCTTTACATTGATTCTTGAAGGATGAGAGTACAAGCTGTGCAGAGCCAGGTACAAAGCCAATCCTTGAGAGACGCCGATATGGCAGTACTCCACTTGCAGAGGTACTCTACTTTCAACTCAAAAAGAAAAGAAAAACGAGAAATAATCTAACATTCATCCTTGGGGAAAGTGTACTTTCGACCTTCGAATATAATCATAATTAATAAAAATAAGTATACCTCCGCATTATTGCCTTGCTTCGACGGGGTAAGAGTTTTCAAATTCTGAAGGCAGATAGATCACTTCTGCATAAAACGTCGAAGTAATCTAGGACTATGGAAATAAATTATTGAACAAGGTGCATCTCATGAAATACTGTTTTAACGAGATACAATGTTCTTAAAGTTCCTTGATATAGACAGATATTTTCCGCTTCATAACGATCATTTAGTCTCTGCACCCTATCATTGAGTTGAAAATACAGTGAGAGACCAAACAGGTCGGCTGGCAGCGTGCTGACGCAGAAATAAGAGGTTAATTCATGGAAAATTGAAATCAAGTCAATCGCGGATACAGAATCAAGGTGACCTCCTGTTTAATCAGGAGCTTTACCGGAGTGACTTTGTCGCTGTCTACGGTAAAGATCGGACTATGAATGATATAATGATTTAGATATGAATTAACCTACAGCTACCGGAAGATGTGGTTGGTATACAGTGTAGATTGTACAGATCATACATAATATAAACTTTTATACCCATAAATTGGAAACCAGGGAGAAGGAAGCTCAAAAAAGTTTGACATGCTACGAAAGAGAAATTATTTTGCATCAACGGATTCTGGGTAAAACGGGAAATCTTATTAGAACCTGCGGTCTCGTATATTATAGGGGAAATATTCGAAGGGTGCTCCTACTAGTCTAACTAAAATTTTTAGTTGTAGCAATGATCTGTCGCATTGAAAGTGTTAGTTAGACAACAATAATTCTACCAGTTCCGGAAAAAATGGGCTAACTAAAAACGTCCACTAAGTTAGGTAAGTCCACAAATGTAAAGTCCACTAAAATCAAATTCAAGCGTCATATTTTAGTCCGTGTGTAAAATTATATTGACGGTATCGAAATGAGAAAATTAAGAGAGAATGAGGTGTTATTATCGTAACTCATATTTTAAATGAAATGTTAATTTCTTCTTTAGATCCATTTTTTCAAAGTGTCTTTGGTAAATACTTGGTTTCATTTCTATCCTAAACTCTAGTTCTATCTGAGTTGAAAAACGCTGACTTCGCGAGTTTAAATATTTGAGCCTAACACAGAGCGGAGCGGCGTGTTAGCAGCGCAGAACGCGCACTGGCGCCTACAAACCTAACGGGATACTTCACGCATTGCGCAACGCGTGAAGTATCCCGTTAGGTTTGTAGGCGCCTATGCGCATGTCACGCTGGTTGCCTGTAGAGTCCCTTTATACTGAGAGTCAAGACAATTTGAATCCATTTCTGATTGGTTCCCGTATTTTAGGCCTCCACAGTGTCACAAACGGGAATAAAGATTACATTTTCACCAATTGCAAAGATTATAATCTGGAATGGACCAAGGAATTACGGGTTCGGCAAGGAACAAACGGAATGAGAGGAGGAATGGAGAAAGGCATTTGAGAATGGGCCGATCAAAGATTACGAAAAACGTTCAATTTCTGTAATCTTTATTCCCGTTTGTGACATCCATGAGCCGAATTGTCTTGACTCTCAGTATAAAGGGACTCTAGTTGCCTGCCGCGCCGCAACGCTTTAAGCAACTATTTCGGACATTAAATCATGTGGACTTAATAGAGACTGGAGTTAACGTTTAGTAGACATAAATAGCGATGGACATTTATTTAATGGACGAAAGGTAGGTGGACATAAAGTCCTGGAAGCTGCCACGCTGTGGAAAAACGCCGTATGGACCATCAGGCGTTGCCAAATTTCTTCCGATAAAATACGAATTCTTACGGCAACTGTCGGATATTTTGCTTCGAATCACTCTCGCAATTTGATTTAAAATATGTGAAAATTTCAAGGAACGTAACTCACAACCCTCCTCAATAACTAGAGTTTCATTCGGGGAAATTTGACAACTTGTGAAAGCTCGTAGTGCGTTTTTCCATAACATGGGAGTCCTGGTGTGTGCCGCAATGGCTGGTTCCCTTTGGCCGGGTCTCCAGTTTGGCAATCGGTTTTGGATCGTATGACGTCACCATCACGTCAGCCACCCACCGCATCGGCCCGGGCCCGGCGTTTCTGCTTTCTGCTCCGCTTAGCGTTTTTCATAATCGCTTTGGGCGGGGAGCGGGGCCGTGGGGTGGAGGGGGGAGGGGGTCTGTGGCGACAGAACAAGGAACGGAGCTCCGAGTTTTTATCGGCCGGGTGCCCGGGTGTCGCTTCCTCCCGGGTTAATTATCATCCACAACTTTTACCCCCCGAGCCCGACTCTGGCCGCGGCCGGCATGACTGGCGTGTCTCTCCGACGGAGCCCGTTGCGTCATCGATTGCGCTCCGCTGCTCATCTCGTTCACATCGGTCCATGACGCCCCGCGCCGAGAGGTCGGACCGTATGTCTGAGTCATGCGGTCCACGCCGCGCTATCATCTCCGTGATTGGTCCGCTCCATAGTTGCCGGAATAGGATGTCCCTCCTAAAATGCTCCGAAGGGAGCCCGCAGAGAAATTCCCCTCGGAACCCATGAGGGCCAACGAGTCCCCACCGGCAATTCGTGATGGTTCCCATTGGGACCCACTGAAATTTCTTGAGGTGAGGAAAAACTGGAGGTTTAGCTGCCAAAGTTCCGGTCGAACATCTGAGGTACTCCGATATATACTGAAAAGTTCGAGTCACACATCTGAGGACTCCGGTATTTACCCCAGTGCTCCGGATATTTGACCCCAACTTCGGCAACTGGACCTCAAATTTTCAGATGCGCGATCCGAAAACTTCCACACGCTGGCGTTCTGAGCGCTGGCTTCCAAACAAGAAACGTATATACTACAGAAGGGATAGCAGTACGGGGTCTTTAAAATGTATCGTCTCGCTATTCATGTGATGTTATTTACTTCCGATTTTTCAATTAATGATAAAAACTGCTATGGCTCACCAAACACGAGGCACTCGGGTTGCCAGAAACAGTTTGACGCATGCCATTGCCCGAAGCAGATACCGTGAATCCGAAGGGGTCGTGTAATTGTTTACATTGGTAAATAATCTTTAGATAACCCGGTATCCTCAAAGTTACGAATTTTCCACCCGGATTTTTATCGTCGCACAGTGGACCGAGTCAGTGGGAGAGGTCGGACAAAATTTAGAAACTATACAAGCTTATAACTCCATTTATACAAAACTTTGAGGTTTTAAAAATGGTTCCACTTGTTTGCTCGTGAAATTTTTTGATAGCGGCACCCCGTACTATTTAAAATGTTACGAAATATAGACAGAAATTTGCTGTTTTAGGCAAAAATTGTACGTCTGACCTTTCTGATTAACTCGATCCATTGTACTTCGTGAGATGACCGTCTGAGAATGCGAAGCCTCCACCGGGGATTGAACCGATGAAGCTCTCGCACGCTACAGGGATTTACGATTTCATAAGTACTTTTTGCGATATAATATTTTGCAAGAAACACGATGATGCAAATATTTTTTCTGACAGGACCTCTAAATCTGAAGAAGCTGTCAAAGTGGAGTTGGAGTTTAATGCGGAGAAAACTAGTGGCACCATTGTGTTCCTCGCAAAATTTTACGTAAGGAAAATTACTTGAATCACAAACTCTGCGAGGCATGCAAGAGCTCAATCAGCGGCTAGGAGGGGGTCGGGAGGGGGGGGGGGTCCTCCTACACTTTTACGGGGTAAGCATGGATGTCTCGTCTTATGAGGACTTTTTAAGCCATACAACGGTGAAGACTTTGAACAGAAAAGGGTAGTGATCGCAACTGTGACGTCCATCCTCCCATACAATTGATGGTAATACACTAATACAGTCATTATAAAATGGACAAATATAAATCATGAGGCACCATATCCATTTTGATATGAGCCCTTTTATGCATGTACTCTTCAGGATCTCAGGGCTTGTGTCAGAATGGACATAGTTCCATCTGATTTAAATGATTCCAAATGGTATGCGTTAAAAGAATATTCTTTGAGTATGAGTAGGCGCAAAATTGGGTTTCGAATAAGTATAAACTCGTTACGGAAACGGGCAATTTTTACCGCTCAATCGGTTTTGTAAATTCTGAAGTCGATCGAAATGCTGATCCGAGGTTATAAACGCATTCTAAAGACGGAATAATTGCTTATTAAAAAGTGACTCTCCGAAAATTTAAAGATTTCCGGAGGATCTGGCAAGTATGATCAAGAGTCTGTCAATCTTGGTTAGTCAAGATTGATGCAACAAACGCTCTCACCGAATCAGAAAGAATGACGAACATATTTCCAAACCTGGCGTGAAAAATGAATGTATCTGCGTTTAATCGAAAAGCGTTCAGTTGGGACTAAAAATATAAATCGGCGAGTTATCTGAGTACTTAACCGCAAAAGTAGCTCCATTCTTTCGATCCTAGCCTGTCGTTGACTGCTTGTGATTTTTTTCCTGCGTTGTACGTTTGTTAATTTAATGGGTAGGTAAAAAGTTATATGACATAACTAGAGCTTAAATACAGAAAATCATAACATTAAAGTATTTACTATCCCGATTCGCAAGGTTTTTTCAAAATGTAAATTGTCTGAAATAAACGCAGAAGTGCATCTTTACATGAATTTCACTCGCACTTTTCCAGAAATTCTATGTTGACAATGAGATCAGTTCATTAATTAAGTGCCGGAAAGTTGTCAATAGAAGTTCAATGAATAAAAAGTTCCTGATAATCAAGTGAACAATTTTCTTACACATCACAGGTGGCGGGGTTGGTAAGGAAAAAAAGTACCAAATTACAAATTAGCTTCTTAACGAAAAACAATCGATTACCCGACATGTCCGATTAAAAGAAACATCTTATTCGGATTTTTTGCTTTTTTCCTATTTGAATGGATGTTCTCAAACAGTTACATACCCAGGGAATTATTCCACCTATTTTCTTATAGTTTCAAACATTTTATTGACATTTTCTTTGCGGGAAAAAGATAACTTCGCCAACTGGGATGGGTGGTTTTGAGGACTACAAAGTTAAGGTATTTCTCTCTGAGTTTCGTGGCATCTCCAAACTTACATTGGGATTTTCTTTTTGAAAAATAGATAACTTCACCACCTGAGATGGATGACTCCAAAGGGATACAAAACCAAGGTATTTTCCTTCTATTTTTTTGTGGTTTCAAAAGATTTTACTGGTATTTCCTTTCCGGTAGAAAGATGATTTTGCCACGGGGGATAAATGATTTCAAAGAGATAGAAAATAAGGTACTTTCCTTCGATTTCTTTGGCGCTCTCGCACATTTTATTGGAATTTTTGGAAAAAGACATGAATTTGCCAATCGAGGTAGATAGTTTCAAAGGAATGCAAATGGCGGTATTTTCCTCCTATTTTTTTGTAGTTCTGAAAAATTTCATGGGAATTTTCTTTTCGGGAAAAATATTACCTACTGCACCACTTGGGATGGCTGGTCTCAAAAGGACACAAAACCATAGCATTTTTCTCTCATTTTCTTATGGCTTTGAAAAATTTCAAAGAGATTTTCTTTCTCGGAAAAACATTACTGCGCCACTTGGGATGAGTGGTCTCAAAGGGACACAAAACCATGGCATTTTTCTCTCATTTTCTCATGGCTTTGAAAAATTTAATGGGAATTTTCTTTCCGGGAAAAAGATAACTATACCACTGGGGAGGAGGGTCTGGAAGGGATACAAATGCATACCTGTGATTTTCCGCATGACGAACTGCGGTGTGAGGTCAGCCATGGCTATGGGTAACTCTTAATCCTCGCACAAGGAAACAACACGGGGACCGCTCGCGAAAGACACTTCCGAAAGACGACGAACCAATCTGTGGAGAAGGATCAAGCGCGAAACTGACCGGTGGCCGGGTCCATAATTCGTGAGCACCGGTGGTGAACTGACTCCAACGGGCCCGGATCATTTCGCAGTGGCGGCCGCGGCGGCCTTGGGGGCCCCCGGGCAAGGGCACGCGCCACAACCGCCGGACCCCCGTTCCACTCCCGCGGGAGTTGCGCGCTTCTCGGGGCGCCTCCGCCGTGAACCCGGAGAAGAGATCCGCGCTTCGGGGCCCGTTTCACAGATGCAACGTTTTCAAGGACTCGAGGTCTACGAGTGGCGCGGCGCAGCGGGTGGTGGGTGGTGGGTAGCAGGCGCATCCTTTGACATTTCCACCCGACGCGACGCGACGCCTCCTCGGATCGTGGTAATTGACGAAACCGAGCGACGCACCAGAGCGCTCATTAAATCCGATGATACGAGGAGATGAGCAGCTCCAACGTGGACCGAGAGCTTTCGAGCATCGCGAGGTAGGAGGGGGCCGATGTCTTCGGGAAACAAGGCTGTGATGGCACGTTCACTACACAAGTGGTGCGGAAACATGAAGAGGGTGCGATGTTAAAACCGAAACTGAAAAAAATAATATGCTGTTTTAGCACTTGAGATATCAAAAATGTGCCTGGTGATCCCGAGATACTGCCTTTACTGCCCTATGTTGATTTTACATCCTATGAATGCAAATTCAACTGCGTGGCAATCAAGGCTGCATCTTATTAGACCCATTTTTGACATCCTGGGTTGTAAAACGGCGTACCATTTTTTTCAGTGGAGGAGTGAAATTTGGTGCCGGAGTCTACATAGCGCCCAAAACCCCCGAGTGATATGAGTGCCAAGTGAAATGTGCACCATAAAAGCTTGTGACGTCCTCCAAAAAAAGAGTGGATTCCGCTGTGTGAGAGTGTAAGTCACACCCCACTCCGAAATCTTCTTTATCCCTTCGAGGGATAATTCGCGGAAGATTTCGTTCAGTAAGAGCGTGATATACCTTTCGATCAAGTAATCAGTTAGAGAAACTTAAAAGTCGTCGTTTTCAAAGGGAAATAACGTAGATTCCATACTTGCAAAGATAACTTGCAAAGCTTGCAAAGTTAACACAGCCTGTGCAATTTTTGTTCACAATTTGTCTGATTTGCGAATGAGGCCTACTTCACACGAGCACAGTTCGCTGTCTTTCGGGGGAACTCATTATAATGCAGCTATAACTTGTTCATCAAACTCCCCAGTTTGCCGCACCAATTCCTCCTAACTGCGCTCGTGTGGACAAGACCTGAGATCAGAAGAAAAGGAATTTTCAGTTAAGAAAGCCCAAGTTTCTCTTGGTTAAAATGCGATCTGCGAGGGTAAAATTGTCAGGTTGGCAATATTAGAATTTTTTTTTTATTTTTCCTAAGAAAATTCTAAAGGAGGCCTCCCCGGGGCACCCTCTTTCTCCCAGATCCCTCATGATGTAGTGCCCATTGGCTCTGCCACAAAAAAGTCCTAGTTCCGCGTGGTGGGGTCTACGGCCCTTCAGGGAGGTTCAGGGGGTCAGGTACGATAACCATGTCAGACTGCTTTCAATTTGGGATGAAATTATGGTGACCACCGATTATAGATATTTAAGTATGCGGGTGTACATACCATAATTTGAACTTGGTTATTTGCTCAATTTAAAACTCACCTGAAACAGAAGAAAAAAAGGAGAAAATGAGAACATGGTTACATCGAAAAACTTAGGAGGTGCAACTTTTCAGAGCCTGCAAGAACATGGTACTGCTAGTGTTTTCTAAATTCAACTCTCGATTTAAAAAACAAAAGTCTTATTCAAGGCAAGGATTAAGATATATTATTAAATTATGGAATTGTTCTTCAGCGGGCATTTAAATGCAATTGTTATGCACCGTTGGCAAAATTTCGCAGTCCGCGAACTGGCCAGCCTTATTTCCCAGTTTGTGTGGAGGAGGATGTTGAAGAGGTGAGAAATGCAAAAGTGCCTTCAATTTTGAGCATGCAACGCGCACATCCGTAGACCACGAATAGTTGCATCAAGGCGCTACATTCATGCACAGTCATGTCAGTTTGGATAAAAAATGAAATATACAAATAGGTTAGTATTTTTTTTCTGTGCGACAACAGTACTTGAACTTGCACACGTAGCAACAAATGTAAATATGCATGTTCGCCCCATGACAGCTCACCTCACTGGCCAGTTCAAATTACGGATTTACCGTCACATCCCATCGGAGGAAGCGTGAAATTCCCACGGTTGATCACGCCAAGAGGATGCGCTGGTATGAAACGCAGGTATGATATACCATGATAAGCCGCTATGATAATAAATGGTGTGATACTCGGAAAAGTGATAACCACCCCACGACCAACTCCGCTTGCATTGCTTCTATAGTGATAACAGCGATTGATTGTTAATTTGGACACTGAGTCCACCGCTGATTTCGAAAGTTCAAGACATGAAATCGGTAATATTGCCTGAATAAACATTGTATCCGATACCGCCGAATGGGCGATACGGCAATACGCCTGTAATACCGAATAATAATTTCACTTACTTCAACCTTATTCCTGCTGAAAAAATTAAACATAGGTTGGTTGGTTGTGTTATCAACCCAATGTGGCGTCATTTTTCTCACTAAGGAGGGAATATTTCGCAAAGGGTAAAATTCTCCTTATGCAATCAACCAACTTGTGTCTAGTTTATTTTATGTTCAATTTTTCATTTTCTCAATTTAGTACATAATCAGTCAAAACAAGTTGACTATGGTATAGGTGAAGCACCATTATTATGCAATGCATCACTTTACATCAATTACAATACATTCATCGTGCATGACTTTTTAGTGATATGAAATTGTAGAATAGCACTAGACTTCCAGGAATTCATTTAGGCTATTAAAAACCTTCCTAATCAAAAATTTCCCGAGGAAAGTAAGAATACTGTCAGGTCGAAGTTTTTTAAACAAAGTTTAATTTTTATAGTAATTTATTGAATATTTGAACACAAGAATGTTTCATACAAGATTCCGAGATCTTAAAAGAAATTTTGACGTTATTTAAACTATCGTGTCTACCTTTATAATGAGGCTTATAATTTGACTGATGGGTCTCGTTGCTTGTTCTGAAAGGAATTCGACTGACTATGGAAAAGAGCTCGCCGTCTTGCGCCCCCTTTACTTCACGGTCTCAACTTTGATATCTTTTTCCAGCTTAGAGATGAAATTTGCGCAAAACATTATTAGCATCGTATTTTTCAAAAATCCATCAGATTGGCCACTCGAATCGCAAATCTCAGAGCTTTAGCAGGGGCCCCATTAACAAAAGCACTGAACTTGGACGCCGTGGCTAGAAAAAATTTGCCAACAATTGGATTACGTCCTTGCAACCATCGAATATTACAACCGTCAAAAATTTGAAGACGGCACTGGAATTCGCACGCGATGGCAATTTGATCCTTAAATTTCCCACAAAATATTCCGGCACGTTTTTTGATTTAGAATGTAGCGCGCGCCGCAACGAGAGAAGGCCAGTCTGGAACGAAACGCGTGTGTAAATAAATCACCTAAATCGAAGTTTAGGGGAAGTTGAAGATGCTGGCTCGTTACGTGCTCCGAGAGTTTTGACAGTTATATTCGAAGCCTCGTGAAAAAAATGACAGATGTCTTGTTTGAAATACGGTGCGCATCCGTCATTTTCACACGCCATTCTTCGTTCGGTTGGGTTTTGAAGGTCCTGAGATCGGAATAGCTGAGCACAAAGGAAGAGGAACACAGAAAAAGTAATGACTGGAATCAAAAACGATTTATTTTAGAGACGTACCCCGCATTAAAAATTTAAGCAATTTCATCCAACGAGGTAAAAGTTCAATTTGGAAGTCAACGCTATTTTTCGCCTGATGATGGTTGATCACCAGGGTGGTGCGCAGGGGGTTTGCGCGACAGGGCGTAGAGCAGAAAATCAATTTGCCGACTGGTGCCTGATTATTGTCAGGGTTAGCACTTTGCAAGGCGAGTTGATGCTTTCCCACAAATAACAGCTACCCTAGCATATATATGGACGCATTCCTGCCAAACGGAACTACGTGCATTATAACGTCGGCCCATGTTATGCATGTATTCATATGGGTCTCAGGGCTCATGTCTTAATGTACATAGTTCCGTTAGGCAGAAGTATGTCCATATATCAAGTTCAAGAGGGGAAAAATCAGAGATTTTTTGGAAAACATGTAAGGTCTGCTTACTTTGCAATTGGTTACTAACTTCTTTCGGTTGACTTTCGTGCCGGGGTTTTTCATAAATGCTTTGGAAGATATTCAAGGGGCCTGTCAAAGAAAGGCTTTTTCGGGCAGACTGAAGGTTTTTTTTTTCATTTGAAAAAAAAAAAAAACCGAAAAAAGACAGAAAACGTCATGATGAGAGAATACGGCAGTGAATATTTTAGCTTCAACTCAAATTTCGTTATGGAAATATATCGATGTAAAGTTCAAAATACTGAAAAACACTAATATTTTTAAGTTCTCTTTGTAAGCATTACTTTGTCTAAAATGGATCTATTCAATGTATCGGTTCGATGTATCGTTTGCTTCAAAACAATACCACACAACCTCAAACACAAATTGCGGGATTTAAATTGGAAAAGCTGAAGACAAGAAAATTCCTGACAATTTCACTTTACAAAGCCATTTGGTACTCAAATAATTCAAACTCTATCATAGAGGACCCGTTCCCTCAGATTTCTAAATTGACTTTTGAGGCTTTGTTTACATGTTGAATCAATCGATATCGATACAATCTCACCTGTTTGATGTATCGAACACGACCTATTAGCAAAAGAAACAGAATTTTGATTAAAGCGAGAATATTTGACTGTTTGCATAGGCATTCGACGGATACCTAATTTGACTATTTGCCTATAAAATATCGATGTTACTCAGCATGAGTTGAGCAAAATTTAAGGATCCATCTAAAAATAAAACCCGTGCTCGAGTCCTAAATAGATCCAGCACTTCAAAAAACATATATATATTTTTCGCTGAACAAATTAAACGCAGTCGCTGATAAATTATTTAGAAAGACCCGCGGCAGTTATGCACGTCCTTACGGCTGACGTGAAAGAAACTTCTCATCGATGTAAGGTCAGCCCATCGCGAGAAAAAAAACACCCGCGCGGTGAGAGGAAGCTGAAACGTACGTTTTTGCTAAAAGGAACTATGTTCCACGCAAACCCTATGTTTATAGTTTCTTTAAGTATACAAGCACGTTCAAATGTGCGAATACCCACCGAAAGCTAACAAAGCTTCGATGAAGCAAACAGAATAAGGTTAAATCATCGTTGAGACCGGACGCATGCAATTCACACTTCCATTTTCGAGCGGTGACTTTAAAATCCCCAAGGCCTGTAACCACGAATCGGTGGTTTTTTGAAACTGAAAACAACAACAACAAAACTTCGGTGCCGATGCCTACGTGTAAACTAGGGAAGCACTATAGCTCGCCTGAAGGAAGAGTAATAATTAATTGTTTTCAACTTGAATATTTGTAAAATCATGCAGACTTCAGCAGGCAAACACTTTTCAGGGCTATATAAAAAGGTGAGTATAGAGTATTTATTGTTCTTTTCCTTCGACTTGACTGGTGTGAATATACGTGTCTACATGCAAGGTAAAACCGAAATTTCAGCAAACGCCGGAATTTGTTCACGACTCAATTATTTCTACACCTGGCAACGGCGCGGCGCTCATAAAGTTCAACTGCTTTTTGTTCTTAAATCCTCGATTTATTTCTCTGTGACAGGGAGATGCTCTCACTTGGGTTTTTGTTCATGTTCTTTGCTCCAAGTGATGTTGACTTTGAGCTGCAGTATACGTAAGTTTTAAGACCCATTCTCCTCACTATGGATGAAAAAAGTTTGAGTGCATTAATGGTGTGCCTTTGACCTGGGAGGATATACTGCTCAGAGTTATCATAAAAGTTTTTCCAACGAAACGCGATACATAGATTTGAATGAATATGCGAATAGCAACATAATCTGCACGACAATTTATGATACAAATATTTTAACTCTGGTGCGAGCGGTGAAGTATCGCGAGAAACTGAAGGCGTTTCTGACTGGTGACTACAGTTTAACGTAATTCACAACAACGGCTTCTTACAAGGATCGTATGGACCCGAATACCTCCCGTCATTTCTTTGGAGATGAGTTAGGACTCATCAAGATTCAATACTTTGAAATAACATTTGCAAATGTGCGATGCAAAAGTGCAAAAGCTGAGTTAGTAAACGCTGCAGTAGCTGAGTAAAGTCAACGCTCAGATTCGCCTAGGGACGACTGATGACCAAAGAGATGAGTCGTTTTTGAGATAGTTTTTCTTTGTGTCCTTTGTATATCGTTTTGTCTATCGAATCCAATAATCAGCTCGCTGATTGCAAAGTATAACTGTCGATAGAATTTCCCAATCAGATCGCGAACTAAAAGTGAGCGTTGCTCTTGAGGAGAGAGAACCACGCGAGTAAACAAACATGATTCCGAAAAGAACAATTCTGTGTGAATATGGCAGCGCTGGCTAGCTGGTCCTTATGAAGTGGAACACGGATACATGCTAATGAGCGAATATGAGTCAAGATAATCGTTTATTGAGCCATTGCCAGATTGCTGCGAAAGTTACCCATTTATTCAAGAAACAGCGAAAGGCGTCGGGTGGAGAACGCAACGTAGCGATGCCGTTCATTGTTCAATATCCTCTGTGCTATGCTATGTCCATTGGACATTTTAGCCCAACGTTTTGAATGTCCATTAATTTATTCTTATTTCGTCTCATGACGTGAAAGCGGCGTCGACAAATTTCTTGCGACTGCGATTGCATCGCCAAACGTATGCTCCTAAAAGTAACTTTCATTTACCAGTACACAATGAAAGGTTTTGGCTCGGCAGAGACAAATTTTTAGGGTATGCATTTTCGGAAGAAGGAAACTGAAAAAGAGAGCTGGTAAAGCTAAGTAGCATACCTACAAATTTGCTGCAATATTTTGTAGCCCTATTTACGCTACTGCCTTCTTTGTTTGGAATTTTGCATAATACCTGCAGACCTCTTAGGCAAATCGTCCTAAAATTACTCAAAAATTACACGAAAGGAGGTTAAAACCCGTCAATAATGAAAAGTTTAATATTTGCCAAATTTTAAGAAACCCTGTTTGAAATTTATTCTGAGAGGGGTCCTTTTTGTGTAGACCCCCACCCCCACGCTTCATCAACAAATGTACAACTCTCTCTGGATCTGCCACTGTCTTCTTCTATTTATTTATAGACTTAAATCCTCTTATACGGTTGGGGAAATGGGCATATTTATGCTAAAAAGAACTATGTTACACGCAAACCCTATACACATAGTTCTTTTTAGCATAAATAAGTCCAAATAAGATTTATGAATTTAACTCTTTGCATGCAGTATTCAGTTGCAAAAAATATGAATCGGGTCATAAAAAATCCTTTCGCATCATTTTATCCGTGGAACTTTCCAGGGTTCTAGAAACTCGCCAAGTTTCGTCGGAGAGAGCAGCGTGGATTCTCTAGCGTGACAGAGGTTCAAGACAAGTACGAGTTCAATGAATCGTTGCATCACGAACTGCAACAGTTTTCTCCCCCTCCCCGTTCCTCCCCATGCGTTCTGCAAATGACTCGATGCTCTGACGAACAATTATACTTCAGCCGACCATTTTGCCCTGAAACCTGATTGCGAGTGACCGTCAAATGAACGGCTGGCTACGTGAGAATATCACATGGTGCGGAGCAGCCGACTCCATACTTAGTCATAATCGCTGAATATTATCATTTTATTTCGAGCTAGAAAATCTCATGCCACCGGATACTAGGGTCGTAACCACGGTAGGAGGGGCGAGAGGGGGGCGTTATCTCCCCTCCTCCAGAGATTCGCAATTTAGCCTTCAACGTCACTGAAAAAATTGGGTTCATAGTAACAAGCAAACAGCTTTTCTTGGCAGGATCTGTCAGTGTCCATACTGAGGAAATAAATAGTTGATGTGTCAAGAAAAGGAATGATCTTTGTTTGTGACTTTCAAACTTTCCTTGTTATGATTTTATCCTGGGTGTAAGAATTGAAAACGTTCCTCCTCGAGAATTTGATCGTTGTCGCCATTTTTATTGAAACATTTGTCCCTGATGAGTTTCTTTTGACGCAAATAATTATTTTCTTGACTCGAAAAGGTATTTTTCTGAGCGTTCCAACTTCTTCTCCCAGAAGCAAAAACTTTAAATGACGGTAACTTTCTCATGATGAACCAAAGTTTTGTCAGCACAGAGACTTACAAGAGTGGCTCTTTGGATCTGATACTTCTTTTGCACCATTTTTTATCACCTAAGTATCGCGGATTTCAATTAAGTCTCTTCTAATTTAAAGCTATTGGAGAGGAGAGGATTATAGGACATTTCGTCAACGATTTTTTGTCCGCGCACTTGTTTTTTCCAGTAATTTACGTCCACGCGTTTTTTCGGCACGGGAGTTTTGGTCCACGTGCCAGTTGAGACCCAAAGTTAATTGGCCCACATGTAAATACAAACGACAATTGCTCACGACGTTTTTGGATGAAAATGAAAAATGTCTTGGAAGAATGAGGGTTTGCTTGTTTTTTTGTTTTGTCTGTCTGGTCCAACGGAGAATATATAGTTGAGAGTTTTGGTAAAAATGGGGGAGCGTCAATGCCATGAGACAAAATTCACTAAAACTCTCTACACCTCTTTGGTGTAACAGGACTTAATTATCTTTCAAGAAATTCCCACCTTGTTATACCTGAACCGGATAAACCTCTATATTTGCCTCAGCTAAAGGCTCTTAGATTTTTCCTGTGTACGATAAGTATCTTGATTTATTTTGCGAAGGAGGATCTGTACTTTTAAAGGATGCCTGTCATTCTTAATACGTTCAATTTCGTATAATACTGTGCAACACCTCTAATGTGAAATAGTTGCTGCAGGCGCCGCCGCACGGCGGGCGGGCGGCCAGCGCGAAACGCGCATTGGCGCCTACAAACCTAAGTGGATACTTCAAGCATTGTGCAATGCGTGTGCTAGTGAGCCTCTCGCGCTGGCAGCACGCCGCTCCGCTCTGTTAGGCTTCAATATTTATATACTCGCATAGTTAGTGTTTTTAACCCATGATTTTGAAATGTTAGCACACCCTGCATTGATTATTCTCTTTTAAATTGATGGGAAAAAATATGTATCAATTTATCAAAGGAGAATAATAATATAATGTGTGTTTATCGAAAGTTAAACCCTTGAATTTTACCGGAGATTCGTAAAAATTGTCTTTCTTATTATGCCCCGTTTAGGATCTCCTTGAATCTGCCTAATCACAACATGAACTATAATAGACCTTCTTTTTTTCTTTTCTTTTTTGGAAGGAATTTTATTTAAATATAACGTAACTACTACAAGCATTTCTTTAACTAAAACTAAACGAATTGCAATAAATTTACAGGGTAACGTTAGATAGCACAATGATTATCTGACCCTCTAAGGAAAGAAACTGTTCGAGGACCGACAGTAAATACGGACCTAAGTAATCCTCTTTCAAAGAGAAGCAAGCCAAGAATATACTGTCAGCTCAAAAGCCCCCTTGCAGACGCTTTGAGGAGAAAAATCGTTGGCTCCATTTCCGATGATGGAGGTCCAGATGAAGTGAAACAGATCACGGCTAGGTAGTTAACCTTTGCGGACTTGCCGAGAAGCCGAACACTCAATATTTGAACTTGATCTCCCGGTTTGTAAATTTTCCGGTTCGCGACACCAAATAATGCAATTACCGCAAAATTCATCGAGCAAGGACTCGCCGGGCCATGGTATTTGCATCGAACGACCGAGAAACGATCACTCCGAGTGCAGTTCCCGTGGTTGCCATGTGCTTGTCAAAATCACTTCACCCTAGTGCGCAAGGATCGCATTTGGACCGCGTCCAGCAGAAAGGAACCAAGCCACATCAGCTATTGCCAAATTTAACTTGGCATTTCATTTTTTACGAGAGAACGTTTGTGTGGATCCCTTTGAAAATTTCAAGGAATATGCTTCATGCTTTGCAGAAAATTCAATGAAATTTGCTCGAAAATCCGCACAACCGTTTTCATGTAAAAATTTAAATTGCTTGATTAAATTTGGCAATAGCTGCTGTGGCTTGGTTCTTTTCTGCTTAACGCGGTCCATTTAGCAGATGGGAACTAGAGTCCCTTTACACTGAGAGTTAAGACTTGAATAATCCATTTCTGATTGGATCCCGTATCTAAGGCCTTCACAACGTCATAAACCGGGAAAATTATTAAATGTTTACCAATTGCAAGTATTATAAACTGATATAAGCTTGAGAATCAGGGGTGCGTTAGGGAGCAAACGGAATGCAAGAGGGAACGGAGGAGAGGAATGTAGAAATGAATTGATCAAATGGCTACAAAAAACGTTCAAACTGCACAATCTTTACTCTGGTTCGTGACATCGGAGAGAAGGTGCAATGCTTGAAGTATGTTTGCAATTTTGGAGGCGCTTCTTGCGATCGTCTTTTGCGCAAGGTTCGAAGTTTCAAACATTTTCTTCCGAAAGATGAGGTCCCTTTTCCCAGATCCGAACACAATATGAAACAACATACTTTCAATGGTGTGGCGTGAACAATCGACTATCGATATTTCCCCATTTGAAGCTATAGTAAAGAATCGATTAGTAAGGTGTTCTTAATTCGAACACCCTGTTTATCGATTCTGGCAGATCAATCGATAGATCGCAAAGCACGCCACGCCACTGGATACTTTTTTCGCAAATCCAAAAGAATGAAAAAGAGCCTGCTCTCTTTCCCGCTAACTCCGACAGATGAATGGAAAGTAGACAAGTTCGATGGAACAAAACGCGTGATACCACTATTTCGACTTCCAAGAGGGTGAACTTGCATACCTACAAAATGAAGGGGAATCTCTTTTCGGCCAACTCTGAGACTTTAACGCCAGAGTAGAAACGTTGGATAGAGCGAACACGTGATACAACTATTATGGCATCCAACAAGGTAAAATTTTGTAACCACGAAATGATGGAGAACATGGTGTCCTGTATCATCCCATCTATTCGGGTCGTCAAACCACACTTTCAGTTCGTGTAACCGAATGTTCGGTTCGTAAAACCAAACTTGTGACGTTAAAAGAACTGATAAATCAAGTTCGGTTGCACGGATCAAAAAATCGGTTTTATTCTAAAGAGTGAACGCACTGCACTTTTTTTTTTTTTTTTTTTTTAAAAAAAAGACAAATAGGTATAGGTATTAACAAAATTAAGGATGTTGATATTTTGTGATAATTGTTGCAAACGGCCGTCAAAAAGCTGGGTCATATTTTAAACTTCGAAAGAAAATGAATTCATCCAAAGGTGATTTCCGAAAACAGGAAAAACAACAAGGGGGTACAACCCCCCGATCATTTTCACCGATGGGATAGTTCCATTTTCTCTTTATCTTCTTTGTCTATCGTTTTGTCTATCAACTTCAATAATCAGCCCGCAGAAATGGTTTAAAATGATAGGAACCAGCAGGCTGATTATTGAAATTGATGGACAAAGCTGTAGACAAAGAAGACAAAAAGGATGGTTATCCCAGGTCAAAGATATGGAGGGATCCTACTGGTGGAAGCTGGTGGTTGCAATTGACAAAGCCAGTAGGTAATAGACTAACTAACGGCAACCCACGAGGAACCAGACAGTTAGTCCATCACAGTTAGTCCTTAATCTATGAGAACTACACATTTCAACCAATAGGATCGCTCCATACCCCCCACGTCTTCTTGTTCTATAGCTTTGTCTATCGATTTCAACAATCAGCACGCAGTCATTTTTTTATGTTGTGGGGTACAAAGAGAAAGTCTGATCCCTATTTTTGTGTATAACCTCTTTTAGCTCCGTCCATACCAACCTACCTTCCACGACTGTATTTAAGAATAAAGCGAGACGAATTCATTTGCCTCCGCTTGGAAAGGAATACCCGGAATCATAGATTTTCATATTTTATCTTGATCAGTTGGTAGTAAAGACCGACGCAAGGTATGCAAATGACCGGAGACTGCTCGAATACAGCTTGCTTCCCTCTCGATGAGTGTGCCTTGGGAATTTTCATTCCGGTCACATTCTCTAATAAAAGTAGGCGTTCGGAATGGAAATCGCTCGCCGAATCTCATCTCAAGGTTCATCCTCGGGTTTGCCCGGTGGCTGAGCAGCTGTCATTTTAGGATTTTTTTGGTTTTTTTCCAGCGGTTTCCAGCTGATCGACGAATTTTGAACCGGTGTGATGCATGCTTCCATGATGAGTGGTATTTTTGAATGCAGTAACTCATTAATATGCCCAAAAGATGACATCAATTAAAATCAGTAACTCTGTTTTCGAAGAGATCAAAAGTTGTTGAGGGTCAAAATAAAAATGATCCAGTTCTTAACTGAAGAAAGGTAAGTTTTGTTGACCCAGCTGACCATAGTTTGTACCGTGCTCCAACCAAATCAGCCGTTTTTCATCAACGATTGGGTGATGTTTCACACCAACCACTACCCATACTTCCAACTATAATTTTTTTTATAAATAGGCCAAGTTCTAAGCTGGAAACAAGTTCAATGTTTTATCTTCAAAGTCTTACGTAAAAAACGGTTCACAACTAAAAGTCCGGAAATCAAGTCCTGGGTGAGATTTTAACGAGTCCTTTTGACAGAAATATAAGTGGAAAATATACGATACAAGTTAATGTTGTTTGTATTCTTGTCATATAGCAAACATTAATTGTGAACACTTGTATCTTTTTTAGGGATTGAATCATTCTGCTTCCTTCGGGAAATTTTGAAGCGAATGCATGCTGCTTGGCGCTTTAATTCATGCCTTATCTAATGGCCTTTAACAAATTAGATCAAGACACTGTGCTCAAAAGGTTAAATGGGTCAAAACCAGCACTTTGTACCAGGACTTTGCTCTGAATATTGTTCCTTTGAACGCGTAAAGAATAAAAATTCAAATTACAACAATATAGATTTACGAGAGAACCCTATTTTTCCCCTGCTGATCTTTGCTGTTGTCCGCATTCTACTAGTATTTTACCTACGTACTGTGCTTTTTCTGGGCATGGGAGCGTATGCAAAAGGGTAGGCTATCTATGTTGTGCCTAGATGCAAAAGAATCAAAGCTTCCCCCAGCTTTTATCGAACGGAAGGATCACAAGTATGGTCTAATGCGCGTGCGTTTTGCGACTTCGGAAGTCACAGGTAATTGCTACTTGACTTACTTTGTGTGGACGGACCTTGAATTCGAACATTACTCACATAATGTCGGCCGATTGCCTTCCCAGCGCAAACAAGCCGGTTTTCTCATCTGCCACTCTGCCGCAGTTCACGAGCAAAACCGCTCATCTGTACGTACGATTCCCATTGAACTTGAGTGATTTTTGGGGTCACGGGGCGACAGGCCAGCTAACCGGGTGATCGCGGGGGGCTTCGAACAATTTGGGCGGAGAGGAATTTAATGTCATGACGATTATGATCGCTTTTTTCGGGTTGCGGTTTTGAAGAACGGAAATAGTTGTCTGATTCAACTGCCAATTTTTCGATCGCTGGGCAAAAATCAACGAATTATGATTGCTTCCTTGTCCAGAATCGTAGGTAATAGTGATTGACTTTAAGCATTCATTTAGCAATTCAGTCGCTATTACTTCGTCGCTTGACTGACATAAGTGCGTAACTTCATTCAGAGATGATCCTGGGAAATCATTGGATTATATTGACGTCAGGGTTTCATCGCCGAGTGTAGTTACTTATCCTTATATGTCAGGTGAGCGACGATTTGACAAATTTGATGCGGTTTTAAACAGGGATATATAATACCCATGTTTCTGAAACCCTGCTCTAAAATACACTCATGCATTAATGGTTTTTTAAAGGATCAATGCTAGGTATACTTAAAAGACAGTATATTGACGGGTTGAACCAGAATCTGTTTTAACCTCATCAGTCGCTCCTATTTTTCCACCCTTTTTTTCCCGATAGAAAACGTCGTTTCTCAGACAATTGACCGTAACTATATTTCTTCTTTTTCTTCCTCTATACCTTTTGACTAGGGCCGTGACCCTGTTTGTCTAAATTAATAAATAAAAATGACAAATATGATAATAAATAAATATGAATATTAAAAATAAATATGACAAATAACATATGATGGCATGAGAGAGGGTTAATTCTCCGGGGATGAAAGGCAGCTCTGTGCCCATCTCTTGGGCGGTCGTCCGGGCTATAACTATATTTCTATGCAGCAAAATTTCGGTTCGCTTTTATTTTTACTAGACAACATATGAGCATTTCATGACATGAGACTTCACAGGATTTCTCTCCGAACACGCGTAAAAATCAGGAAAGTTTGGACGAAAATTACACAATCCTACTCTTTACAGAATACAATAGTTGGAGTCAGTTACGCTACTTTAGAGTATAGGTCAGGTCCCGTTGGCCAAATCGAGGGCCTCCAAAGAAGAAACGAGTTTCGACCCCTAGTTAGGCTTTTTGAGCGTAAAATATATATTTATCTAGGAATATATCCAGCAAAAAGTCGCCCAATTTTAACAACATTGATAACAAAGCAAGGATCTATACTTTGGTTCTTCATTGTTGTTTCTCGTATTTGGGGTGCACGTGAAAATTTTACTGGCCCATAAAAAATCGTACATAAAAATATTGAGATTGCAATTCGTATGCTGAATTTTGTGCAGATAGGTACGACGAGAAAGTAGCAGAAGCCTTAATTACTTGAGATTGATGAATAGACGAACACAAAAATGAAAACTTCAGGTTTGTGTTTCTCGATTGTTAAGACCGAATTTGGCTGCGTCAAACGCAAATAATCTGCGATCTAAATATGTTTTTAAAGCGGAAAAATTAATAGCCTGATTTTCGATTGCTCATAGGATAAAGTACTGTAAGAATTTGTTATCATGTTATGAAAGCACATTCACGTCCTTCCTTTCAACTCCTCAACCATGCACATTCGCTCCGAGATTCGAAGCTCTGGAGTCATCTTTTTGTACCATGCGATACGTGAAGCTGCACGGCACAATTGTATTTTGATGACATTATGCAGGGTTCAAAAGTTCTGTCCCGTCAGCATCAAGCATCATCCCTGTAATTATTGAAATTTAGATGGATTTGAAATTTTGTGAGCGTTCCTAGGGAAAAGGAAACGATTTTTCGAACCCTCCAAAATTTAAGGGGTCCACCTTGAAAAAGGGCAAGAATCCTTAGGATTAAAGGGGTGGTGGTGCGGGACTTTTGAATCACTCTTTAGACCAGGACGATCTTGAAATAGTCTCCGACGCATCCGAATAAGTACATTTGATATTATCACTGAATCATTTATATTTTTGAAGATTTCGAGACGTCAGAATAATTGAAAACGAAGTTTCCTAACGATGGGTCGGAATCGTTGAATCATCTGGTTATGAAGGACAAACTTAGGGATTTTCAAGTGATGACGCTCAGTAGTTTTCCATTGAACAGAATTAGTAAGTCAGGAAATCTGCACGCAAACCAAAATCCGGATCTCACTGTCAATATGCATGTTCCATTTTTATCTTTCGACACAGAAGTGAATTGGGGTCCTGTTCATAGTTGTTCCTTAAACAGCTTCTTCCCTCGGGATGCCGAGATTCAAGAAGGCGTTGCACATAGCATCATAAAAAGGAAAATTATTGAGGATCTCGGATAAAATTCATGAGTATAACTTTGGAAATAGATCCTCAAAACCGACTAAAATTATTTCGCATGACGAAAAGTGCGAAAACTAGAGTTTTTCAATATAATGGTAGGTCCGCACGTATTTTAATGTTTGTGAATGTGTCTGTGTAATGTGTGTGATGGTGGTTCGATGTATCGTTTGGTTCAAAACAATACAACACAACCTCAAACAAAAATTTTTGGATTTAGGTTGAAATAGCTGAGAATAAGAAAATTCCTACAAATTTCACTTGTCATTGCCATCAGGTACTTATAAGAAGAAGAAATCCATCATGAAAGACCAGTTCCCTCAGATTTCTAAATTGACACTAGTGGTTGTGTTTACGAGTTGAACCAATCGATATCGATACATTGTCGCCTGTTTGATGTATCGAATACGATCGATAGGTCAAAAACTTTGGCCCATCAACTCGCGAAAATGCGACTGTGATGAAATACCATTAAAAAAAAAGGAGGTGGAGCGCAGCGTCCTCTAGCGGACAGGCAGTAAAATGGCACCCACACGGAACTTGAGGAAACGTAAACAAAAGAAAAACGTACCGAATTCCGTAAGTTCTCTTGGCGCCATGATAAGGATGAGTAGTTGATAAGGAAGGATGCACCGGACACTGCGACACTCGTCGGAAGAATGAGGCTAGACGCGCGACGGCCCCCGAAAAACTGTCCCGACAAAACGGAGGCAAAACAAGTTGGAGTTGGGTTCATCCGGGACGGCGCTCGGGTGCTTCGTGACGCAGGGCGCGGCGGCGCCGGGTCGGGCCGACGGAGGCGGCTTCAGCCGGGCGGGCCCCCGCTCAGGCGCCAGATCTGGCACGGGGGGGCCCCGCGAGTCCGTGACCTTGGGAGCCCTCCGTGGGGCCCGCCAGCCGACCCGGCCCCGGCCCGATGCGCCGCGACGCCGCGCCATGAGTCACTCGCCCCGACCGCGATCGCAGCGCGCTCTCTGCCGTGACGTCACGTCGTCTTCCAGTGGGAATCCTCGTGTTATTTCCATGCGCGTAATCAGAAACGACCGACTGAAAGTCTTCGTTAGTCCATCTCCTCACAGGGCTTGTCGATTGGCTCACTGGTTATGTCGATTGATTCGCGTGTTTATCGATATGCAGCCTGACTGTTAAAACTTTAACTGGCTTTGACGGCAAGTTCAAGATAAGACAAAACATAGCACTATTTGCAGTCTGATTGTTGACATGTTGTGTTTGTCGGGTGAAAATGGATGACATAGGTTACATGGCGAAGCGTGATTGGTCGACTATGTCTTATCGTTGCATTGTCGTGCTTTGTCTAGTGGAATGGACGACATACTGTCGGATATTCAAGTTTGTCGTCCATCCCAACCGACAAAGCAGCGATAAGACATAGTCGACCAATCACGTTTCGCCATGTAACCTATGTCATCTATGTCCACCCGACAAACACAAAATTTCAACAATCAGGCTGCTGCGCTGTGTAATATATCGATTTTCGATTCTTGTCGTGGTGACATAAATTTCAAAAATCATGCAGCTGATCGATTCATGAATTTTGTCGATCGACTCGCGGATTTTGTCGATCGATTCTCAGATTTGTCTATCGAGTCACAGGATGTTCGATCGATTCACGGCTGTAGATCGAATTACGTCGATCGACGCACGTTTTTATTTTTCGGTCGACTCATGTCGATCGAATCAACGCCAGTTTTTCATGATATGTCGCGATCGAATCCTTGTCGATCGATGCACGTTTTTATTTTTCGATCGGTTCCCGTCGATCGAATGCCTCCTCATTTGACGGATGGCGTCAGCGTCGAAAGTCAAGTGTCGAGAAAACATGGAAAAACCTCATATCTTCGACAATGGGTCAGTGGCAACTGTGGCAAGGAAGTGGAGGTCTTTGCAGAGTTGCAATTTGGTTGAGCGCACGAAGAATGTATTGAAAAAACCTATAAGTTTATTAAAAAGTTAAAAAAACATCAGTTTAAACGGGAAAGAAGGCTAAGCAAAAGCTGACAGTCGAGTGGACGTGGCAAGGCAATGCCTGATATTATTATGAATTGAGCCAATCTGCAAAACGCCATCCTCCCCTTTGGTTAAGTCATCAGTGCTCCCCAAAAATATCGTTTCAAGGGGTTTCCATTTTTGGCATTTTCGAAACGAGGTTTAGAAAAGCCTGAAAAATTCTCAGGAGCTTAGTTCACTCCCTTATAGTTTTAGAAAATGAATAAAAAAGAATGGCTACTACTGAGTACTGACCCTTTCTTCATATTTCAGTGAGGTTTTATACACTATCTGTAATAAAACTACGGTCACTCAAGGAGGTGCGGAGAAATTTAGCAAATAATACTATTTTTTTTTTTAAATTATCGGTGGATACGCCTTTCTTCCACTAAACCGCTCGATATACTAACATGTTTAGCAAAATTATGACGGTCAGGTTGCATGAGATATTATAGAGAACGAGTTAAGGGCGATATCAAAGCTTTTGCACATACCACTCAAGACTTCCGGTTTTGAGGAAAGGTCAGAAAATGAGGCGTTGTTGCGCGAATAAAACTTCTGAAAGAAGACACTGTCGCGTCATTATCATTCGGAGCCAGGACTGAGATATAATTTGTGAGTGCGAGCATTGTAATTTGCGACGGTAATTCGTTTGTTTACACTCGGATAATTAGAATACCCGCCGTAAGTCCATATCCGGACGCATACCTCATGATTGGGACTCAGTCCTACTGGGAAGGGCTGAATTAGACTCGCGTTTCCTTATGCCGAATGATTTCAGAGATCAACCGTATGTCATCAGAATAGCACACCGCTAATGAAATTTCCAAATCACCTATCAAAGTTTGCGGCGTCACACACTTCCTGTCATATTTTACGATTTCTGAGAAAAATTATTCAACGTCGTCCCTTTAAAATTTCAGTCATCAGTTCTCTATTCATCGGTTATTATCTGTAGTTATCTATTTTTGCATTAATTTTATTCTATCTTTCTTCGCGCGCGTATATTGTTGAATTCTGGATAGGGATACCTTAAAAAGTATCGGCCATGATCTACCTAATTGTTGATAAATTCAATATAATTGATAACTTCATTACATTTTAACACGGGAAGGTGTCGATTATATGAGGTATAATACCAGTGGAGATTTTTGAAAGTTGGTGCCATTGTTTCTTCTCAATTTAAAGGTATGTAAAACAATCGATTCTTGATGAGGCAGCTTGCTCCAACCAAAATCGATATTTTTAAAGGAATTAAATGGCGGTTGATCCACAGTCCTACTGCATGTCATTAACAGTGATGGTATTTATTTCCGATTGGAAGAGGGTTTATAGGCTCTAAACCCTAAAACTTTTTAGCCTGTTCTCCCTCAAAATATTCAAATAGAGAAGGTTGGATCGATTGCAGGGCAATTTCATAAAGTTACGACGTGCACATGACGTCCTAAACCTTGCCAAGTTTGCGGTTATGAGTCACCTTAGAAAATCGTTGTTCTTATCAGGCTCTAATTTCTTTCTACAGTGAAGTATGCTTGATTCAAATGGGTCAAAGGGCTGTCGATTTTTTGAAGCATGCCTACAGAGCTGAGACGTATTGCGAATGGTAATTTTACCATTCCCTCGCTCAACTTCAATCTCAAATTAAGTTTGCAGTAATGTAAATTCATGAACACAAATACCTTGAACATGTTAAAGGTGAGTATATCAAGAGCTACTTTCGCTCGCCGACAAATAACATACCTGCAAACAAAAAAACAGAAGAGTTTGATACATTGAAGTCTTCATACAGGCACGGATTTCGTATTAGTCAATAAGGAAGAATTAAAGAAGGATACATCATTATGTTTTGAAAGTCATCATCATTTTTTTTTTAAAAAAATAAGTCATTTTCATTAAGTAACGGAAGTTTTTATAGAAGCACCAGGGGCCTGTAGCCGCTACGCGGCCGCCAACCTTTAAAGAAAACTACACTCAAAAAATAGCAGAACAACCATGTTCAACTTATTTCAGAGATAAATGGATTCAAAAGTCGATGGGTGGACACGAAAGAAAACTTATTTATCTCCGATTGCCACGTTATGCGCCATTTTGTACGTTTTATTTTTTATCACCGATTTTAAAAAGCTACACACAGTTTTTCTGAAGAGTTTCCGTGCAGTTTCCTAGATGATCTCCAATATAAGCATCAACAATTTCGACGCGATGAATTCGTTCGTCCTGTTTTATTTTTATTAAACCAAAATTAATTTTGCACGAATCAAGTTTCAGAATCCCTACATCTTTTAAACATCGTCCACGTCTCTGAATCATTGCAATAAAGAAACATTTTTAGCTTTTAATTTTGGTAAAACCCGGCAGGGGCCGTCATAAAAAAGAAGAGTGGTCCTAGTTTTACGGCGATTTTAGGGTTGCGCGAGCCAGGGGAGGAAGTGCGGTCGAGAGTCGAGTCATCTTCATAGTGTGATGCTCCTTCAATCCAGCTAGCGGAAATGTGCCTATACCGGGAATCGAATAGTTATCGCAAATAACTCTCGCATTGCGTTTGGTGAAATGCGAGGAGTATTCATTCAGTCTTGTAGGCGCTGATATGTGCTGGACGTCGACCGCACTGTTTGGCGCAATGCGTGAAGTATTCCACTAGTCTTGCAGGCGCTGAGATGCATTTGACGGCGACCGCAACGTGTTTGGCGCGATTATTCGAACTCGCGTTAGAAAAAACGCGGCATCAAACAGTGGGGCTCAAAAGGTCCATTTGTGTTTCGACGCCGTATTAGCATTCCAACGTTGCCTTGTTTCTACCCGTAAAGTATTTCTTCTGAGAAAAGCTAAGAAAGTTCTCTACGTTCACTTTTTCAGATTGAATGGACCATTGAACAAGGCACGAATGTAAGCACTCTGATACATGATTCTTCATCAGAATTTCATGCAGAATACGTTTCGCCCAACGAAAACTACTGAAATCAACTTCTAGTAAAGATATTAACGTTTTTTTGTCCATTGGTTAGGTAATCAATCTATATTTCATTTGTCCCATTATTTGCACTGAGAAAAATTATACTTTCAACCGCACATTACAAACAATCACCTCATAATTTTTGACGCGGTTTGGTTTGTGTCTTCCCTCTTAGAGTGTCAAAAGCGCCAGCTATTTTTGTTACTTTAATGGTGACGTTTATTCAACTACTCGTTCCTGATTTGCATGAATAACTGGTTTCCTTGTCAAGCGGGCGGGCAGTTCGCAAATCTGATCATGCTGGAAAATCAATGACAAATCACGTCAGTTACTTCGAAGTATCGCACACTGAGGATATTATTCTTTTTATCCTAATATTAAAAGCGTCCTTTGACAAAATATAGATGTTTACTGATTGGTATTTATTGCCCTATACACACGTATAATTGAATACACAGTATACTGTGAATATTTAGTACGAAAGAATACACTGCAACTTAGTATGTTTCATATAATTCAAATCGAGTCATGTTCTTAGCAGGACGGATTTAATCGGCCTAATTACATCAGAAGTTGCCAAATTTTCCCTCGTGTTTCACTTCTTATTGACAAATATTGAGCGACACTCTGTTTTGGAATTTTGTCAGTTTGACCTGTATCAGCGTGTCTACTGAAACTGGTTGGCAAAAAATTAATACTTTTTACAGCTCTTATCCTAAAGAATTGGGACCTGCTTGAAAGAAAAATTAATACTTTTTCAGGACAACCTGCGAAAAAAAGTCTCTTGGATACAAAGTCCAGACTCTTAAAAAAATTGACAAGAAAAAATACTCCTTATTCAATCGGATTTTTGCTTCAATTATTGAGAGCCAAACCTCTCAAGGTGAGCGGATTTTCGTTTGAATCAGCAAAAATCGAATTGAATTGGGAGTAATTTTCTTGTGAAATCTTCTAAGAATCTAGGCTCTAGTGGGTCTAAAGGCCAGATTTTTCCAAGTGGCCGTTGAGTGACAAGATTCGAAACAATTTGAATTCACGAGCGAATCGCAAAATTATACACCAAACATATGTAACCACAAAATTCCAAGCGCATTGGTGGCAACCTAGCGGGCGAATGCTGCACCGAGAATCAATGTGCAACAGATTGCATGATTTCCGGGCTACTTTAAATAATATGCTCGGTATAAACGGAAAAATTCTAGACCTTCTTGTAGAATTTCTGTACTTTTCCAGTACAGATCGTCCTAAAAAAATCGGTGCGATTTCCGGACTTTCGGGACCGGTAGACACAGTAAACAGTAGATCAGTAGTATTACCAGGACAGTAAATCATCAGGGCTGTCCTCACTTACAATCTAAGGAAATTGAAAAAAGTTTTAAGGTGTGAAGTCGTTCAGTTCTACGGTAAAGGAAAAAAACACGAGATTAGTCAACGTGAAATAGCTAAGCAGATTCTGCGGTTGCATATTCGTCCAGTTACGAGTGGTAGCTGAAAAGTGCGCGGGCCACGTAAGTTTTAGCATCATTGATGAGGTCAGGGCTCATCATTTTGACTTCCACTTCCGACGTCAAGAAACGGCTTCAGGTTAACAAATATCCCGCATTGGTATATCATCAATCAATACTGGTGACGATGCGTTTAATGCATTATCCTTACTTCCAAGAGCACATACAAGCTGGTGCCTTCACCTCGGTAACGCCATTCGGACCGCGTTAAGTAGAAAGGAACCAAGTAACATCACCTGTTTCCAAATTTAATGGACCAATAGACAAGGTACGAAGTTAAGGTGATTAGACGGTTGCCTTTTTTTGTGTCAGAGTGACGTGCGATACATCGCATCAATTCGTTCCATAATTTCAGCTACTTGTCATTTTTTTGGAATTTTGAGATGGCACTTCTGTTGTCATGCAGACTAACAAAATTCAAGTACCAAATTCGACAGAGGAATTCAACCAAATAAAGGCAGGGTTTTTTAGAGGAAAAATATCGCATTCGATACTGACATCGAAACTGCACTCGAATGCTAAATTTTTCCTCTGAAAGCCCCTGCCTTTAATACGTTGGATTTCTTTGTCTTGGTACATGAATTCTTTAGTCTCATGACAACAGAAGTGCGATCTCAAAATTCGATAAAAATGACAAGTAGCTGAAATTATGGAACGAATTGATGCGATGTATCGCACGTCACTCTGACACAAAAAAAGGCAACCGTCTAATCACCTTAACTTCGTACCTTGTCTATTGGTCCATTAAATTTGGAAACAGGTGATGTTACTTGGTTCCTTTCTACTTAACGCGGTCCGAATGGCGTTACCGAGGTGAAGGCACCAGCTTGTATGTGCTCTTGGAAGTAAGGATAATGCATTAAACGCATCGTCACCAGTATTGATTGATATAGGTATTCTGATACGTGTTTCTTAACCAATATTTTACGTAAAAGTAATTTCTAAGATTGAGTGATTTGGTCCCGAAAATGTAATATTCTACCTGTCACGTACAGATCATACTTTTTCTCAAAAATTTGCCGAGAAATTTGGCAACATGAAAATGCTGTTACGTCGTTTTTCCTTAGCGCGGAAGTATAAGAATCGGTCCCAACTCGGACTCGCTGTGTCTTGTGTCGCGCCGGTACGAAACGCACGAAATGCAATAAAACGTGTAATTTCGCATAATTGTGCCAACTCTTCTTCATCTCATTTATTGTCGGAGGTGACGCACATAATCTCTTCTGTGAGATAAAGACGTATTTCTTTATGAGATGAGCCTTGTCACCCGTGTAATCGCATGTTTCCGGGAGCTCACGTGGGTATTAAGATACGTTGTGACGTCAGAGGAGCAACGATATAACAGGCTCACGCCCCAGCTTTTGCTCACATCATGTGACGTCACTCGTTTATCAACGCGCTAACGCATGATTGACAATTTCTTTGAGGCAGTGTTTCCACCATTTGAAATTGGACAACATTAGGATGGCTTGACGCGCTTCAGCGTACAATTTTACCGTCATCTCAATTAGCGATGCCATTTTATACTATCAAAGATTCCGAGAAAAATTCAGATTTTTTAAAGGTTTCGGGATTCTGAAATACAACCAGACTTAGTTCTAAGAATCGTCTTATTTGACCAAAAAATCGACCAATTTGGTCAAATAATCGGTCAAATTTGATAAAAAAAAAATCGGTCTAACTGACGAAAACCTCCGAAATGCCGAGGAGATTTCAAGAAATTGCAAAAGCTTCGAAATTCGGAATTAGTTCCGGGATATGACAGTACTCGATAATTTCTTCATTTTGGGACTCTTTATTTTACCGGAAATCCTCGACAGCTGTCAAACAGACATAACTACTGCAGCTAATTGGGTACTTGTATTTGTTGCAAGATGGAGTCAAATCAGGCATTGCAGGTTGCAGGTAGTCATGCAGGGCTCATGTCAGAGCGATTATAGTTCTTATTTATTTTCTTTTTTCAATAAGTCCAAATAATGTAAGTAAACTGCTTGGAAACTATTCCTTAGGACACTATAGAGGCGGTCTTTCGTTGACATTACACAAGCCAATTTCTCAATCCACCTTGACAAGTAACGCTCATCCACTGAAAATTTTACCTCCGTGGATGAGGAATCTCAGTCAATTTTCCCGTGCGTGGGCTGATGTAAATACTAAGAATAAAGTAGTGAAAGAATAGGAGACTTTGGCGGCTGGGAGTTGCAGAGCGCCAAAGAACTCAGTAAGAGCGATTTCTATGTGTGTAGAATAAAGTGAACTTTAGTGTTAAAAATCAATTAACATATTCGATTGGACAAACTTTACTTTAAAGGACATGCGACCGAACACATTAAAGTTCAAAAACACAGTTTTATCAGATTCCGATCCCGGTATTGGATCGCAGGCATGTCCTGCGAGTGACAATTTTATGGTCCTGCGAAAAGTTAAACCACTTATAGTGCAAGGGAAAGACAGTCGGTCAAAAGAAATTGCGCACTAAGAGAAACATGAAAGCCAATCCACCTCCAGTCTTCAGCATATAGGCAACACGGTCATCCGTCGGACACGCATTTACTGATAAAAATATTGGTGTTCTTGGGTTACTTTTGGTTAGTAAAGGAATTGAAACACAAACAAACACAAATTTTGTGTGGAAAACTGGAAAAATGCATTCCTCCGATTGAGATGTTGACATTCACCATTCGTTTTTTATTTAATTTCTTCAAGAAAACTAGCTGACACTTTTCTTTAATTTGTCAACCAAAGGGTAGGGTTATTTTGTGTTTTACTTCCCGTAGTAAACAAGTTTTTTTGTTGATTTTTCTATCTGTGTACTTACATACAGGCTTACATAGACTTAATAGCTGTATGCCACGGCGCGCATTTCTGTAAGAGGGATGAAAGTCAGTGCGCCTTCAATCTTTGACATCGGTAATTCAGGTGTGGATATCAACTTGATGTATGTATGCTATGGCGCGCAATGAAAGTCACCAAGTGCTTTCTGAATGGATCTTCCCATATTTTTTCGGTTAGATTCTTCATACTATGTCAAATAAACGAAACACACAGCTTAGCAAGCCGAAACTTCGATTAAAAAAACTAAATTTTTCAATGTACATGGTATCCTAAACGCTCGCCTTACATCAATTTTATTTTTTCTAGGCTCCACAATTTTTCCTTAGAATGGTTTCCAACATTTCCTAGAAGACGATCAAAGTGAAAATGGCGAATCGAGAGACACGCTGATTTGTAGAATCTACTCTGACTTAACTCTCGGAATGATTTAAAACTATATTTCTCGATATTTTATACACTATAACCTGACGTATGACGTACTACGTTATGATTTGAACTCCAGAAATATTTTGAAATAAAGATCCATTTTCAAAAATGTATCATTCATGGATCAATTGTTAAATCCTTCTCAAAAATGCTATCACTTTACTTGAAAAAACAGAAACCTATTAGTGAATCTTACTGGTAAATTTTTTAGAGGTGCTGTTAAAAATATTTCAAAATTGTTTCGCCGTTTTCTTCGTCATGAAGTCGAATGTTTTTGCAAAATCCTGGTCAAATTTTCAACGCTACAGTGGCAACATCGGCAATTGACTTACAAATAAACATTCTCTCACTTCAACTCCCCGTCTCAGTGCAGCGTGCATATCCGTCCTTATGACTCCACTGATTGGTCGTTAATTTTAGATTTTAGAGGTGCTTAATTTATTGCTCATAATGCAATGCTCGTTCAGCATGTGCTAAAATAGTCACTCAGACTTTGAAGCCTGTCAATCTGAAATACGCCTTTGCCAGTTCACGCACTTTATTTAATATCGCAGGCTGATTGATAGTCTACAACATGTTCAAACGCCTGCAGGCTGATTTTTCAAATTGATAGACAAAGCGATAGACAAATCGATGGACAAAACGATAGAAAAAGAAGACAATAGGAAAATGGAGGAATCTTACGGGTGGAAATGGGTAGTTGCAATACGCAAAGGAAGTAGGTAACAGACTCACTGAGATCTTATAGTTAGTCCATGATTCTTCCCCTTAATCTAAAACAACTACCCGTTTCAAATAATGGGATTGCTCCTTTTTCCCTTTTTTTCTTTGTCTACACCTTTGTCTATTAATTTCGATAATCAGCCCGCTGACTTACGATGTCTCGCACGAGAGAGAAAAGTCCAAAAACTTTATTTTCAGCGTGATCCTACGCATATAAAAACAATCGAGTAACGCAAAGATTCTGATCGATCCACAAAATTGCACAACTGTAGCACTATTCATGAAAAGATAACGATGAAAAATGTATATTTATTTCTGTTTTATGTAGTGATATTTATCCTCTCCTGCTATTTATTTTCATTACTTATTCTAAAAATTTTGAACTAAATCGGATAGGGTTGCGCATTTCGGCTGGTTGTTCTTCGTGCACGTTCGTTTAAGTCTCCGACCGTATGCAGCCTTTCATTTATATCGTCGTCTTCCTGACATAGGGGCGTAACTACACTTGCAGATGAACCCTTTTGTCCATACAACCCAATGCTTTCTCGGGCTCATCTCAAATTGTAGTTAAGCCCTATGTCAGCCAAGCGACGATATATGCCGGGAGACCAGTTTTCGGCACAACAGTAACTCTGGTCCGTCATTGAAAATGTCGATCAGTGTGATGCCGTCCTAAGGTAATGCATCATATGAACTTTTGAGGGTTGCCAAATTTCCTCCGATAATTTATTTACTTTTATTTTTCATCTATTTTTTTTATTATATCTTGTTTTTTTATCTATTTATTTTTTTTTAAAAAAAGAAGAGCCATCGATATTTTTTCTTGACATTTTCAGATAATTTAGATGTGCGACGCGTGATGATTTAGCGGATAAAATTCTCTAAAAAATTTGAGGAAAAATATTCTCATGATTCCTCGAAAATTCGTATTTTAACAGTGAAAATTTGGCAATGTTTGAAGGCTTATACGACGTTCGGCATGGCAGAGAGGAGATGCCATTCAGATTTGACGAGGAATATTATTTTGGCCGCGAAGAAAACGAAATGCTAAATAAGACAATTATAGGAAAATTTCAACATTTGAAAATGTCTCTTGTCAGGACTTTGCAGAGGCCAGCTTTAACATGTCAAAACCCACTGTAACCGCAAATATACTGGAAAAGAGCAGTGATATTTGTTTCTCAACTTCGAAATTTCATTAAATGTACTTTCACATAACTTTATGAAACACTAAATTGTTAAATAAATTAAATGATTAATCCATAAGCCACATAATTTGTGAAAATCGTTTAGGCAAAACAAACGAACCCACACATCAATACCTACAATTTTGTCTCCAGTTACTACAAATTCAGAATAGAATAATTGAGATGCAATACCCTGCTTTCCAAGGATTTCCAACGAACTCCTCAGTTTTTTCGTCGGATAGAGACAAGACGAACGCTTTTTATAACGCCTTCAAAAGCGTCGAGTATGCAATTTACGCAACGCATCTACCAGCTATATGGACTACTCACCGGATTTCAGGCGAAATGAGCTCTGCGCGTAATACGATTTGGAATTGAAAATTTGAAACATACCGGTTTTTCTTTGTTTCTGTCTTGATGCTGTTCTGTTCTTTTTGGAATATGACTAAATTTACTAAACGCGTGTTTTGAGAACTTTATCTCAAATTTATAGACTTGATTTACTCAGCATCTGATGTTCTGGTAAACAATGTGGTTTGTGTTGATGCTCTTGGGCATCTTTGAACATTTTAAAAATTAAAGTATTTTTCTAAGGTTTCAATAATTCAACGAGCCTTTAGACAGAGTTCATAATATGGCATTGTAAAATTCGATTGCTCAAAAACTTACAGAAACGACGTTTTACATATTATACAAGTTTGCAAAATCCAGTCATAGGGTGTATATTAGAGTTAATAGTTAACATTAAAGCAATTTGATTTAAACTTTAAGGAGAGACACAAATCAATGTACATCAAACTGGTAACTGAAAACAAACGTATTATGCTTGGAAAATAACCAAAGCTTCGTCTACAAAACTTCCCCTCCCGTTTGACATTTAAAACGTGTTCAGTAGACCTATAAACTGAGAGATTACTAGAGTCAAAATGTGGAAACTGTTTTTAGATTTTGCCTTAAGAATGTAATCGGATCATAAATTCAATGAACTATTTAAGAGGATGAGTTTTCTTCGATGGTTCTCTTTTGTTTTTTTAAAAATATATCCACTGAAAAACGAGAAAATACCAAAAACGTCCGAATTTAACTCGAAGGAACTCATCATTTAACTCACTCCTGCGTTTTCAGCAATCGTCAGTTCAAAATTATTGCTCGTATAACAATCGGTGTTCATTTGAGTCAAATTCGTACCTGAATCAATTTCAATGTGTTCCGGGATCAAATTATTATTCAATGTATCTACTATTGGCCGAACAAAATAAGGATAGCCTTTTAGCAAAAAAGGTAGTGGATTTTTGTAAAATAAAACGTTCGCTGGGCGCATAGTGTTGTTTTCAATCATCAATACGGCCTGAGCTGATTTTCGTTTTTTCCCAGACGGAAAATTTTGTATTTCTGTATAATTATAATGAGAACTGTTAACGGCAATTTCTCACGTACAAGTAAATATTTTCGACTGATTGTATCAACATGTTTAATGTCTGCGTAAAATTTTGATTGAATGAAATATATCGACCGTGAAACTGGAAAAACGCGTATATATAATTTGCGGACTTACAAGATTTCCGCTCTCATTTAATTTGATCAAATTTTAACAAAGCAACGCACTGTTGCTTGGAACATTCACAGAATATTCATCACGAGCAGAGGAAATGTGAGTGTTTTTTTTATTGAATAAATAAATCGTGACTAGATGCCTGCAGCGTCGATAACCATAGTACGCGTTTTACACCGTTTCTCCGTGGATTTCTGGCGATACTTGAACTTTTTATCCCTTGAATGATATTGGTCTCCTCTCTGATATGCATAAGTTATGGAGACTCACTGTTTTGCTTTATCGGAGCGAGGATGTCACTTCCTGCGCTTTGCGCACCGCTGATATGCTTTTATCGGAGCAAAATTAGTTTAGCTTCTCATTTGCCCAGCCATTCACAGATTAGAGGGTACGCCTCCTGCGACCACTACGCGACCCAGCCTCTCGGAGGGCGCTTTGCAGGCCCATGTGAGTCATCAATGTAAACAGGACAGGATCATCTAGGGACTAGCTTCCGTCGAAAGCCACCAAAATCATGAAAATCGGCCCGGTAGATCTTAAAAACGAAATGTGACGAAAAATGAACATTGCCTAAACGAGAGAATTCACAACTGCATCACGTCATGTAAAAATTAGATGAAAGTGCAACTGTAGCTTTATTTTTTAAGGAAATGATCTGGGCTCCTCGCAAATGAATCTTTGGGATATTACACTGCTAAAAGTTATGGAATGCAATGTTGTGCCGCAGTCTGTAAGGCTCCTAAACCCCGGGAGTTTTGAGCACTGTTTAGACTCCGGCACCGAATTTCACTCCTCGATTTTCCTCAATGTATAGAGTGTGTTTTCTGAGGAGATCTCAACGACAATTTTTCCATCGAATTGACGAAATCGTTCTTTCCTATCGAATCGTCTGAGCATTTAAATTTCTTTTACTCTTTGAGGAGTGCGCGAATTTGAAATTCCGGAGGTATTGTACTCTCAGCACGGTAGCACACCTTCTTTTCTCGTGTTACGCAATTCAAACTCTCGGAGTCCTAAACAACGTGGAATGGTTAGCGATCCGTTGTTTTCTTGAGTCACGCGGACTGAAAATCGGTCCCCCAGAACCAGTTTGGCCAAGGGTAAGGTCAGCGGCTTTCCCAGGACCTGCGCGGCGCCCCCGCAGCCAGTGCTGTCGCGTCGCGTCGAGGGAAGTTTCGGGCTCTCTCCCCGACACACCTGCCCGAAACTCCTACCGATGGAATGCAAATTTAAATACGCTTGTCATGACAAACGGACGAAAATTTTCCACCACACGGCAACTCTGTTGATTACGCCCCGTGGAATTCCAGATTGAATGGAATCGACTCGCATGCTGGTGATGTCTGCTCCGCGTTCCGTCAAAACTGGAATTATCCAACCTCGAGGAATATCACTCCGAAAACAACAGATAATGGAGACTCTCCAATAATAAATGATAAAGAACTAAGGGGCTGCACCCCCTGGCCGCTATGTGAAGCGACTATATCCGGTAGGATAACCGCAAAAACATGAGAATTAGCCAGGAAGTTGTTTGAGCGAACTGTTACAAAAAATGGAAAAGAGGGCCAGGGAGCTAAAAGTGATGATAGTTGATCAAGTCTTAAACTTTAAAAAAAATAAAAAAAATTTCCCCCACGAGATTCTTAAGGAAAATGAAAGAAAGTCGCAGGGTTTCATCAGGAACTTTTTTCGAGGAAGTCAAGGAAATATCAAGGAATGAATGAAATCAAGAATTTCAGACACCGTTGCCCTGTTGGCATTATTGTAATAATATGTTTCTTGTAAAAACCTCTGAATTGTGGCAGTAAGGCGTCTTAGAGCAAAGAAAGCGGTTCTTAGAATGGTTACATTTGGGAAAACTTTTTCATGAGAAATTACTGTTTCTTGCCCATATTATAAAATAACGCACATGCTATCAATTTCTCTATGCAGATGAGTGCTTTCATGAATGAGTCATATATAGTAATTTTAAGTTGCAAAATGGAGTCATTTGGAGAATATTGACTAGGATTAGCCTGGCAAATCAGGCGCTGCCTGACTTAGCCTTGTGCTTCATTTTTTACGAGAAATCTTGGCAATACCCTGCATGAAATTTTATGAGGATATTCAGGGGTGCGCACTGCCCCCCCCCCCCCCCCCCGGCTGGAACGCGGTCGAGTCTCGGAAGGACTCTTCCGTTCTCAAAGAGCAGCTTTCTTGGTCATTCCTCAATTTTATTTTTTTTTTTAAAAAAAAAAAAAAAAC
Organism: Bemisia tabaci; assembly: GCF_918797505.1. Taxonomy (NCBI): domain Eukaryota; kingdom Metazoa; phylum Arthropoda; class Insecta; order Hemiptera; family Aleyrodidae; genus Bemisia; species Bemisia tabaci. Next base: position 56,113,209 of record NC_092797.1, read on the forward strand.
AAAAAAAAAAACAGAAATATGACTGCCACAATTTTGCACTGCTCAAGCAAAATTTGACAGAAAATCTCCTTAAATGTATACACACTTACTTGTATCATTCTCTTCACTCCTTCTAAGGATCATGCTCATCTAAATATGGTTCTATAAAAATCTTGCTCTCTAACACTTGAATTTTTGTTGTAATTGTTCAAGTGGGTAGATAGGAGAATGGTAATGAACAGGTTTGGCAGGAATCAAAAGAAAAAGTGAACTAAACAACTTTTCAATCGGACAATTAAATCAAGCCAATTTATTATTCACCCCTCCTGCGATCTCGACTAAACGAGGCTTCAAGCTTGATTTTACGTCACCTCGGGTCTCTGGAGTTCAGACGAACAGAACTAGTGGTCTCGGAATTCAACCCGACCCCTTTTATTTGAAAGGAATTCCTCGTTTTTATTTTCTTTTAACCGGTGGCGTGAAAAATTTGTCTTACCTTCCACCTCCGTTGCGATCCGCGTTTGAAAAATACTAGCCGTTCTGGACGCGCATCGCGCACCCGCCACGGGTAGCCAAGGGGTTGCGCCCCTGGACCCTCAGCTTACAAAAATGGCAACAATGTAAAGTTTCACGAAAAAGCTGTTCAAATTCTAATCTGCCATGAGAGGGTGCAAAACATTCCTTTTACGGTGCAAATTTGAAAAGACTCATTTTCCTTTTAAAGGATAAAATAGGAGTGGAAATTGTGAAACACTGCAATCAAGACACGTCTTTTCCCAAGTGAACAATGCATGCGAATTTCACTATTTTTTCAATATCAGAGTACAGGAACAAAGTTAATTTGCTTGAGAGCTGGCTACAGGTCGTAAATTGAAGCGTCGAATAGATTAACCTTGAAGTGTCTGCATTATTTTCATCCAGCAACTTATCCGTAGTAAGGTGTTTTCATATTCCATCATAATATTTGTGCATGAGAGTGTTCTGGAATATTTTTATCAATCGTCTAGAGAATCATCGTAATAGTTTCCTGCATGCCCTCGCTAAATATTATGAAAAAGCATGGATATTTACTTTTTTAACATTTTAAGTTTCATTCATTCATTTAAAAAAACATTGATTCGAAGGAGGAGATGCAAGATAATGTCTAACACTAAATGGACGCACTTACGTCAAATGTACCATTGTGACATGCGCCATTGTGTTACGTTACCCATTGTGACATGTGCCATTGTGTTACGTTACCCATTGTGACATGAGCTCTGTCATGTATGTATTCGTATACATTTTAGGGCTAATATCAGACGGAATATAGTTCCTTTTGATTGAAATACGCCCAAATGTGAGACTGAGTATGAAATCACGTCAAATTTCTACAGTATTGGTTCAGCACATCATCTAAAGCTCCATTGTATTTTAAGTGCGTCATTAAGTAGTCTGTTGTCTGCATCTATTTTTGTATACAAGTGCTGTTCAATTTATGGTCACAAGCAGCGTATAACTTGATTACTTCGCCGATAAAATAATTGTTCCAAAGCCTGATTCCAACTATACCTGGAACTGTACCTGGAACTATTCTACGGCGCTGTAAGAGGAAAAACGCCGTATGAGCATTCCAATGTTGCATATTTTCCCTCCAGAAAATATGTATTTCCGAAGAAAGTCATGAATACTATTCCTTGGAATTTTCAGACTTTTTAGATCAAATTCCGGAAAAAATTCACTGAAAAAGCGGGAAAAAATATCTACGAATTTTTCTGAAAAATGTGTGGTTTGTGAAAGGAAGTTTGGCAACATCTGAAGGCTCATGAAACAGCGTATGTAACATTAGTTTTCCTATGCGCATAAGTGTATTTACAGATGAGCCAGAGTTGTCGTTCCGAATCTCAAAGTGTAATCCAATTTTTGCGATTCGGGCTCTGATAAAAAAGTCCATGCCAAAGATACCTATCGTGAGCTCTAGACACTTGAGATCTTTGATTAATGAACGGCACAGTTCCTGAGGATTTGTTCCGATCATGCAAATGACTTCCGAAACCTTTAAAATCAGGATGAGATAAGATAAAATAATGAAACTATGAAGGGCCCTAAATTACACTCGGATTTTAATGCTAAAAGGAACTATACGCACAAGCATTAAATTAAAAGAGGCAATGCACATACGGTTTCGTTTGCTTCATAGTCTCCTTTCATAAAATCCGTTGGCACTTGGATCCTTTCAGCATAAATACGCCTCACTCAAAAGTCCCCGGAACTCGCATCGGAAAATATTTTCCATTTTACATAATCTTTTGAAGTATTTTACAAAAATAGCAGATGCGCACGTGTATAGACTGAAATGCAGCGATCGAACGCTACCAAAGCAGAACGGATCGATCTACGAAGGCAGTTCTGTAAAAGCGCAAACGTGCGAAAGTACAACCATCAACTATACGTTGTTTATTTTAAAAACACTATTTGCGGTAGATTTGTTTTGCATAAGACGCCCGATTTGAAGAGGCAAATCTTTAATCTCCGAGAAATGATACTCGATATTCGTCCACCGATCAAGTTCAACACACTTCCGACGATGAGTCTTAAAATTCCTCTCACGATACGTCGCCTCCCTGACAAAACGACCTAAGGCCACTTTGCGGTGAGCCCTGCCGTCCATATAATTCAAGAGCTCGTCTCAGAGAGGAGTTACGTTTTTTTGTGAGTCATGCGACAAATCGTCGCTCCTCTGACGTAAGGGCGTATCTAGATTTTTGCATGAGCCTTAGAAAGCATAGAGTTATACGGAGCACAGGGGTCACGTATAAATCAAGTTACGCCCTTACGTCAGAGGAGCGACGAAATATACCACTTGTCTCACCTGCGCTAAGTGTGCACGGTCATTGCGCATGACTCACTTCAAAACGAAGCGGGAATCGCTCATCCATCATTTAATAATCATTTTAACGGTAATCAGGTCCATATCCACCTGAATTATTATGTGTTCCTTGCATTGTTTTGTTGTTATCGATATGGACGACATGGATCGACAGGGTTGCCACAAAATTATGAATAGAGGTTCTTAGTCAGTCGTTCTTAAGCAGCCCAGTGGCGTGGCGTGCTTTGCGATGTATCGATTGATAGACCATTTAAACTTATGGAAAAATATCGAATAACAGGGTGTTTGCAGCGAACACCTTAGTAATCGATTATTTACCACAGCTTCAAATTGGGAAATATCGATAGATCGCAAAGCACGCCACGCCACTGAAACAACCCAATTTTGTTTACATTATGTGATTATAGAAGATTTAAGGAAGCTCTGAAAATGACATAATGAAGAAGAAAATGTTTGCAAACCTCGAGGAAAATTCAGCAGTATGACTTTGGAAGTAGATTCTAGAAAGGGATTACAATAATTTGCCACCGAAAAAAGTACAAAATATGGGAGGAAAAGTTACACTGCCTATAATTTAACGAGAATGAGAAACAACTTAATCAGCCAAAATACACGTAATAAAAGAACAACTTAATTTGGGGAAAAGGCTGCAAATAAAGAAAAAGGAATAAACAAAACCCGGGACGTTTCAAAATAATAACAATTTCATTATCAACCGGAAAATAAATTAAAAACAAAAACGAGCCGTCGCTCCGCTGTAATTGCGAGACCGAGACTGATTACCAGGTAAACATACTCGGCACATACTATAATTTAACTCGAGGTTTCAAAAATTGTCCTTTTTATGATGCTTTATTGAGGAGTTCCTTAAACCTTCCTTAATTGGACCGCGTTAAACAGAAAGGAACCAAGCCACATCAGCTATTGCCAAATTTAACAGGGGAATTTGATTTTTTACGAGAGAACGTTTGTGCGGATTCCTTTGAAAATGTTAAGGAATTCGCTTTGTATCATGGAGAAAATTCATAGAAATTTGCACAAAAATCCGCACAACCGTTTTCATGTAAAAAAATAAATTGTCCGATTAAATTTGGCAATAGCTGATGTGGCTTGGTTCCTTTCTGTTTAACGCGGTCCAATTATAATGTAAACCTTATCAACGGTAAACCACGTATTTTGGTTCGCTACGTTGCAGACTTCCTGTCATACTGTATATTTTGAATAGAGAATCACTCAAAGTCAATTATTTAAAACTTCCTTGAATTTTTTTCTCAGTGCGAAGAAAATTCTGTAAAAACGTGGCGGAAGAATGTTCATTTTTTTCAAAAAAAAAAAAAAAAAAAAAAAAAAAAAAAAAAAAAAAAAGTAACGGAGATTTTGAAACAAGGCAAACGAGATACGTGGTTTTGGAGTTCCACCATCGCACTGTGGATCGAATGAATTAGATAGATCGGACAAGACATTGTTTGCTAAAACTGCAAATTTCGATGTTTATTTTGCCACATTTTCAATTTCAAGAGGTGCTTTTGGAAGACAATTCTACGAGAGAACCATTGAAACCACTTTTCGAACCTCAAAGTTTCGTATAGACGGAGTTATAAGCGTTTAAAGTTCCCAAGCTTTGTCCGACCTGTTCTATCGACTCGATCCACTGGGCGACGGGAATGAATAAGTTGCTTTCAAAAGGGAAAAAGTCCGTTTTGCATGAGCCTTGGCTTGCATAAAAGGACATGCTAGCTCAGACTCACCGTGTTCCCTCATGAAAACAACTGATTTAAATGGAGTTAGGCAAGTAGTGGATAAACCCGTTTTGTGCTCACAGTGACAACTCTGCGACAACGAGCGGGATCTTTGACGCCGACGCCGCTTCCTCAAAAATATCGAGCGCGTCGGCGCGGCGTCGGCGTCGCGTCGGTGTGGCATGAGACCGCTTCGGGAAATTGCATACTTTCCATGCACTTTTAACCGACATCCGAAACGTCATATCGACTGGCGAAACGCAATCAAGGTTGGCAGAGTGCGATACGACGAGATGATCGGAAATTGATTAGAGCGCGGAAAACTACGCATTTTTCCGTGGAAATGTGGAATACGCGACGCGCTGGAAGGTCACCCGATTGATTATGAGTCAGCGAGATCGATTGATTTGGAGAGCGCCCGCCATCGGGAAAGCTCCCGCCGCCGCACGAGTAGCGTATCCCCATTTCCACGTGAGTCCCGAAAATCATGGAGTCATATGGAGAACACGGCTCATATGGAAATTGAGATGAGCGCTTACGTTAGAGGAGCGACGTTACGAGAGGGCGCTCTGTCACGTTACCGGAAAGAACAGTAACTCTTGACTTGAAGCTTTTCGAAAATTAATCCAGTCTGTTGAGTTACCGAAGAACTCAGACGTGAAAAAATGAGGATAGTATTTATTATTACTTAACGTCCGGGCGAAAAATTGTATTGGAAGAATCCTCCGTTGAACTTGTTAATAAGTGCCCGAGGTCAAGAATTGATGAATTGTATTTTTTCAACTTCATATAAAGGCGCTATGTTCTACATGCTTGCGTGCCTTTACGTTTTAGGCACATACCACACACATTTTGCTCCTCTAACGAAAGGGCGCGGTGTACCTTGATTTCCTTAAAAACCCCAGAAAGCATGGGTTTATATGTAAAACAGAGCTCACACGGAAATTGAGATACGCTCTTACGCTAGAGGAGCCACGGCATTTGCTCTACATTTAACAATTGAAAACTGCAATTTCTGGCTCATTTTAGGGAAAAAGTGGTTTTTCCATACGCTTCCCTGAGCACATAAAGATCTGTATGAGCCGGAAATAATAATTGCTTATTGCGAAATGAATTCAATATTGAATTCAGGAATTCGTGTGAAAGAGTACCATATTTCTCAAAACTGCCAGGATAATGTGGATTTACAGCCATTTCGTGATTTTTCCGTAAAAGATATGGGTCATTCCATCATGCTTTGTCCATTTTTGGACCCATTGGACTAAATTTTGCAATTAGGGACCACCATTTCTAGATCATCTGTAAAAACATCTTTATGTACGTAAGGAAATTACCGGCTCTTACGTTCTCTCTAAACTGAGCCAAAAATTGTACATCCACTTCCAATTGGACCATGACCTTTAAAAACAGAAACTCATGCAAATATCCTCCCTTTAAGTTTGGTAATTACAAAATTTTATGAAATGTACATTCTATCCTCTTTTCACGTTCGTTTTCAAAAAATAGTGTAATTATGCTTTGTGATTTCAGAAAGTCTGAAGTTTTAGACCGGGAACTTTTGAATAAATCACTTGAGATTACGTTAATCGGAGTGGGGTACCGCTATCGAAGAATAGGGCTGTCTGGACCAGATGAAAACCAGACTGAAAAACCGGCAAAGCGACACTACTCAATCATGGTGTCATTGCACTGGTCTCGCAGTGGCGCGGAATGAGTATGCAGGCTCTCAAAAATTCAGATATCGCTCATGCCTCAGGGGAGTCAACCGCCTCTATAAAACGAGCACTTTTTTTCTCTTTTCCTTCCTAGCGGCCAATATTATAACCTTCACAGAGCACACTGTTTTTCATAGATAGGCTTGTCTAAAGCAGATCAAGACCACTCGACGAAGATTTTCAGTTATTTATAGTCGGAGAAAGATGTCACAAGAACCATGTATACCACACCGAACAAAAAGATTGGTAGAATTCACCTCAATCACTCTAGTACCGAAAAGTTTGGGCGAGTAACCTAATTTATTGGGGCACCACCGCAATCAATTGGAAATGTCCATATCATCAAAAAACCCCATGCTGTTTTTTTTCTGTGTACCCAAAAAATTGTAACCGCACGTTTAGGTTACTTTGTGTTTTACTTCCCATTATAACACGGGAAGTCATTTACACTGTTAAAAATCTAGTCTAAATCGTGTCCCAAACCCCTAGTGATGTGCATGCAAAGTGAAATTAGCACCATAAAAGCGTATGTCACTCCGCATTAAGAATAGATTCCGCTCCGCATATTGTAAAGCACGCCGTAAGGAGTATAGATTCCACTCCGCATTTATATCACCAGGGTTTTTGGGCGCTTCATAGACCGTGGTACAGAATTTCGCTCCTAAATGTTTAACAGCGTGCATTTTCTTACTGTGAATAACCGATTTGTCGAGTGACACAGGTAGATTAATTACGGCCGTGGAAGCCGTACTTATGGGCTATATAGACGTACCGTCCGCGTTCCGGGCGTAGTGCCCGGAGCGTTTGGCCTCTAAGCCCGGAACAAACGGTATGTCTATAAAGCTCGTGACTTTTTTTTCAGGGAATCAACTGAATGAGTGGAGGCTCTCCTAGAAATGCCGGAGGAAAGTGATGAAGGCTCGCGGCGGAAACGCAAGCGGTAGTTGTGCGGAAGTGTGAGGAGAGCAGAAACGTAGACTATGACCTGCCACACTGAGCATTAGACATGAGACGAGAGCATCGGCAGCGACCTATCAGTTATTTTCCTCACGAGCCGCGGAGGACTTGGCTGGAGCCAAGCTAGGGGCCCTCAGCCCCTTCGGCCGAGAAACGCGTATCTCCGGTGGATATTGCGTGCAGATGGGTGGTTTGGCCGAACGCGGCTCGACGCGATGGCGCGTGAGCTGGGCCGCGGGAAGCGCGAGTAAGGTGAGCAAGTTTCGTCTATTCCAAGATCAACTGTGCCTCTTCGCCGCTCAGTTGACGTCACATATAGATTAATAGGATTATCGTGAGAAGGCTTTGGATCGATGAAAAGGATCGCAAGTTGGTCCCATGTCCAACAATACGGCACTTTCAATGGTCAACTTGCCCCCTCGTTGATTATGATCATTTCGGAGAGGGAAGTTTGAATTTACTGATTATGATGCAAGTGAATTAAATTCATATTTCCCTCTTTAATATAAAGTATAATTCATATAATCGGTAAATTCAAACTTGCCTCTACGAAATGATCATAATCAACGAGGGGGCAAGTTCAGCATTGGAAGTAACGTATTGTTGGACGTGTAACCAATTTCCCTGGTAAAAATTGGCGATATGAGCTGCGTTTCAAAATACTATACGAGTTCTTATAGCCGACTGAAGAAGGCGATAGGAAATCATATAGCTGGCTGTAGAAAGTGGAAAAAATCATACGGCTGGGCTACACGAAGCGATAAAAAATTATACAGCCGGGCTATAGTTCCTATCGCCGGACTTTACACTTTATCGCCTGGCTGTTGCTTTTTCGCCATCGGCTATAAAAGGCAATAAGAAATTGTGTAGAAATTCGTGTGCTTTGTAAATCCTTAAGTTTGTACGGTATCACCTTAATATTTACAAAACGCACATTATATTTCCCTTTACTACATGTTTTTTTCATCAATTAAAATGAGAATAATCCATACAGAGTGTGCAAACATTTCAAAGTCATGAGTTGAAAAACGCTGACTCCTCGAGATTAAATATTAGAACCTAACACAAAGTGGAGCGGCGACGCCCTGGCACCTACAAACCTAACAGGGATACTTCACGCATTGCGCAATGCGTGAAGTATCCCTGTTAGGTTTGTAGGCGCCAATGCGCGTTTTGCGCTGGCTGCCCGCCCGCCGCGCCGCGCCGCAGCGTACCACGGCGCTTGTAGCAACTATTTCACACCAGAGGTATTGCACAGTATCATACGAAATTGAAGGCGCTCCAACATATTAGGAATGGCAGGCATCCTTCAAAAGTACGGAGCTTTCCTCTCAAAATAAATCAAGATACTACGGCCCAAAAAGAGAGCGGTAGTCCAAAAACTCACTAAGTCCTAGCATCCGTAATTAGTAACGTTTAGCATACACTTTATCGCCTGACTGTTGCTTAATCGCCATCGGCTATAAAAGGCTATAAGAAATTGCGTTGCCGGCTATATAGAAGCTATTGGAAATCTTACAGCCGGCTGTAGGTCTATGGTATTTTGGAACACAGATTCTACTGCCAATTTTTGCCAGGGTTCAGATTCCACAAAAACATCCTTCCTACCAGTCTAATAACCGGTATCAACAGCGTGAAGCAATTCAGCGCTTAGGAAAAATTATTTCTACATAAAATATACTGAAACAGAGGACCTCTGAGGTAAAAGGACATATGAGGCTTGCAATACTGCTAAGATTGTGCTCTTTTCCATAGAATTGGCGCAATGAAATTCATTCGCAGTCAACCTACTTCCACACGATGGTGAGGAAAAATTCAGAGCATATTCAGGGAGACAAATCATGTCAGGCCTTTCGAATACGTGACTTGTAATCAGGGCCGGATTTACCAATAGGCTACATAGGCTATAGCCTAGGGCGCAACATTTTGAGGGGCGCAAAATTTTTGAGAATGTATTCAAAACCCTGGTAAAAATTGGAGATAAGAGCTGCGTTTCAAAATACCATAGGAATTCTTATAGCCGGCTAAAGAAGGCAACAGAAAATCATATATCTGGCTGTAGGATGCGGAGAAAATCATACGGCCGGGCTATACGAAGCGATAAAAAAATATACAGGCGGGCTATAGTTCCTATAGTCGGGCTTTACACTTAATCGCCTGGCTGTTGCTTTTTCGCCATCGATTATAAAAGGCTATAAGAAATTGTGTAGAAATTCGTGTGCTTTGTAAATCCTTAAGTTTGTACGGAATCACCTTAATATTCACAAAACACACATTATATTTTCCTTTACTACATATTTTTTTTCATCAATTAAAATGAGAATAATCCATACAGAGTGTGCAAACATTTCAAAGTTATGAGTTGGAAAACGTTGACTCCACGAGCTTAAATATTAGAGCCTAACACAAAGCGAAGCGGCGGCGCACTGGCGCCTTCAAACCTAACAGGGATACTTCACGCATTGCGCAATGCGTGAAGTGCGCCGCGCCGCGCCGCAGCGTACCACGGCGCTTGAAGCAACTATTTCACACCAGAGGTATTGAACAGTATCATACAAAATTGCAGGCGCTCCAACATGTTAGGAATGGCAGGCATCCTTCAAAAGTACGGAGCTTTCCTCGCAAAATAAATCAAGATACTACGGCCCAAAAAGAGAGCGGTAGTCCAAAAACTCACTAAGTCCTAGCATCCGTAATTAGTAACGTTTAGCATACACTTTATCGCCAGACTGTTGCTTAGTCGCCATCGACTATAAAAGGCTATAAGAAATCGTGTTGCCGGCTATAGAAGCTATTGGAAATCTTACAGCCGGCCGTAAGTCTATGGTATTTTGGGACACAGATTCTACAAATTGTGGTTGACAAAGGTGTTTTTTTAAAGGTGAATTTGAACATTTTCCGGACTCCTAACATCCTTCTTCTGATCTGGAGGGGAGGGGCGTCTGGGGGACCACCCCCCCGCCCCCCACGAGAGCGCCTACTTTTAGGGGCGCCACCCTAGGTTTAGCCTAGGGCGCTAAAAATGTAAATCCGGCCCTGCTTGTAATTAAAAAACTACGATCTCAGCAGCACCAAAGCCACACACACTCTTTTACCGAAGAAGTCCTCAATTATGTCAGTGGCTAATTTAGTAAAGGTATACTTTGGTTTTTTGGCCTGTGGGATGTTTGAAGTGATGAGCATTGATATCGCTGATTTCTCACGTATAAATTAAATTTGGAAATTTGTTTATCAAATTTTCATGCTTTCATGTCAGGGTAGAAATCCCGGTACATCAAAAATATACTTCATGTTCGGACATATTTAAATAAAAAGGAACTACCTTTCTCCATTGTGACATGGGTCCTGTTATGTATGTATTCATATGGGTCTCAATAAGGCCCATGTTGCGATGGCGATGAATTCTTTCGATTTAAATATGTCTTTAAAACATGGTTTACTCGAACGACTGTTAATCACCAATTTACGAGAGTCTCTAATACGAATCTATGAAGATAATTTAAATTGGAATGCCAATAGATAATAATCGCCCAGTGTGCGGCAGCGCGTGGCGGAGGCTGTATGAGCTCACAGATTGAGGTTTGCGGAAGAAACACCATTTTATTGATTTCATCCTATCCCTAGCTATGATCTCTTTATGCGCTCTTCTCTTCATCCATTACTTCCTTTTCTCAGATTTTTCCTCTGAGTCTTTTGACGAAAACGAACACCTCAAACTAGAACAGTATACAAAAAAGCGAGAGGTAGGTAGCAGGATAAAATGTTACCATCAGTGAAAAGCCTTCAAATTCCGATCATGATCTATACCTTCAAAAGGCCTGGTGCCAAGTCGGAAGGTGAATTTTACACAATGCAGATATTCAAATGAGAAATATTTTAAAATGTCAACTCTGCGATTAGAAGAATTTCGTTTGTGACTGAAAATTTTGATTCTTACTATTGATTATCTTTTTATTATCGCTGAATAAGATAAGTTCTGAGAAAGTCCTGTCTGAAATAAATATTTAGCATCCATTCTGGATTAATCACTATATCTCACATCACGCCTCTAAAATTTTGACACCAAAATTAGTGATTATTTTCATATTTGTAATACATTAAATATATTAAATTTAGGCTTTCAAAAATTGTAGCAGCATATTACTTGAATTTGTTAGACCAAGGTAAGCTTCCGAAATTCAAAATTAGAACTTAGATGCCAAAAATTAATGAGATCTTCGTGAGCTTGACTCGTTGAGCAGTGCGAGAGAGATAGCTGACATGCTAAGATAGATGGCTGCAGTTTCCTGAGAACGACTGCTTGTGATTGGTCAGACTGAGGTAATTTTACTTACGACATTGCGTGATTCTAATATAAGTATTTAGAGCTTCATAGGGCATTGTTCTCAGTTGTTTTAGTGTCAATTAAAAGACGAAAATACTAGCTGTAACGTACGACTCATAAATTTTAACAGCAATCTAATTTTCACATTTACTCGTGGAATCATAGTAAACTGCACGGATTCAAAGCTTAAGTGCGAAATCAAGACACAACGGGGGCGTACCCATGCAGCACGAAACTTCGCGACACAAAAAATACAGCCTTAAAAATATATTTTGGAACACAAAATGTTTAACAGAAAGGAACCAAGCCACACCAGCCATTGCTAAATTTAACTGGACAGTTTAATTTATTACGAGAAAACATTAGTGCCGAATCTTTTGAAAATTTGAAGGAATTTGCTTCGTACTAATGTATTCTCGGTGGTGTCACCGATAATCGATATTTTGGATGGTTTTAAACGGAGCAAAATCAATGTTGCCAACTGGAAAACATCGCCACGGATTAAGACTGATGCGTGCGAAAAATTACTCAAGCCGAGACTTTTGATCATCATCGGGAAAGACGACTTCAGGATTTCACCGCGAGAAAATCTATAAGCAGCCAAAACGCAGTTCTGATTGCCAATCCGTTAAGTTGGAGATAATTAAAAGCATAAAATTCTCTGCGACCTTCTCGAGAATAGCAACTTTAATTCGGGCACCGAGCAAATTTTTTCAAAGGTTATAAACGCATTCATTACGTTTACTTGATTGCCGAGTCAGAGTTCGACTGCTCTTGAGTAACTGCACGTATCTCCGATGGAAACCCTATTTAAATCCGCCGTTTTTCCTGAACCGTGCAATTAATTTGGGCCGGAGAAGTTTAGGAGGAGACCCGGTAAGAAAATGCGAGGTCCCCTTAAGAGAAATAAATCAATTAATAAGTTGAGTCACACACTAAAACCGAAGCCAGATTTTTCTCCGATTTAATTAGCGCTCATTAAGTAACTCCGTGCAGCTCACGACAAAGCTGGTGGCACTTTACTTGAAAATGGTCCCATGCAGCAGAAATTCAGGATTAATGGGCTATTCCTTGACGATATACTGTCAATTTATGGCTATAAAGCTTCCATTCGATGGCATCGTCTTCTAACCGCAAAATACAAATCTGCTGGCACGCACAGCAATTACTGGCGATCGAATAAAAATTATGTCATAGCCAAAACATTAAATATTAAAAGCAGTTTAATTTAAAAATAAGTCTTCTCTCACGCCCAATTTTGAACAAAAAACGACGATTACATTGCAATCTATTCTATGAATTTATAGCTTTGAAAACTCTATTTAACCCATATTCTTTTTGTTTCATAATCGGCCGAAAAAATGGCTTCCATCGACACATTCATGAAACTCCACAGAACTTTAACCAATAATCAAGGTTAAATGTGTAGTCGTTAGGTATTAAAAGTGAAGCCACATCAACAGTAAAACTTACCACCGTAATGACATGTTTCAATCAATTTGTAATCTAGTGTACGTAACATACCTAAAACAAACAAAAAAGGTAACAGTTAAGTTAAGAAAATGACCAAATAAAAATTATATTGTCATAAACAAGTTTTTCTCTTTTCTTTTGAGTTCGCGATAGAATCGACAGCTATGTAATTTAAATGAGTTTGTCAATTACGTCATTCAAGCCTGCAAATTTGAACATTCAGGTGATTCGTCTCTAAACGCCTTATCTGAAGTTACCATCAGGCTCGCAGGTGAATGAAAGGATGATGAAAATCGAAACGCCTTCAATTTTGTGAGTATGCAACACAGACATCCCCCAAGCACGAATAGTTGCATCAAGGCGTTATCATTGCCGTTGCGCCGTGCCCATCGACTGTGTTTGGTATTTTAACTTCTTGTTCCCCCTCATGGGATAATTACCAGCAAGTAAATATAGTTTTTAGCAAGGCAAAAAATAATTAGAATAATTACCTACCAAAGAACATAAAAAACTAAATTTCACAAAATATAATCACAAATATTGGCGCGTTGCAGAGCCTCCAAAACCGTCATAAATTCTGAAATTCCAACTGCACGTTTCCAGAACGCTTATCTACTTGAGACCAATCAATAAAATTTCCGTAACGCGTCAGTATTTTTGCGTACCTTTTTTCGGTTACTTTTGCGAATTTGAGTTTTTACCTCTGCAGTTCTTTCTTTCTTGTCACGTATCAGTTGCCCGGTTCATAGATATTTTTCTCGGGACATGGGTGCTCCGATACTACGGAACTTAGTGGTAATTGTGGATGAAGACAAGTTCCGTAGGTCGATACAGCCTCTAGAATTTTTCTTAATGTGCCAGTTTATTTTCAGTTCTTAATTCATTGTAACTTTTAAGATAGGCCAGAGTCTGTCATGGAGTCACGGCGCACTAATTCGCTCAAGTGCCTTCACTTACTTTCAATTAGTGCGTGGTTCTTTGATCGAAACCAGTCGGTTCCGCCAATGCAATCAGAACCTAATGAAAATGTGACTTGATTCACTCTTTTACTGATGACTCGCCGATTTTTTTCGAACCGCGGCGCGTCGCACGCGCTGAATGGTGGAAGTGTTGCCAAGTGCGAACAAAACATAAGCTCGTATTGACGTCATTGACCTGCAGAGGGGATCCATCTACCTACGAAGAGAGTTTTGAAAAAAGCTTGAATCTACCAGAGCGTCTTCACAGATTTTTCTTTGTCATGAAAAGAGACTCCCTCTATGGAAACAGCACCATTAACTTTTCTTTTTTGTGTCTTCTAAATCTTAGAACCATAAGGCTTTACAGTAAATCTGGTGTCTGCTAAACCCGATTTTGAACAATTCGTTTGCTTCTTTTATGATGATTTGACCTCGTACGATTTGATAGAATTACTAAAATTCGAACTAATTTGATTGTTATATGTATGTTTAATTATATTTTTGACGTCTCACAAATGATCTACGGCAATGACGCGCGTGTAAAGGAGCAAAACGTATCCGTCATTTTTTTTTAATCTATCGTCAACACTGTAAAGCAAAAATTATAAAAAATTAAAATCTGCGCGTTTAAAGGTCCTTTTGCTAGAAATACAGGTTTTTTTCAAATGTTGCGGCCGTTATATTTGCTGATTTCGGAATTAAAAGACAAACAGGGTTTTTTTTTTTAATCCCTATGCTAGCTTGTTCCGTTTACTTCCGTGAGCGGGATATGTGAATTTCCTGTTTTAAATGGGATCTTAAGACGCTTTTATGTCGATTATTGATATTTCCATTATTTTCAACGTGCTCTAAAGAGAATTCTAACTATAAAGGTGGAAAATTAAAGCATTCCAATGTTTCCTCCATTTGAACCACGTTAAGCAGAAAGGAACGAAGCCGCATCAGCTATTGCCTTTGATTGGGCGGGTTAATTTTTCAAATGGAAACAGTTGTGCGGATTTTTGTGCAAATATTGGTGAATTTTCCGCGCAATCCAAAGCAAATTCCTTAAACTTCACAAACGTCTTCATGTAAAAAATTAAATTGCTCAGGTAAATCTACCAATAGCTGATGTGGCGTGGTTCCTATCTGCTACACGCGGTCCATTTTAGTGGTCAGCTTTTGACTGCTTCGCATTGTTCTTGCTCACGCGTTCACGAGCATGAATTAGGCGGGAGCACTTGGCAACGGCGCGAATTGCAAGCTCGCCGCGCATAATTGCTGCATATTGACCAGGTTGAAGGCATCGGAGCTCGCGGCAAGTGATTCACTGAGCGAATGACCGCGCAAACGCTTCCTATATGTATGTACTGCCCTTCCACATGAGTTAATCAATTCCCATTACCTAGTCCTCTTCAGTCTCCGCACATTTGAGGTAGGTCTCCGGGAACCTTGAGCAAATTTCAATCGGCCTATCCTGGGATCGGGGAACGGCAGCTGTTCCGACCCGTAATGGATAACGCGTGGGTTTCTACCAAGTAGAATCGTTACGATCGAAGATAGATATTGCAGATAGTTTACGTACGCACAAAGAAATGATGAAAAAAAAAGACGGACTTGAAAATTTTAATAATGCCGAGTTAGTGTCTTTAAAAGATTGAATGGCGATAGAGATTATAAAACTACTGTGAAGCAATGCCCCCTGGCCGCTACTTGGCCCAGCCCCCAAAGGGCGCTTCGCGCTCTCTTAGGCCAGCGTCAACAAAAGAGGTACCAAAAAAAATTAAAAGATTTTCATACCCGACTCTCATTTGTCTAATCTCCCTCTGGCCGGGAGCGATTGGACCAGTAAGAATCGAATGAAAAATTCGGCATTTATTTCCAACTTCACGTCAAGACTGAAACGAAACGGAACGGAGCGGTACCCTGCAGTTTCAGAAAAGTCATTGAGCATATACTCTGTGTACACTTGCACAGGCGAGTACACGCAACTGAGTGACAGAATGAGTTTTGCGGCTCATGAGTTCATGTGAGGGGACCTTGTTGAATCTGACGAGCCATAATCCATCGTTAAATTGAAAAAGGAAAAAAAGTTAAGTTTACCGTGACAGACGTATGCTCAACTTTTAAGCTCATGGCTGCCACATTTTCCGAATATGTTATTCTTGCCAGTTCATATTTGTAGGAGTAAATACGGTTATTTTTGTGCACAACGAAGCTCTAGCGTTGCCTAACAGGTATTCAAATTATTGGGGAGGTGCGAAGTCGTAACACTGAAGTCAAACAAAGCGTCTGTCTCTGGTGTCCTTTATAACGGACTTGAGAAAGATGTCGAGCTACAGAGATTCAATTCGTCGTCGAAATCCTTGCCGGTGTTGTCGCTTTTTTCAGTTCTTTTGTTTCTAAAATAGTTATAAAATTCGACTAATTATTACTCTCAAGTAGAATATTAAGCTCTGTTAAAGATCTCAGAGCATAGAATTGCTCATGGAACCGGTTTAGCAACTTGTAACAGTACTCGAAAGAGAGTTTCGCTGATATTTTTCCCGAAGTGCTAACCATATACCTACCTAATTTTCACTTTTTCAGTATTTTTATAAAAATTGTTTCATTTACATGCATAAAATCAAAATATTTCATTGGAGAATCATCTTTATCATGAGTGTTTAGAAATGTTGCCATCGCATGTAATCAGAACGGAGAAAAATGAGATGTAAATCTTAAAATCCTCATGTCTAATTTCTGGTCCAGCCGTAATGCCTAGTCTCACTCAAGTCAATTTTTTTTTTTTTTAAACTGGTGATATTGCCTCTGATATTTTAAAAAAAATATGCAATTTTTTGTTTTGATGGAAAAATTATCTGCATTTTTATTTGAAATTCAAGCACAATAAGAGGAATTTGGGATCATTTGGTAGTTTTATCGAAACTCGGTGGTCGGGACCGCAAATCTTGGCTCCAAATGCTGAGCTTTTTGGAATGTAGATAACGCCAAAAATTGTTTTATCGGTAGGAATGCTTGGCGTACAGGCGCTATATACTAAAAACTGAAGGAGAAAACTCATTTCGTGTATTCTTGTGTGAACAATTGAATATGTTTCCTTGAATATGTTCATTTAAAACATGGGCATAATGCTGTAGCCATCCCGCCATGCTAGAGAAGAATACAGTATGCACACAATTTATGGGCTTTCTAACTTCTCGGAAAAATGAGCTAGCAGTATGTGCTGTGCATTGCGGGGCTTTTTTTGACCAGCCAACTTTATCCTCTTTCATTCACGATGATATTCATAATTCGATTTTTCATACAGAAACCATGTTGCAATAAGGGACTATTATTTCCAACTCATTTTAGAGGCATCATAAGTGTTATTAGTTTCTCAATAGTTTCGAGGTCTAAAAAGAATCAATTGTTATAGATTTCTCGGCGTGACCTCAGCTTAGTATTTCAATGCATCTACTTGAGCTAAACACCCCCCCCCCCCTTTGTACTGGTACTCATTAGAGCTCAAAATTTTTCATAATTGAAATTTCTTAACTTTTTGGGCTCATTTTCCCCTCCAATAGTATGGACCCATCACGATCATACCACCTTGGTATCATTCCTTTGCAAGGCAGTGTTTGCGAGAATGTATTCCGTTTTGACTATGATGTGACTATATCGACTATATAGGATTCACAGTGGCGCTATTTCTTCATCAGGCACACGTTTAAAGTGCACGACTTCAATCTACATATTTCCCTTAGCACTTTTCAAGGTTAGCTGAGGAATGCCTACGTTGCGTGGTGTAGCGCTGGTCTTGGTTCGACACGCGCAGGTCAAGGTTGACGCTACGCCGATATTCGGACGGATTTTTACTAAAATGACAATCTACGAAAGAAATGAATCAAGATGAAATGTGAAACAAGAAAACCATATCTGCATTATTTGATTATTTTTGCCCCCGTTCAATTTATAAATTGTTCCTTTGGGAATGAACACGCTAATTTCTGGCTA
Organism: Bemisia tabaci; assembly: GCF_918797505.1. Taxonomy (NCBI): domain Eukaryota; kingdom Metazoa; phylum Arthropoda; class Insecta; order Hemiptera; family Aleyrodidae; genus Bemisia; species Bemisia tabaci. The sequence continues at coordinate 56,131,199 of NC_092797.1, forward strand.
CTTTATATCCAAAGAGTAAACTACAGGAGGAAGATAAAAAAATAAAAGTTGCATGACCAAGGATAAGTTCGCACAAAACGTCATGTTCTGTAGTTGGCTCGTCGTGGTATTGTGAGAAAAAATGGGGGAAAATTCCGCTTTTTTTTTTGTTTTTTTTTAATTATTAAATCAGGTTTGGCGTGTAAAGTGATTGTTGTACATAGTTTCCATAAAAATATTATTTAAATTTTCACTTTAAAAAATGAATGCACAGTAACGTCGCGTGTGGTAAATAAATACAATTCTAGAGAGAGTGGATTGTTTATAGATAACGCCGAACTATTTTACATATGCTTAATTCTGAAATTTTAAATTAAAATGGGGAAAGAAACACCTATTTCTGACTGGTGGCAGTTGTGAAAAAAACGTGTATACTGAACCAACAGAGTACTTTTTAAGGTTTTGTATGAGGTATTGAGCTGAGAAAAATAAATTTAAAAGCTGGACTAAATTTATTTTTTTATTTTTATAGATATTGCCCGACTGCTTTTATCTCCCAGTAGAGAACCACTCCTTGACTTCTCTACAAGTGACATAATCGATTTCACTGATCAACCCTAAAACAGGTTTTTATCTTTTCTTTTCTTGATAGGTGGATACTGGATAGACAAATCAAAAGGATAAACTATTTTTTTTGGTCACCCATGCGCACACAAGCATTTTTAAAATTGTGATATCATCAAAGATCTGGCGACACTGATACGCTGAAGTCTATTTATATCAATGATCACATTACCTTCACAAAAGAGGGATATAGATATACATATTAAAACAAGTTAATAAAATCTACCGCAATTTGAGGCCTTCAAATTATCCTAGCGTTGTGTGGTTTAGGATGGTTTCAGCTTCAGCATCGAAGAAAGAAAAATGCTTTTGATTTTCCTTTTCCTTTTTTGAAACTGTAAGAATAAACCGGCTCCCTGCTGCACATGTTATCGTCTATTCTCGACTCAAACGCCGACAGCAGGTTCAGTTGAGTCATATTATATACTTGGAAAGTTTAATAATTTCAATCACAGCATTTGGATGTTTTAAGTCGAAAACTTGTATACCTTTAATTCAAAAGACCAATTGAGCAACCTCCCCTCCCATACCCTTTTCCCACCGTCTGCACCCAAGAGTAAACTGATAACGAATATTTAAGGATGATCACATAAAGTAAAGTTTCTGAATTTTACGATGAATTATTAATTAACGTATTCTTATATTTTTTTCAAAATAAAGTATAAGGTTCTATTTTTGTACGTACTGTTCCCCTTTTGGCCTATTTGAGATTATAAGTTCAGGTTTCAGTGAATTTTATACAAAGAATGTTGAGCACTTATATCGACTTCTTCTATATGGGAAAAAAAATGTCTCGGATTTTTTGATGCATTATATATTTCAGCTGGGTAGATCTTACACAGCCTAATTTAATCTAAATTTTTAGATGCACGATACTATTCCAGAATATATCGATGGCCAAAGAGCGAAACCACGTATCTCCGTTTGCAACGTTGAAGACTTCTTGTCTTATTACTTCATTTTTTCTTTGCAGAATTAGTCGACAAACTTTCTTCAAAACTGCCATGATTTCTGCCCTCAGCTAGCAGAATATTCTGTATGAATTTCAAGTATAAAGTTGGCTTGTTTCTTTTAGAATACATAAAATAGGAGCGAACATTTAGAGACACCGCGATGGAGATACGTGGTTCTACACTTTAACCGTGGATAAATCTGCCGTGCTAAGGAAGAACGCCGTGTGAACCTTCAGGCGTTGCCAAATTTCCTTTGATAAAACACGAATTTCCGGATAAATTTATATGAATATTTTCCTTTCAATTCTTCAGATAATTTAGTTCCCGGTTTTACCTAAAGATTCTGAAAATATAAAGGAAAAATATCCATAACTTTCCTAAAAAACCAACATTTTATCAAGGGAGTTTTGGCAACTCTGGAATGTTCATACGGCGTTTTTCCTTAGGACGGCAGAAATGCATTTCTTACTCTCTAATTCGACCAGAAACCCACGATTTGTACTTGCGAGTTAGCGCCTCGCGAATAACGCTTCAGATGAGATAAACACGGCGCATCAAAATCGATTCATTCGCGAATTTATGGTGATCAATTGAGGATGGAAATGTTAGCGCGATACAAGTCGAAGGGCAAAATAATTATTTATCCGCTGCGTAAGTATTCTGCGTCACGGAAAGCATGCTTTCTGTCGCCTTTTTCAATTTCAAATTTAGACTGCGGCTTGCGGCATGCGGGTTTCCCCCTTTGCTGCCTGCGGGGCTACCTTCTCGAATAAACATCCATGCCAAAGTACAGATCTGCAGTTTCAAATTTTCAATTGTAAACTGTGGAGACTGCGCAAAATAATTCAAGCGCCTCTTATTGCACGGCTCATTCAGTGAATTTCCAACTTTTCGAATTTTTTGTCCGAGTAGACCATCCAAGTAATACGAAAACCACTTAGGGGGGCAAGGGTCTGAGTTTGGCTTATGCGGTATTAAAAGGGAGGGGGGGTGTCAAGTTATTTGACACCTTAAAATGTATTTGTTTTCCAATTAAAATAATTGTTTTCGAGAATTTTGCAAGTTTTGTGCGTCATTTTCCGCGGTGATCGGGGGTTAGGGGTGGGTGGGGGTTAAGTCGGGCTTCCGTAATTATTAAAGGGGGCTAGAAGCTAGTTTACGGATGGTTTACAAGGGAAGGCTATCAAATCTTACATATACTGGAACGGTGAACGGCCACAAAAGGATGTGTTCCAACATTATACATTCAGAACCTTTTAGCGTCGATTACACTCGTAAAAAGTCTTACAACCGTTTGTTCTCTCGTTTTAAAATCCAAATATGCGCGTGTACTTACTTTGCTACGTTATCCACATTGTTGCCTGTTTTGGCGATATTGTCTAAAATTACGACAGTGAGATGACGCGGTAATGCAGTATGGCCTCACCTACCCTCAGTTGTTCAATTTCGTCGTAGATTGTCATTTTCAACCAAGAGAAAATTCCATTTCATCGCCGTTTTCTGAATAAGAGTACGAGTTTCGGTCATAGGACGGTTAAACTTTACTGGGCTGCATTTTGCATTAAGGAACGACGGTTACCGGCTAATGTTAGAGGCGGCTTACGTGCAGTTCGTTTCTTCATGCAGATAGGCGTTTTTATGGGTGAGCCAGAAACAGTAGCGTCTTCTTGCAAAATGCAGTCCTATTGAAGGTTCACGAGTCTCTTACAATTAGTGACATAATTTGCCGAAGTTACACAAAAATACGTATAAATTTCTTTACAAAGTGACGAATATGTCGATTTGCGCAGTTTTTAAGCTTAAAAAGATTATTACAAGTTTTTTTTTTTCTATTTCCTCTGTATCATTGTGAGCAAAGTGATTTATTGTTATTTACTTCTCTCTTCCTTTCAAATTCTGAGTGGTTCTATTGATTAGAAAAAATTGAGAATTTTGCATCGTTTTGGTAAAGAAGTGCTTACTTTGTAATTCAAATTCTAGGATAGGACGAGTAGACGTATGTTTGCTAAAAATAACTACGTAGAACTGAATCAAATAAAAAAGGACCACGAAGCATGAAAATCCTATTCACTGCGGCTGCTTGTTTGCAAAAATGTATTTGCATACAGTTTACTCTCTACTACATATATACGCCCTGCTCTTCTCGTAGCAGCGACGGTGCAGCCGGAAATGTATCAGGACGATAATATCGAAAATCTCATAGAGGGGTCCGCAAAAATAAAAAAAAATCCTTAAATAGAATTTACAGATTTTTTGGGGGGAGGGGGGTCTATACCTTGGACGTGTTTTGAAGCAATGAAGCCGACAATTTCACTAAATTTCCTCAGTGCAGCAGATTTACAGATAGACTACATTCAACAGAGAAGGAACCTAATCCATTACAGTGTGTTGAAAATCATTATTGCTTTAAATCATCATCAATCAATCATTGCTTTTTAAATCATCTTTATTGCTTTTAAAAATATTGAATATTTGTACAATTATAAAACTGCACAATCATATTTTTTTGAAAGTAATTTAATTGTAGGAAAACAAACCTACCTCGAGAGCTAAGGAGCAATACCGCCTTTGAAAAATAAGGAAGCGACTTTGCCGCATTCTGGGGAATAAAATAAGCAAGCTGATTTTCTTTAATTTTTTCCAATATAACTTGGAAGCGCTCTAATGACGCTGTAATGTACAAAAGAATTGCAAATCTAATCTTAAAATTACAAAAATGGCGAAATTTGTTCATCGTCATTGTTCCTCGGCCATCGATTTGCTTTTTGGGCTTTTTTTTGAGAATACACTATTTTACGTACGACATTAAAATGAAGTTAAATCCCTTCTGTTAAATGTAATCCAAGTCTCACAAATCTGAACACAACGTCAAATTGAGACAGGCTGTAGTAATCGACATTGCTGTCGGTCATCTATTTCCGCTGAAGATGTGTCACCGACGAAGAGCGGGTATTCCACATGAAATGTTAATGAAAGTGGCGCGGTGTCCATGAATAAAGATGTTTTAACCACTCCTCGCACGTCAACAACGTTGGGGGCTCTCAAGTGCGATTGAGCCTTTTGGACGGACGTTCGTGCCGGAATATCTTGAGATTTTAACGCAATTTCCCAACACGGCTTGACGCAAACCCGGCCATTTTATATCGGCACGCATTTCTCACATTACAAGCTGTCCCAGAGCCACAGCTAGCCCATCAGGAGGAGAATTTTCCTGGACTGCGGGTAGTTTACGGAAGATAATGCCTGGCTATTAGCAGGTTTGCATGCAAATTTTGTCACTTAAAGCATGAAGAAGCTGCTGCAAAAACAGCCCACATGCTAAAATCTTTGTTTTATACAAATATATTTATAAAGTGTTAAAAAGTCTTTTTGCAACTCCTTTTCGACGAGGGTTCTAGTGAGAACGTGAGAAAACTCATTCATTTTTTCCAAATTGCAATGAATCATCGATAATTTTAAGTTACAAATGCATTTCTCTAAAAACAAGGTTTTCATGTCCGAGTTGTTCTTGCAGCCGCTTATTTTTGACCACACTAGAGTTTTTTTTTTTTTTTTTTTTTTTTTTTTTTTGACAGAGATTACTATTATTTAGTCAATTGACTATAAGAGCTAACAAATCGACAGCATGAGTCCGCAATCACATATCTCTTTTGCGGTGTCTGAAAATCTCCGCCTCTATGTTATTTTTTGGAAGGAGAACAAATTAACACCATTCCTTGAAGTTTGTGTAGAATTTTCTTCGCGCAAAGAAGAAAAATCACGGCAGTTTTAAAAAATTTCCGTTGAGTAGTTTTCCGTTTAAAAAATAAGTATGACAGGAGGTCTGCGACGTCGCAAATCGAGTTATGTGATTGCCGACTTACAGCGTCGAAGTGTTGAAAGATCATGAGAGAGCTAGAAAATCCCTAAAAACCTAGCTAGTTCTATGACAGACTCGTCATCAAAACTGACTCGGAGAGTAAAAAAGGCATTTTCATTTTTCCGGTTTTACGTTGATTTCGACAGGAGCCTGATAATTCAAATTCACCGTTAAAATCTGGAATGGAAGTTCGGTGCCAGAGTCTATATTATAGCGCCCAGAGACCACGAAAGATATGAATGCAAAATATAATAATTATTAGTACCATGGAAACGCACGACAGTTATGACACTTTCCGCTATAACCGTGTTGGTTACTCCGTAAGCATAGGCGGTTCTAGACCTTCTTGCTTGGGGGTGCCCAGAGGTGAAAAATGTCCTCAGGGGAGGCCTAAGTTTCGGCCCTCAAGTTTTATCCCTTTCTTACCCTCCTTTCTCTTTTTCTCTCCTTCTTTTCTACTTAAATACCTACAAATTCAATGTAGAAAATGTTTAGCAAAACTTTCCATCAAAACTACAATCTTACCATAAAAAAAACAGTCGACGTTTTTACTTGCCCAAGTCTCTTCCACGGTTCCGGTAACCGTGCTTAATTTTTGCTTGGGGGTGCCCGGCACCCACTGGCACCCCCGTAAAACCGCCTATGTCCGTAAGGCGAGTAGATTTCGCTCCGCACTCATATCACTCGGAGTTTTTGGCCGATATTTAGACCTCGACACAAAATTCCACTCCTAAATTTTTGACATTGTGTACACTGAAAAAAGTATGGTGACATCTACTATAAATCTACTTGATTTTTTATACAGTGATACTATTTAGTAAGAATAACAAGAATTTTAGTACTGTTTATGAGGAAGCTGGTGATACTTACCAAAATATGGTAAATGCCACCAGGGCCTGGTATTTATTACCATACTCGGATCACTGTGTCAGAGTATGGTAAAATCTACCATGTTTTTTTTTTCAGTCTAGGGTGAGAAAATCCCGAAAAAATGTATTCACTTGGATGACAGGCTCATCGTCATCGATATGGTATTCTAGCGTAACAATAACGCTCGTTTCCCCGCTTTTTACATTGATTTGGACGGACAGGACGATTGAAATCGGGCGAGGAAATATAGGAGACGCTGAAAGTGAGGAGATAACGTACCTAGTTCGGTGACAGGTTTGTAATCGAAGCGGACTTCGGGGGCGGGGACATCGGGAGCCATGACTTGGAGGAGCTTCACGAAAACAATCACAGACGAGAGACGAGAGACGAGAGACAAAGGGGAATCACAGCACTGAGCACTAGACGCGGACGCTGACGGCGGGACTGCCGACTGATGACTAGAGCCGCTTAATAGGCTCCCAGCTCAACTTGATCCAGCTCCGCAAACGGGCAACCAACTTGAACCAACCCGCGCCGTCCAGATCCTCGCGCGGGTTTTTTCACTCGCTTTTCGGAGCGCCTTTCCTCCTGGTCTAATTTTTCTCCTTCGAGATACGCTGGCCGCCAAGGACGCGGGTGGCGTCGCGACGCTGGGAGACGCGACGCGGCCCAGGATCCAGTCGTCCACGCACGTCTTGCGCGCGGCGCGGCGCGGCGTCTTGCGGTTTCACGATCATCAAAGTCAAGATCACGGGCGCGCTCGGATTTTGAATTGGCACGCACGAGAACAACGGGTCGATGCGATCATGGAGACTCGAGTACCCGGCATTCCGATTTAAATCGTTAATGGTTACCAGAGGCGTGGCGTGAATTGCGATGTATCGATTGTTATGCCATTTAAAGCTATGGTAAAGAATCGATTATTAAGGCGTTCGCTGCGAACACCCTGTTTATCGATCCTTTTCTATAAGTTCAGATGGTATAACAATCGATATATCGCAATTCACGCCACGCCACTGATGGTTACAACCGTTTTGCGACATCAGATCGAGCGATACATCGATTTTCCATGTTGTAACTGTAATGAATGCTGCTGAAGCACATTTGGACGTATTTCTATCAAACGGAACTATATGCATTATGACATGAGCCCTGTTATGCGTGTATTCTTATGGGTCTCAGGGCTCATGTCTTCATGCTCAAAGTTCCATTTAATAGAAATGTATCTATTTGAGACGGCTCCAGCCAGGCCCGCCACAAGGGGGGGGGGGGGGGGTACTGGGTCCTTGGCACCGGGGCCCGAGCCCTGGAGGGGCCCGGACGCAGGTGACAAACCACTACGAATTCATGTGTAACCCTTGTCTCGTAAGGAAAAGTGAAAAAATTACCCTAGAAATTCCGCGAAAGGTGAATGAAGTTTCAAAAACACGCTAGGACACTAAAAAATGTGTCTTACTTTTTTAGAGATTTCTATCTATTTTCAAGATTTTGAGTATATGTAGAATGATATTTTTAGTAACTGCGTTTCATTTTCTTCCGTTGTCGGATGCTAAGAGACTCCTGCCTGGGCATCCTCGACTTCAATGGCTCCACTCCCTTGCCATAGACGTACGAAAGGGGAGTCCAGGGGGATCCGGCTCCCTCTAGAATTGAAAAGTATCATCTGCCCCCTAAAAAAAAAATTATAGATGTTTTGAATGCAACAATTCGAAAGTATTTGGTGCTGAAAGTAAAAAAAGGCGTAATTATTCTGCAGAAATTGATGGAAAATCTCCATCATAAGAACTTCAAAATGCGTCCAAATAGATAATATTTCAAAAATTTCCCGGGGGAGGCCCCCCGGACCTCCCTCTGTGCTAGGGGCCCGAGCCAGAAAACTGGTACCAGGGCCCGAGATGGGATGTGGCGGGCCTGGCTCCAGCAATGATGACATATCGACGAATTTTCTAAACCTCGTATCTCAGTTAGCGACGTTGCAGACTTCATGTCGTACTTCATTTTTAAATTGGAAAACTACTCAATGGCAATTCTTAAAAACTGTCGTGATTATTCTTCTCTATGCGAGGAAAATTCTGTGAGACCTTTCAAGAATTATGTTGATCTCTTCTCCTTTAAAAAAATAAAGTAGGAGCGGGGGGTACACGGACTTTATGTCCACTTTTTTTACGTCCACAGACTTTTCGTCCACAATTTTTACGTCCACAGTTCTAAAGCCCACACTATCGTTAAGTCCATTAATTAAACGTCCACCAAGTTAAGTCCACAAATATGTAAAGTCCACTAAAATCAAATTCAAGCGTTATCTTTTAGTCCGTGTGTAAAATTATTTTGACAATATCGAAATGAGAAAATTAAGAGAGAATAAGGTGTTGTTATCGTAACTCATATTTTAAATGAAATGTTAATTTCTTGTTTTTATTCATCTTTTCAAATTGTCTTTGGTAAATACTTGGTTTCATTTTTATCCTTGAAATTTCCGATTTAAAATATGCCTTAAATGTAAATTCTTTTTTTTAATGAAATTGATTACTTCATTTTACATTTACATTTCATTTTTTTTAAACATTTACATTTTTAATACGTGGTAAATATTTGTAAAACCTTTTCCAAGGAATGGCATCGATATGAATCTCAATGAGCCGTAGTTGTGATGAAAGAAACTATACAACAATTAATAAAAGAGGAAAAAAACTAAGGAGCACGCAATTTTTTGTTTTTAACTTATTTGTACATCGACCTCCTTGAGTCAAATACGTCCAATTTTGAGCGTTTAGTTGCGCTTACACCACGCTGCAGCACAGTAAAAGCCCAAAACATAAACGAATAAATTTGAATGCTATGGAAATCATTAAATTTGACACGGATTTACTCTTATATTTACAAAAAACACAATATATTTTCCGGCAGTACATATTTCTTTTTCATCAGTTTAAAAGGGAATAATCAATGCAGAGAGTGCAAACATTTCAAAATTATGAGTTGAAAAACGCTGACTCCGCGAGTTTAAATAATAGAGCCTAACACGCTGCTCCGCCCTGTGTTAGCAGCGCAGAAAGCGCACTGGCGCCTACAAACCTAACGGGATACTTCACGCGTTGCGCAACGCGAGAAGTATCCCGTTAGGTTTGTAGGCGCCTATGCGCGTGTCACGCTGGTTGCCTGCCGCACCGCAACGCTTTAAAGCAACTATTTCGCGTTAGAGGCGTTGCACAGTATTCTACAAGATTGAAGCGCACGAAATAACTAGTTGAAGAGGACTTTCAAGTTTGACTGCATCTGTTACTGAAAAATGTTTAATTAGGCATTGGAGCGTTTCCTAGGCTCCCGCTTCGGTTTTCATATTATCTTCAGCTTTCATCTTAGAACAGACTGTTCTCTTTCATGACTTGATTCATGAATGCAATGTTTTTAAGAATGAAGGTAGTAGTAGTATGCATTTATTTTTGAGGTGGTTCCTGTCATTTAAATGAGAAGAAAAAAATGTGGACATAACATGTCCACAATTTGGACAAATTCATGGTTGGAAATTAAATCATGTGGACTTAATATAGACTGGACTTAACGTTTAGTGGACATAAATAGCGATGGACATTTATTAAATGGACGAAAGGGGGTGGACATAAAGTCCTGGAAGCGAGCGGGGATTTTAAAACAACGCAAACGAGACGCATGGTTCGGAAGTTTCACTGTCATCGATAGGATGTACTTTTTATGCCCAACAGCGACATTGAATGCTGCGCTTGAGAAGTATGACCCTTGTAAATATTACAATCATACGATGAATCTACGGCGATTTATGACTGCTAAATTCCCTATAAATGAAGTGGTCAGCAGTAAATTCTTGGTTTGAATTCGGTTTCTTTCTCATCATTCTAGAGAGGACGCTTTATTTGAATTTTTTTTTTTTTATAGAACTCATACTTTCGTTGAGTTTTTAGGCCTAAAAGACTTGTTTTGTTTGTTAAGTTTTTTTTTTTCATATTATTCAGAAGTTGTTTTTCTTCAGAATTACCCTATGTACATTAGCATTCAATAAAAACATGTTAAATGTTAATCTTTTTCTCATATTACTCTCAAATTCCTGCAAGCTCAATTTTTGAATGCTAAAACAGCGCATAATGTATTTTTTTAAAAAAATCTATAAAATATCCAAAATTAAATTCTTAGATAAATTTATGCATGGCTGCTCTTTGGGAACGGTTCAAACCAAACTAGTAAAAAAAACTGTTGTGTTTCTAAAAATGGGGCCGTGTCATTCACAAGCTATAAAACTTCAAACGCGTTTTACTCAAAACAAGGTTTTTCTGCATATGCCACTTTTGCAGATATCGCCTCAATTTTTCGGATTAATTTTCGGAAAGTACATGAAAGAAGGAAATGACTGGATTGTTCGTTTATCATTCACATAATCGTATTTTAGCTGGGAAAAAACCTTCAACGAACTCTCCAAAAATCCAACTCCGTTTAAAGCGAGAAAATATCCCGCCAATAGATTTTGCGATGTCAAAAGAAGAAGAAAAAATTGCTGTGCATCCTTGCACCTACGTTTGTTTATTTCATTTCAGGTTATAATTGTAATGAAGGGGATCATACATCGTAAGCAGTGGAGAAATTTGAAACATGTATCAGGGGTCTCGTAACCGAAGTTGTCAGTATCTAAATCTTTTTTTTTTTTTTTTTTTTTTTGAAATTTGACCCGAGTCTCTTCTATTTACTGCTGCACATTTCCCCTCAATTCAAAAAGTTAAAATGCACAATTTTAAACTACTTCCTTCTTTTAACACTTGTCATGGCTAGCGAAAGAATGCCAACGTTGCGTGGTGTATTGTTGGTATTCGTTACACATTCAGGTCAAGGATGACGGATTCGACGATATTTCGGGGCATGAATTGGCCTAGGTCATAAGTTGGTATAAAAAGTCAGTAGCGTGATATGGGGGATGAATTCATATGGAACGACCCTGGTAATATTGCCTCGTCATGATATCAGGAAAAGAACGATCATCTTATTGGGAAAAAAAGAAGATCCATGCGAGCAGCGATGCACGGACAGGCGACCCGAGTTCGATGGTCTCAAAAATGGTTTCCCGGGACTGGTTGTAGGGATGGAGGGAGACGGGACTATAAAGCGTAGGGATTAGCCCTCGTGGGCTATTTGAAGTAGTAAAAAAAAAAAAAATAAATAAAAGTACTATGAAATCAAAATGATGCATCTCCGTTGCGATCTTTAAAATCATCCCACTGTGTTTTATTTTTTGAAAGAAAAAATATCTCACAATTTCATGTAACCAAATTAGAATACGTGAAGAAAACTCACAGAAAATTATCATAAAACGCGATAGGCAGTTTTTTTAAAAAATCTAGAACATCATCGGATATTTGCGATGTCACAGACACAAGATGCATATCGCGGGCAATTAGCCGTTACCGGCATATTTCAATATATTTGAATTAGGTAAGAAAATGTAAAAATTTAGAGTTAAAAAACACGATAGAGTACAGATTATTATGCGTGGAAGTGAAAAATACCCTTTTCTCTTTTTGAGTGCATGGTAAAACCTAGCACACTCGCAAGTACGTGCAAGAAATCAATTCCTCGTTGTGAAGGCAACTAAACTAACTGCCTGGAAAAGCGGAGAGCACCATCTCCGAGTTATCAGAGTATGACTTGAAGGCGTTCAAGCCGGAGTGGTGTTTTAGAATTTCTTTACCAATGTAACCCATGCTAAGTTCATGCAATTTATCGAATATACATGCCTGCTGCTTGCATATTGCCGGAAATGGGTGATTGCCTGCGACATGCAGACATTTTTTGTTTTATTTTTAGCCATTGAAACTAATTATTTTAAGTTTGGAAGAACAAGTGAGAAACATGCATGTATGGTCGCAGATACATCCTGCAGCTGTCGTCAATTTTTACGATACACATTCATACCTTTCATCGCATAAGGATTGTAGGTGTGTAGGCTCACATTTTCGCATGTTTTCCCTCAGAGCACGACTGCGTATTCAATGCAGAGGTTTAATCTGCCTTCCTAAAGGAAAACGATACTTAAAATTCAGACGATTCTAAAATAAAATGTTTAAAAGGGGAGGACTTTATTTTCTCCAAAAGTCTCAAATAATGCTGGTCACAATTCAATATAAGTAAGTAAGTAAGGCCGGGCTGGCCGGCGAGGCGCCCTCAAGGGGCCAAGGCAACTGGCAACTGCCGTCGTGCACCCCGAAGTTGGACCGTACTCCTTAACATATCTTCGTACTATTGACACATTGAGTATCATCTATATTTCCGCAAGGCTCAGCGGCCGTCTGATAGCCAACGGAAGGTCTTATCAAAGACTGTGGCAGACGCTGCAGAGCACGGACTTTCGGAGCACGGCCATGCCTCCACCGAGTTGGACTGTGTTGATGCAATCTACACTGATAGGTAGCGCTGGCAGTCGCGCACACTACGAGTGATTACCGATTTTTCACAATTCAGTCGAACAGTGCAGACGGATTACTTACTGGGTGACTATGTCCCTCCCGCACCCTGTAACCTCAAAGGGTCAGGGTATTGGAGTGGCATCAGGCATAGTCATCCACAGTCACGATGACTGATATTTGAGTGTCCTCAAATATCAGTTACCTCCGGGGATTGAACCCGGGACCTCAGTGTTGGCAGCGAACTGCCTTGACCACTACACCACTGAGGCTGACCCACAATTCAATATAGCGTTTCTCAATTTACTAAGAAAATTATCTGTTTAAGGAACACGTCGTTTCTTAAAAATAAATGCATTTTGAAGAGACGTGTGAATATGGTAGCTAGATACTTAACCCAATTTTTTACCCGATACCCAGTTTGTCCAACTAATTTAATCCAACTATTACGTTGGCTGTGCTCACGTAGCCTCTTAAGCACCCCTACAAATCAGACAAACAGACGAGTACAATATGGAATTGGAGCAAGGGAAAGGCCACGCGCTGATGACGGCGCAGGGATACAACTATTCGTACTTGATGGATGTCCGTGTTGCATCTGCAAAATTGAAGGCGCCATGGCGCGATGCGTGAGCTCCCAGTGTTCCGCTCTATGCTGCCAATGAATTGTCGCTCTGATTCGTGAGAAAAGTTATAAAAAACCGACTCAAAAACGTCTCTCCTATCATCAGATATGTAATTGATATTTGATTTTTTCCCTTCTTTATTTGACGCTGTATTCATTTTTTAAGGTGTATCGTATTTGTAGACCTACATCTAAAGTTCGACTGTACCCACCCCATTGAACTTGCGGATTACGTGTTTTTAGCGACCCTTGGGTCAGGTTGACCTGGTTGGGCATCTAAAGGTTACATTACATTATTTGGCAAAATCTCAGCACCTATATACGATTGCTTGTAATTGAACTAACATAAGCAAACTGTTGATTCATAAAGCATTGCACGGGAAAAAAACTAGTGGACAAAAATGAACAGTAAAAAATTTGAATTAAACAAAAGTGGGTAAAAAGTCTGGCCATCGTGAATATATCGACGGTGAAACTACCAAACAATTTATATCGGTTTGTGACATTCCAGACTTCCTGTCATACTTCATTTTTCAAATAGAAAATTAGAGAGCGTCAATTCTTGAAAACTAATGATTTTTCTTCCCCTTGCGAAAAAAAACCCTGGCTTGGTAAATCGTTAGTTTCAAAACAAGTGATATTTTGTGAGGTCTCAGGATAAGATACTAAATTGATCGAATCAATACTAGTTAATCAAAGTAATCGTCAAAACTTTTACGATGCATTTGGGGATTGTGGGGACAAGCCTTTGAGAGAAGTCGGACAGGAATTTTTTGAAAAAACTTCAAATTGAAGCTTACCTATTTCGTCGTTTTTTTTTACATAATGGGCGTTTCATAAAAAAAGCAGAATTGTATGGGAAAATCAATGGACTCTCTTTTAATGAATACGTTTTTTTCATTGGCGAATATATAAGATTTTAAGTTTCCACATTTTCTGAACTGTCCCAAGTGTCCCATTGCCTAGCTCTAGCTCGATTGTGCATTGCAGGAATTCTGAAGGTGCCTCGATTGCGTGTAAAAACGTTTACTATCAATAATTCCTGCATTCAAAGTTGTTTTCAGGTAAAAATGATGCATCCAAGTTCTGGTAATAAACATATTGTTCCGTGAGCAAATTCACAATGGTTCTGAAACTTGCTTCACTACAGGCGAGTGCCATCTCAGCTCACGCCATCTCGTGTTGATGGCCAAAGTGCAAAATCACGTTTTTACGTTTGCGACGTTACAGATTTCCTGTTATATTTCATGGTTTTCATAAAAAAACTAGTTAACGTAATTCATCAAAAACTTCCTTGATTTTCCTTCTCAATCAGCAAAATATTCTGTAAAAATTTTAAGATGTAAAGTGAACTTGTTTATCCTCGAAAAAATAAGATAGAAGCGGACATTATAAAACACCGTAGTGGAGGTACGCGGTTCGCATTAAGCTATCGATGTAGCGTGAGACGCACTGAGGGCAGTGCGCGGAAATTGACCTCCAGAGCGTGTGCTCCGTTTGATTTTAATGAACTTAAAACTTGAATCAAAGGTAATAGTATGACTAATTCGCACGTATTCAATTTGATTTCCTGTATCCTCAATGATATCTGAAAAAAAAAACGAGAAGCGCCAGATTTTCAGAATGACCCCCATATTTTGTTGGCCAACGGACTCATCATGATCAGGAATCCAAGATACCGTGCCCTGCAGGAAAAGTACCACAGTTCTAAAGAACTGAAAACTGATTTTTTAGTCATGGAACATAGAGCAAAGAAAATGAGACACGTGAGTGAACATCTAACGTATGAACCCACCAACAATTTCAAACTAAACCAGAATTATAATATTTTGAAATTTAATGTTAAAGAAACGTAGGTACATATTTTCACGAAAAAAGTTATTTTAAATTCTAACACGCCACATTCAAAAATTTAGGAATTTTTCGGTAAAAGGGCGTATGAGACTTGGAATGCTGCTGAGATTGTGCAATATTTTATAGCGTTTGTGGCAGATGAAATTTAATCACAGTGACTCACTTCCTTACAATAGTAAGAAAAAACTTGGAGCAGATTCAGGGAAAAATTTATAGAGGGTTGCTAGATAATTTATTTACGACTAGAAAACTACGTTGCACCATCTTAACAGCATTGAAAGCCTTACACGCCCTTTTGACGGAAAATGCCTCAATTATCGTATTATAAAACAAGTTTACACTAGTGTTGTTGATAATTGAATCGGAATATCGATGCCATTCCATCAGTATTTCAGTACGAGAATGGACTCATGTGCGGACTCATGGACTTCTAAAAAGAAGAACATTTAAAAATTTGAAAAAAAGAAGGAAAAAAAGAGGAAAAAATGCCGGAATTTTAATTTTTCAAGCCAGTTTGAACCACTAGTTTTATGAAGCAGTGAGCAACTGAATTTCAAGAAGTTTAATTTTTGCAGGCTCATGCTCATGAAGTCTTACTTCAGTGGCGAGTCTGAATAATTGATTTTCGATATTTTCCCGTTTGGGGCTATGGTAAATTATCGATTATTGAGGTGTTCGTTACAAAAACACTCTCTATTGATCTTTTCCCATGGATTTAAATGGCAGATCGATAGATATCGCAAAGCAAGTGACGCCACTGTCTTGCTTGATTGTTGAAATGCGCATCCCATCAGTCCCAGCTGACGCTAAACTGGTGCTACTGATCGTGAGTAAGTGCCAAAATGGTTCCACTAAATCCTAATTCAATGATTCTTCAAATCGAAGCAATTGAATCGCTCTTTGCTTAGTTTAATTCTGTGTGGCCTCACTTTATTTGTCTTTCACACCTTCTCGTCAAATTTTCTAACTTCTGACAAGCGAACGTCACGGTATCAGACTCGCGGGCCTTGCGCAAACAACAACGCCTTGCGCATGCAACTATTACTGCTCCATGGTTGTGTATGTTGCGTACGCAAAAATTGAAGGCGTTTTGGCTCGCCTTACCGTCGACACGCGTCGTCACGCGTCGCGCTACACTAGCACTGCTTAGGAAAACCGTCGCATGAACCTTCAGGCGTTGCCAAATTTCCTTTGATGGAAACAGATTTTTTGGGCAATTAGTACTACGTTTTTTAAATTGTATTATACATATTTTAAATCCAACTGAAGAAAGCCGCTGTGTTCCAGCCGAAAAGGCCTGATTTTATTCGTACTCTTTTTCAGGCTTGTTACCCGCGTTGTGGATTTGTGTAAAGTTGTAGATACCTTTCTTCCAATTTTTCATGAATACTGATCGGTTTTCCGTTTCAAGCTATTGATACAAAAACAGTAGTAACTCCTCCCCATTTTTTTCCTTTCTTTCTGACGCTCATTGATCTACCACCCAGGCATCTTGAGCCAACTCTAATCATTAAACCACAATTAGTATTGGTAATCTATGTATCCACCCACGTCTCCTCTTGGCATATATTTATTTTATTCTGAAATACAGGTAAAATGTAGAAATCTAGGCCAATAAAATGCAAACATTATGAAAATTCAAGCAAGTTTGTTAAGAAACGTAGTTGTTTTCCAAACTTTTACACATTTCAAATATGAACTCAAATGAAAGAAGAAAAAAGAAGTTGAATTGTTGTTCGAAAACTTTCGAAGGGTCATCATTCTAGTGTTAATTCCAAAGTGGGATTTTTCATGATTTGAGGACAATATAATGTGGACAAAATGGTTGATCAAAAAGTCATGCATGCCCACTTTCCCTTCTATGAATCCACATAATGGTGTTCACTTTGAATTCCGAAAAGTTCAGAGTGCATTGCATGATCTCGGGCTGTACTCTAAGCTTCATCTCAAAAATAGTCATCATACAAAAAAAAAAAAAAAAAAAAAAAAAAAAAAATGTAACAGCTTTTTACGGTGTTGAAAATCTGACTTTGTGCTTTTTTGATCCATGGAGAAATAGTGGCCGGCTGCCTTGCGTTAGGATAGCCAGAAAAGGGCCCCTTAAATGAGCAAGTTGTTTCTGAAAGGGAACTGATCTATTTCCGAGTGAACCCCAGCCTTTATGAGAATGATAATGTCGTATGGCTCATCTATGAAGCAGCTCAAGTCTTTTGCTGTTTTCCTCCCTATGCACGCATGACACTGCTCTGGACTGTTAAATTCGAACGAACTAGAATTACACCTATCACTGCTCCTTTTTTTTTAACAATTGATCTCGTTATTCATGAGATATGATGTGAAAGTATATAGAATTTACAATTTACACGTCGAGAAAAAGAGAATGAAGAATGAGTAAAAAAGAAATCTCATTAATAATACACGCATCGTGGAAAATTGTGGATTAAAAAAGTAATTTTCCCCTCAGATAGACAGAGATAAATTTTGAAAATTATTCGTGTGTCATATCAGAAAAACCTATTTGCGTGGATCTGAGTGCGTGTTTCAAGGAATCGAAAAGGTCATTTATCTGCAAACGGACCGCGCGACAAATGAGTTTTTTTTTTTTTTTTTTTTTTTTTTTTTTTTTTTTGAATGGTTGGTGATTTTACCAACGTGCGATAAAATACAGTATTATGACTAAAATTTTTATTATGATGGAAAAGAACGCAGTTGAGCACACATGTTTCTACGCTTTATATTTCAGAGTAAAGTCGATTTGAATTACAATTGAGATACCGGGATTTTGAGCTGTTGTGAAAACAACGGGTGAACTTAAAAACGCTGGCCAGGTTTATTTAAACTATTTTGAAGCATCACCAGAGCCGGCAAACTTGAACAGAGTTTTTCTCAAAATTTTTCACTTTTTGTCTTCAAAGTTTAAACTACTTTCAATGCGTCAATTTTTGAATTTGTTTTATTATTTTTGCTCTAAAACATGCAGGAATAATCCTTCCAAGTCAGAGACAAGGGGCTCTCCACTGGCCTCTTGACGATAAGTGGAAACTTTCACTTTCGGAAATTCAAAACTTCCTTGTGCGGACAATTTTAAGAGAGCAGCAGTCATCATACTCACTACGTGGGTGATGACCTTCGGATGACGTAATGAGCCAAACAAGTTTGCTCAACTTCGATATATGTTGGCGAAACGAAATACCCACCTGTTGTTCAACATCCACCCAGTATGGAAAAACGGATTAAGCCACGTGAAAGAGCACAAAGAATCAAGCGAAGAAGGTACTGCACACAATTTGCCAGAAACTGGCAAAGTTTCTCCTAAACTCTGTTGCGTGGCGACAAAGCTTTGAAACAGATTCATTTGTTCGAAGCTCCTTGCTAGATAGGCAATTTTTATTGCAAGGACTGTAAGAAAGTATAACGCATATATTTAGCAAAGGAAGTGGATAGCTCACTTATGAAGCGTTTTTGGGCAAAAACCGAAAAAAACCGTTTTCGTTTTTGTATGTAGGTAAAAAAGTCTTATTTTGAGCCAAGAAATCGATCCTGAAACTGAAGTACGTTAATTTCCGGACACCCTGTATATTATCCCAGCCATACGTTTTCTCACGGAAAATTAAACCGGTATCTGTTAGACGGCTCCAAGGCCAAAAACTCATGAGCCCTGGCTTTCGTTGATCACCCGGGACGCTAGGATTCATAAGTTTTTGGACTTCTGCCTGTCTAACACAAGACGATTCTTTTCAGCTTGCCCAAAGTTATTCTCGCCTTACTTCTAATTTTGCGGCGAGTACTCGTTATTGGTTTACGACACATAGGACAGGTTCCACTCCATTTTGCGTTGCACTCTGCACATAATTCATGACCGCATGGATTCATCACAATGCTTTTCTTTCGTTGAAAGCAAATGGTGCAAGCTGCAAAAAGAGAAAAATTGTCGCAAATTTCAAAATTTGATACGCATCGGCAGGAATCTACATCCTAATCGATATTTGTGGCGTCAAGTTGAAAACTCGGAAATATCTCTAAAGGCTGATTTGAGTAAATCACAAAAATGGTTCTAATATTTGGACTAAATTTTGAAGAAATTACTTTTTCTGCTTCGTTCGGACCGCGTTAGGTAGAAAGGAACCAAGCCACATCAGCTTTTACCAAATTAACTGGACATTAATTTTTTTACAAGAGAACGTTTTTGCGAATACTGTGCAGAAAATTCGCTGACATTTGCACAAAAACCCGCACAACCGTTTTCATGTAAAAAATAAAATTGCCCAGTTAAAGAGCTTAATGCAAAAACGGGTTTTTTCGCCCTCCCCCCCCTCCTGGAATTTCTTCAAACTTTATCTATTGATTAGTCATACTTGAGCGCTTCTTTTCCTAAATTTTCAGAACCCCCCAAAAATTTTTCTTTTGAGGGGGACGCGCTAGGGGGGGTCGGAAGTCACAACCTGTGAACCTCAATATCGCTCAAACGAAGAAAGATATCGAGGTCCGGTTTGGACGAAAAATCGTCTAAAATTGCATATTTTAAGAGTCTAAAGGTCAAAATCCCTGAAACACATTTTCAAGTTAATATAGTTGCTCTTTTTAAGTTTTTGAGTCGAGAAAATTTATTTTAAACAAAAAAAAGAGCTCGTGACTTATACTTCCGTGCCAAGGAAAAACGCCGTATGAAAATTCGAGAGTTGCGAGATTTATCCGGATAGTATATGTACTTTTGAGAAAATTTATGAATATTTTCGCTTGAAATTTTCAGGTATTTTAGATAAAATTTCGAAGAAAATTATCGGAAAAACTTGAAACAAAATATCGACAATTTAGATTTTTATTGGAGGAAATATGACTGCACTGATAAAAAAAACCTCTTGGACCAATGCTGCATTGCATTGACTTAAGAGTGCAGTTTCTTATCGCCAGATTTAAGAGTCTTGAACTATTGTTTCAAGCGGATTTTGCATTGATTCAAGCGGATTTTGCATTGAAACAAGAGTCCAGACTCTTAAATCCGGCGACAAGAAACTGCACTTTTGAACCAAGAGGTTTTTTTTACCAGTGATGAATTTGAAGGCTCGTAGTGCATTTTTCTTTACAACGGCAGAATGAGGATCAAGCACATTGAACAAGATAAGTGGAAAATGGGTAGTTATGAACTCACTATCTTCACTATCACTATCAGAAGCTGGTACATCGTTAATTTTCTGCTTATGCCTGCGGATACGGAAAAAGCCGCAAAAGCCACCAGTTGGTATGACAGCTCCCCTTGAATTAATCCCTCCAGTACCTAGTGGCTCCGCTGAAACAATTCAAACGTCATGCGTTGTTTTAAATTGAAAAATGGTGGGTATTTAGTCGAGGAGTAATCTAAAGACTGTAATTTGTGTTCAGAATAGGAGATTTAGCTGGAGCCCGTTTCAGATTACTTTTCCGCTCTTTTGTCGCATGTAATTCCCTGTCCCCCGCTTACAGCAAAAGAGGAAACGTAATCTGAAACGGGCTCTAAGTGCCTGTATGAGTCTTAATCGGCTCAAAATTGGTCTCTGGTGAATTTTATGAAGCTATAAAATTAATGGAGGGTATAAAAAGTTCAATTTAATAGAACTGTATGTGATCCCGCTTTAAAAAAAATCTAACAAGTAAAGAAATTATTTTTAATTTTTGAAGTTCGTTGTATTTTTTTATAGCATATGAAAAGGGACGGTAGACACTAGACAGGTGTAAAATGACTGTTCCTGTCAAAGCTAATTAAGCTTCAACCTGATATGTCTCCGCGGTAACAGAGTTCTATATACATACGCATTGTAATGCTATAAACCCGTGTGAATAAAGTCATATCCACAGCATTATTATGAATATTGTTATTATAAAAGTGAATCGTTATTCAATAGTTCTGATTGTTGCTAAATGTACGCAACAGTTCCAAAATAATATTGGTAGACTTTTAACCACTCTTCGAGATTTTTAGATGAGTAGTAAGATGTAAAACTTACCCGGCTGTGGATCCGTCCACACCCATGATGGGTTAGGGTACGTTTCTTGGTTATCATCATCGTCCAAATCGAGCCTACGCATGGGACTTCTCATCCAACCTGCAAAGATAGCGTGGTAATCAATTGGAGCCATTTTCCCTCATGATCCTGAATTTTACGCCAAAGAAAATCGTTACTTCCCCCAATGAAAAAAAAACAAGTTCCCTACTTGCAGGTTCATTATTATCTGCGAAAGTATTTCACTATTTCACTCATCAGCGCGAGTCCACCGGGTGTAGCGAAACGCACCTGCCGATAATAATAAACGTGCGAACAACTGATAAATGTTTTAAAATTCGGCATGCTTTTCTAGTGCGGTTCTCTTGGCGAATTAGTTTTCAGTTTTTTCGGTAAATTATTATTTTTGCTTTCGTATGCTAAAAGCGAGGACCGCAAGTTAAAACTGCCGTGCCAAGGAAAAACGCCGTATCAACACTCAAGCGTTGCCAAATTCACTCGCAGGAAACACTTCTTTTTGAGAAGAGTAAAAAATATTTTTCATTGAAAATGTTTACAACTTTAGATCAAATTACGGACAAAATTCTCCAAAAATTTGGAAGAGAAACACTCGCAAATTTTCCCGAAAATTCGTGATTTGTCAAAGTCAGCTTGTTAACGTCTTCAAGAGCATTCCAATGTCGCTAACCTTGCAAACATAAACGATCATCTAAACTAGTTTCACCTCTACTCCCAATAAACTATGAATTCAAGACGAAAATTACCGTCGCAAAGTTTACTTTTTGCAAAGAATGTACCTAAGTTGCACAATCCTAGCAACATTGAAATGCTCTTAGTTCCTTTTTGCAAAATGCGATCAAATTGGTTGTTGCTGCAAAAAAATAGTTTCCCACAACCTGCCATACAATGCTCCAGTGACCATGTAAGTTGGCCCGAGCACTAACTTTTCGGGAAGAAAGCCTTTCCCCTACCTGGTTTCTCACTTAATATCCGCCCGAGTTTCGCATATTATCCGTTTCTCCTCATCGCAGCTTCCATCAAACCGCAATTGCCCGGAAACTAGGACCGCACATCTTATCTGATAAAATATTTCGCCCTTTAGACCGATTCTGAGGGATTAGGCTGGACTAGTCAATGAGTCAACTATTGATCTAATTTCATTACGTGAACGTAGAAGAAAAACGGGGTAAAAAATCACAATGTGTGATCAATTTTCAAGGACAATTCTGTAATTTCTCCTACGATTTTAAATAGATTAAAACGCGTAATATCCAAAATCTAAGCTCAGATTCGGATTTCTCGTGAAAAATTGATGAGATTTCATCTATCATAAGTTAAAATAGCGTGAAGGAAAAAGGTTTAACGACGCGTATAGATTCTCTTTGAACTACGCCGCCGCGCCGCGCCGGTCGCCCGAGATGCAACCGAACGGGGAGACGCCGGCGCTTACTAAGCGTTCGGTTTCGTCCCGAAGAATTCCTCACGATAAATTCTTATTCTTCCTCCTCCGCTGACCCACTGAGCACTACCCATGTTGCCACGTTGGATTCATATGCTCGAATCAGTATGTCTACGTTACGTCTCTTTCCTTCACGCTATGCTCGGGTATGATACATGGAATTGTATCAATTTTTAACGAGGAATCCGAATCTGAACTTCGATTTTGAGTATCACGCGTTTTAAGTAAAATTTTTCAACTTCAAAAATCCGAAATGACTGAAGTGGCTTAAAATGCCATCTCGGCTCCTGTTCGATAGATTTTTCTGAAATTCGGTGTTAGGAGGTATTTTTCGACAGGAAACTAGAATTTTTAGTCCACTTTTTTAAAATTCTCAAAGTCAAGATGGCGGGCGTGGGCTAAAATGCTATCTCGGTTTCTGTTTGTTCGAGTCTTGTGAAACGCGGTATAACACGGTATTTTTCAACGGAAAACTAGAATTTTTAGTCAACTTTTTAAAATTCTCAACTCAAAAATGTTGGATGTGGCCTAAAATGAGCCCCGGTTCTGGCCTCCGTTTCTGTTCGTTTGAGCTTTGTGAACCGCGGGATCTGGGGTACTTTTCGACGGAAAACTCGAATTTTTAGTCGATTTTTGAAAATTCTCAAATCCAAGATGGCGGACGTGGCCTAAAATGCTATGTCGGCTCCTGTTCGATGGATTTTTTTGAAACTCGGTGTCTGAGGGTATTTTTCGACCGGAAACTCGAATTTTTACTATGTTTAAAAATTCTCAAATCCAAGATGGCGGACGTGGCCTAAAATGCTATGTCGGCTCTTGTTCGATGGATTTATGGCGCCCCCTTACTACATGCTTACTCTTGTATTTCTGTACAGCCGCAAATTTAGGGTCAAAGGGCGCCTGACCGTCTATGGACCAGGTGGAGTTTTTGTCCTGAAAATTTACCTTTAGACGGCAATGGGCCTGTTGCATGCAAGAGATACAGCCGCGCGAATAGACTTTTAGGGGTTAAATGACACGAAAATTACGATGGTCTCATCAAAAAAGTCTGAAATACACTCCTTACTGCGCAATTTGCGTTGTTCGGAACGCGCTTTTTTCAAATTTCCCGCGTCTGGGGGCAGTTTTCTAATCACCGGAAACGAGCAAACGGCGGGCTCGGTGATTTCCGGAAGATGCCAAGTCGTTGTTGTTGTTGGTATTTTTTCCTTCAGTTTGTTTAAAAACCCAACGTGATCTCTTATAGTGGTCCATGTACGCTTGGCTGCATAACGTTTGCGCACACTTTTCTTACCGATAACGTTTGCGCACGCTTTTCACGAATATCATTTGCGCACACTTTTTACCGATAACGTTTGCGCACACTGCACTATTTGGCAACGCTTCAATGATGCGTCAGTAGTATCGCTTCGTGATAAGACAATTCAACGGACGGATAATTTATAAACGGACGAGGGGAAATTTTCATTTAAATAAATTCCAATAAGCAATCAATAAGTAAATGAATAAATAAGTTAATAAGAAGAAAATAGAAAATGAAGAAAGTTAAGAAAATAAGGTATATGGTTACTCACAGATTTTTCGCTGTTACTTCAGCTAAAAATGCTGTCACTGTCTTCACCGGAATCATCTTCAGTGCAAGGACGGGTTTTAGGGCTGTTTTTAGGGCAGGTTGCATTTGAAGAGCAAGTTTCATCAGCACCATTTTCAGAAATGGATTCAAAAACAGCCCTAAAACCCGTCCTTGCACTGAAGATGATTCCGGTGAAGACAGTGACAGCATTTTTAGCTGAAGTAACAGCGAAAAATCTGTGAGTAACCATATACCTTATTTTCTTAACTTTCTTCATTTTCTATTTTCTTCTTATTAACTTATTTATTCATTTACTTATTGATTGCTTATTGGAATTTATTTAAATGAAAATTTCCCCTCGTCCGTTTATAAATTATCCGTCCGTTGAATTGTCTTATCACGAAGCGATACTACTGACGCATCATTGCAGCGTTGCCAAATAGTGCAGTGTGCGCAAACGTTATCGGTAAAAAGTGTGCGCAAATGATATTCGTGAAAAGTGTGCGCAAACGTTATCGGTAAAAAAAGTGTGCGCAAACGTTATGCTCTCTTTATATTTTGTCTATGGTTTTTATGCCCCTCCCCCTTTCTCGCGGACTCTCTTTTCACTTTTCTTGCCTTCTTTTTCCTTCCATTTCCCCCTTCTTCCTTGCTTAACTGCCCAACCTTGTTTCCTTTTCCTTTTTTCCCCTTGTCCTTTCTTCCTTTTTTTTCCTCTTCCTTTTCCCCCTTTTTCCCTCTCTTCTTCTTTCGTGGCGCCCCCCAAAGGCTGGCGCCCGTGTGCGCCGCACGCCCCGCACGCGCCCTAAGTCCGGGCCTGCCGTCTTGGCAACGTCAACGTCATACGGGGTTTTTGCTTACCTTGGCAGAGAAGCGGGCATGACTTGTAACCCTTTTCGGTGGGAAACTTGGAGCTGTGTTATTACTGTTACTCGTCTGTAATGGGCCATTTCCATCAGTCATAGAATCGTAATTTGATGCTTGATTCTTGTAGATTAGCTAGAAATAATACGATCTGTCCAAGCAGTGACTTTCTACGTGCAATTTTAACCGAGATATCGCGCCTCGAAAAATTCGGATTAAGACGTCATCGACCGCAGTAGTGACACCCTTGGTTTCTTTCATACATTTGCACCGGTTCCTTAACGTGAAATTCGGGTGGCAGCAAAGTGGAAGAAACCAAGGGTGTCATTACAGCGGCGAATGACGCCGCGCTATTGGCCGAACCTTTCAAAGCACAATCTCGGTTAACATTGAACGTAGAAAGTGTGGCGGCGCGGCACTCGCACTCAGCAGTGCGCGTGGCGTGCTGACGCGCCCGCTCGACGCAATTCCGACTTCGGCCGCTAGTTGCAGTTCGATCGCTCGGTTCCCTATCTCAAAGCTGCAAACCAGCCTGGTGGGGAGTCGGCGATCGACTATAAATAGTGGCCGCAGCATAGGCCGGGCACCAGTATTTGATCAAGATTCGTAGAAGACCAACCAGTCCCAGTCATCGGCTCGTCCCGTAAGCACCAGGGCTAAGGCCCGAACCTCCGCGGCTCAGACCCGCACTACCATCACGCCCCGGACGCGTATATCAAACTCGGCTCAGACCCGAACCCCCCCCCCCCCCCATCTCATAGCCACTCTCAAACTTTAGACCTGTTCATATATATGTGTATGTGAAGCCAATAATTGAAATACTATAAATAAATATGTGTCATTGAAGCCCTCATGGTTCATCCTTCATCAACAACACAAAAACCACCCTCCTTACAAAAGATGCCGTTCGGACAGATCTTATTATTTTTAGCTAATTGAATCGCATTTAGCTCAAAGAAACCAGCGCAATTGCAGTGTTGTATACATGTTGCTTCTTCATGATTATCTAAAAAATCTCCCAGAAGAGCAAATCGTTTTTGCTTCCCACCACAAAAATTTTTCATTTGAAAGGAAAAATAATTGTGTGAATTTTAATACTGTATACAAATTGAGTATTTTTAAAAGTAAAGAGGAAGTTGCAGGATTATGGAAACACTGTAATTGCGCTGGCTCCTTTTTGCTAAACGCGCGATCCAATTTACCAGAATGAAGCATGAAACACGATTCTGTGAGGAGTTCTTCTAAGGCATTTACCTAGAGGATTATTCCTTGCCAAAACTTCCGGATCATTCATGGCTTGTGCGATAGCCGCTGACGGTATCTGCTCCATGTCTGGGAGTGGCCTCCCATAAGCGCCTCCCTCCATCGGCGATGAATAAGGTGGCCAAAGCGGCGCCGGCGTCTGCCTTGGATACGTTTCTTGGCGTCGACCTCTCTCAGATGGACCCGATACATCCGGACTTGAGGGCGCCCAAAAGAGTTGGGATGGCGACGGTGGTGTGGTTCGTGCCAGGGGCAGTGGTGACGCTGCTGGTGAGGGCCGAGGAGGCGGAGGAGATGGCGGCTGAGACGAACGCCCCTCTCCATGAGGTAATTGTCGTGGTAGTCGTGGAGACAACGAAGATGAAAAAGCAGGTTGCTCAGCGGGTATGGCCGCACCTCCTCTTCTGGGGAATATTTTAGTTGCCGACGTTAAATTCTATGCATTCAACTGTCCATAAGTTGGATTCCATTTAGCAAAAAGGAACCAAGAGCATTCCAATGTTTCTAGGGTTGTGCAACATACGTTCTTTGCAATAAAATCACTGAGATCATGAAAAAAACATCAAATTTACAAAGGTAATTTTCGTCTTGAAAGATAAACCCTGTGTAGATGATCAGTTGGACGTAATTCTACCAAAGAGACCTATGTGGAGGTGAGAAATGTGGGGTGTGCTCGTTAGTTCTCTTTGCGTTAGAGTGAATGGGAATAATTGTGCGCCAGTGACGTCAGCGGCAATGATAGTGCGCACTCGAACGTGAGGGAGCTCGTCGTCGTGGTCATTAACTCATGAGCCCTGTCCAGAACGCTCTCTTGCCATGCCCGCGGCTCATGAGTTCCGCATTCAGTTGCCACATAGGTCTGTTTGATAGAATGTAAAATCCCGCTTTTCCAATTCTTCAAAAGGAACCACGCCCACTTTTACATTGCTTCTTATGCAGCTTCCTAGAGCACACCCCATATTTCTCACCCGCACATAGGTCTGTTTGGTAGAAATACGTCCAGTTTATATTTGTAGGGTAAATAAAGCTGCACAATCTTAGCGACATTGGAACACTCCTGGTTCCTTTTTGCAAAATGCAATCCAGTTGGTCAGCTCGGCCCGAAAAATTCAAAATTTCTCGAACACTAAGAAATGTACCTTACTCTCTATAATGCAGCAAATTTTCGTTTAAAGAGATTGTATACAAAGCAAGATACAGGTTATAGAAGGCCGTTGCGGACGGTACAAAAGAGACCTCTCATTTTTGAGGACCTTACTTTGACTTTAATTTTTAAAGAAACTATATACTTCATCTATATATTCTGGTTGGCTCCGGTAACGGCTCATTGAGTTTACTTTTCAATCAAGTATTTATATTATTTTGTTCAGATATTGCCATTTTTATGGTGTTGCGGACGTTACACCTATAGAATTTTGTGCCTAAAATAGGTTGTAACCCTCGCAGTTTATGAAGTAATTGAATTAACAGGTACCAGCATGAAGTAGGAAAGCTAATTGTCACAACGGTACATGCATTTCTCCTTAAATTCAATACGAATAGCTGTGAGAAAATTTTCCGAAATAAGTATCTAAGGGTTTTTAGGAGGGGATTCTATGACTGATGGAAATGGCCCATTACAGACGAGTAACAGTAATAACACAGCTCCAAGTTTCCCACCGAAAAGGGTTACAAGTCATGCCCGCTTCTCTGCCAAGGTAAGCAAAAACCCCGTATGACGTTGACGTTGCCAAGACGGCAGGGCGCGTGCAGGGCGTGCGGCGCACACGGGCACCAGCCTTTGGGGGGCGCCACGAAAGAAGAAGAGAGGGAAAAAACGGGGGAAAAGGAAAAGGAAAAGGGAACAAGGTTGGGCAGTTAAGCAAGGAAGAAGAGGGGAAATGGAAGGAAAAAGAAGGAAAAAGAAGGCAAGAAAAGTGAAAAGACAGTCCGCGAGAAAGGGGGAGGGGCATAAAAACCATAGACAAAATATAAAGACAATGGGCCTGTTGCATACAAGAGATACAGCCGTGCGAATAGACTTTTTAGAGGTAAATGACACGAAAATTACGATGGTCACATTAAAAAAGTCTGAAATACACTCCTTACTGCGCAATTTGCGTTGTTAGGAACGCGCTTTTTCAAATTTCCCGCGTCTGGGGGCAGTTTTCTAACGGAAACAATTAACGGCAACTCGCGGCTATTTCCGGTCAACTAAAACTGACAACATAACCTAAAAATCGGAGCTCGTGATATCGTGAAATGAAATGTAGACGGATTGCGTTGGATATTTAAAAGTTGATAGATTTCCTTACCACATAAAGCGTACATGGACCACTATAAGAGATCACGTTGGGTTTTTAAACAAACTGAAGGAAAAAATACCAACAACAACAACGACTTGGCATCTTCCGGAAATCACCGAGCCCGCCGTTTGCTCGTTTCCGGTGATTAGAAAACTGCCCCCAGACGCGGGAAATTTGAAAAAGCGCGTTCCGAACAACGCAAATTGCGCAGTAAGGAGTGTATTTCAGACTTTTTTGATGAGACCATCGTAATTTTCGTGTCATTTAACCCCTAAAAAGTCTATTCGCGCGGCTGTATCTCTTGCATGCAACAGGCCCATTGCCGTCTAAAGGTAAATTTTCAGGACAAAAACTCCACCTGGTCCATAGACGGTCAGGCGCCCTTTGACCCTAAATTTGCGGATGTACAGAAATACAAGAGTAGGCATGTAGTAAGGGGGCGCCATAAATCCATCGAACAGGAGCCGACATAGCATTTTAGGCCACGTCCGCCATCTTGGATTTGAGAATTTTTAAACATAGTAAAAATTCGAGTTTCCGGTCGAAAAATACCCTCAGACACCGAGTTTCAAAAAAATCCATCAAACAGGAGCCGACATAGCATTTTAGGCCACGTCCGCCATCTTGGATTTGAGAATTTTCAAAAATCGACTAAAAATTCGAGTTTTCCGTCGAAAAGTACCCCAGATCCCGCGGTTCACAAAGCTCAAACGAACAGAAACGGAGGCCAGAACCGGGGCTCATTTTAGGCCACATCCAACATTTTGAGTTGAGAATTTTAAAAAGTTGACTAAAAATTCTAGTTTTCCGTTGAAAAATACCGTGTTATACCGCGTTTCACAAGACTCGAACAAACAGAAACCGAGATAGCATTTTAGCCCACGCCCGCCATCTTGACTTTGAGAATTTTAAAAAAGTGGACTAAAAATTCTAGTTTCCTGTCGAAAAATACCTCCTGACACCGAATTTCAGAAAAATCTATCGAACAGGAGCCGAGATGGCATTTTAAGCCACTTCAGTCATTTCGGATTTTGAAGTTGAAAAATTTTACTTAAAACGCGTGATACTCAAAATCGAAGTTCAGATTCGGATTCCTCGTTAAAAATTGATACAATTCCATGTATCATACCCGAGCATAGCGTGAAGGAAAGAGACGTAACGTAGACATACTGATTCGAGCATATGAATCCAACGTGGCAACATGGGTAGTGCTCAGTGGGTCAGCGGAGGAGGAAGAATAAGAATTTATCGTGAGGAATTCTTCGGGACGAAACCGAACGCTTAGTAAGCGCCGGCGTCTCCCGTTCGGTTGCATCTCGGGCGACCGGCGCGGCGCGGCGGCGTAGTTCAAAGAGAATCTATACGCGTCGTTAAACCTTTTTCCTTCACGCTATTTTAACTTATGATAGATGAAATCTCATCAATTTTTCACGATGAATCCGAATATGAGCTTAGATTTTGGATATTACGCGTTTTAATCTATTTAAAATCGTAAGAGAATTTACAGAATTGTCCTTGAAAATTGATCACACATTAGTGTTTTTTTACGTCGATTAAACCTTTTTCCTTCACGCTATTTTAACTTATGATAGATGAAGTCTCATCAATTTTTCACGAGAAATCCGAATCTGAGCTTAGATTTTGGATATTACGCGTTTTAATCTATTTAAAATCGTAGGAGAAACACCAGTGATTAATCGAGAAACATTCAATTAAGAATCAAAGGAACACGGAGAAAACACAGATTATTTTGCCTGGAATTACAATAAAATGCTTTTTTGCGTACACCTGTGCTTAAATGCATGACAGTGCGGCTTACACTCTGGACTGACGCGCGTGTATGGAGAAACAAATGTCCTTAGTTGGGATTGGGTCGGATAGGCAACTTAACTACCTTCATAATAGGGCGTGCAGTATCACACAGAATTGAAGGCGCGCCAGACCCGCAAGGAAAAATTAAATTGCTGATTTAACAATTAAATTGCTATAAAAAAAAAAAAAAAAAAAAAAAAAAAAAAAAAAAAAAAGTAACTGCAATGTTACAACATGAATTATTGTATGATTTTACAACAAAAAATGCTACTTTAACAACCCCCTTGGTTAAATTAGCTTACAATAGTGGTTAACGTAGCATTTTTTTGTTATAAAATATACGTTGAAACATTACTGTCAATTTTTTTAGCAATTTAATTGTTAAATCAGCACACTAATTATTTCCGTGCAGATCGTGCTTCGTGCCAGTAGTCTTACACCAATTTTGTTTTTCTTTTTGTCGATGCAATGCAATTTGCATAGGAAAACTCGCAAGCCGCTTGCTAAAGGCCGATGACTTTTAAATCCCGACTGCACAGATATTAGCGAGGAAGGGTTTCTCCCCTAAAATCGATTACTTACAATGAATTGAAATTGAGCAAAATAAGCGTTTCCTGGCTATTGCGCGAATAAAACCAAACCTTTTTGCGCGAATAGGATTATATGTCGCAGGCAATTAGCAATCGCCGGCAAATTGCACGCCAGTGGTTAAAAAATATAGAAAATCATATAATTCAAAAATAAAAGAACAAGATTAGAGTGCTGATTATGTTGCCTATGATGTGAATAGACACTTTTCCATCCTTAACAACATGACAGAAATATACGCACTCAGAAGAGCTTGTATTGAACTCCGTGGCTTTAGTTGGATTGAGATCGGACAAGCAACTAAACTAACTTCGTGACAAAGCGTGGAGTATCACAAAAAATGAAGGCGTTCATGCCGAGTTCATACTTTTGAAGACCATAACCCTTAAAAATTGCATTATGCTGGGGGCGCATTATTGCGATATATATATTCAAACAACGGGTGAACCGCTTGCAAATTGCCGGCAATTGCTTATTGCCTGCGGCATACGAAAGGAAAAGAAACCTACAATTTCGTTTACCAATTTTCTACAATTTTCCATAATCCTAGTAGTTTGAATCTTTACTAGTCATCGAAGTTTTTTTTTATAAGTTTACTAAAGATTTTTCAATCATACCTCCTGTTTCTTTTCTTTTGAACGCCACTTAAATTGACTGCGTGCTTTTATCATCCTGTCAGTGTGTTTTATGATTGATGTTTACCATTTTACATTTACATGGCTTTAAAAGGTCGAACATGAACTGTCTGTCAAGATAGTATACTCAAATGGACAATAAATTAGAAATGGATGTCACTATTTTATTAAAAATACTGAACTTGCAAAGCTTTGAATTTAATAAATATTGGAATTGAAGCAATCTAATGTAATGGCTTGAAGCTTAAGTGTAAAATGGCCATAGAGTTGCAAAAAATTTAAAAAAAAATCTCGAGACCTAATGTTCAGGGAGAGAATGCTTGGATTTTTTGGAAAGTAGCACCTGAAAAATGCGGTTTAGGAGCTATCGTTCCGTATAGTATCGGAGAATGTTTGAAAAGGACAAGTGACTGATACAAAGAAAAATTCAATGCTACTTTTCCAAAAAACAAAATTACTTCCTCTATGACTCATAACAAAAAAGGAACACTCACAGCAGGCGTTGAACTGCAGGCGTTGAAGAGGGCACACAAGCCCAGCAGACCCCGTAATCGCATTTCGCGACGGCAGAAACTATTTATTGATGAAAAGCAACACGTTCGGATTTTCTAATGGATAATTTAACAATCCTCTTTTAAAACTAGAGGATAAAATCGTTGGAAACGACACTTTATGCTGAATTTTGCGAGTACTTCATCCTCTCGTAAACATCAAAATGACGGTCACTGCTATCGTGCGTGGATATGCTATAAATATAGCATCAGCCTGGATCGAGGGGAGAAGTTTCCGAGAAATCTTATTGACATGATCGTCTTTTTTACAGCATTTCTGACGCTGTAACGTTGTTTTCCCTGAGGCACAAACCTCCGAAAACGTTATGCTTCTTGGCATTGAGCGTTAAACGTCAAATGAACTACGTTCAGCTAATAGGAACCAAGCCACATCAGCTATTGTCAAATTTAACCGAGCAATTCAATTTTTTGAAAGAGAACGTGTGGATTGTTTTGAAATTTTAAGGGATTTACTTTAAACTATGCTGAAAATTCACTGAAATTTGCACACAAAAAATCCGCGCAACCGTTTTCATGCGTAAAAAAAATAAATTGCCTGATTGAATTCGACAATAGCTGATATGTGGCTTGGTTCCTTTCTGCTTTAACAGGGTCCCTTTTCATCAGGCTCGGACTGGCATGAAAAAAGTTAGGCCGCGGCGAAGTATCGTGACGGCCCCCAGGGGGGGGGGAGATCCCCCAGTAAGGAGAGGAGGTCCGGGGGGCGGCCGCCCCCCGGAAAATTTTTGGATCCTTTATATCCCGAGAATGCAATTTTATCCTCACGGACGCTTGTAAAATTGTCAACTATTAGAGGTTTGGATTGATACAATATTCGACCTAAAACGTAATTTTGAGAGCACGTAAGTTTTATTTTACGTCAAAAAATTTCACTTAATTAACTCGTAACAGTGGAGACGCCCAACTCGGGGGCCCCAGTCGTCGAAAACTAATTAACCCTTAGATTACAGAGTCTTAAAATCAATAAAAACAATTCTGGGGCCCTCAGCCTCGGGGGCCCCGAGGACGACGGCAAAGAAAGAGAATTAAAAAAAAAATTGTGGGGCCCTCTTCCTCGGGGGCCCCGGGAAAGAGGGCCCCAGAATCGTTTTTATTAATATTAAGACTCTGTAATCTAAGAGTTAATTAGTTTTCGACGACTGGGGCCCCTGAGTCGGGCGCCTCCACTGTTACGAGTTAATTAAGTGAAATTTTTTGACGTACAAAATAAAACTTACATGCTCTAAAAATTCGAATATTATATCGTCCTCGGGGCCCGGGCCTCGAGGAGGGCCCCGGCCGCGATCGTGGCCTAGCGGCTCTGGCCAGTCCGAGCCTGTGCCTAGCCGCAAATAATGCATAGAGATAATAGAGGATTTCCGACCAAGGTCAAAGGGACAAGCCGTAAGGCGCCCTTACTTCAACTTCAACTCATCGCAACCATTCTAAGCTCCTTCATCTCGTTGAGTATGCAATTTGATCTCCTGCGAGTTATCATGGTTGCTCCAAGTCCAAGTGAACCTCTACGGCCAACGACCTTTTCGGGCAAGGAGAAACAATTGGACGTATTTCTGCCAAACGGAGCTATGTGCATTTAGGCAGGAGCCTTGAGACCCATGAGAATGTATGCATAGCAGGGCTCACGTTATAATGCACTAGTTCAGTTTGGCATAAATACGTCCAATTGTCCGTCTTGAAATTCATGAGGAACTCTTGGTTTTATCATCACACGATTACAATACGAACAAATTCAGATGTCATCTATCACACTTCACTGGCCAGTGATGTGATTTCGGGTCATCGGGGACTTTTCAGTTTGTTCGCAATTTGACCGTGTACGAGGGTCTTACAAGTATTCCTCCACGATGCATTGCTGCAGTGGAGGTATTCTAGTTCCAAATTGCTGATCAAAATATGCTGTGGTCACATTAACAATATTTCGGTCGATGTCTCAAGGTCACGCGGTGGATTAACCGACATTGACGGCACATTATACACCATTTCCGTCAATTTTTGGTGGCCCACGCAATATTTTGTATAATGACTACATGACCTTGAGATAATGAGGAAAATATTGATGGTGTGACCACGGACCCTGGAATTTAGAATAACGTCACCCAAAAAAACGATGCTGGGGTTGGTCAGTTCAAATGACAAACGTCTGATGACGTTTGAGTCGTCATGGAGCATGGATGGATTTACTAGTTGTTTTTCTTCTTTTTCCGAAAACTAGGGATTTTTCCTTGATTATGTTTGGTACTATGATGGATCTTCCCTTCGAATTTATAGGTTGACAACGACTGAATTTTTCATGTGGGGAGGTTGGCAGCCCTTTCAAGCCCTACACGGCCTCCAAATAACGATTTTACTTATGAAAGTCTTCGAACCTAGGTGTATTCTGGTTTCACTTCAATGGGTCAAGTAAACAACAACAATACAAGTAGCAACAACTACATATGTAGTCAACAACTACAATTCGGTTTCGAATATTTCGTGGAGAAAAGTTGGCTGCCCTTTCAGGCTCTAAGACCTCCAAGAGCAAACTCAATCGTGATAGGCTCCCAACCTCGGTGCTTTATTTTCACTTCAATATTTTTTTTTTTCAACGCATTTGATTGGTTTACGGTGATAGCCAACGTGACGTCACAGCTGAAAATGCTCCCGGGCTTTGTTTGCACCACGCCGTACGTTATAAATATAGGCACCAGGGGGTGGATCGGGCAGTCCCTGGCCAGGACTCGTTGGTGAAGGTATTATGTGTTGCATGTGTGTTATATGTTTTATATGTGTTATATGTTATTTGTGTGTTATATGTTATTTGTGTGTTATATGTTATTTGTGTGTTATATGTTATTTGTGTGTTATATGTTATTTGTGTGTTATATGTTATTTATGTGTTATATGTTATTTATGTGTTATATGTTTTCTATGTGTTATATGTTTTCTATGTGTTATATGTTATTTATGTGTATTTGTTATCTATGTGTTATATGTTTCTACTGATGCGTGTTGCGTATGCGTGTTGCGGGTTGCTTGTGTGTGTTGCGTGTTGCTTACGTGTGTTGCATGTTGCTTGTGTGTTACATGTTCCTTGCGTGTTACGTGTTGCTTGTGTGCTATATGTTGCTTTTAAACGTTACATGTTGCTCGTGTGTGTTATGTGTTGCTTATCGCATGCTAGTTCTAATTTGTTGTTCTTCTTTATTTTTTGAGGTTTCTTTTCTCTTTGTCTTTTAGCGATTTAACGCACTTCCCGGTGTTGGTTCCTCCTCCTTTTCTACTAACTTTTTTTTTTGCTTTCTAAAAGACAAAGAGCAAAGAAAACCAGTAATTACTTGTAGATTCGCGTTTTAAAGTAGAGTCCCCCAACCCCTCCCGCGTAGTAACATAATTTCAATTATGTTACTTTTTTCTTTTTTCTTTGTCTTTTGAAGCGTGCCAGTAGGGCTCGCTCTTTTTCTTTTCATTCTTTTTTTCATTCTTTTTCTTGTCTCCCCTCCCCTAACAGAGAGTGGGTCTAGGAATTTTAAATATTCTAACGCCTCGTAAATTTATAACAGGGGGCGTACGATACCGTAGCTTTGGTTCGAAGGATGCAGTGGTGTTTCGGCACTTCGTTCAGTCGGCCGGCGGCCATCGCTTTCCTATGACGGCTGAATCCATAACCAGGACCCGGTATGGTGCAAGTTAGAGGGCGGTAAAAGAAACCCTCGGCCCTTCTGGCGAAAAAAAAAAAAAAAAGATGGTCCATTAGTATAGGCGGGAGGATACGTAAAACTCCTTCATCTCTCTCTGTTTTTTCCGTAATTTGTCATGAAGTGGATTGGTAGGCCTACGGGGGAAGCAACCACTATAAAAAAAGAAATAGTGTATTTTCCGAAGAAAATACACTAGCAACGCGCCACTGAACTTACCTCCTGAGAAATTAAGTGTTTATAAAAGTCGGTCTTTCCCTGGTAAAAATAATCTGATGGCTATCGCCAAAACACAGTGATGTCATGAGTTTTGACTAACATAAATTGTGTTTTGGTGATGGCCAACTGATTATCTTAACGAGGGTTTCTCTAAGGTGGTGTGGAAAGAGTTCCATTGATAAGAATCAAGTTTTCTCGTCGGTTTTATCCAGTTCAAATTGATGAGTTAGCCGTCACCAAAACAAACATTAATTGAAGTCATATGTGTTTTGGTAACGGTTAAATCTTAATTTTGAAAAGGAGTTCTCTAAGGTGGTGTGGAAAGAGTTCTTCTGAGGATAAACCAGCAAATGGCAGGAAGTAATTGTAAGTCGCGAAATAGCTTTCTGAGATATTATGTAACACGTTACTTTCATTGAAGCGAAATAATAATATGGAAAACAGCTTTTTCTAGTTTCACACGCAGAAAATTCACTTGTCCTCAGTGTTTCAAAAAAAAAAACAAGAAATTCGGAAGCACATTGAATTGAACGTCTTTATATTAAAAGGAACCATATCCATTCTGACATAATCCCTAAGATCCATAAGAATGCATGCTTGGCAAGGCTTATGTCCCAACGGATGTAGTTTCTTTTGAGTCAAATGCGTCCAATTTTGGTTGACGGAAGATTACTTTCGTTATAGAGCGAAATTGCTCGCTTACAGCCAATCAGCAGTGATATACAAATAGAGGGAACGCAATAACAACGATGATATAGCCCGAAATGTGACGAGGGACAAAAAGCGCAAAAAATGGGTAACCAAGGCTAAAAATTTGAATTTTATTGATCCTTTCTTACTCATTTTCTTTGATTTTTTATCCGTGTGACAGAAGGAGTTAATGTCGTACTGATCTCCAGACTTACTGGCCAAACGTAAGTCCTGAAAAAACGCGTTTTCACGTCGGTCTCTCTTTCATAAAAAACCGTACTTCGCACCTAATCCGGATCAGGGCGCATGATGGACCTCAACTCTGCCGTGCTTAATAAAAGGTCTTATCATTATTTGTAATTTTCCGAATTTCAGCTGATAGAGCGAGAATTTTCTAGAAAACTTAAGAATATTTTTCTCTTCTAGGGATTCTCCTTGCTCTTGAACGAATTGTACTTGAAATTTTCAAAGAAATGTATTTATCGTACGTATAAGTTGATCGGATAAAATTGTCTGGATAGAAATACTTGTCTTGGGGGAATGAGGATACAGAAATCTCATGGCAAAATTCAAATTTATAAACGACCTTCTTTATTAGCGGCGACGCACTGTATATGACAGAAATGAATCAGCGAGAACAAAAACACACCAACTCTGTAGCTCGGAAATGCTCAATTTTCATTAAAGACAGTCAATTTCCATAAAGGCATCTATTCCAGCTTGGACCTTTAAAGTGTCCTTAAGTGCTTGTCCTTCGGCA
The DNA here is from genome assembly GCF_918797505.1 of Bemisia tabaci. Taxonomy (NCBI): domain Eukaryota; kingdom Metazoa; phylum Arthropoda; class Insecta; order Hemiptera; family Aleyrodidae; genus Bemisia; species Bemisia tabaci. The sequence goes on from NC_092797.1 coordinate 56,168,757, forward strand.
CCAAAAAACTTTTTCTTGGACTAACTTCTTCAATTACTATGCAGTTTTGTATGCGTCTTGATTATTTTCATTTTTCGGTGTGTTTGCGTTCTCACTGATTCAAAATTAGAAATAGAATTCCTGAAGTTTCCACCACTAACGTGTTCCACCACTTCCCGAACCGCCGACGCTACGAATAAAATTGTATGATGACCTCTGGAATAACCTCTTCAATTTTGTAGATTAACCCTCCGACACCTGAGCAGATTCTGGCCTCCGGCACAAGATAGGGCGTATTTAAGTTGTATTTATCTATTTACCTTCGTATAAAACATGAATTTGTTATATGTTAACATGCATCATAATCAAAAGCATAGACCCACAGCAGCTTGTACTGTCGAAGGAGATCATGCGAGACCATGCCGAATACGAATTTTTGAACAGGCTCGGATTGGCATGAAAAAAGTTAGGCCGCGGCGACGTATCGTGACGGCCCCCAGGGGGAGGGGAGACCCCCCAGTAAGGAGAGGAGGTCCGGGGGGCGGCCGTCCCCCGGAAAATTTTTGGATCCTTTATATCCCGAGAATGCAATTTTATCCTCACGGACGCTTGTAAAATTGTCAACTATTAGAGGTTTGGATTGATACAATATTCGACCTAAAACGTAATTTTGAGAGCACGTAAGTTTTATTTTACGTCAAAAAATTTCACTTAATTAACTCGTAACAGTGGAGACGCCCAACTCCGGGGGCCCCAGTCGTCGAAAACTAATTAACCCTTAGATTACAGAGTCTTAAAATCAATAGAAACAATTCTGGGCCCCTCAGCCTCGGGGGCCCCGAGGACGACGGCAAAGAAAGAGAATTAAACAAAAAATTGTGGGGCCCTCTTCCTCGGGGGCCCCGGGAAAGAGGGCCCCAGAATTGTTTTTATTAATATTAAGACTCTGTAATCTAAGAGTTAATTAGTTTTCGACGACTGGGGCCCTCGAGTCGGGCGCCTCCACTGTTACGTGTTATTTCAGTGAAATTTTTTGACGTACCTGAAATAAAACTTAAGTGCTCTAAAAATTACGTTTTAGGTCGAATATTATATCGTCCTCGGGGGCCAAGCCGCGATCGCGGCCTAGCGGCTCTGGCCAGTCCGAGCCTGCTTTTCATCCCTTCATTCTCTTGTTGGGCTCCCTCATTGAGTAAAGTATCGATCGCAAAAGTAGGAAATCCCGTACCGCCGCTTGCGACGTCACAAGCTTCCTGTCATACTTTATTTTTTCTTCGGAAAATTAGTCAACGTAATTTTTTGAAAACTTCCATGTCAAAACGCAACCACGAAAGCATGCAGAAAATAGCACTCACGGCTGTCTTGTCTAATACTAGCCTAACATGAAAATGAATAATACCCATTTTATGTGATTGAAATAAAATCTGTCGAGTTTTAATAATTCAAACGAATTCTAAGAGCTTTTCGGATGATGAGGTGCAATTTGACGAAGAACGGATACTTCTTTCAATAAAATTTTCCGGTCAGAGACTTCTGATCCCGTTTTCTCAAAACTGCATTTTTGCACTTACTTCTCTCTTCGCTATCACGAAAAAGCCATCGATAGGAGCCCAAATTCATGCTGACGTCAATCTGATTGCCATCGATGGAAGCATCAGTGGCATTCGTTGAGTTTTATGACGCATGATTGCACGAATCGCATGAACTCGTTCGTCCCCCTTTCCAGAATTATCCTGAACTTTTACCACTTACCAGGCAATGTAGTTGAAATGTTTTAGCCGCGATGGAACGAGCTGACCTTGTAATCTTGTGCGTGGGAAATATGACGTGCAAAAAGGTACATCGCGTTTTTAAGCCGCGGTTCCATTCGTGGAAAACCCCAGTTTTTGAAAAAGCTTCCCATTTAAAACATTTCATTTTCCACGAACGGAGTGTCACGTATTTTTTGCTGAACTGTTACTCTCGTTCGAACAATGAGATTGCCGTTTTTTCTCTTGATCCTGTCTTTCCTCTCTGCTGCCCATAGTACGGTGAGTTTTTGCTAATCAGATATTTTTATGGAAAGGTAATTGACGGAAAGACGACACACGAATCAAAGTATAACAATAAAATTATGTCCTGTCATCGAAAGTCCATGCAAAGTACCTTGTTCAACATTTTGGAGTGAAATTCTGAGCCGGAGTCTATATGTATAGCGCCAAAAATCCCGAGTGCATGTGCTTCTATGGTGTTAGTTTCACTTTGTATTATTATCATTCGAAGTCATTGGGCGCGTACAGACTCTGGCATTGAATTTTACTCCTCAATTTTTAACAGCGTGCGTTGAAAAATTAGAAATTTCCCCTTAAATTTCCAAATTGTAAGAGGGAGGTTTATGTCTATTTGCCAAAAATCAAAATTATTAGATTCAGACTCTTATCGCAAGAATAAAACGACATCAACGATTTTCGGAGGAACGTAATGATTTTCAAAACTCATCAAGGCAGTGTTGCCGCATTGTGACATCGCCTGTCGTTGCTTCTGTGCCTGAAAACTAACTTATTTTGAAATATTTTCGCCGAGTGAAAGAATAAATAACTGACCATACATAATCCGGCAACAATGCCTTAATGATCGTCGGAGATCTTGAAGTTCTGTTGAAGATCACTGATGATGTTCGCGTATACTGAGTGAATCGCTTCTGTGAACGGATCCGCGGGTACTGGCATTGATCGATAAATGTCTATTATAGCATTATTTTTGTCGATCAAGGTAATTCATTAACGACTCAACCATTCCGATTTAGGTGTTGAAGTCAACTCGCGGCTCAATGTATTGAGCTCTGCAAATTGTTATAGGAAATCGTGTGGGAAGCGGTATATCTACAAATGTTTAAACACGTCAGAAAGGGTTAATGCCTCATTCATTTAGGTGAAACATTATTGCTAATATCTGCTCTCCTGGGTAAGAAATTTCCGAATGGAAGAGGATCTTTATTAACGATGAAAAAACAATCGGAAAGTTGTCATCAAAAAATAAAAAAATATTTTTAAAAAAACATTAATGAAAAATAAATTTAAAGAAGTAAAAAAGAGGTTTTACACTGACAGAAGTCCTCCAGTAATAGTTTAGTAGCGATTTAGAGGTATTAATGCAGAGAGGCACTATGCTAGGATCTCAAGGAGCTTGAGGGAGAAAAGCAAAGTCGTCACAACCAGCGACTAGTAAAAAATGTGCTGCCAGCTACCGTGCGGTAGTTATGATAACTATACCGTGGTAGAGGGCACAACTACTCTGGTAATTACAGCAACCACCATGACATTTTCTATAACGGACCGAGAACTACCGTGATGGTTGTGGTAACCACACGTGTAGTTACTCTACCACTGTAGTTATCGTAACTACCGCAGAGTAGCTAGCGCATTTTTAACCGGCCGCTGAATTTGGCAAACATCTTATTTTTTCGTGTACAAGAAATAGCACATCCTATTTATATGGTTCCCTTTGATTTAATTAATTTGTGTTTTGTTCTCTTTAGCATGTAAACTTTGATAACACTGCGTTGAAAAATCGTATCACATCTAAAATAAAATTTCACAGGTTAAGTTTTTGTTGGAGAGCTGGTGAAGGGGAAAATGGGGGAAAATTAATGGGAGTGCATTAGGTAAAGTTCCATTAAAGAGCTCATACGTGATTGAACGTAAAAAAGTTAGAAAGATTTTTAGATGCGAGAAAAAATATGAATTAACAGACATGTGCACGTCATCCATAAGAGCGAACTCATTCTTAAGAAAACAGGTTTTTAAAAACAACCTATGGTCCAAATAGTACGCATTTAGGGTAAATGCGCGTTAACCTAAAACTTGGTTCGTACATATAGATCCACTCTACTTTTTAACGTTGAATTTCATGTTACGGCATTTTGTCTGAGATCGCTGTGCGTGGGGAAATGTCGAGGGTTATGCCACGCGTGTGAGGTATATTAAAATGCCTGCCTTGTTAAGTAAAAAAGCAACATGAGCATTTTGCCAAAATCCGTGAGTTATAATTTTAATTTTTTAGGACATCTAACGTTTATTTACTCTTGAAATTTTAAATTTACCATTTCACATGTTAGATCCAATCTTCTGAAAAATTAAAAGGGATAGTAATACAATACAATTTCCGAGTTGTCCAGAACATTTTGGATTCTTCGAAAGGAATTGGACAACGTCCATATTTTTTGTGGCCGTCTTCCTCAGCCAATCTCGCCATGTTTTGCTCAATGTACATCCTCTCCTCCTCTTTATCAAATGCATATTTTACGTTTCAGCCCTGGAGCCGTGATTCCCAAATAAGTAGACAACACCCTCTCCGCTCTCGACCTCGCTCGATACGGCGCTCATTGAGAGATAATTGTTTCTGGTGCGTAGTGACTAAAAAATACAACATACGAGAGAAAATGTATTGTATATTTTGAAAATTTCAAGGTACTTCCCTATCTATCTTGGAGTATGTGGGTGGTTTCACGATAACTAGAATAGTTTTGTCGCCGTAACAGACAACATATTTTTCTGTCATCTTTTTCGTAGTACTGATAATCAATCGAATTTTTTTGCATTGATCTTCAAAGGGTTACGTATTATAACGTTTTCTAATGATTTGTTGATCTACTTCTCAATTAATATTATGTAAATTCCGAAAATGCGCAGCCTGTTACGCGGTAATAAGTCAACGTAATAGACATCACATTTTCGGCCATTTATATATAAATATAGAAAATTAGGGCAATAAATCGTTGAAAAGCATTATAACTCGATTAATGCAAAAAAATCGAGTGATTATCATTACAACTAAAAATATAACCGAAAATGTGTCGTCTGTTACGGCGATAAAACTATTCCAGTTGTCGTGAAACCACCCAAGTATGTCAAAATCACACAATCTTCTCTCTCACACATTATACGAGGGGCTAAGGAACTTTACCGCCTAACTGAAAATGTTGGTGGAAATGAGTTAGCGCCCTTGCCGCATCCCATAGCATAAATACGCAAGCTGATGTTGTATTTTTCTCCGATGTCGCAAAGAAGAACATGTACTGAAGCTGTAATTGAAATTGAAAATTTCAAATCTAACCTGAAAATTACTAAAATAGTGAAATCCGACTTATATAAAATCATCAATTTGAAGATAGGCGGTATTTTTCCTCGGCCATCGATTATCATGTTTGCAGTTACGAATCATTGCATCCCCTCATAAGAATCTATTTTCATTATTATAAATTGTTGAGTTTTTTCGAATTTCGCCAAAATTGTTATTTTTATGATACTACACTGAAAGTCCATAAGCCTATCGTATTAACAAAGTAAAATGTACTGGGTTCGTGTAGGAAAGAAGCTGCTCAAGGAAAGACTATAAACACATTACAATTCTAGGGTCATATAATTCATAGTCGTTCCTTAAACTGCTCCTTTGCGATACAGGGCTCCCATGGGAGCCCTGTATCGTTTTCATTATGATTAAGGGAGTTTTGAGGAGACGTTCAACATAACAGTATAAAAGGACAATTTTGACGAATCTCGAGTGAATTGAAATTATATGACTTTAGAAATAAACCCTTGTAAGCACTTACAATGCTCTGCTATTGGAAAAAATTAAATGAATGATGAAATAATGTTGCCGATCTTGGGAATTTTAAGGTAGGTTTTTACCTACCTTAGGCTTTAGATGCCCAAGACTTTTTTATATACAAAGTCCCTCGTCAGGTCAAGTCGATTTGTGCTGAAACACATCGATTTTGATAGTTTTTTAAAGTATTATCTACATTAGTTCTATGTTTTTGGAGGTAGGAAATAATTTGCTTGAAATTGTCACCTCTTTGGTAACATATTAGCGCTTTCTTATTCCCTCTTCATCATGTAAATGGCCTAAAAGAGAAAGTCGGGTCGTTTTGACCCAGCTTGGGATTTCTAGGATAGTAGTCATCAACTCTAGCCAAAATATGTCTGTGAGGTTAGCACCCCGACCTTTAAAAGTTTAAATTTTGTCTTTTGCTCATCATTGCTCATCATTTGCTCACCTCGAAAATAGCTTTCTTTTTTTTTGCTCAGGCATGTACTCCCGAAAAATCGAACTTTAACTTTCAGAGAGGTCACTGACCTTAGCACCCCCACTTTGTCCGATTGACCTGAAAATGGTCTCAAACGACGCAGAATCATTTGCTCACCTTTGCTCAGCCCTTCGTTTTTGTTGCTCATCCCTCCGTCCCCCCAAAATGAAAGGCGGCATTTTGGGGGACATCAAAGGCAGCACCCCCACTTTGTCCAATTGAGCTGAAATTGGTGTCAAACGACGAAGGATCATTTGCACAGCCCTTTGATTCCGTTGCCCGAATCCTACCTCCTCCCGAAAACGAATGGCGGTTGCGAACATAGTCGGTGCGCTCCCTTTGATGTGCGCCAAAATGCCGCAATTCGATTCGGAGGGGAAGTGGGGGGTGAGCGACGGAAACTAAGGGCTGAGCAAACGTGAGCAAAAGATCCTGCGTAGTTTGACATCAATTTCAGCTCAATCGGACAAAGTGGGGGTGCTGCCCCCAAAATGCCACCTTTCATTTTGGGGGAGGGGAAGGGGTAGGTGAGCAACAAAAACTAAGGGCTGAGCAAAGGTGAGCAAATGATTCTGCGTCGTTTGAGACCATTTTCAGGTCAATTTGACAAAGTGGGGGTGCTAAGTTCAATGACCTCTCTGAAAGTTCAAGTTCGATTTTCGGGGGGTACATGCCTGCGCAAAGAAAATGAAAGCGATTTTCGAGGTGAGCAAATGATGAGCAATGATGAGGAAAAGAGAAAATTTAAAATTTTAAAAGTCGGGGTGCTAACTTCAAGGACATGCCAAAATGCCAATGTTTATACGTGCGTCCTTTAGGGCACTTAAAAGACATCTAAACATTTTTTATTTTATTTTATTTGTTTCAAAATGATTCTTGATTTCCATACATCACACCATATTTTGAGCGAACTTAACCTTGACTTTTTTCAAATTTCAAAAATAAAAGACACCTCGACCCGCGTTAATGACAGCGCGATGACAGATACAACTGTTGGTGCTTTATGGACGTCCGTAATGCATCTGCAAAATTGAAGGCGCGATGGCGCGAGGCGTGAGAACTCGGAATGCTGTCAATGAAGCGTCGCTCATATTCAGGAGCAAAGATAAAAAACGAAGCCAGAATACGTCTTTCCTATCTTCGGCTGTGTTACTTAACCCTTGAAGAACCACTACAAACGGAATCAACCTAACAAGGAGGTATACATCATGGTAAATGAAATGAGAGGAACACGGGGTACAGGCTGTAAATTAAAGTAATTTTGACGGGACGTTTCGGGGTTCACATTCCCTTTTTCAACCGCCGAAAAAAACAAAAAACACAAGTTGAAATTTACACATAAATGAGTCGCCGCTTAACAGCAAGGCAAGACTGAAAACAGGTAAACAAAGTTCAGCCAAGCCGGCTTTTCCAAAGATTACACCACCTATCAATCAGCGCCCTCTGGTAAAAAGAACTGATGATAGGCAAAGCTAAGCTTATCGACGTCAGCGGGGGCATTACAAACTTGGTTCCTCATCTTGAGGATGTGGACCATTTCTAAGAGACACCGCGAAAAATCGTGCTTCTCAGTGGCCAAAATCCTGGTAAACGAAGCGCGCTCAAGAAGGCGCAGAGAAACAACTATTCGTACTTGATGGATGCCCGTGTTGCGTCTGCAAAATTGAAGGCGTGATGGCATGAGGTGTGAACTCGCAATGCTCCGCTCTATTCTGCCAATGATGTATCATTTAGATTTGGGAGATAAGTTAAAAAACGAGGCCCAAATAACTCTCTCCCATCTTCGGCTCTCCACGGCCCTATACAGCCCGCGGTACACGTGTTTTTAACAAGCCCCGGGTCAATATGACCCGTCCTGGACATGTAGGGTCAGCTTGTCAGAGTCATAGATTTTTTCTAGTATTATTATTATTTTTCCTGTGAAAAATCAATACGGGTCCATTCCCAAAGTCACACCCTTGAGTTTTACTCAAGATTATTTAAAATTCTACTTCTCATGGGGTGCCATGCCAAGGATCTTATTAGGGGCCGTCCTTAAACTACGTGAGGCGCTTTTTCGGCATTTTCAACCCCTTCCCCCAACTTAAAATGCTTTTGTGGCGTAGGTCCCTATCCTTTAACACGCAAGAACAAAATGGCGTAACGCTCTCCACTACCCCCTCCTCCCTCGAGCTTTACGTAATTTAGGGACGGTCCCTTCAAAATGTAATACAAGTGGGGCTTCCTATGGAAATGAGCTGCTTATGGAGCGATTATGAATACAACCCTTAATCTTCTTCACATATTAACAGGGGCTGGAAAAGGCGTGAAAGACTTCGTGAAAGCAGCAATACGTCCTCTTTATCAAATCCCAGGGTGGAGGACGCGGAGTCAATCGTGGGGGTGAATCCGGAAGAAAGATATCGTTTAGCTGACGGAGAGGGAAGATTCATCCTCGAACGGAGCGAGTCAAATCCGTCCAGATCCAGAGCGGATGATGAGAGGGTACTTAGACGCCAATTTTCAGGTGAGGGTCTGAACTACACGACAGAGTAGGAAATAGACCTGTGTGAGATATGTTCCCTCGGCAAAATCTCACGCAGAGCACTCGAAGGCCTAAATACTCACGGCGATTAATTGCCGTGAGTGAAAGACGACAGCCAATAGAGAGCCTTGATTTCGATATATGGACGTCAATGGATCGAAATCAAGGCTCTCCTATTGCTTTCGTCTTCACTCGCGGCAATTAATCGCCGTGTGTATCTAGGCCTTTAAACAGTTGGGTGACTTCCTAAATGGGTCAGTTACGCAAGTATTGTGTTTTAATGCTTGATCCGTGTAGATTAGCGAATATATTAAGATCTGTTCAAACAGCGACGTTCTACGTTAAATGACCCGAGGTATCGCGCTTTGAAAAATTCGGTTCATGACGTCATCCGCACCGCGGTAACGACACCCTTGGTTTCTTCCGCCTTGCTTTCATCTATCAAAGAAAGACACCTTTGCACTGGTTATTCAACGTAAAACTTGGATGAAACGAGGTGAAAGAAACCAAAGGTGTCACTCCCACAGTACATGACGTCAAACCGAATTTTTCAAAGCGCGAAATCTCGGTTAATATAGAACGTTTGGACATAGCTTATATTATTTTTAGCTAGTCCATAAGAATCGAGTATCAAAACACGATTCTGTACCCAGCGCAACTGACCCACTACCTCGTAACTGAGAAATTAAGGTGACTCTCCAGCACGATGAGAAAAAATTTCGATCGTGTGAACCGCAAGGATGGGATATCGGCCGTAATATTCAGTTCACATGACCGTTCTCTCAGTTTTGGGAGCCGTACTCTCGGTTAATGCAACCGAGGTTTCAAGCAAATAGAACTATGGAAGGAGCTCGGTTGCATGGACCAAGAATACGGTTCCTCGAACTGAGGGAGCGGTTGTTGTATGGACCGAGTGTAATATGACCGATATTGAACACCGCGTTTACGGTTCAGATCGGATGAGTATCTCGATCAGGGAATTTTGAGTTTATTTCCCAACAATATTTTGACGCGTGTGAAAATTTTTTGAATTTCGATCCGAGGAAGTTGAAAAGGCGCTAAAGTAAAGGAACTTAAGCGACCGGTCGAGAAAAGACTTTGAATCCATGCCTAATCGCATTTCATTCGCATTGTTCGTAAATAATGCATTATGCGAAGCTGCGTTTGTGTAAGATAGCAAGGCGTTGTAATACGACTATGGCTGCTCCACATGTAGTCGGGTTGCACACGCAAAATAATGAAGGCGCTTTGCAGCGCCAGATCTTCTGCTCTGTGTCGACCCTCGAAGAGCGGCGTGATGACCTCTTGGAATGTTCTGCTGAGCAGAGACTCCAAAACCCTGCTCAATTTGATAGTGACGCTTAAAAAATCCAGGATGAAACACAAATGAAACTAAGGTGAAAAAAACGAAGAAATACACAAACGTGTTTGATCACCGCGCCATGCGCCGTGTTTTTCGGTATCTTTAAATATTGGACGTAGAAACCTTGGGGTTTGAAAAGATTTTCTTATTTTCACATTATTTAGACTTAAACTACCGAAACAAGATTTTGTAACAAGCGTGACTGAACCATTCTCTATCAGCTTTCCAATAGAAGCAACTATTTTTTCCGCTCTCATCAAAGTTTGCAGCATACCAATCAATAATGAACCAGTAGACAAGGTACGAATTTAATCATTCTCAAACATATTTCCTCACAAAAATTATACGCAGAACACGATTTGTAGAATGAAAACTACTGAAATCAATTCCTAAACAAGATATTCAATATTTCTTGATGCTTAAATTCAAACCTCCCGCTCATGAAAAAACAAAAATTTACGGTAGGCAAATCGCGATCGAAACGTTACCGCGACAGTCTCTACGGTTATGAAAGTTTAGCAACCTGAATCTCGGTGCTGCGCCTCAGCTGTAGCACTTTGTTACACTTTCAACAACACAAAGCGCAGAGAACATCGCTCGATTGCTAAATTTAACTCAGAAACTTAAATTTTTACGAGAGCACGTTTGTGCGGATTCCTTTGACAATTTCAAGGAAGCTGCTTTATACTGTGCGGAAAATTCACTGAATTTTTTGCAAAAATCTACACAACCGTTTTCATGTAAAAATCGAATCACCCAATTAAATTTGACACCAGCTAATGTGACAAGATTCCTTTCTGCTTAACACGGTCCAGTTTTTTTAGAGTACGTAAATGTCGGAACATGGAGCTCCCAGGCCCAAAAAGGGTAGCCAACCCTCTAACCCAAAAAATGTCACCGCCAATCTTTAGTTTCCAATATCACACCAATACGGCCAAGAATGTTTATGAGCTTCCATCCACAAACATGGGTAAATTTATACGAAAACTAAGTCAAATACGTGCCAACGGGTAGTGACAATTGTTATATAAACCACTCCGGATAATTTAAATTCATAGGCTGGCTGCCCTTTTGGGCCCTAAAAGCTCCATAACATAACCTAAAAATTACCGACAAGTGCGTATTCTCCCTATATAGGTACTCTAGGCCCAGTTAGGAGGTTACACCTATATTCCTTGCGCGGATCGTGTTTTACGTGAAATTCTGCTCAAGAAACATGATTGTATCAGAATGTTCAAATTCGTGCCGTGTCTACTGCTGTGCTAAGGATAAACGCCGTATGAACCTTCAGGCGTTGCCAAATTTCCTTTGATAAAACAAAAATCCCTGGTAATCTTAAGAATATTTTTCTTCCTATTTTTCAGAAAATTTTGTTTGTAATTTCACCTAAAGTTCCAGAAAATTTCAAGGGAAAATATTAATAATTGAGCTCAAAAATAAGCATTTTATTGAAGGAAATTTGGCAAATCTTAAATTTTCATACGGTGTCCTTCCTTAGCACGGCAGTCTAGTGGTTGATTGCGCCCTTTTATATCAGGTTTGCGGACAGGTGAAATCGGAGACGATCCTGGACTATCGTCACCAACCCGGCCACCGTTGATCCGACGGCGTGAGCCACAATCGGGATCTGGAGCCACCCCGATGGAGCGGATGCCGTCCCTTCTCCCACCACCCCCTTCACCATGGTCGTCGGCAGGGAGGGGCCGCAACCACCCGTTCCCTCACCCGGAGCCCACGTCGCCCCTCGCGGTGCCACCCCCGTCCATGATAATGACCGTGGAACGGACGCCATCCGGGATGGCCCCGCACTACCTCGAGCGTCTCGTCGCCCGCCTCTTGGGCGACGAGTCGGCCCCGGTGAGAATCGTCAGTGAGGAGATGTTCACCCACCCATCAACAGGTCAGTTTCACCAACAGCATGTTTTCAACGTATAGAATTCTAGGAGGCAGCCGCGAATTCAGAGGGTAGGCAAAAAAGAGGGGAATAGTGGGAGGGGGAAAGGGGGGGAGAGGGGGAGAGGGGGAAAGGGGGAGGGGGAAAGGGGGAGGGGGAAAGGGGGGAGAGGGGAAAAGAGGGAAAAGAGGGAAAAGTGGGAAAAGTGGGAAAGAGAGAGGTAAAAAAAATGCCCCTAAAAATTTACTGAAATGGTTTCAAGACAGAGCTATATAACCAAAGTTTTCCAAACCAAAGGATACTCAATACAGCAGATATAAATAGTTCATATTTAAAAATAAGATTACTGTTAAAGAATTATTAATCGTTGCATTGCAAAAATTGCACGTTTGCGTTACTTTGTGTTCTACCTCCCAGTATGGCGGGGCCTGATAATCGACTATCGATTTAATCCCTTTGAAAATTTAGTAAAGAATCGATTATTATGGTGTTCGTCGCGAGGGCCCTGATAATATAATCGGTCTTTTTTCATAGGTTTGAATGACATATCAATCGATACGTTGCAAAGCACGCTACGCCATTGCCATCCCCCCCCCCTTTTAAAAACAAAATGTCGCGGTTACTTTTCCTCACTGTGTGGAGAGTGACTCAATGGATTACTTTATTTTTTTTATTTTTGGAACAGGCCAGTTAAGGCGAAGACGTCAATGGGTCCGCAACTCATCCAATTATAATGGAATATCATTGCCCCCCGAAAGTTGGCAGGGAAGAATAAGCAATGAGAACACCAACTTGAGGAGCGCTGACTCAGCAAGACAGAGGGTCTGTCCTCACCTTAAGTGCGACGGGAAGACATGCACGGCGGCAAAGCGAAATGGCGATACGCCTGTATCCGATGAGGATGATAAGCAGGGTAAGTTCATCAATGAAACTCCACAAACGAATCTCTTGTTCATTTTCCACGCAAAATTGTGAAGAAAATAAATGTCACGTAGTGCTTTAATCCATACCTGGTCAAGAGGCCCACTGTAGGCTCGCAAGAATTTTCACGGATTTTTGAAAGAACATGCCTCCCTAAATAAGATTTCGAAGTTTCGAATTTTGAGCTTGCATTTGAACGCGCATCGCCGGATGAGCTAAGTTGGCATCCAAAAATATTACTGTGCACCGCTGTGCTAAGGAAGAACACCGCGTTAGTACATTCGAGAGTTGCCAAATTTACCTCGAATTAACGAAAACCTCGAGATACGAAAACGTGTATTTCTTAGGAAAGTAAAGCACATTTGCCCTGGAAATTTCTAGATATTTTAGATGAAATTGTGAATTAAACTGCCTAAAAATGAGGGAAAATATCCCCAATATTCCCAGTAAATCCGTTTTTTATTGAAGGAAATACGCCAGAATGCCAACCTCTCACTGGGCGTCCCCTACGTCTCCTCCCAGGAGGAACCCAATCAAGCATCTTTTTTGGCAGCCTCTCTTCCGTCATCCTATTGACATGACCATACCAAACAAGTTGTTTGGTCATGACGTCGAACACGATGTCATTTTCGACTTCCATTATCTGACGCACTCTATCATTACGGACCCGATCTCTCCTAGAAATTCCTGCTGACCTTCTCCAGAAATCCATCTCCGTTGCTCTTAGCATATCCTGTGTCCGTTTCTTCAGCTGCCAAACTTCACATCCGTATGTTAATATACTTTTGACTACAGCGTTGTATATCCTCCTCTTGTTATCTTTGGAAATCCGCTGATCCCAGAGGATTCCATTTAACATCGCTATAGCCTTCCTTGCTAAGGTGTTCCTTTCCCTGATAGCTTGATCCGTCCTTCCATCCTGGGTCAACCGCACTCCCAAGTACTTAAAGTGCTCGCAGCCTTTGATCTGCTGCCCATCCTCCAACTCAATGCTTTGCTGATCACCGCCAAAAGTCATCTTCTCAGATTTGGATATGCTGACTTCCAGACCCCACTTCCGATACTCTTCTACTAGCTTGCGCATCATGTATTCCGCGTCATCTTGATCTTGAGCAACCACCACCTGGTCATCAGCAAAGCACAGAGTAAACAGAGTTTCGAGATCACCCAAGGGGACACCCATACCAGAGCATTTCTTTTTCCATTCTTTTAGCACGCACTCGAGATAAATTTTAAATAATGTTGGCGACAAACAACATCCCTGTTTTAAACCCTTAGTCACATAAAATCCCGCTGACAACCCCCCATGGCACTTAACTTTGGTAAAACTCCCTTTATAAAATCGCTTAACAGCGTCAATCAACCCCCCGTTAAAATTCGATTTTTCCAAGGCCTCCCAAAGTTTCACCAACGGCACGCTGTCATACGCCTTCTGGAGATCCACAAAAATTAAATGCAGTTCCTGAGCTACGGCCATTTTCTTCTCAATGACCTGGACAATAACAAAGAGGTGATCTATCGTAGACCTGCCAGCTCTAAAACCAGCCTGCTCCTCTGCTTCGTGATCCTGCCATTCGTCCTCGATCTTCGCTTTCAGTATCTTCCCGTACACTTTGCTTATTGTCCCGGTCACTGAGAGCCCCCGGTAGTTGTTACAGTCGGATATTCGACGATTGTGCATTTTTTTTCAATGATATTCGACTTCTTCGTTGGTCTCACCAGAGACCGTTGAAATCCATCAATTTGAAATTTCGAATTCACCTCGGGACTTGAATTCGATTTTTGAATTGATGCAATCGATGTCAGAAACTTCATCTCTCACCAAAATTTTTGTTCTGTCATCTCTTTCTGTTGTTGTGTTTTGTCAATTCAAGTCTGGTGTTTTCGCAATTTCTGTGTTTTAGTGTTTCGTGTTTTCTTATTTTCTTCTTAATTTCATTTAGGAAAAAAATCTGAGCTCTGCTGAGGGCTCATACGACGTTTTTTCTTTAACACGGCAGCATGACCCATGTAGTTGAATTGGACGTATTTCTGTTCAACGGAACTATGTGCATTAAGACATGAGCCCTGAGACCCATAAGAATATATGCGTAACAGGGCACACGGCATCATGCACATAGTTCCGTTTGACAGAAATGAGTCCAATTGATACCCGTCTGCACTCTGCACGTACCATGGATCGCGGCAGAGACACCGCCTACCAGAATTAAAAATTCCTGAACGAACTTATTTTTGCCTAAAACTAACCTCAACCAGCCGTAAAGTAACTAATAAGAAACCTGGTTTAACGAACCTCCTCTGAGTCTGCCGGTGCATCGTTCGTAACGCGGCTATTTTTCATATCAACGCCTGCCATGAGCAACTATTCGTACTTGATGGATGTCAACGATACATATACACAAAATTGAAGGCGCGACATACTTGTTGGCCTTTGCTTCGTTTACTCGTTGCGTCGAAGTTCCGCTCATGCATGATGTTATCCGAGATAAAGAGGTATGGAAGGTCCCTATACGCGAAGCCGATGTCACTGTGCTTTCTGCCAAAGATGCATAATTAATGCTGCTGAACTTTAAATGCGAAATCAAATATTTAACAATTCTCAATTTGATTAAAATTTGGATCACTTTACTAATTTTTGACGAAATAGTGAATTTCATACGGAGGCAAGAGTTCTCTATAAAATGTTTAGATCATTTTGGGCTCGTTCCAATGACGATGAGCACCAAGATAAATATTCACTTCAACATTTTGCAGTATTTCAAGGAAACGCGAAATACTCATGATTTGCACGATTAAAAGCAATAAAACTAAAGTTGTAAAGGAGAATTCAAGAAAAATGCGTATCTCCTAGATCATTGCGATAAAACTGTACGTACGATGGCTATTTAGTTTTTAAAAAGTGCAGGTTTGATTCATGCACTTATGATCGTAGCACCTCACTAGTGTAACTTTAGACAATTTGTTGAAGGACACAGTCAATTTGCGTGGAAAAAGAGAAACTTTAAAATTGTTGACGAGCAATCACTGTTGCGAGCGTCCACCCCCTTAACTCGATCCTCAAACTGTACGTTTCCAATTTTCTCGTTTGGGTGCAGCTTAAAAAGTATTGTTTAATTTTGCAATAAGCGCACTTCACACGTCGAAAATGGAAGCCGAAATGGAGATTGCGTAGTCGTTGCTAAACAGTTATTTTTGTAAATTTCAACTTAGTTGGTCCTTTGCCTCCAACTTTTGGAACAGTTCATACAAACTGATAGCCGTTGAGTCTGGACTCATTATCGGTTGCTAAAAATTGCACGGACCGCGCAAACGCTGAATCTCGCGACAACATTATCTCATTCATACATCATCTCCGTTGATGACCTCCATTTTCAGCTCCTATTTTCAGCGTGTGAAGTTGGCAATAATCAGCTGAATTTCGTCTAGATAAAATCTGTGCAGCTGGCATTTTAGACGTCTCTTTTTTTAAATGGACCTTCGTCTTTTTGCAGCTTGCACTCTATGCTCAGAGCACAAGAGAAACACCGTGCTTGAACCATGCGGCCATGAATTGTGTGCGACATGCAAGGAAGAGACCAGGTTAAGATCAAGCGAAAACAGTAAGCCAATGATTTGTCCATTTTGTCGTAAAGTGGTAACTGGATCGTACAGAATTGGCCTCGCGAGTCAACAACAACCACCGGAGATTTGAATTTATTTTTCCTGCATTGTGTAAGAATACTACATACATGACGTCCAAAATCGACTGTGTTTGCAAACCGATTCACCGTTAAATATTGGCTTCTTTTGAAATATGTTTTCACCTTGGCAAAATAGGAAGTGATTCCTAAATTTTGAGGGTAGGAGTTACTTATCAGTCGATCCTGGAATTCGAACATATTTCTAGGGAAAATCTTCAGACACAATAACATTATCGAGCTCATATATATGATGCCGTATCACGCTTCATTGAAGGCGTTTTGTAGGAGACGGAAAAAAGTTGTAAGTTATAATAGCTCGTATTAAAAGTTATAATAGATCCATTAAAATATCGATTTAGTCAAGCTACCTCACCTAAATTGATTGCTCTGCATACATTTAAGTGGAGGAAAAACAGTGTTGCCAACTTTCAAGAATCGCCACTGCTGAAACGTTGTTGTATTAATTCTCCATGTATCCACTTCTTTCACCATTCATCCAATAGCATGATTATTTTCATGAAGCCTCTGGTAAATGAGGGATGCTAGAGAGAAAAATTGAGAAAATTGGTGGTTATGAGCCAATTCTGTATCAAAATTTACTCATGAGAGCAGTTTCTAAATTTGCTCAGGGCCGGATTAAGGGGGTGGCCACATGGCCTATGGCGGCAAATCTATAGGGGGCGGCAAATTTTGCAATTTTTTTAAATGTAGGTATTAAAAAAAATTCGGATTTAGGAAAGAAAATTACAAACGAGAAAAGCCGACAAAATCTCTCATTACCTGAGAGTATAGTAATTCCTACTTTTGTCGTCTTTCAGTGATACAAGAGACAGCACCTTTAATTAGTCGAGTTGAGAGAGAAACCAAACACGCAATTTGGCCTGGAACGGCGCGACTTGCCTAGAGAGAAATGATGACGAGGACTTTAGATGAAAAGGAGAAGCCCTCGGCGCGGCGATCGGCATGTAACACATATTAGCGCCTACAAGACTGCACGAATACTTCACGCATGCATCAAAAAGAGTGCGGTCATTGCATTGCGGACAGTGTGAAACGGATGGCGCCTACAAGAATGCATGAATATCTCACGCATTGCGGCAAACACGGTGCGATCAGCGTGAGACGCATAGCGCCTACAAGACTGCGTGAATACTTCACGCATTGCGTCAAACATAGTGCGGTCTGCGAGGCGCGCGGCGGAAGTTAAAATCATTAATCCACATTTATGTTTGTTCTTTCATAATTTTTTCGTTCATTTCATATGAATGGAAGGCCTTGTCCACACAGAGATAGGTTTACGAAACTTAACTTTCGCGCAAAGTTCCGTGAACTTATGCTAGTAGTGTTGACAGGGCTTTCCCAAAAAATGTGTTCAACACCAGTAAACGCGTCTTATGCACCCCTCCCCCGCTGGAACGTTCATTTGATGGTTTTCATTGATGTTTCAAAACGAATGAGAAGGGGGCGGCAAAATACTAGCGGCCCATGGGCGGCAAGTAGGTAAATCCGGCCCTGAATTTGCTCATTGGCATTTTTAGTATAATTTGCTTGAATATATTCGCATGGATCACTCTTTAATGATTTCAGCGAGTTAACTTTTTTTGCGGTTGAGAGTCTCTTTATCCTGTAGACGGTCAGAAATAACGATCAGCAGAGAGGGACGTATGAATAAATTTCATTTATTCATATTTATTTATCTATTCACTTATTTATTTATTCATTTATTTATTTATTTAATATCCCCCCCCCCAAAAAAAAGGTCAAATGAAAGTCTCTGTAAGATGTTATGAGCTTGTGGAGTTAAAAAGAGACATTTTTAAGGGGTAAAAATTTGAGGTCGTTGGCTATGGAAGTCGTATTTCGCGCTCTTATCACTCATCGGCTATCTGTTCATATTTTGTGATTACTGTTTCTCGATTGTTTCTTACGTATTAAACTTGTTTAGAGATAACATTTAAATCTTTTCATTATTCTTCATTTTATAATTTGATAAATTGACGCTGAAGATGGACCAAGTCCCGAGATCCTTACATTTAAGGAATTCTAAAACTGGTAAAAAAGAGTTTTCGTGTTTATCTCAGTTATCAGTCCTCATGATCATGCCGTCAAATGTCCCCCGATAAGATGATACAATGTATGTACATGTACCCTGTTGTCAGATTAGTTGCAGTGTCACTACACCGTTGCAACCAATCACAAAGTCTCCGAAGGCGGGGTCTACCAGTGGCGCCGCATAAAGTATAAAAGGAGCCGCAACCGTTTTCAGGAGGTACATCGCCGACCACCCACTCGCAGATCTTTGTGTCGCGCTGTCCAACAATTTTTTTTCTCGTCAGACGACTTTGAAAGTTTGTTATTCGATGTATCTGTTTTCATTGTTGAGTGTTTTTTTCCGGAACAGAATTGGTGAGCAGGAACTAATCTCGTGCTATTGATGATTTACAAGAGTCTGGATGAATCTCCATTCCGAAGTATCCTCTCTCGAAAAGTTTACTGATTTCGTAGAGCATTGAAAAAACAGCTATCCACCTATAAGTATGATTGGGACGATGTTAAGTACGAAAAATAGACGGTGCGCGGAGCAAAAGCCCAGTGACATACCTATGTCTCCGAGTGTAATTTTAAGATATTGCACTAACTCGCGATTTTGATGGCCGTTTAACGACTAACGTTTTTTGAAATAAACTTTTGAAATCCTTTGCCATTACCAACAGAAAATGTTTGCACTTGTGATAAGGCTCTTGTTGATAGAGGCGCACTGGCTACGGCTGGGAAAACTCATGTGATTGCTCATAATTGTTGAGAGAGGGATGGGCTGATAGGTTATGAAATTCATTTCAAACGACATTCAATTTTTTTGCACCATTTGAAAAAGAAAAATATTAAAAATGATGATAGTTGTGTGATCGGTCCGTAAGAGGATGTTTTTGTGGCCGGTTTTCCTAATGATGGCTTCTTTGACTTGCTTATAGGAATTTTTTGATGGTAGAAAATTCATTAAAAATTTCAGCTAACTTATGGATGGCTTTATCTAGGAGTTTTTTTTAACTAATCCTATTCTTAGATCTAGGCCAGGAACATTTTTTGTATTACATTTACCAATTCGTTTGTGAATTCCTTCATATGTGGGTAACGTAGAGTGGAAACATGTATTAGACTTGATTCCATGTAGAGTGTATGATGATATTTGGCGTATTATTTAGAGTCGTAGAACCATCCAAAAAAGTTATGTGGTCAAGAGTGGCGGTAGCCACCCCCGGTCGAGGAAAATGACGTCCTACTAAAGTCCCGATAACAAACGGGTGGCCGACACTCTTAGTCACAGGCAACTCCCTTAACTTGAAAATTGATTCGATTGCCATTCGACTGCAGCCCAAACGACGGCACGGATTCCTACGATCTTGGTATCTACGGACGCATCTCAATTAGGACTACAAAGTGGAAGAGTTTCAATAAGATCCATTGAGTTTTCAAAAAGTTATAAGCACTTAATGACCCAAAACAAGGAAAATTTTACTTTTTACTTTGCCGGGAAATTTGAATTTCAAGAATCCAGGGTACTGAGAAAGTCACTCAAACTCCGCGATAACGGTAAACCTTAGGCCGGAATTTTAAGACGTTACTCGAAACTTCCTCGACTCGAGATTTACTCGACTCGAGGAACCTCCAAAACGGCCTCGACTCGAAACTCACTCGACTCGAGAAAAAACTCCTCGACTCGAAAATCTACTCACTCGAAAATCTCTCGACTCGAAACTCCGTCGTCCAAAAAAAAAAAATGGCTTCCAGGTGAGAGAATGACGTTCAACGTCAATTAAAGAACAGATTAGGAATTTATTTGGAATAATAATCATGGAAAAGTGCGTCAAATTAAACTTTAGCGGCTACTTTCATAAATTCCCGGGCCATGAGTTAATTTCTGATTCATCCGCTTGAGTATGCATTCGTGAGATGGTGACTGGTGAGAAGGCGGCCCCGGCCATTCATTGTATTTGTTTGTTTGTTTATCAGTGCCAGACCAGTAATCCTTTTAATTAATTGTTTCAAAGTTAATAATTCGATTTCTTAGTGGTTTTTGTGTTTCTTTATGTGATATAGCCCTTTGTGTCATAGTTCAAGCGTTCAATGGATCCTAATCGTCTTTGAGAACACGGCTAAACCCACACCACAGATGCTTAACATTCATGCGATTGAATGGAAGTGAATTTCTCGGTGATTGAACCTTTCTTTTCTCCTCAGTACTTATTTTCATCATACATGTATTCCATCATGAATTCTCTGTGAAATTTCTCGGAAATGCGTGATTTATTCTCCGGAGAAAAGTTGATAGTGTAGCCCTTATCCAAGCGTCAGCGTCTCAAATACGTACCAATTATGAAACCCTGTGCTTTATTATTTCATTTATATTGTCCACATGTGATTTATAGCAAAGGAATATCCGTTTCTCTCAGGTAACTTATCAAAAATTACAAACCATACCCTCACTCAAAAGCATCTTCTTTCAAAGCCCTTTGGTTAAGATTGTGATTCATCAAGTTGTCAGCTGGTTTTCACAAACACAAGTTCTATCGAGTCAACATTGAACATTAAACACTGTACCTATGAGCAGATTTGTGACTTTAGAGATTAGGTTTTTCTTCATTTTCCAGTTTCTGAACATGATTTAATAGAAGTTTTCTACTTGGCCTCTGAAAGCACAAGCATAGGCCACATTAAGCGATTCGTATCTCTCATGACTATCAATCTTATTCTACCTAATAAGCGTTTTAGAGCTCACTGAGTGTATGTTGAGACAAAAGTCTAGTATTTTCTTGTCACTGCTCACCAATGGTGCTGTCTGAAAGCATGTATCAACCTGTTATATTGCTGCTGACTTGGAGCTGATCAGATAATGACATTCGTCTCAACATGCGATGAGCAAGCTCTAACAGCGATGCGCAACTGATTGCCTAATCTAGAGGACTTTGCTATCATGATGCTTTTCTTTGGGTTGGTATGTCAAGTGCTCATAATTCTTTGAAATTAAAATGTGTACGGTCTCCTGGCCCTCAGGTATTTACCTAAGTTAATCCTGAACCAAAGGAATCTCTACTGAGTCATAATATTCACTTATCCCGACACACTGCAGCACATGGGCAGTTCGAATGCTATTCTCATCAAAGTGTCAGACTCAAGAGTTTCCAAGATGGCCATTGCCCAGCATTTAAGAGAGCAACCTACCTCAGCAGTTTGTGTATCTAGTGGCTGTCTCATTCAAAGATCATGGTTCTCTGCTGATTTGATATTAAACAATTTGCGGAGACCATGGATTGATTGTCCACAGCTGTCAATTTCAACGCAACTCATCAGCCTCTGAATTCACTCTTCCACGTACCCTCTCATCCTTCAAATCTTCTACCATATAGTGCAGAGAGTTTGATTTTCTGTGAGTATTCATGACATCATGTTCTATAACTTTCATTCCTTCAGCACACAGTATTTTTCTTTTAGGTTCGGCTATTAACCTTGACCTGAAATGCCCATTTTGTTTTGACTACATGCTTAGCTAAAATTACTTCGTCACCAAGTGTCCACATTTGTAGTGAAGTGGTGAAGCTGCTCATAAATTAACTGATTTGATTCTCTCTTCTCAGAAACATTGGAATTCCTCACTCAAATATTGCTTCATTTTTGTTGATGGGACAAACTTGATCTTTTCTCAGTGCTTCATTTCTCCTCTAGTTCTTATGATGATTTTTTGGGGGGAAGGAGGGAGAGGCCAAGGTGCAAAAAGTTAGAGTGAGCATGTTCATGTGTTTTCTCGTGTCCTTTTGTATGTTTTTAATTATGCTCTCACTATTTTTGCAATACCTGGCACCCATGGCGTCACTAGAAATCGCCCTGATAAATTCTATTTTTTAAGGAATTCATTGCTCGGGAAGCCTAACCAGTGGAAATTGTTTGTATGTTTCTCTGAGACTCGGCGCTCAGTTGTTAGAAATCTGAGGCCCCAAAATCATTATTCTGCCTCACTTTACTGAAGAAGTAAATGAGGCCATTTTTAATCCAATCTGTCAATTTTTATGTTGATTTTCTAGGGAGTTACCTACAGGAGTGTTAGCAAAGAATGGGGGAATAATGAGTTGCTCGAACATTTTTCTCCCTGAAAAACTGAAAATTCAGTGTCAGGTTCTTCAGGTTTTTTTTGGAGGAGTAGGAGGGAGGGCGGGGGACGAAGATGAATTCAGGATGAAAGCTATTTCTTTATTTCGTGGAAAACCCATGTTTAAATTAAAGTAAATTAGGTTAAAAACCAAGATAGACTTTTGCAAGTTATTATTTTTGATTAAAAACAATACCTCAGGGAACCAAATGTTTTTTCACCGAAACAAACGATGTAATGTCTTAGATGACAAAAAACGGGAATAACTTTTAAAACTATCATAAAAATATTTTATTGAACATCAATTACATCAACTCCACGTCAAATGAAACCCATTAATGCCCTTGGAATTGCATTAGGATCACTATTTGATGAGGACTTTGAATTTGAAAGTAGCTTCGTAAAGTGCATGACCAAAATCCCAAGTGCACAGATTGCCATAAGTAGCAATTACATTGTAACAATATTGCAATTCCACTGAGTGTTGTGTATGTTGCCTAGCTCCTATTTGAAGGGGTCCCGTTTATTGAAACTTGTTGCAATTTTTCAATGCATTGCATATTGCCTATCTTTCTGACACATGGAACTCATTTTGTTGATTGTTTAAAATCAGCATAAATCGACTAAATGATGTAAAAATGTTGCAATTTAATGGTAAAAAAATTACAATTGTATTGAAATCAAACTGCAATTTAATTTCAATATTTTCGTTGCACTGTGCTACTTGGGATGCGTAGTACCCGTGGCGCTGTACTCTTCAGTAGCTCTTTCTGAGGTTCACTTTCTTTGATGAAGCTTTGAGGGAAAGGAGGGGATGCTCTTCGCACGGGGGTGGATTTAAGGATTTTTTTACTCTGAAAAATTAACCCTCTATGACAATATAAAATGTTGAAATTCAATGTCCGTGACCCCCAAAAATCGCCCTTCAGCTACCGTTTCAAAACACCGAAGTCGTAAGGTAGTTGCAACTGAGAAGGAGAAGTTCTAGAGGCAAAACAGTATACTTTTTTCTTTGAAGGGAAAAATAGCATACATATCTAAAGTAAACAAGGGAAAGTGGGTAAAATTAAATTTTAGCAATAAAATTCATAAAAAAATTCACTTCATTCAAATTCACTTTCATAACAAAACAAATCACTTTCAACCAAGTTTCCTCAGAACTCCCTTGAGGGACCTCAGTACCTCCCTCACGAAAATCTCGAGATTGACTCAACGAAAT
This sequence comes from Bemisia tabaci, assembly GCF_918797505.1. Lineage (NCBI taxonomy): Eukaryota > Metazoa > Arthropoda > Insecta > Hemiptera > Aleyrodidae > Bemisia > Bemisia tabaci. Next base: position 56,192,546 of record NC_092797.1, read on the forward strand.
TCACTTGAGGAAATTTGGAGGTGACTCGAAGCGCGTTTCGAGTCGAGGAAATTTCGAGTCGCGTCTTAAAATACCGTCAATTCTCGAGGACACTCGAAAAGCGTACTCAAGGAAATCTCGAGTCGAGGAAGTTTCGAGTAACGTCTTAAAATTCCGGCCTTAGACCCATAAAAGTGGGTACCTAAAGAATCGTCATGTTACCGTGTCCACGGGTTTTTACAGTTTTGTAACATTCCTAGTGATCTTAAAGAGAAATTACGGAAAATACGACTAAACTGCCCGTCATGACCATCTTTAACAACAGATTTCTCGCTTACCCGGCCGCGGATTGTAATGGAGCCTATATAAAGGGCACTCCGTGAAGATGTGAGGATTTCATTTTGCCTCATAAAAAAGCGCTTTATCTCACGGATAATCCAGCATCCGCTTACATCCTTCAAAATTTTAGCTATAATTTTTGAATTTAGAAAAAAACCAGTAATATAATGGTTCAACGCCATTGGTTCATTCTGTTCAGGTTCGTCCGAGTTTCGGGAACGAAATTCCTGTCGTCGTTATCAACCTCCATCTACTGTATTTATTTGTGAATAATGAACAGATGTACTTTAAAAGTTCAATTCATTTTGGATCCTAACTAATATTACACACTTATATTATTACGCCCACTTTTATCCCGATACACTACTTCATTGGTTTCTTAAAAATCTCAAGTATTTCTGGTCGGTCGTTGCCAACCTCTTTAACTAGTTGTGAATAGATTTACCTAATTTGGATAAGAGTTTAATTCTTTGTAGATGCTAACTACTATATTTACATACTCATATAATTACGTCTCACGTGTTCTACTGGAGCCCGATATACTATAACCTTAGTTTCTCTTAAAATTTTCAAGTGGTATCTTTATTTTATTGAACGAAAATGTGACAATTTTTAAGTGAGGTTATGTCGTCATGTTTATGTCAGTACCTGACCTAAGCGATAGATGTAATTCAGGTAAATTACGTTAACGAAATTACACCGAAATTTTGCCAAACTCTAAAGAGGAAGCAGCATTTACATCACAGAATGCATGCTCGTGACTAAAGTCTAAAAATTACTGGAATATGAGCCTCGGCCTTCACATGCGACTGTCACTGAACTTCGACCAAAATTTATTCGCTCTATATCTTGCCATCAACCTATGTGCTCTGGAGTGATTATGCTTCTCTGAAGTGTATGTTATTTACATTAAGAACATGTTTCCTTCATGATTTATCTTGGAATCCTCCTATCTCTTCTACCGTTCTTGTTACGCGTGGCTTGCGAACCTGAGTATGTGAGGCACAATTCCATCCCTTTTCGGAACAGTTCAATCATAGGTCAACTTAATGTCACATAATCAAAGGTCTTTGACTGTGAGCATTTGCTCAAATTGGTTTCTTCTGAGTCGCTTTGATTTTGCGTCAGGAGTTGTTAGAAACTTCATTTTGCCCAACAATGTATAACAAGGTCTTTAATGAAAGGTATGTACCCGTTTTATTCTCATAATTTCATAAGTTGATGATAAAAATACAATGAAGGCTTCATTTTCTTGCATAAATTGCTGTGTGAAATGGGTGCGTCCTTCCCTCCTCTATTTAAAAGAGTAACAGAATGTATCGCCCATCTGTTTAGAGGACTTCAGTATTAAGATACGTAGGTACGTGTTCCTGTCTAGTTCCATTGCAATAAGTGTGATTGTGTTAATCAAGGCTAAATACAATTAGACCCCATGGTATCAATGTAATCATAAATGCCTCTCCACTCTTACCAACTAGGTGCGGCATATCCTCCGATCAAGCGATGGAGATTGCCGTCTCAGTAGGTATGAGGGTGAGCCTACGAACCCAGGTATGGTGACCGTAAGTACCGCTTTGGCCTCTCACATTCAGATAAGCCTTTTTTTCTAATGAACTCATGCCAATACTTAGATCTCCAGACTTATTTACTGCATTAAGAACACATAAGATAATAAATTAAATAGGTCAAGTCAGTTGTCAATCTTTATACCAAGTGCAGGTACCAACATAATTTTTTGTCATTGGGTGGACAAAGGACACTAGCTGCAATGCAGCGATTCATAGATTCAATTGTTCCCAACCGATCCGTGATTTGGCATCACTCCTTTGGATAAAAAGATCACGATATTTCCATTATTATTAATTAAAAACATCATTTAATTTGACAACAGTTCTGTGTGCGTTTCCCACTGTCTGAAGTTCAGTAAAAATAAGGACTCAATTGTGGTGGCCACATTCTTCTAGAGTACCTGTATAGCGAGAGTATGGACAGATGTGAAACTCCGAAAATCCATCAGGCCTTCACCGATGCTTCTGCGAATAAAGTTAGGGCCCAGAAATGCAGCCAACCTATGAATTTCAATTATCCAGAAAGATTTACTAATACTATTGTTACGAACCGTCGTTTATTAAGCACGTGTTTGACTCCGTTTTTGCATAAATTTACTCAATTTTCCGGAAGAACGCTCATTTATGTACATTCTTGGGCATCTCGGTTAGAATTGGAACCTGCAGACTGGCAGTGAAATTTTGTGCGTTGGAAGTTGGTTAGAAGGGTGGCTGCACTTTTGGGCCCTAAGCCCTCCATGAAGCGATCTGTCCATACTCTCGCTATACAGGTACTCTACATTCTTCATGATGCAGTTAGAGTTACTTCTCAACCAATGAACACCTGCAGATTCGTTTCGAAATCAGCATTGGTGCGCTCTCTCGCGGCTAACGCCGAAACCCTAGTTTTCACTTTCACTTTTCTCCACCAGTAGCGCTGTGTGAACCCGACGGCACTTATCATCATTGTGGCTTATGGAGAAATCAAGAACTACTTGTGTTTTTTCGACATTTTTAATTCAATCATCATTCATTTTTGCAAATTTTGCTGCAAACGGGTAGTTAAAGCCATAGTGAATCCATTAATGTATCATACTCTTGAATAATATTCCAAAAAGGAAGTAAATTGAGACTTAAACCAAGTGTGAACCGACAAGCATTTCTTATCACGGCGGCTTACGGGAAAAGCAACGACTGCTTGTGTTTTTTCGACATTTTTTAAGTCAATCGATATTAATTTGTGTAAATTTTGCTATAAATAGATGGTCAAAGCCATAATAAATCCATTCATGTATGTTACTCCTGGATTTTATTCATATAGGGATTTAATTTCTGACTTATACAAAGTGTGAACCAAACCGGCATTCTAACATGGTGGCTTATGGAGAAATCAACAACACTGCTTGTGTTTTTTCGACGCTTCGGTTTTGCTAGTTCTTCGTACAGCCAGACCTTTAGGTACTTATTCACCCAAAAACGACCTGATATAAACTACAAAAACCCTCAAAAACATTTTTCGGGCAAAAAATCCGGTCGAGGAAATTGACGTGTCACTTCCTTTTCAAGTATAAGATAGGCAAAAACCTTTGATGAATTCCCAAGGTCCACTAAGACTAATAATCATCAAAAAGTTCAAAAAAAAAAAAAATAAATCCCTTGCCAAAAATAAATAAAAAAAAACCGATTTTGAGATAAATCCCTCGAATGAACTTGAAATCACAAAATCGGTCGAGGATGTCAACTAAAACTTTTCCCCCTTTAATTATGAGCTCCGCAAGAAGCGTGACTCGCTTGTACCTTTTCATACACGAGCCGCACGAATTCATCTCTTCTTCTCTCCTCTCCTTCCGTCCATGGACAGAGGTCCAAAATTTTTCGGATTTACTGACGCGACCGGCTGCGGCTCGGTGCGTAAACATGGGTGGATTATACTAAGATCACACATAAGTCAGAGAGAAACACGTACAACCTGTCGACTTAAGTGGGGCTCATTCCGTGAAGGGACTCAACTCCTCCACTATAACAATTCCACTAATAATTTTGCGATTCAGAAATCCCCTCACTTGTCCGGACCTAACGTGTCTGTCGAAATGTCATCCAATGGTACAGATGTATTTTATACTTAACTGATAGAGTGTAAGAACAATTATTACTTACAACCTACCTACCGTCCAAAGCAAATGGTAAGCTCCCTTAAAAAAAAAATCCATGTTTCAGATGAATCATGTTTCGAAAAAGTCTAACATGTGGTTATGGAAAAATGGGTCGACTGGTGAAATTGCAACCGACTTGAAGCCGACATCAGGGATGATAAGAAGGCACCGATTCACTGAGAGCATCGAGCCGCAGCCGGTCGCGTCAGTAAATCCGAAAAATTTTGGACCTCTGTCCATGGACGGAAGGAGAGGAGAGAAGAAGAGATGAATTCGTGCGGCTCGTGTATGAAAAGGTACAAGCGAGTCACGCTTCTTGCGGAGCTCATAATTAAAGGGGGAAAAGTTTTAGTTGACATCCTCGACCGATTTTGTGATTTCAAGTTCATTCGAGGGATTTATCTCAAAATCGGTTTTTTTTTATTTATTTTTGGCAAGGGATTTATTTTTTTTTTTTTTTGAACTTTTTGATGATTATTAGTCTTAGTGGACCTTGGGAATTCATCAAAGGTTTTTGCCTATCTTATACTTGAAAAGGAAGTGACACGTCAATTTCCTCGACCGGATTTTTTTGCCCGAAAAATGTTTTTGAGGGTTTGGCGTATGGCGTATAATTTGGCGTATTATTTAGAGTCGTAGAACCATCCAAAAAAGTTATGTAGTAGAAAATAAAACATGTAGCACGGTGCGGTGTACAAGGTGACCAGGCTCGCACGAAAGGAAAATATTCAAAATGATGATAATAGTATATAATCGGTCTGTGAAGAAAGATCTTTTTTAGCTGGTTTTCTTTCATGTGGAATAGGATAATGATGGCTTCTTTGAATTGTTTAAGAATGTTATGTTGATAGGAAAAAAATGGTAATAACTCAGCTAACTTGCTGGCTTTATCTGGGTGTTTTTTTTTTTTTTTTTTTTTTTTTTTTAGTAGTAGGTAATTTGTATAGTGTCTGTGCTCCCAGCATGTGTTTCCGAAAATTTCTCTCACCCAAGCTGCATTTCGATGCACCTGTGAGAAAAGCAAGTACGTGCAAAGGGGAATAAACCACAGAAAAGCCGTTCTGCGATCTCTTAGTTTTTGACCATAGTTCCTCTTGATTGAAGACGCTGTAATTTTTGGGATTTACAAACCAACCCGCAGGTTTTGAGATAAAATTGGCTTGTCCAGCATTGTTGTTATAAGTAAGTACCATCGTTCTATGGTCGCTGAGATTTTCTTTATCTAGAATGTTCATCGAGACTTTTCCGTAAATGTCCTCTGTTGTAAAGATAATGTCAATCACGGATTTTCCTCTGTGTCCCCAGCACAAACGTCGGTGTAAAATTATGTGGGTCGTTTACGCAGAAAAGGTTGTTACTTAGCATCCAGTCTTCCACTATCTTGCCTTTTCCATTCGTGTCGATGTCTCCCCAACAAGTGGATCTACTGTTGAAATCTCCCGAGATAATGGTTTTACTCTGGGTTTCTTTCAACAGTTTCTCCATCTTCAATAATGACATTTCCAGTCCTTTATCCCCGTCCTTGGTGTTTAAGTAACAACAGATAATAGTTACATCTTGCCATTTAAATGATAGAATAGGTTGCTGGTAAAGGTATATCTTAGAGACGTTGAACCATGTTAAACAGGTGTAATAGAAAATAAAAGCACAGTGCGGTACAAGGAGATCAGGCTTGCATGATAGAAAATTGCACGGAAAGAAGTGAACTCAGGAGTTACTTTTGAGACGGCAAGGGCCAACTTATGAGGAAAATTTCTGGGGGGGGGGGGGGGGGCAGATGACTATAGCGGTGAACTGGAGATTGCAGGTAGAATCCAGTATTTTCCTATGAAAATATTTTTATACTGATAATTTTACCTTGCTTTCCCCTGATCACGTTGAATTTTAGATATAGACGATAGCTATTTTGATCTCAAACTTAGTGATAAACTTAGTGAGCTTTGCTCAAATAAGAACTTTGTTCATTATTTTTTCAATCGTCTTATTATCAAAACGACAATTTAGAACATTTTCAAATTTGTTTATTATTTTTCTGGCTAAACCTACATAACATCTTTTAACTGGCAGCGACCTACCCTCATATCGGGCCGAACTATCTCTTGTGAGATACACGAAGCCTTTATGAGGTTGGTGACTGTCGGTTAAAGTTTTGTATCTGTTTGCAGATTTTTTATCTCCACGAGACACACACAAAAAAGACCGAGGCAGTCTGTAAATTTCTATGTATCTTTCATAACTATTGTAAGTTTATAATTGAAAAAAAGTCGAAACCATAGTGAGCGTATTTTTATTTTCGATTGTATCAACAGGTTTTTTTTTTTGTAAAAAAAAAAAAAAATTGTATCCCTCCTCTTATCTATCAAACTAGGTTTTATACCCTTCGCTTTCTTCCTAGTTATTTTCGTGTACGCAGTTTATTTAAATTATACAGTCTTTACTAACGTAATATCCTAAAACTTTAATGTAGAAAAACTTTCAATCTCCAAACTCATATTTATAACTTTTTAAACTAAAAGTAGTAGCTGTAAATAATTTTTATAGTGTAACTTTACTTGTTATGACCAAATTGTTAAATTTGTTTTCATAATAAAATGATTTATAAATAATTGTAGCATAATGATAGATGAATTCTAATTCATTACTTCGGTTTACATTTTATTCTGTTATGCAGTTATCTACGTCTTCAATGAAGATTACATTGCATACCTAAAACAAAACAAAACAAAAAAAAATAAAATAAAACAAAAAACCGTGAGAGATCGACACGAGTCGACCGATAATGATGAGATGGAAACCCATGAATTGATAGACAAACCTGTGAATCGATCGACAAATCCGCAAATCGATCTACAAACCCTTCAATCGATCGGGAAACCCGAGAATCGATGGAATCGGTGTCGATCGAATCACGTTGATCAGTTCACGCCTTTTGTTTTTCGATCGATTCATGTCACCAGATTTTTTTCGGTCGAATCACGTTGGTCGATTCATATTTTGGTTTTCGGAGCGATTCATGTCGATCGAATCCAAATCCAAACCCTCAAAATAAGTGAGTTCAGCTATCGAGTAGAATGAATCTCTGAATCACTCAGCTTCTGCGTCCACCTGCCCCTGCCCCCCCCCCCCCCCCCCCGCACAATGGATCGAGTCGATACGAGAGGTCGTACATGACATTTTTGACTAAAACTGCCAATTTTGATGTTTATTTCGTCATAAGTTTTAAATTTAAAGGGATGCTTCAAGAAGAAAATTGTAGGAGGCAAGCAATGGAAGCACTTTTAGAGCCTCAAAGTTGTGTACAAACGGATTTATAGGCGTTGAAAGTTTGGAAATTTTGTCGAAGCTCTCCTATTGACTGGATGCACTGTGCGGGGGCGCGGTGGTGGAGGGAAGCCGGCATTCCGAGGCCTCGCGGTGGCGGTGCTGATGCCACGGCCACGGTTCATTCAGTTCAGTCGTCGTCGCTGCCGGTGTGTCTTGTCCGCGCGCCGCTTCCCGTGTTTCTCGTCTTACCAAAGGAGTTTCCCTCGACGGAGCTTTCCGGTGTTTCTGTGCCGCGGTCGTCATGAGCCATTAGCCCGTGTTTCTGTGTGTGATTGTGTTTCTTTACCGAGGATTTTCCCGAAATGGTAAGCTTCCAAACCTTCCGACTCATCCGATACTATAGAGGGAAGGAGCCAAGTCTTCCCACCTCTGCGTTGACTGGTCGTCAGGACTAGCCCCGAGTAGCATTTTTCAACGGGAGAATTGCAATCTATTGCGGTTTTAGGTATGTCTTAGGAATCGCACACCGGAAAATAAAGTTCGGTCGCACGAACTGAAATTCGGTGTTCTGTATCATTCCGACTAATTCGGTTCGTCATGCTGAACTTTCGGTTTTCAAGTATCCGAACTTGTGCGGTACAGTAAACCGAGGAACAAAGTTTGGTCATGTGTATGTGCTGAATGTTCGGTTAGACGAAGCGAAATAAGTTCAGTTTGACAAACCAAAAGTTCATTTTGACAAACCGAAAGTTCAGTTTGACAAACCGAATATTTGGGATGACATGGAGCACCGAACGTTCGGTTCACGTGACCGAATTTTTTTTTCAGGGAGAACCGTCAATTTTTGAGAGATTCCACTCGATTCTATAGCAATGAAATCAAGATTTGTATTTTTTTCATCTTTCTTGTCGTTGAAATCGCTATTTTTTCGTGATGATATCGCGATTCCAGCCCAATTTTGTGCGATTTGTTTACTGATTAGTATTATTGAATTTCAGGATTGCTAACTTATTGCAATAAGTCTTGTTCAGATATTATTGGCATACTTAAAAAGGCGTTGATTAAATTGCAATAATCAACCGATAGAATTGCAACCTCTCCCTATCATTGCCTCTCGGGGCACGGTCTATATTCATGTCTTTTGTCCAACAAGAAACATATTTTTGACTACCAGAGCTTGAATGCAGTTTGAGAGGAGGTCAAGAAAGATAGTGTGGGATAATAGCCATTTTAAGTCTTCCTTTTCAGAGGAGGAACCTCCCAATCCTCCCGTCACCTCCAGCCATGGCAGTATCTATGGCTGCAGCAGAAAAATTCGTATCTCAAAATGCGATGTTGTACTAAGGCTACCCTTTTGCATCATTTTTTAAATGTAAACCAACCAACAGTTTCTCGTGAAATTTTCTTTGAATTCTATTTTCACTCATTTCAAAAAAACAAATCTCATAAAGTCGCACGGAAAAATTTGATTAGATTTTCTTGAAGTAATTAATACATGATTTGAGATTTTTAAAACATTTTGAGTACTGCATTCTTGGCATTTACCCATCGAATCCCTGTGAAATTTACTGTGCAAAGGACGGAGAGTGCATAGTGGCTGTTTGAAAAATCCGCTTGAAAAGTTTCTATTTCAGCGAAAAACTGTAGGTACCTAGAACTGGTGAATCGTAGCGACGATTCTTGTCTTATGGCATCACTATTTTACCTCCATTTAAATGTATTTACACCAATCGATTCTAGATGAGACAGGTTGCCTCACGAGAATCTATATTTGTGATGAATTAAAACGGAAAAAGAACAGTTACCAAACCGCCAAAATCATTGTTGGTAAATCAGGAGATTGTGAATAATCTGAATTTAGTAGAAACTACTATAAAAAGACGCCGAAAAATTTTCACTGCTGAAAGAAACCGCGGAAAATCCAAAATCGAGAACTGATCTAAAATTATCTGTAATCAACAAACGTCAGGCCTCTCCTGTGGCAAGAGATTGTCGATCTAATGCCAGGTAAAATAGGGAGGGAGGGGGTGCTTGGATATGTGCCAAGCTTAAAAAGCCGCTAAGCTAGGTATTATTGTATCATGTTTATTGTTATTTTTATTTCCGTCGTAAGCTGTCATACGTGCCCGCTTCGGTGACGAGGTGAAGAGGGAGACCAATAAGGAAAGAAAAAAAAACATTCAGAGTGTAACTCTTATTTAAGTGGCCGGATGAAGGGGGTGGGACTATGGCAACAGAATTTCCCCAGATTAATGGGCGGATTTTACCATTCGCGCTTAATTGAACACCTTCCATATGACCTCGTTGAAAAGTTTTCTGGGAAACCCTCGCAAAGGTGCAGATTACAGATTACGTTAGCGAGTAATCGGTTGATTATCAACAACTATACCACCGTGCTAAGGAAGAACGCCGTATGAACATTCGAGAGTTGCCAAATTCCCCCGATAAAACATGTATTTTTGACAACATTCTTGCACATTTTACTTTAAAATTTTCATGTATTTTAGATTACATTGCGTGCAAAATTTTCTGAAAATTTTGGAAAAAAATATCCACAATTTTCGCTGTAAATTCGATTTTTATTGAAGAAAATTTGGCAACGTCTGGAGGCTCATACGGCGTTCTTCCTTAGGACGACAAAATAGCGTAACAAGTGGGGTTGCCGACTTTCGCAATGTTGCGAATTTTTACCGAGGATTCACCAAATGGGATATTAGTTTTTACGAGAATCAGCGTTATTGTCAGTACTGCCCATCACAGAGGAACGCACACCTTTTGTTTCGCGGCTCAATTGGACGCATTTAAATCGGAAGTCCATCCGGGCGTAAGCCACGCCATGCATGCATTTTTACGGATCTCAAGGCTCATGTCAGGAAGGATTTAGCTCCTTTTGATTTAAATGCGTCCAATTATTCTGCGTTGCAAGCATTTTCATGAGTTGTTTAATTTGAAATCCAATAGAATCTATGCAACAGTCGTAAGGAGGAACGCCGCAAGTGCATTCGGCGTTGCCAAATTTGTATGTAATTAAATTCCTACTTTGAGGAAAACTTGGATTTGTTCAGGCATGTTTACTCTTAATCTAATCCATAATCCTGAAAAGAAGTCGGTCCGAGGGTTGTTTAAGAGGTTGGCCGAATTTTTCTTTAATTCTGTCTGAAGTGAATGCAAGTGAAAAGTGGTAGAAGCAAGGAAGGTTTTACTAAAAGTCATCGAAAAACTTAGTGCAACTATTTCCACAAAATCGGAGAGTGATTAGGTATACGTTAGGACTGGCTTTCAGTGCCACGATTTCACTATGCTTACTAGAAATTGTTCAATGCGGACAGTCAGTAAAAATTTTCTAAATCTGTTGATGTGCTTAAAAATTATCGCGAAGAGAAACGCAAAAATCACAAGAAATATGATTAGCAATTGCGGGATGTTATGGTCTCTAAGCTGAACCTCACCTTCGGCATTAATTGAACGTTCGTCTTTAGCCCGATTTTTGCACATTGTGTCTGACTTTGGAATATCATTAGAAGGCATATAGTCTCAGGAAATCGAAGGACAGAATCGCAGAATGAAATTTGAAATAATTGTTTTTAAAGGCTCTTGTATGTCTCTTTGACTGCAAACTTCAAACTATTAATTCCAGTTAGGTTCAGTCAAATCAGGTATTTTGAATGTTTTGGACTGTAACTCGCATTAGCAACGAAACTTTCGACGTAAACACGCAAGCAGTTGTGTTGCGTAACTGAAATCCGCGCATATCAGCAGTTTCTCTATATTTGGCCTCTTTTCGGGAATTTCAAGCTCCGATCGACTGAAAATCCGAGACTTCAAAGATATTAATGAGTCTGTTCGTGTGAGATGTCACGTCTCCAAACAGCGCGCCATGTCGGGCGTAAGTACCCAAATAATCGCTTAGTTACGTGCTAAATTTGGCAACTCGGTCACCGCCCGACACGTCTTAGAATTGCAAATTATGCGGAAAATTCGTCGATGCTACAGAAATTAGAGAGCCGTTAGCACGAGGCTTGCTTATCAAGGAGGTCGCATTGCTTTTTAGCTATAGTTTACACGGTGTTATTTTCTCCTCATAATCAAAAACAGACTCCCGTTTTTTTCATTTTTCAGCCTCTGAACGGTGCGTCTACTAGATTAAACAAAAATTGCTAATCCATCCTACGGCCTTATAATTGTTTTTAACTCCACCATGCTGAGATATGGAATTTTAGAATACCCTCACTCGCGTCTTACAAGTCTGCATCCAAAAAATGTGTCATTCCTGCGAGACTTCCTCCCTTCATAGAATAACAAAAAATATACAGATTGGCTTTTTTTTATTGTATTTTAAATTGAGATTATCAACATTTTTTTAAGAAAAATCGACGCAAAAATCCGTTACGTTACACAATGCCGAATCACAAGCTTCTCTTCTTCATTTTCGATCATGCTGTCGTGCTAAGAAAAATCACCGAATAAGCCTTCAGACTTTGCTGTATTTTATTCGTAAAATATGAGTTTTCAGGGAGACTTCCTTATATTTTCCTCTCAATTTTTCAGAGAATTCCATCCACAATTTAATCCACAGTGGCTGAAAATTTCAAGGAAAAGTATTCTTGAATCTCATCAAAATGAATGTTTCATAGGCAGGGGGAAGTATGGCAACATCTGATTTTTCATACATCGTTTTTTCCTCAGCACGGTAGTATGACTGTGAAGTTATTTTTGGATAACATCTAACCTGCGTGGCGCGAGTCTACCATTTTTTAACCTTCTCTGCTTGCTCAACGCATTGGCCATTTTCCTATCCGTTCGTTAAAGTCTCCGACCATGTCTATAGTTTGCCTTGAGAAATCTGAATTTTTGCGCATACTAAAGATCAAACGTCATCATGATTTTCAAATATCAAAACTACGGAAACGAGAAGGTGAAGTTGGAACTTCAAAATTTCTCTCAAGAAAAATCAACGTTGCCATTTTGTATTTTATACGAGACCGGTCACTTAGCAAAACTTTTCCGACAGTTTGATGTTTGCTTTCTCTCTCTGAATTTTCACCTAAAGTGCCTACACGGGAAGAGTACAGACATGTCAGTAATTTTGAGGTTAATTTGTTATCCTGTCTATAGATGGCTGTAGGTTCCTCTCTTGGAATATAAGCCAATAAACCATCAGAAGAAGAAGAAGAATTTTGAGGTTAGGCCATGGAGCATTACGACCCGTCGTTTGGTTACATGTTTTATACCGGAAAATGTGGCAGCTACCTAATGTATTCCTTGTGTTTTTCCCTGTTTCCTAATGTCTTCCTTCGTACGGCAGCAGAGGCGTCCATGGTCAATACTGGTCATGACTTACCGTACATGTTTCATACCGGAAAATTTGGCAGGTTTCTAATGCATAAACGGCGTTCTTCCTTCGCATGGCAGCAGAGACGCCACTTGTTATGACTTGAGCAGAAGTTTTTCAGAGCCCGATGGATCCATGATTAAGATCCTCTCCTCGAGTGGCGCGGTCTCCGAGCGGGGGCTCAACTCGGAAGCCGGAAGGGCTCACGAGGCGTGGGTGAAATGCGCATCGGAAAAAGAGAGCTCATGCACAACGATGATGCAGATGCGGAGGGAAATCAAACGGAATGATGCCATGCCCTGTGCTCATGGTCGTTTGCAGTTTCCAAGCGTCGGCGGCGTCAAACGAGACAATGCACCCGCGACGCGACGGGAAAGTGAGTTCCCATGCCCCTTCCAAGTGTGAAGCGCGTAAGATGTGAAAAGTTCAAAAGCTCCTTCCGCCCGGGTCAGTGGCGTCGCGTGCTTTGCGATATATCCATTGATCTGACATTTAAACCTGTAGAAAAGGATCGATAAACAGGGTGTTCGTAACCAACACCTGAATAATCGATTCTTTACTATAGCTTCCAATGGGGAAATATCGATAATCGATTGTTCATGCGACTGGCCCGGGTCGGTCGGGTCGACCCCGTAACCCCTCCCCCTAACCCTCTGGGTCCTGCTCTGCCGTGCTAAGGAAGAACGCCGTATGAGCCATCAGGCGTTGCCAAATTCCCTCCGAAAAATGACGAATTTTAAGGAAAATTCGTGAATGTTTCTCCTCCGATTTTTCGGAGGATTTTGTTCAAAATTTTATCCGAAAAATCCTGAAAATTTCAAGGGAAAATATTCATGAGTTTCTTCAAAAATAGATAATTTCTGAGAGGAAATTTAGCAATATTCGAATGTTCATACGGCGTTTTTGCTTAGGGTGGTAGTGCTGTGTCGCGGATTGCCGGATGGCGTGCTTTGTCCAATTTCTATGACAGAGCCGCAGTGCTGGTCAAAGAGTCATGGTTTTTTCCATGATTTCGACTATGAAGTATCGCTAATGAAGCAGTGGGTTTGGAGCGACATGGTTTGGGTTTTTTTCGATTTTCACTTTTCAACGTTGTACATTTTTTTACGCCTGTATCTAGCACGCGAGTCGGTCCGCTGATGATGCCCCATTCGTCCCCAAAATGAATGGGTTTAAGAAATTTTGAAAAACTTACCTCACGTATATCTCGAACGACTATGGAAAACTGCCCTCTCAAATTGCATGTGAATATGTGGATGCCATTACTGCCAATTAAATAGGAATTTACTGGAAACCGAATGAATTTTTCCCTGCCTTCGTGTATCAATACGGTGTTCTTTCACTTCTTTCTCGCTCGGCAGAACAAGAGCAGCTACAAATATGTCTGCCAAAATTTAGACTCATGTTAAAGTAGAAAATACCTGATGATGTTTAAAACATCAATGACTGAGCAAACCTCCCTCTCTTCCCCAGAAAAAAAATTAGATCAGAAACTTCCAATCAAACGAACAAATAAACGACGGGCATCATCTAGGGACTTCATTTTAGAGAGGGCTTATAGGGTTCTTTTTGGAGCTCTTTTCCAAGGGCTTGTTCGCCCATTTTAAATCAATTTTAGGCCCTTATTTCGAGATTTTAATAAATTTAGCCCGCACAGAAAATTTTCCATATCTTCATAAATGTTGCCCTTCACTCCTTCCCCACCCTCCGAGGTTTTCCCAAATTGCGCCCATGAATAAACTTCCGTTAATCGCAACTAAAACGTGATACAGTCGTACTAATCGCTTCCACGGTGCCATTAAGTATTTTTTCAGCGTAACGAGAAACTGCCATGGTTCACTCACGATAACGAATCCTATTTTTCTGAGTATGGAAGCCATGCTGCATTGGCGAAGCGCAAATAATGGAGTATCGATATTTTCTCGTGTGAAGCTATGGTACAAAATCGATTATGAAGATGTTACTTGCGAACACCCCATTTATCGATACTTTTCTATAGGTTTAAATGGCAGATCAATCGATTTATCGCAAAATACGCTTCGCCACCGCCATGCGGCAACCGGCGAGTCACACCCGTAATTAGACCAAGTTCCGGACGGCTTAATTACAGGAAAAGTGATTCTTTTTTGTCTCAACTTCGACTCCATCTTACGTCGCTCGGTTCATCCGCGAGTTCTCCATGCCCGTTTTCATTGTTCTACGTCATCTCTCGAACTACGTGGGGAAAAAAGTCCATTGTCCTCAACAATAACAACGTATCTCCCAGTTGAAACTCCGTGCAGATATTTGATTTTTGCGTTGCTCAGCGGTTATACCTATACCCTCCCTCCCCTACGCTGCCTCATTACTCCTTCACAGCCGCATCAAGCAACTGCCACCTATCTTCATGTTGTTTTAATCAGGAGTTACGGGGTTTTGTCTTAGCATGTAAGCCCAGAGCTCGTTGCTTTCTGACGTGTTTGTTTGCCGGCGTCCCTGCCGGAAATGAGATTAACATAATGTAAGTTGGACGTATTTATGCTAAAAAGAACTATGTACATAGGGTTTGCGTATAAGATACTTCCTTTTAGCAAAAATACGTCCAATTGTGATACAAAGCGCAATTTTGTAACGTCGTCTGCGCGGGAACGGTGTGAAAATGCGGCTGAGATTGCGTTTGTTCCTTTTTCGAATCGATGAATAGTCGAGGTGTTCGCTCAGGAAGAAAGTTTGCCCGTGTGCAAGGAAAGTGCAATTCTGTGACGTAAAAGAGATCAATGCATTACGAGTGACTATATTGACCTCTACAGACAGGAACCAACGCACGATGGACCTCGTGACAATGATTAACCGAGATAGGTACCAGGAGACCTGATAAGTATTGAAATAGCATAGAACATAAAAAAATTATGAGGGGTCGTTTCTGAATTACGTTACGCTTTTTTGACACCCTCCCTCTCCCCCTTGTAACGCTTTTGAGAAGTAGGCCCCTATCCTGCGACACGTAAAAACAAAAAGACGTATAACGCTCCCCTAGACCCCCTCCCTTCTTAAAGCGTCACGTAAGTTAGGAACAACCCCTAAATAGAGGGTGAGCATATTGAAGTTTTTGCAAAATCAATTCGTGAATCATGCACGCGTTTGTGGTTTATATTGAAAATAGCCGCTTCAAAGTTCTCGTCCGAAATAAAACGAAAATCTATACGTACGTAAAATTGGCAGCGGAAAATAAACTTATTGTTTGGGAAATAACTGCAGAATTGGAATTGCTTAAATGTACTTCATCGCTTGAAAGAAGGCACTTGTATTTTTCCTTGGAAAAATTCAGCACGCCGGAAAATCACTTCTTCGTTACGCACACCGATATTATTTAGTTTCGTGTCATCTCACCAGCTCAGACCAACAAAGTCAAGATATTTTTAGTTGATAATGAAAAATTGTTAGCTTAAAAGACAGAATCAAGTTATTCTAACTTAATAGGGTCTTTACGAAGGAGCGTAAATGTGACGAGCATGTCTTACGAGGCGTCGAGTCCGAAAGAAGGTGCATAACATTAGCAAATGTTGGAGACAGACTCGAAACTTCAAACGACAAATTCTTTTGTTCCCGCTGGACATTTTTCGAGACGGATGACTAGCGCACTGCCCGTTGTAGGTTATGAGACTTTCTCTCGAGAACTGTCTATTCTTATGCTTTTTAAACGTGATTTCCTGTCAATGAAAGATTCATATGACCTATTTTTGTCACACTACTAGTGCGACATATTTTATTTGTCTGAATTGATCGCATATCACCCTGACATTAATTCACTTCCCAGCTTTATTGAAAGATACTTAGGTTCCTTGGCGAATGGGGTGTTAGATCATTTTAAAACCACGGAAAAACTTACTTAAGAGTTGAATTTGGAAATTTCAATCCGTTATAGTTATGCGTTCTATGCTACATTCTGAGAAAAATGAAGAAGAAAAAATCCATGCTCTGATCTTTGTTATGTAACCTCATTTGCAGCGCGCAGTAAGCGGCTCAGTAAAATTACCGAAAAACTAACCGTATAGTTATTGATCATCGCAATTAGAGGGAACTTCGACTCTAATTGAATACCTATTGAAGTTTTTGATTCTATAACCGAAGGTCTTTACTGCAGGTCTTGCGACGTGTATTTGGCTCGTGCAACTGGGAAAATTTGATTGCCCAAACCAAAAAAGGGTATTATATGGTGTACTGTGTGAGGCAAACTTCATTTTTCTCTGCGCCTAAGGGTATTTTTGATAATTTTACTTTTCTTCAAAAATTACTGTTCAAAGTTTGAAGTACTCCCCGGAGATACTTTCAAGTGATTGGAAGACGGTGAAACCACAACTCGGTCAAACTACTGATTACTGTATCGGTAGTTTTTATCGGTATAACTGTATATTTGGCGGATCTATCCAAAATATAAGCAATCTTTATTTCTGCGTGGGAAAACATATCCCAATCCTTTTTTTGAACACAAGTTTAAATCAACCAAGCCTTGTGCTTAGCGGTCTATTTTGAGCCTCTTTTCTGGATAACCTCAAAACAGAGCGTATAGCACTCAGAGCGCGTAATAACAAGCCACTCATAAAAATCTTAAGAGCGGGTCCCGTTAAGGTTGTGTGGTTTGAACGAGGCTCATCAAACGCCGCGAGATGCCCTCTCCTGTTTGGATTCAAATTGAAAATATGATAAACAGGCTCCAGGCCGTGTCCATGGAAACCCCGGCTGCCGGATAGTGCCGTTTTCATCACTGAAGCTCATCTCAAATTTGTTAAGGGAACATACCGATTCAGAAGGAGACATGAGCCCTGTTATGCATATATTCATAGTGGTATCAGGGCTCAAGTCACAACAAAGATAGTTAATTTTGATTTAAATACGTCCAATTTTCCCGTGAGCCCTGGCCAGAAGTGTAAAATGAAATTCCACGGAAATTTTTTTTTATGAATTTTCATTTTGCTGTAAGGAGGAATTTAATTTTCTAGAACAGTTAAACGATTTTTCAGGGGCTGCGTATGAACCCCGCAATAATTGTCCTGGGACTCATTAAGAAACTTCGAAATTTGACTAATGATATTTTTCTTTCTTCCTTTTTTTCAAATTTATGATTATACCGTTTATATGCATATCGTGGCGGATTAAGTCCATTTCAGAAGTTTTAGAACATTTCATGAAACTTCATCTCACAAAGGAGCATGAAATTTCGCACCGAAAAAAAAGTAATGTTGATTTAATATTCTAGATGGAAAAAAAGTGTGCGAGAACTTATAAAATGTAGAATTACCTGCCACAGCAGTTAGTTTTACAACTTGGCATTGCTAAAGTAACTGCTGCAGCGGATAATTCTGCATGTTGTTAGTTCTCGCACACTTTCCTTACATCTTCATCAGAATGTTAAATCAACTTCACCTTTTTTCCGGTGTGTATATACCTCTGGCCCTGACTCCACGTGTCTATGCGGCATATCGACGGTGAAACTACCAAACCACGTATCTCGGTTTGCGACGTCGCAGACTTCCTGTCATACTTTATTTTTTAAATGAAAAACTACTTAACATCCAGTCTTGAAAATTTCAGTGATTTTTCCTCTTTGTGCGGAGAAAATTCCGTGAAAATTTCAAGGAATGATATTGATTTGGTCTAATTCAAAAAAATAAAATGTGAGCGTAGATTTTTAAACACCGCAAACGAGATACGTGGTTTGGTAGTTTCACCGTCGATATACAGGTGAGAATTTGTGCCATGCTATGGGATAGAGTCGTGTCATTTGCAATTTCGAAGTCGAGTTTCCTTCAAAATTCGACTGATTGAATTCAAACGAATCGGCTTATTAAGATAGAACAGAAAAATCAATCTAATTTATATAATTTTTAATCAAGTTAAATTTTACGCACAATCTGGCATCAAACAGAAGGAAGACGAGAGGCACGCACCCGGCGAGCGACGACTACAGCGCTCCCTCGCGGCGGGGGACCCGAAAAACATGCGTCCTCGCGCCATTATTTCACGCCTAATTAATTAGGGATATGAATTATCGAAGGAATACGTTGTCTTGACGGGGTGCTCGAGGGTTGCCAAGCGGAAATATTTTTTTATTGATGGAGGGCTCCGCACGTAATGAGGGAGGCCCCGGGGACCTCCAGCCTCACCCTGTCTGCAACGCGGGTCAAAATCCGATGGGTGCTTTTCGTTCCACCTCCCAGCAAGAACAAAGTAATATTCAGAAAATGTGGGATAAGACGGAGGATTTCGGCCATCATGTTAGATAGTACGATAGGCTTTTGGCATCATGCTGCATAATCTTAATTGCCCTGTGATCATAGTATAATATGCTTGTGGGAGACTAAAGGAAAATGAGTATACATTACTATCTCATAAATTTCTGGAGATGGGTCGTGTAGCGGCATGCGGCATATTGATCAATATTTTAGACAAATCTGACAAAATTAATTTAGATTTTTCCGACACTGCAGAAGGTCGGGATGGGGTAGTACGAAATTTCGTAGAAGTAGATGTAGATAGATGCCGTAGATTTGAGATTTGTTTAACAAAGAGACTCATAATCAGAATTCGACGTTAAGAAAAATCAATGAGCGTGGAAAAATGAAGGAGAGCTAAAATAGACAAAATTTAAATGAGTTTAAATATGTTCTGAGGGCTCATTTTGTAAATCGATCCCAAACTAGAATGAGAGAATGTTTCTCTTTTTTTGGCGCATGCACTCCGCAGAATTTAATCCTACCGCATTAGGAATACCCGTCATGCCTTATATGTATCTATTCCTGCTTTCAAAACTTGAGGAATCGGTCGAATTTGTGATTCACCCAGGAAACTCAATCGCGGATCGAGGTCGCGTCTACGCAGGTAAATCTTGACGATCAGTTTTTGTGCTTCAATAAGTTAAAGGGAGCTACGTCCAAAAGGTGACTTAGGTCATGTTTATAATACCAAATTTCGTTTCATAAGCATGGATTTCGTTTCATAAACGAAGAGAAAAATCGTATTTGTCGCAAAGAAAAACCCCTTATGACTTTACTGCCGTGCTAAGAAAAAACGCGGCATTAGAATTCAAACAATAACAAATTTCCTCTCAGTAAATATTTATTCTTTATGAAAGTTATGCATATTTTTCATTAACATTTTTAGATACGTTCGATCAAATTACCAACAAAATGCTCAGAAAAATTCGAGGAAAAATATTCATCGATTTTCTTGAAAATTCATGTTTTATCAAAGGATAGGCAGCTTTTGAAGGCCCACACGGCGTTCTTACTCAGCTCAGCAGTATATCAATCTTGAGTTCCTAAGAAAGGATTCTCCCCTTGGAGCGACTTTTGTACACACAATTTGTAATTTTATCAATGAAAACGTTTCAAAAATAATGAAAGTGAGGGGCCTTATCTGGATCAAAATATGGATCGCGTGATATTGGCCACGGCTTTGACCACGAAAGCGCAAGATGCGGCCCAGATTTTACTTTTGGTTGGAACGCAATCTGAGCTCTGGGCTCTAAAAAGCTTTGACATCACGCGAGGTTGAAAAAGACAATAGCGTTGCCCTGAAAGCTTTATCGGATCGGGTTACCAGGCCTGGATTCGCATTGTTGAATCTGGAAGAAAGTGCCAGGAGAAGAAAGGACCCGTCGGGACCAGAGGGTGATATACTTCTCTTGAAAGTGAACTAAATGTCTCGTCGCGTGCTTTTTAATAAGTAATGGATAAATGTCCGCACAGCAAAAGTCACTACCGGAAAGGAATTTGAAGTGAAAGTTGGCCGAGGGAGAGAATTGCATCCATAGGTCGGGGTCTTGGATAGGAGCCTGGCGATTCCCTTACGCGTGTAATTTTTCTGAGCAAGTTTTTCGGTAACATGCATATTGCATGGAGCGAATATTTTCAATTTAGATATCCGCGCACTTCGTCGTTTTCCTATGAAGGAAAGTAACTCAATTTTGAGGTTGCAAAACTGACTTAATCAATTCCATTTTTTATAAGAATACACCCAGGTAATTTTCGTCCAAACTTTTTCTGATTTTTGCGTGAGATCAGAGGAAATATCATCAAAAGCTTCAGTAAAAAATGTCCAAGAAATACCTCGTAAAAATGCGATATGGGAGCGGAAATTTGGCAACATTGAAGTGTAGTTACGTTCTTTCGTGGTGGTATTGGATCTTGATTTTAAAAGTCCCCTCCCAAGTTCAGAGGAAGCTCTCATCAAAATTGAGACTGTAATGGAATCATCCTGCAACCCTGTTCTAAGAAAGACACCATCTTCGTGATCCAATCAAACGCTCTATGCAGAGACAGGGCTCAGAGTATTAGAAACGTTACCTACATTGATTACGAGCTAAAAATTACCATCTGGGAGTGCCGAAGTTGTCGTGCAGCATCGTAATCCATGCTTATATATTCCGTTTTACCTATATTTGTATGTAAAGTTTCATCCAGAATAAAGTTACCATCTCCTATATGAGCTCAGACTATTGCCTCTATTGTGTTCTCACTTTCACAGCTTTTTTGGAGCTTGAATGTTGATTGTAAAGGAAATTATTGGCATCTTCTTCATTTTTGCAAAACTGTACATTGGATACTAGCAAGCTGAGGAAAAACATCGTTGATGAATTTTTAAATGTTGCAAATTTCCCCTAATAACTAATTTATTTTATAAGAAGGTTATGCGCATTTTCCCTTGACATTTTCAGATATTTTAAATCAAATTGCGAACAAAATCGTCTGAAAACTTGAAAGAAAAATACACACGATCCTCCCAATATATTCGTATTTTATCAAAGAATATTTAGCAACCCTTCTTGAACGACCCTAGCTATAAAGTTCATCATTTCCTCCATTAGTCAACAAGCATCTGTTTTAACCAACACGATCTCGTTTATCTTGTTTGTCTATCGTCCAGAGGCCTATCCAGCAAGTTGGCGGCACTAGTTTTCCTTCATTTAAATCTTTGTTGAACAATCGATTCTTGTCAGACGACTGCGCTCCCAAGAATCGATATATTTCCATTGGTGTAAAAGAAGAGAAAACAATGTTGCCAGTTTGCTGGATCCGCCAATGTTGTCACTTTGCCGATAAATGTCAATAATCAGCCTGCTGGAGTTCCATTGAGGGAGCGAGGACAAGGAGAAATGCATTGACGAGGGCCCCTTTCGGATCCGATGGACGAGCTTTTGGGGAGCATTGACGGATGTGATATTTCTCGAGGGGCGGAGAGGAGGAGACTGAGTGACCCAGATCGTGGTGGGTTCATCGACTCGAGTTGGGACTGGGAGCCCGAGTGAGACGCCAGCGCAGACGCCGGAAGAAGAGCCCGCGGATCCCCCAGCCCCCCTTTGCTCCCCCCTTTGCCCCCCACCTGCCCCCGGGGCCCCGTGGCCTCCTGCCCAGGGCGGGCCCGTTCGGTGACACTCCGCACCACTGGACAACTCTAATGATACAGGGCTGCCGATCCTTGCTTTGCATTGGATTCAAAAGCTCTGTTGCGCACAGCAGGCTCGTTACTGAAATTAAGCGAATTTTCGCGATCGAATATCATTCATCAAACGAATTGATCAGTGCTGAGTGATGCTGGTGATCGGTGTAAGCAGGAGCCAATCAGAGTTCATTTTTTTTATAAATGAAATTAATAAGAAAATACGAAACACTATCACAGCCAATTGCAAAAACAGCTGACTTGAATTGACAAAACACAAGAACAGAGAGAAATGACGAAAAAACAATTCTGGTGAAGGTTGAAGTTTCTGACATCGATTGCAATAATTCAAAAATCGAATTCAAGTCCCGAGGTGCATTCGAATTTTCAAATTGATATGGATTTCAACGGTCTTCCGTGAGATCAACGAAGAAGTCGAATATCATGTGAAAAAAATGCACAATCGTCGAATATCATTCTTCTTCTTCTTCTTCTTCTGCCTTCTGACTAGGGCCGTGACCCTGTTTGTCTAGCCTCTAAAACAGTAATATGATGCCGATGAGAGAGATCACTTAATTCTCCGGGGATGAAAGGCAGCTCTGTGCCCATCTCTTGGGCGGTCGTCCGGGTTGCCTTTGGCTATGAGGTCGTCCTACCATACAAATCTTGGCAAGCCTTTCCCCGTCCATCCTCTCAACATGTTCCGACCACATTTTCCGGCGCATCTTGGTCCATTTGGCAATATCTTGAATTTGGCACTCTTCGCGAATTGACTCGTTGGTCTGCCTATCTCGGAGCGTAAAGCCTGCTATTTTCCTCAGGACTTTCATTTCTACGGTCCGCAACTGTTGTTTAGTGCGCTTCGTGTCCGCTCGGGTCTCCGCAGCGTAAGTCAGCACAGGTCTTACAACCGTTTTATAAACTCGAACTTTGCTCTCTTTAGCCATGTACTTATTCCTCCAAACCATTTCATTTAGGCATCCGGCTACTCTAGTTGCCTTGATTGTCTGACTCCGCACCTCGGTCCCTAAATCCTTCACACTCGTTATTAAAGCGCCCAAGTACTTAAACTGCATTACTTGTTCAACTACGGTACCGTCCACGACTAGCTTACATCGTATTGGATTTTTGCTGATGACCATACTTTTTGTTTTTTTAGCCGACACTTTCATGTTGAATACCTCTGCAGCCAGGTTGAAGGAATGGAGCATTCTTTGCAGATCATCCTCGGAGCTTGCTACTAAAACAGCATCGTCTGCATAACAGATTATATTGATATTCGAATTGCCTAGCCGATAGCCTCTCTTAAATCTAACTGCATCGATTAGCTTATTCATTAACAAATTGAATAGAAAAGAGCTGAGGGAGTCCCCTTGTCTTACTCCTCTGTTTACAATGACTACATCAGAGGTTCCCTCCCTGGTGACTATCCGTGTCTTGGTGTTCGAGTTCAAGTCGGCAACTATCTCGATGAGACACCTGGGAACATTCCGCTCGTTAAGTATCCTCAAGACATCTGTTCTCCGTACGCGGTCGAATGCCTTCTCCAAATCCACAAAACATAAAAATAAAGGCTTGTTGAACTCGATGGATTTCTCTGCCAATTGTCGTACCATGAATATGGCATCGTTGGTGCCTCTGTTTTTCCTAAACCCTTGCTGTTCCTCGGCCATATGCACAATCTGCTCCAAAATATCTTTGAGAACGGATGTAAATAGCTTGGAGCACGTGTTTAGGAGCGTAATACCGCGATAATTTTCAGGTACAAATTTGTCACCTTTCTTGAAGATGGGAATTGTGAAACTATCCTTCCAGTCTTCCGGCATTTTCTTTTCTTCCAAAATTTTTTGGAACAGACGATGCATCCACACAGCTAGGACTTTTCCACCATATTTAACGAATTCATTTCCGATGCCATCTGGTCCAGGGGATTTTCTGAGCTTTAATCTGTGAATGGCTTTGGTCACCATCTCCAATGACACGGTCACATTATCTTCGTTCTGGTAATCAATCCTCTCTTGGATGTCGTCATCTGCATCTTTGTACAGTTCAGTAAAATAAGTGTGCCATTCTTCTTTCCGAATGTGATGGGCCTGCCTAAATTCACAGATTTCTTTCCGCTGATTTCGAAGAGCATTCCACATTTTCCGTTGCGCACCATAAAAGTCATGCTCCATTCCTTTGGTGTAACTTTCCCAATAGCCTTCTTTAATTTTCCTAATTCTCTGGTTCATCGAATTGCGGACCCTTTTGTACTTTTCATATTCTTCTGGAGTGGGATTAGATTTATACTGTAAAAATGCTTCCTTCTTAGACCTTGCAGCATCTCTGACTTCATCACAAAACCAGGGTGTCCGGGTATCTGTGCGATTTCTGTTTACTTTTCGCCATCCTACTGCCTCACCAGCTGCTTCCAGCACCTTCGATTTTACATGCCGCCACAGCTCATTTGCTGTCAAATCTTCATCTGGCACACTCTCCAACTTGCCATGCAGCCTGGAGCGATAGAAGCTCCTGATGCTGGGGTCGGACATCTTTTCAACACAAAGTTTTTCGAAAATCACCGGTTGCTGTTTTCGCTGACTGAAATCGATTCTTAGTTCGCATAACACTAAGCCGTGCTGAGTACCAGCATCTGCGGATGACAAGGTGCGAACATCTAGGATCTGCTGTGGATGTACATGCCGATTACTGATGATGAAATCAATCATCGATGCTTGGCCTCTCCGATTGGTCCAGGTAATTTTCTGTTGTAACGGGTGATCAAAAAACGTGTTATTAATCCTCAATTCATTTATGGCGCAAAACTCAATGAGTTCCTCACCGCTGTCATTCAAGGTGGGCTCATTGAATCTATTTTTGATCCCAGGTACAACATTATTCCCAACACGAGCATTCCAGTCACCCATCATGACTAACTTTTCCCGAGCTGGTATTGTGTCGATGACTTTTTGTAAAGACTCATAAAACGTATCTCGCTCTGGCTTCCCTCTACTCGTATCTGGCGCGTAAATTGATATCAGATTTAATTTTTCTCGGCCTAAGTAGATGATAACTTTTAGGATCCTTTCGCTTATATAATCGATATCAATGATATTATCAATGAGGTTCTTATGAACCAACATTCCAACGCCGGCGTGTGCTCTTTCACTCTTGTCGACGCCTTTATATATGAGCAGGTAGTTGCCCCTCATTACACTTCCAGCTCCTTTCCTCTTGGTCTCACTCAGCGCACAGATGTCGATCTTCTTTCCATCCAATTCAATAATAACTTCTTGCTCCTTATTTGTTAATGATGTCACATTCCAAGACGCAATTCTCAATTTTTGAGCCGCTTTTGTCCATTTGTCCGTTATCCTTAAATCTTTGGGTCGAAAGTCCTTTCTATTCTGATACCGAGGCTTTTTATTTCTCCTATGAGCAAAAACGGGTCTTTTTACCGGAGGCAGGTTGCTAGCCTTACCTCCGAACCCTCCTCCTTAGCCCGGGCTTGGGACCGGCAGTACCGTCGAGGAGACGGCACAGGCGGAGTTATATCATTATCAAATATTCAAATATATATCATTATCAAATATCATTCAACAGTGAATAACATTCGATCGCAAAAATTCGGTTATTGGTAGACAAAGTGACAGACACAGAGAAAATGGAGTGATTCTATTGGTCCAAGTGGGTGACTGCAATGGAGGAAAGAAGTGAGTAACAGACTAGAAGACGCAAAATCCACCGGACCTGAATCAGTCTATAACTACATTGCACGCCACCTACTTACCTTTTGTTCTTTTGTTTACTTTTTATTTATTTTTTATCCACGAGAAAACTGAGTTACTTCCTACCTAGAGATTGTGAAAAAAATATTCTTTAAACACACTCTCAAAATTCATAGTAAGTTTCACAGGGGTGCAAATTGTTCTCGACCGCACAGTCGCGACCAAATTTTGAAAGTGCTCTAAAAATTGTAGAAGCTGAGGGAATTCTTTTCTTTTCTTTTTCCGTACATGGTTTTCCAGATTTTCAACTCTCGTCGCAAGATACAGCTTGGCACACATCCTAAGCTTATCGAAAAATTTAACAAAATGTTGATCACCGCAATGTTTTTTTTGCGAAAACACGACGCGTTGCAGGAAATGACGGTGGTCAAGGACAATTTGTATCTCTGAGGTTTCATCCGTTTCGTTACTCAACCTGAGAGAGTATTTGGCAACGTGAAATGGAGCTAAGCAGATTCCAGTTACCATTATCGTATCGCCTCTGACTAGAGGACGTATCTAAACATCCCCACGAGCCCTGTTTCTCGTTTAACTTCTTGCTTCCCCCGGCTCATGTGAAAAAATGATGCTCTTGTGTTTTGCGATACATCGATTGATCTTTCATTTAAGCCCATGGAAAAGGACCGATAAACAGGGTGTTCGAACCGAACACCTTCAAAATCGATTCTGTACCATAGGTTTAAATGACATAACAATCGATGTATCGCAATTCATGCCACGCCACTGCTCTTCACATCGCGAAAATGTGGCAAGATTCGCGCGCGGGATATTCGAAACGGATCTTCGGCAAATTCATCAACTCCCTGTGAGCGGCAACGAGGAAATGGAAATGGAAATGGAAATGGAAACGGAATGGCTCAAGTGCAAGTAAAGCAGGTTGATAGTCCAGTGGCGTCAAGCGAAGCCGCATTGCCGCACCGTCTTTCAATAGACAATGCAGTGGCGGGGCGTGCTGTGCGATCCATCGATTTATCTGTCATTTAAACCTATGGAAAAGGATCGATATCAGGGCCGGATTAAGGGGGTGGCCACATGGGTTGCGGCCCATGGCGGCAAATCTAAAGGGCGGCAAAAATTTGCAATTTTTCAAAGTGTTGGTATAAAAAAAATCGAATTTATAAAAAAAAATTACAAACGAGAAAAGGCGACAAAATCTCTCATTTCCTGAGAGTATAGTAATTTCTAATTTTGTCGTCTCTTAGTGATACAAGAGACAGCACCTTCAATAAGTCGAGTTAAGAGAGACCAAACACGCAATTTTGCCTGGAACGGCGCGGCGCAACTCAGAGAGAAATGATAACGAGGACTTGAGATGAAAAGGAGAAGCCCTCGGCGCGGCGACCAGCATGTAACACATATTATCGCCTACAAGACTGCAAGAATACTTCACGCATTGCATCAAAGACAGTGCGGTCATTGCGGTCAGCGTGAAACGGATAGCGCCTACAAGAAAGCATGGATACTTCACGCATTGCGCCAAACACAGTGCCGTCAGCGTGAAACGCATGACTCCTACAAGACTGCGTGAATACTTCACGCATTGCGTCCAACACGGTGCGGTTTGCGCGGCGCGGCGGCGGAAGTTAAAATCATTAAACCACATTCATGTTTGTTCTTTCATATTTTTTTCGTTCATTTCTTCTGAATGGAAGGCCTTGTCCAAACAGAGATAGGTTTACAAAACTTAACTTTTGCTAGTAGTGTAAACGGGGCTTTCGCAAAAAATGTGTTCAACACGAGTAAACGCGTCTTATGCACCCTTCCCCCGCTGGCACGTTCATTTGATGGTTTTTATCGAGTTTCAAAACGAACGAGAAGGGAGCGGCAAAATATAGGCGGCCCGCCATGGGCGGCAAACAGGTGAATCCGGCCCTGATCGATGTACAGGGTGTTCGCAACGAATACCTTAGTAATCGATTCTTTACCATAGCTTCAAATGGAGAATATCGATAATAATCGATCATTCACGCCACGCCACTCAAACAATTCCACTGATACGAGGACTGAGAACGAACTTTGCGACCCTAATTGAACCGATTATTTTCCAAATCACGCAAGCGCGCCAATTTGTATTTTGGTGGGAGGTTTTTTTTTTTTCTTCTCTGGTTTCTCTGGTGTAATCAATCATGTTGGTGTTGGTATGATTTCAAAATAGCCCTCTAAGAGAACATACATTTTTTGGAATTCGAAGATTGTCAACAAAGCTAATAAAAAGGTTTTTCGCGTATTCGTGATGTCGGTGCTTACGTGATTTGGAAAATAATCGGCTCGATTCAAGTCGTGTCTTCTCTGACGTGAAGACGGTTCTTCAATTCAACGTGAGCTGTAAAAAACATGTAGTCACACAAACGACAGGATTCAGGTCAAAATGTAGATATATCCTTCCTCTGGAGAAGCGAGGTATAACACCTTGTCGATGGTGAACCTGAAAAATTGCGTACCTCGGTTTGCGGCGTCGTAGACTTCCTGCCATACTTCATTTTCTCCGTGAAAAACTACCGAACGTCATTTCTCGAAAACTTCGGTAATTTCTATTCTCAGTGTGATAAATTTTCCGCGAAAATTTGAAGCCATCTTGTTGTTTGGGTATTTTGTGTACGAAATAAAGTGCAAGTAGAGATTTTAAAACACTGCGGCCGAGGTACGCATTTTGCAGTTTCACCGTCGATGTTCAATTCTTAACTGTTATTCAAATGGATTAAGTAAACGACACATTTAAATTTTCAGATGAGTGCTATCGTGCATCAATTGTGTTGCCTTTCGGAGCTCATATGTCCTAAATTAGCTGTGTTTCGTTTGCTGTACTGGAGGTTAACGTTGTGAGTTGACGTTGACGTCGAAGCGTCCTCCTTTGACGTACGGTGGGAGTCGCCAGCCCGATGGATTCCTCCGCATCGTTGCCTGGCAATCGTCCACCAACATGAGCGCTCCATTGGACAAGGTCAAAATTAAATCGGTTTCTGTTGGACGGACGTGAGTCCAAAACTCATGAGCCTTGTTTTTCGTTGATCACGCAGGACGCCAGGGCTCATGAGTTTTTGAACGTATGCCCGTCTAGCAGAAACCGATTCAATTCTATCGGGTTAAATCGAGGTTCGCAAAATCGCAACATTAGATTCGGTCGTCTTTATCGGGACTCAGATTTTTATTTCGAGGGTTTGACTTCACTCCAGCCCAAGGGGTGATACATCGGTTCTGCGTGTTACATAAGCTGCTATTTACAAATAGACTTCATCATGCAATTCGGAATTGCTATTCCTAGCTCATCCGTAAAAACACGTATGTACATCAGGAGACTAATGTAACATAAGTTGTCTCTGAACTGAGCTGGATATTGTTATGTTGTTTTCGAATTTCAAAATGCAGTCTATATTTACGATGCTGGATACATGTTGGGCTTTTATGACGAGAAGACTCGGAAATTTCAATGAGAGTATTTTGAGTCATGCAGGCTATAAGATCTGAACGAATAGAAAAAATTGCCGTTTCGTCGCTCTCAATTTATTTCAAGTGTCAAATGGCGTGAGAACCGAGTTTTTGAATCGTCGAAATCCAGACGATTCGAAGCACTCACCTATATTCAGGAAGGCTACGATCTGCAACGAGGGATGCACTTAAGTGCTTCGAGTATACGCTGCGCTCTCTCTTCCTTCAAATGTGCGAGGTCTAGAGTTGCCAAACCGATTGTCATCATTCGCTTGTTTCCGTAGAGTTGTGCGAGACGCTGAGAATTTTGTGCTCAGATTGTTTAATTGGACGCATTCCTGTCAAACGAACTATGTGCATTATGCCATGAACCCCGTTATGCATATATTCTTATGGGTCGCGGGTCTCATGTCTTAATGCACATAGTTCCGTCAAGGTCGGACTGGCTCGCATCTGAGGGCGTAGAACCTTGGCTGGTTAAAGGGGCGTAATGTGATATTTCCTGGTAGGTCATTTCCTACGTGGAGAGGGGTTCAGAAAATTTTGGCAAATCAGCACAAGTTTACGCTATTTTCAGGTTCAAAGTTTATTGATCGCACGGAGTAAAAATTGCAAAATTGAATGTAAAGCACAGCATTGAGAGCTCACGGTTCGCGTCATCGCGCCTTCAATTGTTCAGATGCAGCACGGACGTCCATCAAGTACGAATAGTTGTATCTCTGCGCCGTCGTTAACGCGCATCCTTTCCTTCCCTCTTTTTCCACATTGTGTTTGTTTCCGTGTGTCTTATTCGTAATGGTGCTTCAAGCACTACGTGAGTAATACAGCCGAAGGTAGGAGAGATGTCTTCAGGCCTTTTTTAAACTTTTCTTCCGAATCAGAGCGACGCTTCATTGACAGCATTTAGCAGAGCATTGAGAGCTCACGGTTCGCTTTCATCGCGCCTTCAATTTTTCAGATGCAGCACGGACGTCCATCAAGTACGAATAGTTGTATCTCTGCGCCGTCGTTAACGCGCATCCTTTCCCTCGCTTTATTACCATATTGTGTTTGTTTGCGTTTGTCTTATTTGTAATGTTGCTTCAAACTATAGCAGAGCATTACGAGTTCACGACTCACGGCATCGCGTCTTACATTTTTCATATGCAATGTGGACATCCATCTTGCGCGAATAGTTGTATCGCGTTTAAATTTTAGATGTGTCTTACTTTTGAATTTCGAGATAAATTAAGGTTAAGATTGCCCGAGCTATGCTATGGTATGTCCAAATCAACAGTCATTTGAAAAGGAGGAAATATGTTTAAAGGTCTCTTAAGAGGTCTAACTCTCTCCTCTTCCGTTCATTTAAGAAATTTTTCTCACATATTCTCGGTCGTAATTTTTTTTTTCTCATTATTTTGTTATCTGTAAGAGGGGCGCGTTTTCGGCGCGGAAAGGGGGCGTATCTGCCAATGGCAGATTGGCCTTATGGCCAGTCAGAGCCTAAGTTCCGTTCGATAGAATTACGTCCAATTTACGTTAGATTGACAAAAAAATCGACTATCCGTCAAAAACGTTCGGTTGGTTTCGATTTTCAAAATATTGACAGAGTCAGCATTTATTGTTAGTTGAAGAGTATCCATGCGAAATTTCATTCTTTGTATGCGCACCACGCATCAATGTACCAATTGACAACATGATCTTTATTTAATAAGGCGGATTTAATGACAATCCCTTACCAATGGTTACAAAAAATTGGATTTTAACCTCGAAACCCCGACACCTGGCGCGGCGAGAGTTCCCCAATGCTTCCTTACGAAACATTTTTGCTGGATTTTTCCCCCTTTTTATGGTAGAGTTAATCATCAAACATATTCTATGACTTGTGAAAATGACCCGTTTTTACTCGTCTTGTGTTTTTTGCTCACCCGACAACCATGTCAGAGGCGAGTGCTCAACTTTGTTAGGAGAGGTTAGGTCAGGATTATTGGATATTGGTTACGGTAGCTGAGCGCCACGAAAGAAAGAAACCAAGCAGAACTCTACAAGAACTGGCAGGATAGATAACGGCTTTAAAAGAAAGACTGGAGAATACACGGACGGAACGGGTTGTTTTTTAAGGAGAACAAGCTCACATACAGATGAGCTTCAAAATGCTACTGTTTCAATGTATACGGCAGAGCTCGACTGAGTTTGGACTTAATCCCTTTTGGAAACAGTTCATCCACATCATGCGTCAGAGAGATTGTAGGTCGTAAGGGTTCGTGTAGATGAGGCATTGCAATAAAATTGCACCGAATTAATCCTAGATTCCGGTGAGATGCGGTTCGTGTCTTCTGCTGGGAAACCTTTGACTTGAAAGTTGACTAAAAATTCCTGTAAGCATTGAAGTATGCAAAAAAAGTTTACATCAGAACTGAGTGATTCAATTTTCGTTGGCGTTGATTTTCATTTCATAAATTGAGAAAGTCATTAAATAGATGCTGAAACCACGTATCTCGATCGCGGAGCTTTAAAACCTTTGCTTTGACTTTATTTTGTGAGAAAGAAACTAGGGCAATTTTATTATTCTCGCTAAGAATTTTCCAACTGAAGGCGATAAATTATTACAGGTCTTACAACATAAATGTTGAAAAAATCGTCGCAAAGTAAACACACACACACACACACCTTCAAACTGAAGAAAATATGCGTCTCTCAGTAGAATAAGCTAAAAGTATATGTTATCTCAGCATTTTTAATTTCATCTAATATCAATCATACCTATTCCTGCGCAAGAATTAAAATGTTGTTTGCCAGTTGGTTTATTATCATATTATCTTCATGTAGCTATATTGAATCTTCCGAAATAAACTTAAATAATTGCTCTTTTCGGAACGGAACAGGATTTCATGTTCCCACCATATGTCCTTAAAATAAATGCTTTCCTTTATACATTTTGCAGCAGATTATAATATATCATCGCCCAACATGGGGACAAAACCGATGAACTCTATCACGCGTGTGACGTTAGAACTAAGCTAAGCATTTTCTTTTGTTTTGAAGTGTGGCACATTGTCGTCTTTGAGATTCCATTCGTCGTTCCTCTTGATTAAAGGCGTATCTCAATTGCCACGTGAGCCCCTGAAAGCATGGTGTCATATAGACAATAGGGCTCACGTTGAAATGAAGATGCATCCTTACGTCAGGAGAGCGACGAACTGTTTCCCGGCAGCTCCACTGCTCTAAGAGGATTTTATTTTAATCCATTCAAAACTTCGCTTATAACAACGCCTCGCGTGTACGTACATAAATATTCATAGGCGTCACAGAATTGTGCTGGTATGTGATGTATTCTCTAAGAGAAGCTCCAACCATCGTGTAAGTATTGAAAAAAGCACGTCATTTGAAACTTTGTTTACAAACACACAAATTATTTTCCTTTATTCTCGGTGGCGTCCGCATTGTTATGATATATTCTTAAATCCTATTATCTCTAACTTTCTACGATAAAGATTTTGTTCCTTTTGTTTCATATTCAACTACGACTCATCCAGCCTTTACAAGCATTTTTCTCTGAAAATTTTCCCGTGTTTTACATATATTAAAGGAACTTAAAATCTAAAATTTCATAGAGCATGTGATGACAATACAAAGGGTATCCCAGGATAAGGGCACCAAAATGCCCCTCCTCACGGATTTTGAATTTAATGGTCTAAACCCCTTCAGGAGGTCCTAAAAACATGGTTTTGGGCAATTTTAACCTCCTGACCCCAACCACCCCCCCTCCAGCCCCGAAAAACCCATTTTTCGGGGAATTTTGGGGTATTTTCACGTTTTATTTCATATCTCCCGCGTTTTTCAATGAAAATGCACCAAAATTTCACCAAATGTACATCAGGGCAATCACATTCTTGGGTAAAAAAATCAAATTTATCGAAATATATTTAGACTCCGAAAAAAATTCGTGAAAATCGTAAATTTTCAATTTTTTTCAGATTTTAGCGGTTTTAAAAAAAATGAGGACACATACATTTTTTTTTATTGCCTTAAAATGTAGGTAATATACCCAGTTGTTACCAAAAAAAATTTCAAGCCTTCACGCGTGGTGCGTCCCACCGAAAAAATAGTTTTTTTGGCGCCAAAACGGTCAAAATGGCTCTTTTGGCAACGGTTTACTCGCACGCTATCAAGATAGTAACACTAAAATCTCTAATTTTTGGTTTCAATGTTTCAAGAAGCATGCCCTAGTATCGTCAAAAAAGGTTTCAAGTCGATCGAGTCCTTACGCCCCACGTAAAGTACCGGTATTTGGCGCCAAAATGGTCAACATTCCTATTTCAGAAGAGGTTACTCGCCGTAGGGTGGCCCTTATTTTTGACTTTACGGAATTTAAAGTGCAGAGCCCTGCAAATGGTTTCATTTGATGAGAAAATAACTGGGGAAAAATAACAATGGAGAAAAAATATTTTAAAACGCGCCTCAAAGAGCCTAGAGTTCCGAGCGTGGCCTTGAAACCTTTTTTGACGATACTAGGGCATGCTTCTTGAAACATTGAAACCAAAAATTAGAGATTTTAGTGTTACTATCTTGATAGCGTGCGAGTAAACCGTTGCCAAAAGAGCCATTTTGACCGTTTTGGCGCCAAAAAAACTATTTTTTCGGTGGGACGCACCACGCGTGAAGGCTTGAAATTTTTTTTGGTAACAACTGGGTATATTACCTACATTTTAAGGCAATAAAAAAAAATGTATGTGTCCTCATTTTTTTTAAAACCGCTAAAATCTGAAAAAAATTGAAAATTTACGATTTTCACGAATTTTTTTCGGAGTCTAAATATATTTCGATAAATTTGATTTTTTTACCCAAGAATGTGATTGCCCTGATGTACATTTGGTGAAATTTTGGTGCATTTTCATTGAAAAACGCGGGAGATATGAAATAAAACGTGAAAATACCCCAAAATTCCCCGAAAAATGGGTTTTTCGGGGCTGGAGGGGGGGTGGTTGGGGTCAGGAGGTTAAAATTGCTCCAAAACCATGTTTTTAGGACCTCCTGAAGGGGTTTAGACCATTAAATTCAAAATCCGTGAGGAGGGGCATTTTGACTGCTTAACCGGGATACCCTTTGCGATTGTTTTCATGCCCGCAGTATTAAATAGATGATTTCACGAGTATGATCATCTAAGGAAAGAATCCGAGTTCCAAAGTTCAAGTCCCAATGTAAGTTATCACATGGAGAAAAAAATTGCTGATTCAGCAATTCAATTGCTAAAAACAGTGAGTGCAATGTTTCAACGCAGATTTTACAACAAAAAAATGCTACTTAACCACCCCCGTGGTTAAATTAGTTTACAATGTGGTTAAAGTAGCATTTTTTTTGTTGTAAAATCTGCGTTGAAACATTGCACTCACTGTTTTTAGCAATTGAATTGTTGAATCAGCAACTTTTTTTTTCCGTGCACCATTGGCCGGAAAATAATAATGACAATTTCAAGTGTGATTCTCTCTTGCGAGTTTTCAGTATGTGCCCTTTTTTCTGCTGGTTTATTGGCTTATATGAGGACCTACCGTCATCTACGAACGGTATTTCATTGTCAATAGACATCAAGGGATTGGCACATCCGTGCTCCTGCCTTTTCAAATTTGCAGGGCTTAAGGCCGAATAGAGTCTGGTTCTGCAGATCCACTCGTCAGTTCCGTGAAAATTTGACGCCTTTACCGGGACTCGAACCCGGGACCTATTGAGCCCTTTTTTTGGCTGACTTACCTACTAGGTGGATGATAAGCTTTGGATAGCGTAATGGGCCAAACAACTTTGCCGAATTTCGGTGCGTTTACAAAGCAAAATACCTTACACCTGCTCAGATGTTAAAAAAATGTGCGACAACTCTTGGATGTTGTCATTAACACTCTGGTGTTAAAGTAACATCCTAATATATTACTTTAACATCCTAGAATGTTATTTTTACATCCTAGAATGTTACTTTCGTCGTTACTTTGTCGCACATTTTTTTAAATTTTATTTTTTTCGGTGGAGCAACACCTCAGTTTCTTTGAACCCGGTTGATAGACGTATGAACTTGGAAGCTGAGACTGGAGGAGGCACACCTGTTGGGTGGATTTCTGAAGCACAAAGGACCGATCAGAAGTTGGGACTGATGACGTCCGTGCTATGATTTACACCCTCTCGAAGTCTGGATGTCTCGGCCGAGGGACTTGAACGCCCGAGTAGCACTGCAGCGACGCCTTGTATGGGAAACAAGCCGCCCGGGCGCCCGCTGCCGCCCGCCCACCTAAATCAGCTTATAAATAACCAAGCCCGCCCGGGCCCCCCTCGACCAATCCGGAAACGCCTTTCGTTCGCCTCACACTTGCCGGATCGCCAAACTCATAGAGTAAACTCATGATAAGCCAGTAAACCATCAGAAAAAAGAAAGAAAAAAACTGATAGAGAATTTGCAGGTGTCTAAGATTTGATGAATTTCGTGTTTAAGTGGAAACTACTGTGTGAACTGAAGACGAGGATACCCATGGTTCATGAATTGAACAATTATACAAAATTATCTAATCTGCTAAAATACATGTATTTAAATGCGGGAAATGCCGCCAGATGACGTTACTAGGTGGTGCATTTCTCATTTTTAAATGTATTTTTATACTATTTCCCATATCAGAAAAAAATTATAAAAAATACTGTGAAATCAGCTCTCTAAGCACTTTCAGATGAAGCTATTAAAAATTTGCAAGCAAATTCTCCATTATCCAACTTTTTAAAGAGGAATATGAAGCATATCGATGATTTAAGTGCGGAACCTCGTACCTCCATTGCGGTGTCAAGTCTCCCGCTCCAATTTCATTTTTTCGAGGAAAAATCAAGCAATCTTCACAGCTTGAAATGTATGCAAACGATTCTGCTAACGTATAAGAAAAATCAAGGAAGTTTTTAAGGAGATCACATCGACTTGTTTTCCGAAGACAAAATAAAGAGTAATAGGGAGTCTGCAACACACCAAGCGGAGATGCATGGTTTTGCAGCTTGGCCATCGATATTGTATTATGAAGAGCGACTCCTAACGGGGCTGAGATGAAAGCACGGCCAAAGTTTTTTTTAGGCAGCAGCCACAGAATAAGAATACATTTTTAGAGTATACAATTCGGGGGTCCGGGGGAGGAAGTTCGAACAATCAACTTCTAGATTCTCTAGATCTAATTTTACATCACCCTGTATTCCCTTCGTGCGCGTGCTGGAAAGACCATGAGACACGGAGACAAGTGCGTTAGAGCTAAGATTGAAATGAGGGGCGTGAGTGTATTTTATTCATTTTAAAACCCCGCTTTTGAAATCCAAAAAAAAACCCGGTGATTTTTCATCGGAGCCTGGCAGCCTGGACAGGCATCTCGAATCGGGCCCTCTGAACGCGGTGCCGATGCCGGCATCAGTCATGCTGACACTCGGCACAGCCGCCATTCAATCCACAGACAATGCTGCCGTGCTAAGGAAAAACGCCGTATGAGCCTTCAGACACTCCCATATCGCCTTCAATAAAAACTTAAATTACTCGGGAAATCGTTAATATTTACCTGCAATTTTTTCAGACAATTTTGCTCGCAATTACATCTAAAACGTCTACAAATTTCAAGGATAAATACGCATTATGTTCTTTAAAAATGCACGTTTTATCCGAGGCAATTTGGCACCTCTCAAATGTTCATACGGCGTTCTTGCTTAGCACGGCAGAATGGATCCAGTCTTAGATACCTCTTTCTCTCCTACCCGCCGAGGATAAATCGAGCAAGTTGAGCTTTTTTCACGGCGGATCCGAAATCTTCGGCCGCGGCACACGTACTGTGCTCGGTGGGGATCATCTTAGAGATTTTTGGACGAGGCAGACTTGGAGTCTCCTTATCGGAGGTACCGGGCTGTTGGGACATCTCGGAATCCAAGCGGTCAGAATGACGATCAATCAGTAACTTCAGTCTTAGTCTTTGATAAATTGCACTACATTTTGCGTGTGATAGCAATGAGAGCCGTAGCTAACTCCCAAATTTTCTAAATCGAGTTTTTTTTTAAAAATTCGTCTAATTTCTTTTAGGTGAAATCGCCGAAACAGCTAAAACAGCACGATTTGTCTGTATGTCGTCAATTTTTCTACACGTGAGAAAGCCGTAAGCGTGCAATATATGGAGCGGTATCTCTAAGTAAAATGGCGCTCTTTTCAGGTAAATCTAAACCTGAAAAGTTGTTTTATCAAGCTGTAGGATATTGCGAATTTGATCGTTTCATACAGATGTATGAAATTGCCTGAATGCCGGAACACTCATTCAGTTGTTTCTGATGAAAATATGTTTACAATTGTAATTATATGGTTTTTTAAATAGTACGTGTTCTAATCAGTTTTTTTTTGCTGCACAAACACCTCCTAAAATTAATTTAAAATAGAACCAATTAGAGAAGCCATTATAGAACCAAAAATAGAACCAACATTGCAGCAAAATCCTTTCGATATCTTGGCATTAATCTATATAGGTTGACGATTCGTTTTATCGGAGTCCACTTAGCGGCGGTGGATCAGCGGCCCCTCAAAGGTGCTTCAATGCGTGGAAGATGGGAGGGGGGGGTGAAAGGGTCCTCCCGCGAGGCGATCAACTTAGGCGGTACTCGTTACCAAAAAAGTGGGTGCGAGCAGGAGGCATTGTGATGGTAAGCGCGGCGCTGATTGGGGCCGATCGCCGATACAATCGCAACAATCTCAGAGCATTCGAACCGCTCTCGCTGGACTTGAGAGCGCCGACATTTGAATCGAACTGAATGAAAAACCAGACGTATCTAGTTCCTCGTGAGCCCTATGATTCATGAAAACGGATCGCAAACCAGGGTTGTTCGAGGAATGAATATACGAGGTTTTAACGTGGACTGTTTCTTTTGAAGGCTTGCTTCAAGCAGCCAGGTCTCGCGCGTTGAACGATTTCCACCGTGATACAACAGGGTTGCAGGTGGGAGGTTAAACCGGAGAAACAGCGAGAAATTAGGCGAAATTCAGGTGAGAGATTTGTTTTATTTTATGTGTTTTTAATGCGAGAATCGGACCGAGTTGTTACCTGGTACTAGTTACATGGATTAAAGACTTTTTTAAGAGTCCGCACAGCTATCTTCTCTACAATGGGAAAGTTACTTTTGGAAATCATCGCTTAGATTCGCCTTATGATGACTCGGGACCAAAAAGTTAAGCAGTTGTTCAGCAATCCTAACTTAATTTGCGAAAACTTGCGTAGCAAAGTTTTTACTTCAACATTCGTCCGACATCGTTGGGTGAATTTTATTTTATTCTTAGCTCAACAAGTTGTCCATCAACCATCATCACGTGAAAAATAGTGTTGACCTCCGAATTAACTCAAAAGTTTAAAAAATACGAAAAACTTTAATGTACCTCTGTCAGTATCTTCTTTAACGCAAATTCAGTCTTACAAAAAGTGCAAGAACTTTGATACGAAATTGATCGCTCACCTGTTGATTTTTCTATCCACGCGTTAAAGTCTCTCAGTGACTAATTGTTGCATGGGTGGATTCAGACGTGTATTAAAAAGATTATTTCGAAATGCTGAGCATGCGGATATATTGGTTGCTTTCTAGTGCTGAATCTAAAAATAACATCAGTTTTCCCCCACACTCGCCTCTTCCACAGAAAATTGAGATTTCCTCAAAAACGGGATTTTCATAAGAAGAAAATTCAATTTTTGGGAAACGACTTTGCGAGTAGCGACACTGACCCATTAGATTGCTCAGGTTCTTAGTGCGGTCTTGGGAATATTGATTGTCAAAGTGCAAAACCACGCATCTCCGTTTGCGACGTCGCAGACTTCCTGCCATACTTCATATTTTCTTCGGATAATTGGACCGCGTCAAGCAGAAAGGAACCAAGCCACACCATCTGTTGTCAAATTAAATTGCACAATATATTTTACACGAAAACGGTTGTGCGGATTTTTGTGAAATTTCAGTGAATTTTTTGCATAGCACGGAGCGAATTCCTTAAAATTTTCAAAGGAATCCGCACAAACGTTCTCTTGTAAAAATTAAATTTCCCAGTCAAATGCGGCAATATCTGATGTGGCTTCGTTCCTCTCTGCCAAACGGGGTCCAACTAGTCAATGTATTTTCTTGAAAACTACCTTGATTTTTCCTCTCTGTCAGCAGAATATTCCGTATGAGCTTCAAGCTATAAAGTTGGCTTGTTTCTCCGTAAGTAAACGAAGTAGGTGTGGAACTTTTAAAAAATCACAACGGAGGTATGTGATTTTACACTTTGGCCACCTATATACCTATCGTCTCTGTTCTCTAGGAGGAAAGCTAGCAGTGGCATGGCGTGAACTGCGATGTATCGATTGTTCTGCCATTTAAACCTATGGTAAAGAATCAATTATTAAGGTGTTGGCTGCGAGCACCTTGTTTTCCATAGGTTCAAATGGCATAACAATCGATATATCGCAAGAGATGAAGCAACGGCAACCCATGCACGGATACACCAGTATGACGCGAACGCCGAGTGCCTGGGGCTCTTACGCTTGGTTATTTCGTACCTCTCGGCCTGACCGTAGCCTTGCTTGAGTGGCCGGCCAGCTAGCTCCCGGAGGATGGGTTTGCGGAAGAGGGGGAGGGGGGGGGGGGCACCACTGCAGCGTGTTGTACAGGTCATTGACTCCCTCTTGGAGTGTTTTGACTGCCGACTATGCCACGCTTCATGGATCATGGCTCCATGCTGCGTCGACTCGTAATCCTTCCTGTTAAACTATGATAGTGAGAGTTCTGAGGGTCGTTCCACCCTGTAAAACACCATTTACAGACCTTTAAGCGGGGTGAAAATACAACATTACGATACGTGTTTTCTTTACCTAGAACACGGTCGACACCTTGAAACTTTGAGTGAGCAACTGGCATGGCGCTCCTCGTGCTCGTCAGAAGCGGATCCAGCAAATTGGCAACATCGGACTCCCTCCATTTAAACCTATGTTAAATAATCGATTCTTGTCAGAGCACCTGGCCTCTCCAAGAACCGATACATTTCCATAGGTTTAAATGGAGGAAAACTATGTTGCCAATTTGCTGTGGCCGCCAATGGTGCTCATGAGTTCAAACTTCCCGCTTGCGATGAAGCTAAAGTCTACTTGAATCATGTTGGGTTCTTAATCAATACGAATTGTCTTTGCAATGAAGTTTTTTCTCTTCAAATCTCCTCAGTTTTCAATTTGTTGAGTTCCTGTTTTTTATATGTTTTACAAGAGTTGCCCATCTGCAGAGAAAGAAAGATAGATATCTTCATAAAGTATACTTTAGTCATAGATAAGCTTGGTTTTGGACGGTTAAAGTGACGTATATTTCAGTTTGTACGCGTGAAAAAAGGGTTGATTGCATTGATCCTAGTCTAAATAATTAACGCTAGCCTCTCTATTAGTGAGTTTAAACTTGCAACTGAAGCTTTAGCATTCAACATTCGGCTTTAGAAGCGTCGTCGGTAGAATTTAGGTGTATGAAAAACAAAAAATTAACAACTTTCTGCTTTAGACAACTCTTATTCTAACCTCCAGGCGAGAAACTTACCTTTTTTGTAGTTTCCCGTCGCGATCTATTTTTTCAGATACTTACATAAAATTGGTCCGAACTTAGCAACTAGACATGAAGTACATGAATACGTTCATGAAATCACAACCCGTTCGACACAGTACAGGTAATGTTCTGCCGAATATCAGCAGAACATGCAGATACAAATTGCAACACATGAGGCTATAGGCAGCGTTTGAATTTTCTAAAATAGTTTCTCTGGCCTTGATACCGGTTAGAAAAACAATCGATTAAGAGTTTGTGCCTGGCTCGTGTATTGCCAGCGTTGTCTTGTTGAGCCGAAAATTAGTTTGTAAGCTTAGGGGTTCTCCTTTTAGAGAAAATTAATACGCACAGACTTGCTACATTACACCACTCATAAACGTGAGTGCTATGCGTCGCACCATTGACGTCGTTTAGGACATTGTTGTCAAATTGCAGGTTTCCTGGAATTTTGCGACAAATGCGCACACTAACTGCTACTTTTGAAAGTAATCAATTTAATCATCGTTAAGAATTACCATTCAAAAGCTTCATGTATTACGCTAAAAATTGATGTCCTGAAATGTTTTCTTCTACACGCTCGGCGCTGTAGGACCACTTTTTCCGTGAACAGTCCCATTTGTTTATTGATCAGTGTTAACATTATACTTTTGTCTTCGCTTTTACCCCATTGTTTCTTCCCGTGCATAATACTTGCTCGATCTCCATTAATGTGACTTGTTTACCCTCTGTTACAGGTAATTATAAAATCCTCTTCTTCTCCAATATGATCAATTTTCCATCATTATCTGTAAGTTGTATGTATAATCATCATATATTTTTTAATTTCAATAGAATTTCTGAATTTTATTAAACATATTCAAAATCATTCCACGTATTTGGAGTAAATGCTTCTGCCTATAAATCGCGGCGTAAGACCACTTAACGAATGCTAAGAGTGCAAATGTGCTGACGAGGAGCACCATACAAATTATTTCTTCTATTTCTCATTGGTGAGGACAATTTCTCCTTCGATTGAGAGAGAAGACTTTCGAGGATTTAATCATAAAGGCAAGAGGAATAAAGAATTCCAAGAAGAAAAAGCTCACGTAATCCCAAAAGTTGGGTTGCATTGACAAATCAAATGAGCTGTATAGGACCCTCCACTGAGTTTTGACATTGGCAATGCTAAAACTTCTCCTCTTAATGTTAAACTTCTCACTTGCCTCCAACAAGAACTTCACGTTCACAGAACTTCCTAATTAGAGTACCTAGATGGGGAGTGAAGAGAGTCAACTAGTTAGCCAAATTTCTAACCCGAACAACACTAAAAAAATGCAGCTGCCAATCTTCAGATTCCAATATCAATCCAAGATGGGCAAAAATGTTTAGAAATGAGCGTTTTCCCGCAAAAACGTGTCAATTTATGCAGAAACTAAGTCGTATACTTGCTTTACAAACGACGGATCGTAACATCAGTAATAATAAATCATTCTGGACACTTTGAGTTTACACGTGGGCTGTCCTTTTGTGCCATAAAAGCTCCATGATCTAACCCTCAAAATTACCGAAAGGTTTGTACTCTTCCCATCAGTGGCGTGGCGTGAATTGCGATGTATCGATTGTTATGCCATTTAAACCCATGGTAACGCTGCGAACACCCTGTTTATCGATCATGGCATAACAATCGATACATCGCAATTCACGCCACGCCACTGCTTTCATGGGTATTCTATTCCGAACCAAGCAGTTGGAGCCTTACCAACAGCCGCGGGCTAATTGTTAAAATTGATAGACAAAGCGATAGACAAAGAAGACATAAAGAGTATGGAGCAATCCTATCAGTTGAATTGGGTGGCTCTGGTAGTTTGAGGGAGAAAATGATGGAGAAACTAAAGGGTCTCTCGTGGGTTGTCGTTAGTTAGTCTATTACCTACCTCCTTTGTCCATGCAACCACCCGCTTCCACCAAGAGGATCCCTCCATATAATTTTTGTCTTCTTTGTCTATCGCTTTGTCAACCGCATTTAAGAATCAGGCTTCTGGAAGCACTCACTCTAGTTTCGGAAGGTGGAAGCAGGGATTCCCGCTTGAAAGCGACTCGCGAGGTGCGAAATCCCCCGGAGCCAGCGACGGCGAATGAATCTTATTTAAAAGTAACGGTGTCTGGTAATCGGTGTCGATCGACGCGGCGCGGCGCGGACGCCCCAAATGACCGCGCCACTATTCGGCCTCACCAACTCGACGCGACGCGACGCGACGGACGCGCCGGCGCGGGGCACAGTGGATCCAGTCAATTAGAGAGGTCGGACGTGAAATTTTACTGAGACTGCAAATCTTTATGTTCATTCCGTCACATTTTAAATTTCAAATGGTGTTTTTGGAGAAAAATCTCACGAGGAAACCAATAGAACCGCTTTTGGAACCTCAAAGTTTTGTATTAACGGACTTATAAGCGTTTAAAGATTCCAAATTTTGTTCGAGCTCTCCTATTGACTCGATCCACTGTGCGGCGCGGCGTCCAGATTGAGTGTTGACGTGTCCGGCGTCTCGTCTTGTCCCAGCTCGCGGAAGCGATGAAAGTGGATCCACCGGCGAAGAAGCCGTTGTGCTTTGTTCAGGATCCCTCCGGCGAAAGTTGAGACCGCCATTGTTCGACAAGGTCGGAGGGAACGCTAAGTTACGCTGCTCCAAATCTCCACTTGGGTCGCAAAACGGCCTAACTCCACTCGGGATGAGCCCGAGGAAGCGCTGAGTTACACTGAAAAAAAGTTCGGTTCCGCGAACCAAAGTTCGGTGTTCCACATCATCCCGACTAATTTGGGTTGTCAAACCGAATTTGGTTCGTCGAACCGAACTTCCACGATGAAGTGAATTGACGAACAAAGTTTGGTCATATGAATCGAACGTTCGGTTACACGACTCGAAAGTTCAGTTTAAGAAACAGAATGGTTGGGATGATATGGAACGCCAAACATTCTGTTCATAGGACCGAACTTTTTATTCAGTGTAGGTCGACGGCGAGGTTCATCGCACAGTGTAGTTACGGTCTTATGTCAGGAGGCTCTGCCAAAATCAGGAATTTTCGGTTTAAGATTCATCCACGTCCGAGGTACCGAGCAAATTTTGCCAATATGTTGCAAAGATTTTCCTTTGATTTATTTTAATATTTTTAAACTGTAACAAAAACAGACCGTTACCTACTTCAAGAAACACGTCACCACAGCCGGTTTTCTGTAGGAAAATCTCTTTTGAAGTCGTTAAATGGACGTAATTCTAATGAGCAGGAGTATGTGTGGATCAATACAATCAAAAAGATCGATGCGCATTAATCTGTGCATTTCATGGCTCCTTTTCATTTATAAAAAAAAAAAAAAAAAAAAAAAAAAAAAAAAAAATTGCATATAGTTTCATTTACATTAATGACTTCTATATATTAATGCAAGTTGAGCAAACGCGCACACAGTCAAATGCAACGGTTGATCAGCAACTGCGATCAACTGCAACGGGTAATCAACTGCAGTCGTCCTTTATCCACTTGAACTTAAAATCACCAAAAAGAATGGAGCAGCCATCTGCAGTTTGTTTTTAGTCTGAAAGGCTCCATATCTTGCTGAAAATAGATCGAAGTCATTATATTCGCAAGTTTATTACTTTTTTCAATTTCACGATACTCGATTACTTTCAAGCCATTTATCACTGAAACCATCAGCTGAAAATTAGCGACATATCATATTACGTACCTGCAAAATGTGCAATTTTGCAATTAATACGAAGTATCGCTGATAA
Organism: Bemisia tabaci; assembly: GCF_918797505.1. Taxonomy (NCBI): domain Eukaryota; kingdom Metazoa; phylum Arthropoda; class Insecta; order Hemiptera; family Aleyrodidae; genus Bemisia; species Bemisia tabaci. Next base: position 56,237,099 of record NC_092797.1, read on the forward strand.
TCCCTACGATAAAATGAACCATAGCTCAAAAGTAGCTCTTAAAATTGAGGTTTCTGTACAAAAAGGCGTCTCTCTCTACAGAAAAAGCACTCAACAATTTTCCGTCATAGGACTGAAGCATCTTTCATGCGGATTCCTACTCTGTGTGATAACTTCAAGTGTGAGTGTAGTAATATTCAGCTCATGGCAAGCGTGGTGATGAAATAACCATATCTTCGAGTTAAAAGAATAATTAAAAAAAGAGTAAACTCCAGTAGTCTTTCTAAACTCAGGCAGGAATTTTTGGGAAAGCTCCAGAGAAAGTTCTCTTTTTGATCCGTAAAATCGACTTAAATCCGGCAACATTGCCTGGTAGATTTTAGCGGTAAGTTCCTCTTGTCATCCACCGAGCTCTCCTCTGAGGTTGGTGCTTGTAAGCACCTACTTACAGCATAGCACACCTGTTGTCGCTTCGTAATTATCGACCATATGCTCCTAGATCATAATCTAGACAGCGTTGCTGCGCTTGAACCTTTACCGTATCCGTCGTGATTCGTGTACATTTCCCCTTTCACGACGGGCGGAGAGTCTTCTGGCGTGCTCAGGAAAAACGTCATATAATAATTCAGACGTTGTCTTATTTCTTCCGATAAAATACGAATTTTTAGGGAAGCTTTCGGATATATTTCTCAAAATTTGACAGAGAATTTTATTCGCAATTTCATCTATAGTGTCTGAGAATCATCGAAGACAAATATTCATAAATTTCCTCAAAAATGAATGTTTTTAGAGGAAAATTTGGCAACATTTGGATGCTCATACGTCGTTTTTTCTCGGGACGGCCGTCGTGGAGGGAAGAGAACGAAACGCGATGCCCTCGTGGCAACTGCGAACTCATTTACTCGTGTTTACAAGTGCCCCGTTTGCAGGCGGTTTCTTCTTTCCGGCGTCGCACAGTGGATCGATTCAATAGGAGAGGTCGGACGAAACTTGGATACTTTAAACACTCATAACTTTGTTTATAAAAAAACCTCGAGGTTCTAAAAGTGGCTCCATTGGTTTCCTCGTGAAATTTTCTCCCAGAAACACCCCTTAAAATTTAAAAAATGACGAAATGAACATCAAAATATGCAAATTCAATAAAAAATTTCATGTCCGACCTCTTTAATTGACTCGATCCACTGTGCGTCATCTCACCTGGGCGTCATTACGGCTTGATTAGGAGGATGGCTATTTTATTGGCGTTGTTTATGGCTCTTCGAATTACCCGAATCGGTTTTCTCTCACCTTTCGGTTCGCTTTCCTCTCGGACGTATCACTTCTTTCTGGTACCTCCACGAAGAACGATCCAGAGACTTGAACGCACGGTTGAAAAACAGCTCTATTTGATTCTGAACTTTCGCGGCCACCATGTGGACCATTTTGGAGACTTGAACGCAAGGTTAGGAAAAAACCCAGTGGATTCCGAGCTTTAAGGACCAGTGGCGTGCCGTGATTTGCGATATTTCGATTGATCTGCCACTGAAACTCATGGACAAGGATCAATAAACGAAAAGCAATGAATCCCTTAATAATCAATTCTTCACCGTAGCTTCAAATAGGGAAACATCTATAACCGATCATTCACGCCTCGCCACTGTGAGGAACCATTACTCGGATCTCATTGGAGACTCGAACGCCAGGTTAGGAGAAATTCTGGTGGATTCTGAGCTTTCATGGCCACTGCGAGAACCCAAAAAGGGACTTTAATGCACAGTTAAAATAAGATTATCGATTCTGAGGAATGCTAGTATTGAACATATGAACTTTGCCTTTGGACGGATATCATCGTCGTTACTAACGCTATTAAAACAAATAAAGACAACTATCGAAATGAATATAATTAGAATTACGGTGTTTAGATGGAGCTGACTTACCTTAAATAATAGTTAGGTTAGGTTAGGTTGGGATCCAACCGTCTAAACAGTATCCTATATCAACCACTATAACTTGATCGCGTTAAGCGGAAAGGAACCAAGCCACATCAGCCATTGCCAAAAACTGGACAGTTTAATTGTTTACAAGAGAATTGTTGTGCGTTTACTTTGAAAATAAGGAATTCGCTTCGTACTCTGCTAAAAATTAACTGAAATTTGCTCTAAAATCCACACAACCGTTTTCATGTAAAAAATCAGATTTCCCAATTCTTTTTGGCAATATCCGATGTGGCTTGGTTCCTTTCTGCTTAAGGTTGTTCTACTCATCAATACTTTTGTAATCACCTTAGTCGTCTTGAGTGATCAAATTTTCTTTAATCCGTGGAGCAAATGGCAGCCGACATCCGGTTCTTGACGTCGTCCACCCACGTCGTCAAAACCGCACTTACGTCATCAAACGATGTTGCCAACTTGCAGTCGACCATACAAAGAGCAGCTGTATGAAAGGGCAGAAATATGCCTGTTCAAAAATCACAGAGACAGGCAAAAACTATAATTCACTTCTTACCTTATAATCTACTAAAAATTATATTCTCAAACGTGCGATCTTGGAACGTGCATTCTTATTCTATGATTAATCACGCTTCAAATCGATTTCCGCCTGACCTGCACGGACGCGCAGCCGGAATGTAAAATTATGATCGACTATAAGTTAGTGAACCTTTGTCCAAGGATGGACATTTTTTAGTAGAGCGATTTCTGTCAAGTCATGTCGAAAAACCAGAAGTTAAGATGCCAATGCAAAATTCTCTCTAATCGATGGCTAAGGAACAATACCGCTACCGCGCCCTATCTGCAAACTGACGATTTTGTGGTACATGAAAAAACTTCGCCATCTTTGTATGTTTGAGGTTAAATTATATTGTGAATTTTTCATACAGTGCGGCGTCTTTACAACGCTTTCTTGTGAAATTGGAAAAAACCAAGAACATTAGCTTGCGTATTGAAACTAAAGAATGCGGCAAAGTCACTCACTCACTTTCGCCGATATTGTCAGTTAGGCGGTGTTGTTCCTTAGCCCATGTAATGTCCTTATGACAGTTGCAAAAGGTTCAGCTAACTTTCAGACCTATAAAAATGTAAAGTTGCATAACCTACATGACAGAACCTTCTTGGTCTGAACATAGCAAATCATAAATTTGAATTGTTTCCCCTTAAAATCATGTAATTTGAACTGCAAATTCATAAAAGCCCTAGGATTTTTATTTTAAGTGTTTACGGGCGAAGGTCCTTTTTTCCGTGAAGGATTTCACCATTTTTCAGCTCGTAGGAAAATGCCGAACTTCAGGGCATACCTACGAAAGCCCCTTGAAAATCTGAAACATTTTATGCGCTCTAAACGTCTTTGCTTGAGACTAGGCCACGCAGCACCTAGAGTGATCTCATATTATCCAGAACTCGTTAAAAGCGAATTTTCTTCGAGACACGGCAGGTTTGAATAGTTACGGTAGATTACTGCCGTGTCAAAAACCGCGTAAATTGAACACGAGCCCCGGATACCTAGGCGATTTTTCCTCAACATTGTAGGTAGATTACGTCGGAGGCTTGGATTGAGTAAGGCCGCGCGCTAACATTGACCGACTGGGAGCACGCCTTTTAAGGAGTCGCCAGGAGCTTGGTCACGGCCCTGACCATCCCATCCCGACCACCAACACTTCACTCACACCAACACACCCCACTCACACCAACACTTCACTCACACCAACACACTTCACTCACACCAACGCCACCCAACCGCGTTTCCACACCAACACTCCCGAGTCCTGGCGACGCATGGGCCCACCGTTCGTCGTTCTTCCGACGCACAGCGGATCAAGTCAACGGGAGAGATCGCCCAAAATTTGGAAACTTTAAAAGCTTATGACTCCAATTTTACAGAACTTTGCGATTTTAAAAGGATGTCATTGGTTTTCTCGTGACATTTTCTTCCAGAAACAACCCCTCATAATTTAAAAGGTGACAAATTTAACATCCAGATTTGCAGTTTTAGTCAAAAATTTCATGTCCGACCTCTCTGATTGACTCGATCCACTGTGCGACGTCAGGGCATACTTCAATTTCCACCTGAGCCCTGTCCTCCCATGCGAAGGAAATTCGCCGTATGAACCTTCAGCGTTGCCAAATTTCCTTCATAAAACGCGAATTTCCTGGTAAATTCATGAATATTTTCCTCCCAATTTTTCCGATGATTTAGTCCACAATTTTACCTAAAGATTCTGAAAATTTAAAGGAAAAATATTCATAACTTTCTTCAAAAATGAACATTTTATAGAAGGAAATTTGGCAACTCTCGAATGCTCATACGTCGTTCTTCCGTAGCACGGCAGCGTTGTTGGCTGTCCCAGCGTGGGTATATTCTCATTCAACCACATTGAAATTCCGTGGTGACTTGAAATATCAATCTGGAATTTTAAGGTTATGGTGGAATGTATCTGTCGCAAACTTTGACTTGTGTCTCAAAAATGGCGGTAAGCACAGTGCTTACCGCCATTATTGAAGTGCTTAAGGCCCTTCAGCGTGGGTGGTTTGAAATTCACTCCTGACTGCACAAGCTGCGTACGGAACTTCCGCATATTTGAGTGTCCGGCTTCTAAAAGTTTACCACGGTGAAGGAATGATTCGTCCCGAGATGAAAGAGCGTAGTTGCATTTCGATGTATCGTTTTCACTCGCAAATGATATTATTTCAAGGAAGCTGGTGGACATCTCCGACCGAAAATTTCACGTCGGAGATTTTTCGGGTTTTTTTTTCTTTCTTTGTTTTTTTTATTTCGTACTCTTCAAATGCCCCCGGGGAGCTAATCCTATGTTTCCAGTTGTAGCCCCATCCCCCCACACTGCCTTGCAGTCCCCGCGCATAAATTAACCTCAGGTAACCAAGCCATCAGCAATCATTCAGGAGACCATCAAGCTTCTCCTAGCCGGGACTTGAACTTGGTACCTCCTGATTATATGGCTAGCGCTACAACCACTGCACCATGAAACCGCCGTGCTAAGGAAGAAAGCCGTATGAACATTCGAGAGCTGCCAAATTTCCCTTGATAAAATATGTACTTTTAATGACATTCATGCTCATAATTTTTTTCCTCGAAATGTTCAGACATTTTAGATTAAATTACGTGAAAAATTGTCTGAAATTTTTGGATAAAAATATTCACACATTTCCCCGTAATTTGGGTTTTTATCGAAGGAAACTTGGCACTGTCTAAAGGCTCATGCGGCGTTTTTCCTCAGCACTGCAGGTTAGGAGGCGGACGTTATGCTGATTTTGCTTTATTCAAACCCATGAATTGTTTCAAACAAAACTTTTAATTCTCCAAACAAAAGCAACAAAATTAAACTTTTCTTTCTTTCTTTTTTTTCTTTTCTTTTCTTTTTTTAAAGTAGCGTCCCAACGTTATCAATCTAGAATTTGAAGAGTAACAAAACGGAGAAAATGAACTTACGTGCATCATCCTGCACTTTCTCTGTACGCGTGACTGAGTTGAAAGTCATCTTGGCATCTGTGCACCGACACAGTTTCGACGACAAAAATCAACTGGACATAGTCTCGTCGAGGGCGGCCCTCGCCCTCCCCCTCCCTTTATTTTATTTTGATCGCATGTGTAACAACGCCTTCCGAGATTACTCCCGCATTATCCTCGCCTCATTGTCAACTCATGGGCGCCCCCTTCAGCCCCTCCCCCCCCCACTTTACCCCCGTTGGGCGCTCCAGGACTGACCTCTCCCAACGACTCCTCAATCCTGACGGCCTCCTCGTTGTCAAGTTGCATGCGTTTACAGGTGAAAAAACACCTCAAGCTCAGATGGCACCTTTGAAAACAGGATGGCGTTGATACCGTACCTTCAGATAAAACCTTAATCGCAGGTACCACACAGATGACCAAAGTACAAATCCATCCATTTCCATCGCAGTATTTTAAAATTTCCGCTCTCTTATTTCATTTTTTCGGAGAGGAACAAGCCAACTTTATGTTTTGAAATTTACACAGAGTATTCTGCTACTAGAGCGTAAAAATTAAGGCAATTTTCAAGATATTACGTTGATCAGCTTGCTAAAGAAAAAATGAAAAATGGCAGGAAGTCAGCAACACTGCAAACAGAAGCACGTGGTTTTGCACTTTAGTCATCGATATCCCCAACCGAAAAATCTTCCTAGTACCGCAAATGTGACTTTACTGGACGGCCAGTTCACGCCTTCAATACGAAAGTAGGCAATGCGAGTGGCTCAGGAGCAGTAATGGTTGTTTGTATAAATACTGTCACATTTATTCCCATCAAACATTTTATTGGTGAACTAAAATCTACTAAGCTCGTATTGCTTTCATTCTGACCAATTTGCCTTCAATACGAAAATAGGCAATGTGAGTAGCTTGGGAGCAGTAATAGTTGCTTGCAGTGGTACGTGCGGTCACGTTTGTTCGTGTCAAAAACTGTAACGGTGAAGTAGTTTGTAAATACAGTGGAATTAAGCTCTCTAGCACCCTTCATTCTCCGCAAGACCCTCTCAGCTATGCAACGGTTTCGGGAAGAAAGTCAGATGCTTGTTTGTGTTTTTCCCCGAAAGTTCCCTAAACTGTGTCGTTTGAACAGCAAAGTTAAGATTTTTATCGCGTCAGTCTTTTCGAGTGAGTCAGTTGCGCTGGTCAAAGAATCGTGCTTTGATGATTCATTATTGTAGATTAGCTAAAAATAATAAGATAAGTTCAGATAGCAACTTTCTACGTTAAATATTAATCGAGATATCGTGTTTCGAAAAATCCAGTTCATGGCGTCATCCACCGTGGCAGTGACACCCTTGGTTTCTTTCACCTTGCTTTCATTAATCAGTGAGTCCTCTTATTTACACTGGTTACTCAACGTGAAAGTTTCACGTGAAACTCGGATGAAAACAAGGTGAAAAATCAAGGGTGTCACTACTGCTGTGGATGATGTCTTAACCGAATTTTTCAAAACGCGATATCTCGTTTAATATTAACGTAGAAAGTTGCTGTTTAGACAGATTTTATTACTTTTAGCTAATCTAAAAGAATCAAGTATCGAAACACGATTCTGTGACCAGCCCAACTGACCCATTTTGTGTTTTGGGTCGTTTGTATTTCAACCACTTTTATGTTAAATAATCGTTTCTACGGTTTACGTGAGCCACGATGCGGCAGCGTAGAGGCCAACTGCGCGGATCGAATCATGATTATACATCACACCCAGGACTCATTACTCGCGACGAATTTGTAATGATCATCTCATAATAGCCTCACGTAGTGGCAATGGGTCGATGCCCTATACACCGAAATTTTAATCCTATAAACTCTCGGTAAACTTTTCATTACGATCTTAACGAGGGTTTGTAAAAAATGTATTTTCATAATAGCCAGGTTTTGAAAAAAAGATTATTACTTATTTTATCTGTTAATGAATATATATGGAAAAGGCGACCTCAGTTCCAGTGGAATATTTTTCAGGATAGTTGTTTTCGTCGAGTTGGGTTGATGAAACAGTCTGCAAGTTTTCAAACCACACGGAAAAAATCAAATTTCTGATTTAACAATTCAATTGCTAAAAAAGTGACTGCAACGTTTCAACGTAGATTTTATAACAAAAAAAAAAGCTACTTTAACCACTATTGTAAGCTAATTTAACCACGAGGGTGGTTAGAGTAGCATTTTTTGTTGTAAAATCTACATTGAAACATTGCGGTCACTTTTTTAGCAATTGAATTGTTAAATCAGCAATTTAATTTTTTCCGTGATAAAGCAGACGCCCTCCAGTATCCCAAAAATTAGGTTGTGAGGGACTTAGTTCATTTCGGTACCAATACAACAGGACGTAAAACTTCATTATGATCCGACAATGGAGCCCCAGAAGCAAGGCATAGAAATGATAATTTCTCAATGAGAAATCCATGAATCGATGCCGTTTGGGTCCTCGAAGTCATAGGGGACTTGTGCGATGTTAGCAAGACCTAACGGTGCTTAGGATTTATGTACTTGCACTCTAGCTGTAAGTTCTTGGGCTTTTTGTCCACCTTGAAAATGAGTGGCGCAACGCTACAGCTGACTGAGAGCAGCGAGACAATGAGGAACTGAGGAAGAGGTGAAGATGTGACGAAGGCGAAGAAAGCGCCTGTCCAGGAAGAAAGTAGAGTAGACGAACCGTATTTCCGCCGTCCTCTGCCTCCTCCCATGTCTAATGTGTTTGAGTTTGGTTTCTTCCTCCCGGGACTCATCGCCAGAACACCGTTGCCGCCTTTGAAAGATCTTCTGAAAAACTTGAGAATTTTATTTCATTTATCTTATCAAAAAGTCGCGAAAAACAAAGGCGGATCTGGGTGGTTTCACGATAACTAGAATAGTTTTGTCGCCGTAACAGACAACACATTTTTCGGTCATACTTTTAGTAGAAATGACAATCACTTGAATGTGTTCGCATCAATCTTCATAGCGTTACGCATTATAACGCTTTCTAATGACTTATTGCTTTACTTCTCAATTAATATTATGTAAATTCCGAAAATCTGCTGTCTGTTACGCGGTAAAAAGTCAGCGTAACAGACAGCACATTGTCGGTCATTTATATATTAAAATTGAAAAATAGAGCGATAAATCGTTGAAAAGCCTAAAACGTAACCTTGTGTAGATTAATGCAAAAAAAATTCAAATGATTCTTATTACTACTAAAAATATGACCGAAAACTGCGTTGTCTGTTACGGTGACAAAACTATTTCAGTTATCGTGAAACCACCCATGTAAGTTTTAAGGTTGAAAGTTGGACTTCATTTTGCAATGAGGAATTACCGTTCCTAGCTTAATCATAAAAGCGCGTATCAGCGCAGGGAAACTAAAGGCACGTATGTCGTTTCTAAAATGAGCCAGACATTGTGGCTCCTCATTGCAAAATATAGTCCCATCATTATTTAGTTTTATTTTCAGTGTGTCAGATCCAAAAGCTCACTTGTAACAAATGTCTGTGATTTTAATCTGATCGGATATCTGCGACAAAAACTAAGAGCAGTCCACATTCGATGGGAGGCAGAGCAACCACATGACGCAAGCGCACCATGCGGCCATGCGTGCGATAATGTTAGTGGGCGAACCGCTGTCGTTATGATAAAAATCGTCCAGTCTTGTCACGGCAAATCGTGTATTTTATTCAAGTCATTTATGCACAATTCCTTCCCGCTTATATCATTGACATTGAACATATTTTACCCACTTTTAATTATTTAAGGTGGTTACTTTGGTTTCGTATCTGGTGCTAAGGTTCTAAAGCTCCGACACACGCTGTTCATAGGGTATATCGGTACGTCTACCCATAACCCCAGGACCTATTTCGAAAAGCTTCCAATTGACGATTAATGGTCGTATCAAGCCAAAGCAGGGGTGTCGATAAGGACAAAATCGCCCAACTCCCGGACTCCCGAGATTTTTTGATACTTCGCAGTTGATGACGAATGTTTAATAATATGTGTGACTCTGTACGATACCCACACTTTTTGGCCTCAAAAACGAGGCCCACACTTACGTCCACGGCCGAAATCCACAAAAAATTGTATTTTCTCAGTACTCCACATCAAATTTCATGCTAGACCCAAAGTGTTCAGCGACCGACTGAATATCTCATGCGTTTTTATTGGTCCGAACAACATATCTAAAATTCACTCCTTCGACTCTGTAGCGTGCAGCATAAAATTTGATGCGGAACAATGAAAAAACGTCAATATTTGCGGATTTTGGTCTTCGGGCGCAAGGTTTGACCCTTATTTTGAAGTCCAAAAATGTGTTTAGCACCGAAACATACATTTTTCCGTAGAATGTACGTTATCAACTGCAAAACATGAAAAACTCTTGGGGGTGCGGCCCGATTTTGCCCGATTTTGGCCCTTCTTGACATCTTCCTTTTGACACCGGGGGATTTTTTGGAACTAAAAATCGTGAGCTCCGATTTGTAATTTCAACCGGACGATAAAAATTAGATCACGAAGGCATAACAAACTCTTCAAATACTGAGAGGTTCTAGGCCGAAAATGATAGAACCGAGCGTTAATACGACCGTGCTGAGGAGGAACGTCCTATTTCCTTCGATAAGTCGCAGATTTTCAGGAAAATTTGTAAATACTTCTCTCTTCTCGTCCGATTATTTAAAGGATTTCGTTCGTAATTTGATGCAAGACGTCTAAAAATTACCACGAAAAATATTTATGACTTCCTTCCGAAATAATCATTTTTTGAGGGGAAAATTGGAAATTGGCCGGAACGCCGGTGATAAGAACGCGTTCGCGACGGGTGCACCCACGAGTTTTTAAAGTGTTTTATAGTAAATTTTAGTAAATCTTAGTAAATTTTAGTAAATTTTAACAATATAAGATGTGACTGTTAGTGTTTACCGAAGTCGAAGTCGAAGACCTGATGATGATGATTAATATCATCGAAATAGCTATCGTCTGATAACCGGATAAAAAGTGATCGGGAGAAAGGTAATTTCATCAACATAATGCAGCCCGATAAAAATAAGTTCAACTTTAAAATTGGCAACATTCGAATGCATATACGGCGTTTTTACTCTGAACTTGGCAGAATATTTCCGAGGCCCAGTAGCGAAACGACAGCCGACAAGTGTGGCTTTGCGCTCTGGCAGCCGTCCCGCAAGTGTCGGTTTAACCGGAGCGCGATGTTACGCGATAGTTGGGCGTTTCGTGTCAAAAGAACCTATGTGCATAGGACTTGCGTGTGACATAGTTTCTTTCAGCGTAACTACGTCCCGATGATGGTGAGACCGGTGATCTAATCGCTGGAGCTGGAGTTTAAGAGTTTTGGACTGGATGCGATGGCATCGTCCCGCAGCGCAACATGCGTATCTGCACCTGTACCTGCGCTTGTGTTGGTAGTTGTGCCGCGGCCGGTGGCTGAGTCGCGTCAGGTTATCCCGACTCGACGGGACGTGCCCAGCCGCAGCTCCATTTAAACTGGTTCATTGCGGTTCAGTTCAACTCACCGCGCGCTTCTCCACCACTTGACCAAAGCAGATTGAGGAATCACGCAAACCGTTTAACCGCAGATGAAATGTAGTCGGAACGTTTACCTACTCGAGGCTTTAGTAGGATACTACAGGAAATAAAAGAGAACTAGAGCTGCCAGAAATAACAGGATATTTGGACTGATAGTGAGTTTAGCACGAAAAAAGTTGGTGTAAGGGGTTTTCCGTTTTCTTCTCCTCCTTTCTTCTGGAAGATGCAGTAAACAAGATCAAAGGACAATGCACAGGCGAAAAAAGACGTTCAGTGTCCTTTAAAGTTCACCCTTACAGTGAGAGTATGACCCCTGCAAGATTCGTTTCTAATTGGCTTGGCAATGGAGTTCTTACATGTGTGAGGGGTTTATGATTTAAGTATTTAAGTACTATTTAATAAAACAATCAACATGGTGGTATCACTGGTTTTCTCTGAAACTAACTCTTAAACTCAAAAAAGCTCTCCATGTACGGGCCGGAATAGAGGGGATATCCTACGTTCCGTTGAGAGTCCACGCCTATTCGTCTGGTCAAACTCTCCATGCACAGATAGGGATCAAATACATTAGCAGGGTTGCCAGTTTACCGGGGACTCCAAGACTGGAATCATGGCAACAACCCTGCAATAGAATTTGATTCCTATCCGTGCATGGAGAGTTTGACCAGATGTAGAGGTTGCAATGTCGCAAATGCGCAACAGATAGGTGAGAAGGAAATTTTCGATTCCAAAGCGGCTCGAAAAAAATAAGGTGAGTCAAAAAATAGCAAAAAAATCCGGTCCAAACTGTATGTAACAAGGTGGTAAAACAGTGCTGGGTTCACACTATTTTGTGAGAAATTGCAAGGCCAAAAAGTTCAAGCAGAGCAGGGCCGGATTTACCTACTTGCCGCCCACAGGCCGCCTGAATTTTGCCGCCCCCTTCTCAGTCGTTTTGAAAGATCAATAAAAACCAACAAATGAACGTGCCGGAGGGAGAATGTTGCATAGGACGCGTTTACCTACTTGTGTTGGATACATTTTCTGCGAAAGCCCTGTCAACACTACTAGCAAAATTTCACGGAACTTTGCGCGAAAGTTAAGTTCCGCAAACCTATCTCTGAGAAAATTGTATATATTTCCTCCTAGGAAGGTTACAATAAATAAACTCTTAAAAAAACCTATCTCTGTGTGGACAAGGTCCTCCATTTATAAGAAATGAACCAAAAAATTATGGAAGATAAAACATAAATGGAGTTTAATAATTTTAACTTCCGCCGCTGCGCCGCGCTGATCGCACTGTGTTTGGCGCAATGCGTGAGGTATCCCTGCACTCTTGTAGGCGCTATGCGTTTCACGCCAACCGCTCCTGACCGCACGCACTGCGTTTGGCGCAATGGGTGAAGTATTCATGCAGTCTTGTAGGCGCTGATATGCGTTACATGCCGACCGCCGCGCCAAGGGCTTGTCCTTTTCATTTCAAGTCCTCGTCATCATTCCTCTCTGCGCTGAGCTCCAGGCCAAATTTCGTGTTTAGTTCCTCTCTTAACTCGACTAATTAAAGATGCTGTCTCTTGTATCACCGAAAAACGACAAAATTAGAAATTACTATACTCTCAGGAAAGAGAGATTGTGTCCCCTTTTCTCATTGATAATTTTTTTTCTGAACCCGATTGTTCTTATACCTACATTTACAAAAATTGCAAAATTTGCTGCCCCCTAAATTTGCCGCCATGGGCCGCGGCCCATGTGGCCACCCCCTTAATTCGGATCTGAAGTAGAGTCCAAAATTTTTGAGTTCTGATGAGTATCAGTGCAAGAATGAAGGGAGGAGCGTTCAGCCTAGGCACATACATTGGTATAAGCCTAAGCCTGATGCCTGAACTAGAGCTCAAAGATTCTTGACTTTAATTGAACATTTTCCCACTTTTCAGCCTTCCTCTCCCCGCAAAATAGTGCAGACTCAGCACTATTCGACCACCCTGTCAAAAAAAAAACAACTGTTTACCCGGAATCTCAGCTCGTTATTTATAATGCGCCAGAACGAATGTATCTTAAAACAGAATTTTGTGTCCATGCTCGTCCTGAAAGGAGCTCTAGTCTGCCGTGCTAAGTAAGAACGCCGTAAATCCATCAAAATTTTCCCTCGTTTTTTGGAACTTAACACATCATAAAATAAAAACTGTTTCACCCATGCACCTCAAATTTTCAGGTAAAGTTCTTGACAGTATTTGCGAAAGAATTCTGTAAACACACTGTCCCAAGGTACACAAGTTTTTCTGATATGATACATTGTTTCCAAAAAATGTATAATGGCGTTTACGGCGATTTTGCATTGCACGGCCCAGTGGATCGAGTCAATTAAAGATGTCGGACATGACATTTTCCACTAAAACTGCAAATTTTGATGTTTTCCCGTCACATTTTAAATGTCGAGGGGTGCTTCTAGTAAACAATATCACGAGGAAACCAATTGAACCACTTTTAGAAGCTCAAAGTTTTGTATAAACGGAGTTATAAGCGTTTAAAGTTTCCAAATTTTGTCCGACCCCTCCTATTGACTCGATCCACCGTGCGGCAGTAGTGACCCTGGACAACGCACCCCTCGTGCCGAGATGGCAACTTTCGAGAGCGTGCTTTCGTGGATCACAACTTGTTCACGAAGCGCCCACGGGTGTAGTGGAAGTGAATCGAAGCAGGGCAGGGGGGGGGGATGGGTGTGACCCAAATCCCGGCGGGCGAAAGCTGGCGGGTGTGTCGGTGTCAGAGTCGGCGGCGGTCACTCGTGCAAGGCAAGGGCATTGGGCATCGACGACGATAGAGTCGAAACCGGTGCGAACCCGGGCTGAGGCCGGGATGGCATGGCATGGGATGGGATGGGATGGAAAGTCGTGTGAAGGAGAGTGCGACACCGGCATCGGCGAGGAACGGACGGGCAACGGGGTCGGACCCGGGAACGGCACTCTCGACAAGGGAACGGCACTCTCGACAAGGGAACGCCACGACCGTTGACCACACGACACGACACGCGCCGAGACACGGCTACACCGCTACGCGCTACACCCTCCCCGTCTACCTTAGGGTCCTATTCAGAGTCACAAACTCATTGCGGTAGACGCACGAGTCGTAAGACAGTAAGTTGGAATTTTTTAGCCAACGTTTCTTCAAAATCCAGAAAACTGGAAATCTCAATACCGAGGGAAAAAGCTCCTATGAGCACAATTTCCCCTCAAAGAGATACGCTGTTTGGTATGCAACAGTAGTTACGACCATTCGGGGAGCCAACTGCACACGCGTTTCGGTTCTAATTAGATCCATCCTCGGCGCAGCCTCCTGAATTTTCTGCTATTTTGTATGCTATTTTTGCAGGTTTTGTATTTTTCTGGATTTTTAACGCACGTTGGCTAAAAAATTCCAACTGGCTATTTATAGTCAGTTCATCGTTTTCCTCCTTAGTCTATAAGAGCCACCCCTTTCAACCGACTGAATTCCGACTTTGCTTGATTTTCCTATTGTGCTCTTTGTCTATCGCTCCGTCCATAGATCTCAATAGTCAGCCCACGGTTCAGGATTCTATTCATAGTTAGACCATCATGTTTCTCCCTGATCTATGAGAGCCACTCCTTTTAACTTATAAGATTGCTCAATTTTCCTATTACTGTCTAATGCTCTGTCAATCAATCTCAATAATTAGCCTGCAGTTTAGGGTCCGGGTCCTATTCATAGTCAGTCCATCATTTTCCCCCTTAGTCCAGAAGAGCCACCCCTTTCAACCGATGGAATCGCTCCATTTCCTGTTGTACTCTTTGTCTATCGCTCTGTCCATCGATCTCAATGATCAGCCCCCGGTAGCGGGTCCTATCAATAGCTCATCATTTTCCCTTTTAGTGAGAGCCACTCCTGTTAAGCGATGGAATCGCTCCATTTCCTGTTGTGCTCTTTGTCTATCGCTATGTCCATCAATCTCAATAATTCTAATCGGTGCAATCACTTAATTCACCAGAGGGAACCAAATCGAATGGGAAAGCTTTTGAAGTTCACCATGTCAACTAACGCACCCCTCGTTTGCCAAAAAAACTTGGTTTCTCTCAGTCGAGCTCGAACCATTCGTCAGTTGCAATTGTTCTGCGTGAAATTTTCAATGGAGAAACAAGTTTTGTACTACTCAATTTCTTACCTCAATAGAAGAGCGACAAGCAAAACTTCGAATCAGGTGACAAGTTGAAGTATGGGACGAGCTAGTATTGCATCACGCTTTAGGTCGTCTCTGCGTTATGGACGCTGAGCCAGTCAAGCATTCAACCATTGCAACCTGTAACGCCAGTCCCAACCGCAAACGTCAACCCATTGCACATCAAACCACTCGACCTGAGTGCAGGGCAATGACGTTAGTCGCGTAAAAATGTCTGTACACTGTTCTAAAAAATCTAGGAGTCAAATCCGTTGCCGAGGTCCATATGACGCAGGCAATCTGCAAACCGCAGGTGAAGAGTTAAAAAATTATACAATTTAGAAATTAAGGAACAAGATTAGAGAACTGATAATTTTGACTCTAATATGAATAGACGCCTTCTTCTCTGTAAAAATATGGTAATAAAATACAAACTTAGGAGAGGATGAGCTGTGGTCTTTCTTAATTGTGTTTAAATCAGTCAGGCAACTGAACTAACTCCGTGGCGATGCGTAAAGTATCGCAAAAAATGAAGGCGCTCCAAGCCGACATACAAAGCTCCCAAAAACCTCGAGTGATATGAATGCGAAGTTAAATTATCACCAAAAAAAGCCTATAAGAAGAGTAGATTCCACACCGTACCGGTGTAAGGAGAATAGATTCTACTCCGCATACATAGCGCCCAAAAACCTCGAGTGATATGAATGCGAATTGAAATTAGCACCAAAAAAGCCCGTAAAACTTCGCATAAAGAGTAGATTGCGCTCCGTAATGGTGTAAGGCACGCCATAAGAAGCGTAGATTCTACTCCGCATTCATATCACTCGGGGTTTTTGGACGCTAGGTAGACTCTAGCACAGAATTTCATTCAAAAATTGTTAACAGAGTGGATGACAAGAGTCTGGTTGTGGCCATAGAGCCGAAATCAAGTCCCACAATTTGCCCACACTCAACTCTTGAAATTAGAGCGAAATCTCGATTATCCACGATGATAGAGAAGGGATGCACTATTGTCCTTTCATGGCATAGCAAATGGATTTTTCATGACTTCTTCAGCATTCAGCTGCAAGATTTCGACTGATCATCGCGATCTATTTCATTTGTTTTGCATTTTATAGACATTTTCTTTCGAGCAGCTAAATAAACTTGCCATTCCTTTTTTGCAGGGGTTTTTGCCGGTGGCAGGACTTCTCGTTCTGCTGGTCGCACTATCTGAAGCCCAATACAACCAAGGGTAAGTTTTTAGCGCTTTTCTTTTCTGTAAGTTACTTTACAACAATGGGACTTTCCCTAAGTTACGTAACGCTTTACGGCCTGAGAATGGCGGTTGAGAAGAGCGTTACTCCATTTCGTTTTTACGTGCTAATGGATAGGGACCCACGTCACAAAAGCGTTACAAGCAGGGGAAGGGGGGTACAAAATCCAGGGAAAAAGCGTATTCTGTCAAAAAAAAAAAAAATCTATACCAGAGACAATGTATTCCATATAGAGACTATAAGTACCTCAGCAGTGAAATTGTATGAGGCAAAAGTTATAGGTTTGTAGATAACCGCTATCTTCGCCCAATGATGATTGCTGAGTAACTTGCTCAGGATAAAATTTGTCAGATCGACGGCTAAAGTGTGAAATCACGTATATCCGTTTGCGACACAGCAGACTACCCGTCATACTTTAATTTTGGAAAACTAGTCAGCGTAATTTATTAAAAACTTCCTTGATCTTTCTACCTTATCAGCAGAACCTTCCGTGTAAACAAGCCATTGAGTTGGCTTGTTTCTCCTCGAAAAATAAATTAGGAGCGGAAATTTTGAAACGACGCATCGAGGAAACGTGGTTTCGCAGTATTGCCAACGAAATGATGACTAAACTCTTCACTAGGAGAGTTGTTTAAAATTTGGTTAGGCTTGCAAAATCAATGTCTCAAATTTTTGGTCATTAGTTATGCTGGGGCGAATCTGACGGCTGACTACCAAAAGTAAACTTTAATTAAAAAATAAAATAGGGAGGATACAAGAGCGACGTCTTGAAAATAAAATTACTCCAATCTAAACTAGCTAGATAATTTGCAACCCCTCCAATCGCCGGAACGTTAAACAGTTTCCGGATCTGGAGGAGATCCGGATTTTTGGGTCCTTCAATCATAGGATGCGTTTGATGACCTTGCTCAGCCTTGAGCATTGTGTCACGTCCTCCATTTTTCCATGTAGAGATACAGATAACTCCAGCAACCTTCGCAAAGGGAAATAAAAAAGATAAGGTGAAATGTCATAAAATAGAAAAACCTCTTCCGCTTAAGGCACGTGAGGTAATTAAACATTTACCGGTTAATAGGTATAACGGCGCAACTTTTATGACGATCGCGCACATAGCTTTGAAACTTCGATAAAAATGCTTTGTTTTTCCGCTAGAGCGCCTACGATAAAGCTGATTTTTCAATGAAAGTTGGCACCACCGATTGTGCATACCTTAGCGTCGTACTCAGCACACGTACAATAACAAGTGGACAGGACTTGCGCAGTGTTGTCTTTTGAGGATTCTCTATTTTTTGGAAGGCAATTTAGTGCGGAATCCATGGAAAAGAAATAGTCTCAAAATTACTTGGAATTCAATCAGAAAAATTGTGTGTATTACTTCAGGACCATACTTTTTAGGTGTGTCGTTCGGTCGAATGAAAGTTTTTCTTTTCTTTTGCAATTTATTTGGCTTCCATTCCTTTTATCTATTAGGTTAGGAATCAATAGCCATTTACAGAAGTATTTGAATGGTACTTGGGAATCGGCACATCCGTGCTCCAGGCTTTTCAAATTTTCAGGGATTACATAATCCCTAAAAATTTGGCATCACACTGCCAAGTAGAATCTGTTTCTGCAAATCTACTCGTCAGTTCCATTAAAATGTAACGCCGCAACTGCGGGATTCGAACCCAAGACTTATTTCCCTAGGAATGAAAGTTCAGATCTGACGGAAAAAAGCTTCCTTGTAGTAATGCAATTTTGCTAGTCGTCACATTGTCACAACTAAGAGAACTTCATCATCGCCCCTTTCTCAACTTGCTGTTCACAGCGTTTCAAAGAGTTACAATTGTCAAAAAATAATAGTAGAAATTACTCCTGATTTTTATACGTGTAGACAAAATGGAGCGTTAACCTAAAGAAATCGGGGATCGTCGCGTTATGCACCCTGTAAAAGTTGAGGGATATTTTTTCCGTTTGAGGAGGCTTGTAACTTACCTATTCTAAGTTTATAGTTGGCATCGATCATCAAACTGAACGGTAACTGACGTTGATAAAACGTAAAAGCACTGGATCACTAATAATGAGATTAACTCTTTGCCAAAAGCACGATTTTCATCAGTTCATTATCATGTAATAAGGTTCAAATCGAGGACCCAAATTCTGAAATTAGAATATACTGACGTTAATTCTTTGCATTCTACTGACTTCAACTGGAGTGAAAATCGAGTCTAGAGTTTTTGACACTCTACAAAAAAAAAAGAGGTCAACATGTAAATTTAAAAGTGGCCCATCAAACAACTGGTAGTGTTTTCGAAAAATGGAATTTGCTCTCTTGTATTTGTGGAAATCCTGCGTTCATTTTATCCTAAATAGAAGCATTTATTTTAAAATTTTCAACACGCCTTAATTTGGTCAACTCTTAGCCTTAATGAGGAAGTATAAATCGCCGAAGTCCTCTCCTTAAGGGTTATGCCATAAAAATGTTTTCACAATCATAAAATGTTCCTCTTCCCAGATCACATCAAATTTTTCGAAGAAGTAGAAACCTACGTAAAAAAATCCTTTTCCAAGGGCTCCTCCCGGTCCCAGCCCCATCACCAATAGCTTGACATCGTAATAATACACGAGAATCGACTTTCTATGCACCTTATTAGTCATATATCGACGGTGAAACTACCAAACCACGTATCTCGGTTTGCGACGTCGCAGACTTCCTGTCATACTTTATTTTTTAAATGAAAAACTACTCAACGTCCAGTCTTGAAAATTTCTGTGATTTTTCCTCTTCGTGCGGAGAAAATTCTGTAAAAATTTCAAGGAATGATATTGATTTGGTCTACTTCAAAAAAATAAAATGCGAGCGTAGATTTTTAAACACCGCAAACGAGATACGTGGTTTGGTAGTTTCACCGTCGATATATAATGAAGAAATAGTGTCCAATAGGAAATTAGTAAAATTATCCGTACATAACTACCAAAAAATCTAGTAAAGATTGGCAGCAATGTTGGAAGAATTCCCAGTGGCGGCATGGCCCCTTCCAAGCAGGGCCGTCATCCCTCACCTAAAAATCGCATTTACTCACAATGCTTCTAATGGGGATATCCTATAATTCTATGAAAAAACAGCAACGCGCACCGCGGATAGTGGACACTGGACAGGCAGGCATGGCTCGCTCGTTCGATGAACCCAACGTGGGAAATGACGTCACCGTTGGCCAATTAGCAGTTGACCAGCGGCGGCGAGTCCGTGATGGACTGGTCGCACAGCGGCCGCCGAGGCTCTATCAACAATACACTCTCGCAGATTAATCCACTTATTCAATTTATCCCCCTGAAATAGCTTAGGGACAGAAGGGGAGGGGAGGGGATGTTTTGCAGAAAGCGAGCGCGAATAAATTAAGTTTGCGCCGGCAGGGACGAACGTGTTTAAGGGCGGGGATTTTATTCGTAGCTGTGTTTGGAGACAAAATATGCTTGACTCGATTTGAGCAGTCTGTTCTTGAACTTGGAATTAGCATCAATTTGGGCCAAAAAATGACATCATCCATGATTCTTCCGATTAACACGATTAACACATAAACTTAGCAAACGCTTGTTAATCGTCAAAGTGTTAATTTTCGAACTCAGTTTTTTTGCATAATGAGTTAACGCGACGCATGCGTGATTTTGATTCAAGCATAATAAACTGTTATTTTTGTTTGGAGGGGGAAGGCGGGGAGGGGGCTTCCACTCCTTTTATTTTTAGGAGTCTACATTTCTGTCATGCTTTGTAATTGATTGAACACTCTCATATGCTTTCTGCGAAGAATGGCGAATTCTTTACCTCTTCTGAGCTCAGTTTGGATATAGTATCAGGGCCTGCACGGCAAAAAAATGTATATAGATGGTTAAACTACGGAGACATACACCTCTATTATCGTTTCAAAATGTCCACATGGCAACAAAGTCAAACTGGTTAATCCCCAAGATAATTGTGGTACTACCTCAAATTGTTGGATGATATGGACATTGCCAATTAATTGTGGCAGTACCGCAACATTTGGGTTAGTAACCCAATTTATTGCGGGTAATAGAATCGCCTTCTATCATTTGGGTAGGCAAAAGGAGCTCCCAAGAATTGCAATTGTGGCATGTACTTGAGGAGGATGTACCTTCACGACTGAAAGAGACTACCATCAAACGTAAAAAAAAAAAAACTCGAGCGAAGGTGACGACCTTTTTTGTCAACAAATATTCAGTCGGAAAGGTGATGCAGAGTCTGGTCTTCCCATTGACACAACAACTGAGTTGGAGAGCATCAACGAAGACGTGCTTAAGTAATTTGAAGTTAGGATTTTTGATCCTTACGACCTTTTAATCGGCAAATATGTCCTTCTGTTAATCAGCATATTCAAAGCAATACAAATTCACTTGGTACATTTTAATTTTTAAAAGTGGCGATACTAACATATGCTAGGTGAAAAAACTTCATTGCGCATTATAGCTAATGCCAACTTGAGACAATTCAATTCGGACGAGATCGAAAGTTCGTGGAGAAAGTTCCCAAAGACTTCGCGAGACTGAAAATTGAGAGTACGTGAGATTAGGTCGTGGTGTCTGCTCAAAAGCCGCGCTAATTAATCCTAGCGTGCGATTTAAATCTTCTGAGCGGGTGAAGGATATTGATTTCATGAAAATCTGAGACTATTCCGATGTGGTTTTCAAGAACAATTCAAATGACTACATGGTCAAAAAAAAAAAAAAAAAAAAAAAAAAAAAATACCGAGCTAACATCCCGGGATGTTAAAAATCTGCACAACTGTGGAATGCTGCTAAGATTTTCTTTCAGATTTACTATCGACCAATATGGGGATGCGTGACTCCTTTTTTAACGAATGAAAATCACACCGATTTCAAGCTTGATGTAAATTAGTTAAGAAGCAGGGCAGTATAGATATAGTATACTAAACTGCTGCGCCCTGGTAAAAATTGGCGATAAGAGCTGCGTTTCAAAATACCATAGGAATTCTTATAGTCGGCTAAAGAAGGCTACAGAAAATCATATAGCTGGCTGTAGAATGCGGAGAAAAGCATACGGCCGGGCTATACGAAGCGATAAAAAATTATGCAGTCGGGCTATAGTTCCTATCGCCTGGCTGATGCTTTTTCGCCATCGATTATAAAAGGCTATAAGAAATTGTGTAGAAATTCGTGTGCTTTGGAAATCATTAAGTTTGATACGGAACCACCTTAATATTTACAAAACACACATTATATTTTCCTTTAATACATATTTTTTTTCATCAATTAAAATGAGAATAATCCATACAGGATGTGCAGACATTTCAAAATCATGAGTTGAATAACGCTGACTCCGCCAGATTAAATATTCGAGCCTAACACAAAGCGGAGCGGTGGCGCACTGGCGCCTACAAACCTAACAGGGATACTTCTCGCATTGCGCAACGCGTGAAGTATCCCTGTTAGGTTTGTAGGCGCCAATGCGTGTTTCGCACTGGCTGCCCGCATGCCACGGCGCTTGAAGCAACTATTTCACACCAGAGGTATTGCACAGTATCATACGAAACTGAAGGCGCTCTAATATATTAGTAATGGCAGGCATCCATCAAAAGTACGGAGCTTTCCTCGCAAAATAAATCAAGATACTGCGGCCCAAAAAGAGAGCAGTATTCCAAAAACTCACCAAGTCCTAGCATCCGTAATTAGTAACGTTTAGCATACACTTTATCGCCTGGCTGTTGCTTAATCGCCGTCGGCTATAAAAGGCTATAAGAAATTGTGTAGCCGGCTATAGAAGCTATTGAAAATCTTACAGCCGGCTGTAGGTCTATGGTATTTTGGAACACAGATTCTACTGCCAATTTTTACCAAGGCGTATTTCAGTTATGGGCGTTGTAAATTTCTTTTCTTATTTTACAGGTTGCATGAACGAAGCATCATTGTTAAAGCAAACTTCTCCATGTGATTTGTTTCACCCCTCTGGAGTAGCCTCTGAAAATTACCTTTACTGCAAAAAAGGAGGATGAAATTTTCATTAATGAATTTGGCGGGGGTACACGGGAAAAAAGAGTACGGGGTTGTTGGATGATATAGACATTTCCGATGAATTATTGTGGTACACGGTACAAGTACCTCAATTAATAGACCACTAGACAAGGTACGAATTTAAGTAATCTGATACATGTTTCTCAACCAGAATTTCACGTAGAACATAATTCACACAACGAAAATTACTGAAAGCAACTCCTAACGAAGATATTAACGTTTTTATTTCACATTGGTTACGAGGATTTTGAACTGCCCGCTCACAAGAAACTCAAAGCTCTACTAGAGTCAAATCGCGCACTACAGCGGTTTCAGGGAGCTTCTCAACCGAGCAATGTTCATTTTCCGCCATGTATTTTTCAAACTTTAAGCAATTTGCTATAGCCGAGTCAAATCGCAGAGACTGTTATGATAACGTTTAGCGCGCGATGTGAATCACGTAGAGCATTGAATTTTCATGAGCAGGTGGTTTGAATTCACGCATCGAGAATCATTAAATATCGTCGTAAGGAGTTAATTTCGGTAATTTTCGCTGTGCGCATCGTGTTTTACGTGAAATTTCGGTTACGAAACATGTATCAGAATGCTGAAATTCGTACCTTGTCCAGTGGTCCATTGTAAATAACATTGGGCTCATCCCATATCATTGACGGGCATGTTTTCTCGTAAGATGGACCCACACTGGAATCGGATTAATATTGTGCCTTCAGCATCTACAAAAATGAGACCCCTAAGAATAGAATTCTGAAACTGTTAATGGCTAAAAATACAGTCAAAATATTGGAACCATGCTGAACTATTGCTCTGACTCAAAATTTTTAAAATTCTGATTTTAATTGCCACCTGCATGTAGTAAATCGGCACGTGAACCGATTTTTGGACCCACAAATTTTCATTCGACTTTTTTTTTCAAATGTAGTGCTTGAGCCTTCGTAATGTCCGATTTTTTAAATCGGTTTCCCGGAATTTTTTTTTTTTTTTTTTTTTTTTTTTTTTGGGGGGGGGGGGCACGATTTAAACGGATGGAATCGGATCCTCGAAGAAAATCGAATTGATTGGATTGATGGATTTTTTCGAAAATATCCCCAATAACACACTGGGCGAGGATAAATCTCGGTGGAAGAAAGCTCTCGAAGTCCGGCCGGAAACACGATCCTCAGTGAGCGACGAAAATCAGAAAAAAAGGCGGGGAACTGGAGCGGGTGGAGGGGGGGGGGGGGGTTGGACGGTCACGAATGGGAAGTAATGACAGCGTACGAATGCGCGGGCCCGTGTCACGTGCCCCCCGGTCCCCCGGCGCCTAGGATTCCCCCAAGCTCTTGACCTAGTTCAACGCGCGCGCGTCCCAGACACGCACTGCTCCCGGGCCACGCCGCGTGGGTGGCCCCCGCACAAACAAAATCTCATACCGAGTTCCTTCATTTTGGCTTATTCACATCTACAACGCCGAAACCTATATCAAGTTATTCTTAATGCTATTACCGGGTCATTTCGGTGTAACCGCTGGGGAAAACGCTCACCGGTGAGAAAGACCTTATCCGCCGGGAACAAATGGACCACATTCTGCAATTAGGAACTATAAATTCCGGCCCGGTTTAAAAACAACGTATGTGCCATTAGTTTTACTATGCACATAAGTGTTTTTTCAGATGAGCCAGAATTTATAGCTCCAAATTGCAAAATGCAGTCCGAATTCGCCTTGGCATTTTGCAATTTTGTGGAGAAAGATATTCTGGACGAATTTGGCGCAGTTTGACCCTATAATCCCAAAAATTGAGAGAGATATGATACTCCTGAAAATACAAAAACAAATTGTGGGTCGTCAAAAAACGTGATTTAAGTAAAAGTAAAAGGAAATGTTGGTTGTTATGAACTATGTTAGAAAATAATGGACCAAAAAGAGGGTCTCTCGTGGGTTTTCGGAGTCCGGACGCGGCCATAAAATTTCCCACGGCGTGGGGCAAGAAAGATGCGATGTCCCTGGAAACGGCAACCCTGTTCCTTCTTGCAGCGCGGTTTCACCTTCAACAACCATCGTACAACTTCATCTGGACCGAGAGTTGGCCGTAGCCGATCTGCAGCGTGTCGACCGACCGCGGTGGCTTCTTCCCATTTCCTCGTTCCTCTGGAGCAAGGGCAGATCTCGATTTTCACGTGAGCTCTGTTGTCTGTATAACTCCATGCTTTCCGGGGCCCGCGTGGAAATAGAGATACACCCTTACATTAAAGGAGCCAGGATGATGCTATTAACCCTGCTTCCCGCCTCCTTCTTGCCGAGGATACGCCTCCTTCCACCCAAGACCCTGTCAGGACTCAAGTCTGGCCCCGGTGCCCGCAACAAGATCAGAACGCTGACCAACATGACAGACATATCCATGGTAAAACTACCGAAACGCGTTCATCAATTGGACGTATTTCTATCACAGAGAACTATGTGCAGAGGGAATGATGAGGTATGCTCGTTCGTGCTCGGGCCATAAGAATGAATGGGAAATATAAAGCGCCCGTGACGTCAGCGGCAACGACGAGAGACACGACAATCGGGGCGGTCTTTTACTCATGAGCCCTGTCCACAAGGCTCCAGATACATGCCCACGGCTCATGGGTGCCGCTTTTAGTTGGCTCACAGTTCCGTTTGCTGAATTGGAGATGCGGGATTTCATGTTCTGTCAAACGGAACTATGTGCACAGTGTATGAGCCGTGGGCATGTATCTAGAGCCTTGTGGACAGGGCTCATGAGTTAAAGATCGCCTTCCCGATCGTCGTTTCTCTTGTCGCTACCGCTGACGTCACTGGCGCTTTGTATTTCCCATTCATTCTTATGGCTCAAGCACCAACGAGCATACCTCCATCACTTCCTCTGCACATAATTCTGTTTCATAAAAAATACGTCCAAATTCGTACAGCTTTCGCACGCCGTGAGCATAAAACTCAGCATCCTAATTCATGAACCACGTCTTTGTTTCCCGAACGAAAGAACGTAACGACGTTTCAAATATGCACGTATTGCATTTTTATCAGAAGAGTCTTGGGCATCCCTGACTAAAAATTTTACGGATTTTTCCTCTGATCTCATGAAATGATCAGAATTTCGGATTAAATTTACTCGGACACATTCTTGTAAAAATGAAATTGTTTGAGTCAATTTTGCAACCGTGGAATGGAATTACGTTCCCTCTTCCGGGAGACGAGGATGTGTTGACTGCATCTTGAAGTTTAGCTTCCATTGAGAAACTCCGGTCACAACCACCAAGAGCATTTTTCGAGCGTGAAAAAAGGCGAATGCCGCTTGGAGCGAGAACACCTTCACAAGTTCATCATGATTATTACCCATATGTTAGCAAATCGTAAAACCATTTATACCGGCAACTAAGAAAGAGGAGGAGGGGGGGGGGGCAAGAAAGAACTGTGGCGTATGCGAACTCTGCCTTGCTAAGAAGAACGCTGTATGAATATTCGAGAATTGCCACATTTCACCGGATAAAATATGCATTTTTGAAGAAAGTTTTGTATATTTTTCCTTGAAATTTTTAGATATTTTAGATTAACTAACGAACATAACTGTCCAAAAATTTTGAAGAAAAATATTCACTATTTTCCCAGTAAACTCGTTTTTCATTGGAGGAGATATGGCGACGCCTGGAGGCTCATGCGGCATTCTTCCTTAGCACGGCAGAACTGCGGTAGATTCATTTTTTTTTTTCGCTTAATGGACGCGTGGTCGTGTTTACCAAAATGAGCAAACGTCTGCCCACGGCTTCCTTCGGCCGGATAAAGATCTGGATCTCGGGCCGACGCGAGTCCGAGCGGCTTTTGGCGTCGCTGACGTCATTAATAAACAATTTTGCGACATCGCCACAGAAAAAAAGGTATCGAAAACTTAAGGATAGACTCTTTCAATGTTGTAAAATCTCCACATGGCCGTATTTATGCTAAAAGGAACTATTTGGAAGTGGAAAGAAGGGGTGTGCTTGTGGAAGCTGGATAAGAAACAATGTAAAAGTGGATATAGTTCCTTTTGAGAAAATGTAAAAGCGGGATTCTACGTTAAATCAAAAGGAATTGAGCGCTAACTCGTGAGCCGTGGGCATGTATCTAGAGCTTTGTGTACAGGGCTCATGAGTTAAAGAGTCCCGCCACCCATTCCCCCGTCGTGCCTCCTCGTAGCTGCCGCAGCCGCTGACGTCACTGGCGCTTTTAAAGTCCCATTCATTCTTATGGCCCGAGCACTAACGAGCACACCCCATCTTTCCCTCTGCACATAGTTCCATTTGGCATAAATACGTCCACATGTAAAGTGAAATCGCGTGCATACTCAGAGATAGACAGAAGAAAATTAAATTGAAAGGCATGCTGGCTGAGTCGAAGGAAAACAATCAAACATACTCTACATCGTGAGGTTTTCATGAAATTTTCGCTCTTGCTGTATTCTCATCGGCCTTTTATTTTTTCTGTTTCAGGTGAGTTTTTTGCTTCAAAAGTCTTTTCTTCCTTTGAAAAATGAAAAACCCCACCTAAAGGTAACATCACTTAATCTCAACATTATACGTGCATGGCCGACTTTGGTGAATCTAACGGTGGAGCGTGTTTAGTTGTTTTTTCTACTTCTGCGTTAAAGTCTCCAGATGTACATGAAAAATCTTGAGGTCATTGACGTTGATTTTTGGGTGCAATGGATCTATATACGGGCTATATAGACACACTGTCCGCCTTCCGGGCTCAGAGGCCGAAAATTTCGGGTGCCGGAGCCGCAGCTTCGATTGATCCAGGTGCTACGACCGAAACTTTCGGCCTCTGAGCCCGGAACGCGGACAGTACATATACATAGCCCGTAAGCACGGTTTCCACGGCCAGAGTCTCTTTTTCAGTGTAGCATTATGATAATTGTAATTCATCAACATTCCTCGTAGAATACGATTTGTATAACGGAAATTGCTGAAATTAACTCCTAACAAATATGTTAGCGTTTTTCGATGCATCAATTCAAACTTCCGGGTAATAAAAATGAACCATAAACCACCAGTTTGGAAATATGAAAACCCCGATCTCGGCGCTTTGGCTCACCTTTTGGACGTTATTCACACTTTGATGAACACAGGGTGGGGAAGGAACACTGCATTTGGAGAAGTCTGTCGGATAACCGTTGTAGTGCGCGATTTTGGTTTGCGCAGACTCAAATTTTGTTCGTAAGCGGGAAATTCAAATTTTCAAAATCAACGCTCAATACAAACGTCAATATCTTAGTTGGACCGCGTTTAGCAGAAAGGAACCAAGCCACATCAGCTATTGCCAAATTTAACTGGGCAATTTAATTTTTTACAAGAAGACCTGTGTGCGGAATACTTTGAAAATTTTAAGAAATTCGCTTCGTATCGTGCAGAAAATTCACTGAAATTTGCACAAAAATCCGCACATCCGTTTTCATGTTAAAAAATTAAAGTGCCCAGTTAAATTTGGCAATAGCTGATGTGCCTTTGTTCCTTTTTGCTTGACGCAGTCCAGTTACAGCTCATTCCAGTAATTTCTGTCGCAAAAATCGTGCTCTACGTGAAATTTTGACTTAGAAACATAATATAAAGATGTTGAAATTCGCACCCTGTATTAGTCCTGGCCTTTAGAGGGTGTCTATGTCTAAGGGTGAGAAATCTTCTCAGAAACTAAGATTTGCTTACCCATATAAAGATCAGATCTATAGTTATATTTTTGCGGTTTCATTTAGGTACTTAAACGAACAAACATGAAAAACAGCATAAAACAAGTAGTTTCCTCTTCATTCTCCGAAATGTTGGAATTTAATTCTGCATGAAGGAAATAAGTGCCTTTTGATTATGATTAACCCTATATGGAGAACTTACAGACAAACTAAAAACGGGGGAGGAAGAGGCAGGGAGAAAGAAAAATCTCATTGACCTTCAGTATATAGGGCTGAACCTAGCCCGCCATTTTCATACTACATAAAGGTTCACACCATTTGTTCGACACATGGCACAGTCATAGCTTTTTCTTCAACTTTTTTAAAACAGTCTGGTGAGCGTGTAGCACGTTGGCACCTGTGCAGAACTGGATCTCCTCCTCGTGTCATAATTTTATCGATCTCCATTCGTTATGAAACTAATGCCGTTTCAACCAATATGACAAGGCGTGGGCACTTCACTTGCCTCGGTCGCGCCCGCGCTGAAACACCCCCCCCCCCCCCCCTCACTCCAGCCTTTCATGAGAAGTCTCCGGTCACTGCTCCAGAACTTCCGTGCTAAGTAAAAAAGCCGTATGAACATTTCGAGAGTTGACCAATTTTCCCGGGAAAAATGTGTCTTTTATCGGAAATTTATGCTTAGTTTTCCTTAAAATTCTCAGATATTTTAGATTCGATTGCGAACAAAATCGTCTGCAAAATGTGAAGAATAATATTCAAAATTTACTAACTAAATCCGTATTTGATCGAAGGAAATATGGCAACGTCTGAGGACTCATACAGTGGCTTTCCTTGCTTAGCATGGTAGAGATCCGGTATCAATATGTTGCATCAAGGCGGCTAGACTGCGTTATGGTCCCTTCAAGACCTTTAAGGATCTGGAAAAGACGTCAAATTATATTATTCTTTTTAACAAATGAAGTATTTTTGCCCCTGAATAAGAGAAAAATAACCTACTAATTATTAAAAATGAAATTTTAGCGATGAGAATTCTCTACATGAGAATGAATGTGTCCACCCTCTGAGAAGGTAACGTTGGTCTGAGGAGGCAAGTTTTTAAGGGGGACGATTTTTTCCGTATTGAGGCAAGAATTTAAATCGGTGCTGTTTGAATTTTTAATGGTAATCACTCCCCGGTAGCCCAAATAATATGTTACAAGTGATGTATGTATGTATGAGCCGCTTTTACGGCGCGCTAGGGCGCTCTGCGACGCCTATTCTCCACAGGAATCTGTCATGGTAGAGATCCTCCGGAAGGTGGCATCTCTCCATCTCTCCATGGATGCCCTCTACCCACCGTTTGGCTGGACGCCCTCTCCGTCGCCTACCTGGGGGGACCCACTCCAACACCTTCTTCGGCAACCTGGTATCAGCCATTCTCTGCACATGCCCATACCATACCAATTGCTTGGTCATGATATCGTGCACAATCGTCCCCTCAACGCCCATTATCTCTCGGACACAAGTGATACTTTGATGAATTTTTAAGTCAATAAAACTGTAAGGTTACATTTTGATCCGAAAATGTGGTCATTGCTCCGTGCTTGTGTTGTCTAAAATCAATCGTGATCTCGATGAGAAATACTGAGCAGAGTATATTTTTTCAACAGGTCGCACCAATCACCAGTCGTCGTGTTCTCCGCGTATGTTTTCCATGCAAAGAGTTCCAATGTGCGTGGCTTTCTTTTTCGAGTACACTAAAAACAATGCAATTCGATATCCAGTAGTTCCATTAACAATAGCCTACCCACGCATAGTTAATTTTATAAGTAACTTAGGATTTTTACGATTTGAAAGAAAGGAAAACGTGGATTAGAATTTCGTACAGCCTTCAACTTTGGACATACTCTACAGCCTCCACACTATATAATATCATATCCATCAAAAATTCCAACAAAATTTTTCAAACAAAGCTGAAAAATAGTTTCTTGGTAACTCATGGCTTGAAGTTAAAATACAATAGCTACGATTATCCAGGTGAGACAAATGGATACGAGACTGTTATTAACTGACTTCAAAGCTCCTCAGTTGGATTATAAATGCTACAAGCTACGAGATGGATTTACAAATGTTCAATATGACCTATGCAGTTGCCAGTTTTTCGGAATTATTTTTTTACCCAGTAACTGAGTAAATACGCCTACCTTTAGGATTTGTGTAAATTTCATGGTAAAGCAGGCAAATGAAACCTCATTATCTCCACTTTCGCGGAATGGTCTGCAAGTGACGTCCACAATTTTTTTTTTATCCTTATAGTTCCGTAAAGCTTAATGCCGCAATCACACGCTGAACAAGGGAGCTGAATGAGGGAGCTGAATGTGGCTTGAATGTGAAAGTCATCGGCCCAATACCTGGCTGGGCTGGTTGCTGAATTTTGCGCGACACGCGCAAAATTCAGCAACGTTATTCAGCGACGATCGGATAAAGTTGGATTTGTCTGAACTATTCGAATAGATTTGCTACATGTCTGGATGAAAATAACTTGAATTTGCAAAATTTTAGCTATTGAACGATGACTGTTTACTTCCATATTCAGCTGCCAAATTCAGCGTGTGATTTCGGCATAAAGATTACTGAGCCAATCACGAGTGAAACCTCCAGTGGTCATACTCTGCCTGTAAAGTTACTCTAGTAATTACTATTTTACTGCCTACTCTGAAAACCGTGCATAGGCGACAATAGCTAAGGCTACCAGCTGTCATGTCGCGAGGATTACACGAAGCACGCTTGTCGGAGTCGCCGCGCGCCGCGCCACCTTCGCGACAGCCGACAGCGGCGGCGACGCGATGCGGCGTTTAAAGGCGTTCTAATCACACGGGATGGAATTATTATTCCATGCACCCGGGACAGCCGGGAATCCCATTCATCTCCGCGTCGTGTCGTGATCTCCCGTTTAATGAATTCATCCGTCATACGGATGGACGCCGGAGGTAGAGAAGAGAAAATTGAACGGATTACTTTAAAAAGGGCGTAAATACAATGAGATGCTCCGATGGTATACGTCTTTTTTTCGGCGTCGGTCAATTAAAGAGCTCCCGACGAATCCACGGCGCGGACACTTTGAGGCATGCCGGTTTCACACGATCGAAATGGGTAAACGGTGACTTTTTGCGGCCCTCTCATTGGCCAGCGCTGCAAATTCGGGTCATCGATGACCCGGAATCGGTCGTCGCGATAACCACTCAACGGTTCACAGAACACCGTTTCGCCATTAACTAGATTACATTTTGAAATAAGGAGTCACTATTTCTGGTACATCCAAAAAAGTACCCATCGACACGGCTAAACAAATGGCAAATATGCTGTTTTAAAAATGAGCTAGAAATGGAGGTTCCTGTCAAAATATCAAAAAACGATTTTCAGAAATCACTCAACTGGAAATGTTTCCCTTGTGGGCTAAGATTTTTTTCCCCTGAGGACGGCCACCAAGAATTTCTTACGTCATCATTATAATCTGTTACGATTCATAATGGAGTATGGTTGAATGTTACCTGAGCGAAAAGATCTGTAAATCTTCTTGCCGTCGGTAAATTAATTATATCCCCCCTGGTAAAAATTGGCGATAGGAGCTGCGTTTCAAAATACCGTAGAAGTTCTTATAGCCGACTAAAGAAGGCTATTGAAAATCATATTGCTGGCTGCAGAAAGCGGAGCAAATCATATAGCCGGGCTATACGAAGCTATAAAAAAGTAACAGTCGGGCTATAGTTCCTATCGCCGGGCTTTACACTTTATGGCCATTGGTTATAAAAGGCTATAAGAAATTGAGTGGAAATCCGTGGGTTTTTGAAATCATTAAGTTTGATATGGAACTACCTTAACATTTACAAAACACAAATCATATTTTCCTTTAAAACATATTTTTTTTTTCATCAATTAAAATGAGAATAGTCCATACAGAGTGTGCAAACATTTCAAAATCACGAGTTGAAAAACGCTGACTCCGCGCGATTAAATATTAGAGCCTAACACAAAGCGGAGCGGCGACGCACTGGCGCCTACAAACCTAACAGGGATACTTCACGCATTGCGCAATGCGTGAAGTATCCCTGTTAGGTTTGTAGGCGCCAATGCGCGTTTCGCGCTCTCTGCCCGCCCGCCGCGCGGCAGCGTGACACGGCGTCTGAAGCAACTATTTCACACCAGAGGTATTGCACAGTATTATAAGAAATTGAAGGCGCTCCAACATATCAAGAATGACAGGCATCCTTCAAAAGTACGGAGCTTTCCTCGCAAAATAAATCAAGATACTACGGCACAAAAAGAGAGCGGTAGTCCAAAAACTAACCGAGTCCTAGTATCCGTATTTAGTAACGTTTAGCATAAACTTTATCGTCCGGCTGTTGCTTAGTCACCATCGGCTATAAAAGGCTATAAGAAATTGTACAACCGGCTACAGAAGCTATTGGAAATCTTACAGCCGGCTTTGGGTCTATGGTATTTTGGAACACACATTCTACTGCCAATTTTTACCAGGGCCTACTCGTGTAATGCGAGCATCATAGGTAATCATTACTATAAACTCTACGACACTCTGAACTGTTCTTTTTGTCAGAGTTTGTTCTACCGTTCTACTGGGCTGATTTCCATGATTTTTGCGGCTTTTTACAGATGATAGTTCTTAGATAAGCCAGCCATATTTAAATTTTGTAAATATGACTAAGGCAGCTTTATATGATGTGATAAAGTGTGAGTGATCCCATTTGAACACTGTAAATTTTCATTTTTGGTCACAGTTCGTCCTATCTGAAGATCCCTCGGGCCGATCTTTATGATTTTTGCGACTATCGATAGGAGACGGTCCTTCCTTACAGGAGTGTTTCCTCCACGGAAAAACGTGACTACATTTCAGTATTGCCAAACTTCTCTTCGCAAATTGCATTTCTACTAGGGGAATCTAGGGTATTTTCAACTGAAAATTTTACTGATTTTTCCTCAGATCTCATACAAAAATCAGAAAAATTTTGGACAAAAATCGCACACGTGCGATCTTGTAAACATATGAATTTTTTGAGTTGATTGTACAACCCTAGACCGAAGTTAAGTTACCTTGGAACCTAATTGGAAGTTACGTTTCTTCGTTCGGGAAACGACAATCGATGAGTCCAATTTATTTAGATTAACTCACAGCGAAGTGGACCTTAGAGAGCGCGAAACACCCTCAAAGGGTTGGGTTGCGTAGCGGCCAGGGGGCGTACTTCCTCTTTATCCTCTTATCTATATCCTCTCACGATCCATAGTAGAGTATACTAAATGCCTCCCACACCAAAAGTATTTTTACGTCGATAAAATTGTCTGGAAATTTCTTCCCTGGTCGTGCAATTTGTGCATTATGTGTACTATATATCACTGTACTTCATGGACGATCGCTTTATCGATATTCCTCCTTCGGATAGTAGGTCAAAACACAAATGCCGGTGCTCTCATCAATTTGCCTCGGCGCACATTGGAACGAACTAACATAAGAGGTCGGACGTGATATTTTTGTGTAAAATTTTAAATCTTGATGTTTATTCCGTCACAAATCGAATTTTAGAGGGTGTTTCCAAGAGAAAATATCACGAAAAAACCAATGAAACCACACTCTAATTTTTTCGTCTCATTCCGAAATTATAAGCTTTCCAAGTTTCCAGATTTTGTCCGATTTCTTCTATCGATTCGCTCCAGTGTGCGGCGATCCGACACCGACAGCAGGGCGGTAGGCGGTTGTTTTCGAAAACCGCACGACTGTAGCGCGGTGGCGGTCAGCGATGTAATTAAAATAATGGCGGTTCGGCGCGGCGGCGGCGGCGGGCGGGGGGGGGGGGGTCCTGGAAAGAACACCGAAAGATCAAGACGGAGGAGATGAAAAGATGAAACGCACGGGAAGATGAAGATGAACCCGCCGTCAACAACGGTCCCTCGCGCATGCGCAGAAATGCAGAAAACCGAGCGGAATGAAAGATGAGCAGCAGCGACTCGGAAAGTCAGGATCAGGGGTCTCGATCCCTCCCCCCCCCCTTCCTATTTTCCCCTGGTTACCTCGAACCTGGTTGCCGCGTTTTTAAGTCTCTCGGATAGGGGAGCCACGAGGAGCGGAGTGGCGGCTCATCAAAACTAGAGACAACATCAGCGGGCTGATTATTGAAATTGATAGACAAAGGGATAGACAAAGAAGACAAAGAGAAATTGTAGCGATCCTATTGGTGGAAGCGGGTGGTTGCAATGGACATAGGAGGTAAGTAATAACAACCTAACGAACCCTATAGTCAGTCCATCATTTTCTGCCTTTGTCTATGACAGCCACCCGTTTCAACGAATGGGATCGGTACATTCTCCCTTTGTCATCTTTATCTATAGCTTTGTCTATCAATTTCAATAATCAGCTCTTAAAGAAACATGCAGAGCAATTGGTAGTATGGTAAATGTTTAACTTCTGGGCATTCCTTCAGAACAGCGATTTTGTTTATCGTCATCTTATTTGTTCCTCCTTCTTGCGCTTTGTTGAGCAGTATGATCAACAAAGCTGGTTTGTCGAACGTATGACAAAAGTAAGGTGGATTACATTCAAATTAAGTTGATAGATTAACTCAATAAAAAGAGTCGTAAAAAATAATTTAGAAGTGAATTTAAATAAAGTTATTTAATTAAATATGATATAGACTATGTATACAAATCGCCCGTCATAAACTAAAAAAACGTCAACTCAGTACGTTATGCTCCTCAGCATAGGGTAAATTAGTGGTGATCGAATTGACCACATTTTGCAATGACGAACCACTCTACTTCTGGCTAACTTTAGAAACAATAAACAGGCGTTTTAATACGAAAAAGCACTTTGCACGTGAATTCACGTTCACATACCTTGCATCGATACTTTCCTACTGGCGCGTTTAAGTCTCTCCGCTTTTCGCTCCTTTCGTTTGCCTTTAATCGATGAGTTGAAATATTAGAGATCGACGTGTATATGTCGAGTTTTACCGGGAATCTAGGGATAGCTTTGCGGCCATCGCATGCAAGTAAAGTAACGAACACCTAAACGCCTTCGGTTCTGTATGTATGCAATATAGACTTCCGTCGAGCACGTATAGATGCGTTTATTAGTTTTCGGATGCGTTAATTGCCTCGAATCGCAATTTTCCAACTAGTTTGTAATTTGGATAGTGAAATTCCAC
Source organism: Bemisia tabaci (assembly GCF_918797505.1). NCBI lineage: Eukaryota > Metazoa > Arthropoda > Insecta > Hemiptera > Aleyrodidae > Bemisia > Bemisia tabaci. The sequence continues at coordinate 56,272,335 of NC_092797.1, forward strand.
AATCAAGTGTAATTTTTTTCTTTTTCATTATCCAATTTGAGAGACGTACGAGCATGTTTTTTCCATTCAAAATATATTTTTTAATTCAAACTTGACGAAAATCGCTCCGAAAAAATTTGGTTCCGCTTATGAATGTCCGTGTTTTCGTAGATTGTCCGTTTCAACGATGCAATACTAAACTACACTAAACTTCAATACTAAACCTCAGTTACCACCGGTGCAGATTTTTCGGCTTCTTGAATGACAAATTAGCATTTTTTAGTGAAGAGCAATCAATTGAATTTGGAAGCGAGAAATAATGGTTTGAAGTTTTTTCCTGCCACAAGGTTGAATTTGATAAAGAAACTTCGTGTCGACTTTTTACTCACCAAATATTTTTTGTGAAAATTCCATTTTTGACGGGAGAAAATATACTTGTAGACGAGTGAAAAACTATCTTATATTAATTTTCCCCCTAATATGTCGCTTTGGTTCCTTTTCAAGTGTCAACAAAAGCTGTTGAATAAGCATCATTGAACTTAATTTCCCGAGACTTCTTTTTGTCTTTCCAAGAATGCACCATGAAAATTACGTGCTTTTAGGTCCTTACATAATTAAGATGAAACTGGATCATTTTGAGACACTGCAATTCTGCCATCTTTACCAAAGCCGTCGTGACTCTGATTAAAACTTTGCGTTTTTCCTTCCGCCAAGAATACCTCGATCCCTGTAATGCTCCATTTTTTTCAGTTCAAGTTTTCAGTGGCATACCACAATCATTCTAAAAATTATAAGGAATGAATACTCTTTGCTTTTTCTGTAAGACAACATGTCGTAAGAAAAAATTGAGAAAAACTAGAATGGAGCACTACGTTTTTGCTCTGAACGGCAAGATTGAGATGCGTGTATTGCGCGATGTAACCATAGCTTTACCCCCGGTCGAGGATAATTTCTCCCAACGGCGCTAGGACGTGCTAAACGGTTGTTGCTTTTTATGAGTATGCGAGGAGCGTAGCGTTTGACCTCAAACAATGTGTCCAACGTGTGTCCATCAAAATCTGATGAGGAGTCTCACTGTAATTTTGTAAACGCCCCTCTCTCACCGTTGATTCATGGACGCGCGTAACATGGCACCAACGCGCGCCGCGAATTTTTGCTTTTTTTCCGTACTCCCGTACGAAGGAAGAACGCCGCATGAGCCTTCAGGCGTTGCCAAATTTTCTCTGAGAAAATATTTATTTTTGAATAACATTATGAATACTTGGATGGCATTTTGCAAAAAGGAACCAAAAGCATTCTCATGTTGCCAAGATTTTTTTTTTTATCATGCAAATGTAACTGATCATCTAAACAAGTTTTATCTTTACTCCCAATAAACTATGAATTCAAGACAAAAATTACCTCTGTGCATTTAAGTTTTTGCATGACTTCAGGAATATTTTGCAAAGATTGTAAGTTGCACAATCCTAGCAAAATTGAAATGCTCTTGGTTCCTTTTTGCAAAATGCGATCCATTTGTTCTTGAAATTTCCATACACTCAGATCAAATTACGAATAAAATTGCCCGAACATCGGAAGAAAAATGCATATAAATTCGTCCGAAAATTCAAGATTTTTTGATCGGAGTTTTGGCAACGTCTGAGGGATGATACGACGTTATTTCCGAGCACGGGAGCGTATGGGTATGGGTTCGCTTCACTCCATTTGACGGGTGCGCGGCGCCGCGGCGTGGTTTGTCGGTCATGCACAGTCCTGGCTTTCAATCAGAGAATCGAAGTTCGAACCAGAACCCGGAGTCAAAGGGGCAGAGGGCACAGATTAATCAAGAGCCAACCACGGCCCTCATTCCGTACCCGGGCCTCGTTGCCAAATTTAAATAGTTATTCCCTCGATTTCCACGTGTTGGAGCCTCGAACTCGGCGGATCCGGCAACCACGCTCGCGGTTTCTCTTATTATAACTGCTGAAATCGCGGATTCGCGGAAATCTCGCGGGTTTCGGCCCTCGTCATGTCCGTGCGAAAGTCAACGAGGGGTTTTGACGGCCGAGCCTTTCGGTTTCCTCCGAGGAGGGTGAAATTGATCTCCTGCTCGTTTGAGTTCGTGAAGTTCGATTTCTATGCGCCTGAATTTCACACATATTCATTTACATAAACTCCGCGGCAAATTATCGAAAACTTACCTCTGACCGTTCTCACAAGGAGCCCTCGTCATGAGTCGCTACGGATGCGGAGGGCGAAACTATAGAAAAACTCGTAGCTCGATTTGAGAGCTTCGTGTAGTGGGCTTCCTGTTCAATTATGTTTCTCTTTCTTCACGTGGGAGTCTCGGAGAACCTTCATGGAGAGAGTAGGGACATAGCGAGCCGATTATTGAATTTGATAAACAAAGCCATAGACTAATAAGACAAAAGGGATATAGAGGAATTCTATTGGTGGAAACAGGAGGTTGCAATGGACAAAGGAGGTTGGTAATAGACTAACTAACGGCGTCCGACAAGAGATCAGCTTACAGTTAATCCACCATTTTTCCACCTAGTCTGTAAAAACCATCGCAGTTCCAACAAATAGGATCACCCCGTGCTCCCTATGTCTTCTTTGTCTATCGCTTTGTCTATCAGATTCAATGATCAGTCCTCTGAGTCAAATAAAGACCCTTCGGATCCAGAAACATGCAGTGAAAAAAAAGGACGTGGGAACCGTACGTATGGGCTATATAGACATACGATCTATATTCCGGGCTCAGAGGCCGAAAGTTCCGGGCGCAGCACCCGGAGCAATCGAAGCTACGGCTCCAGCACCCAGAACTATCGGCCTCTGAGCCCACAACGGACGGTATGTCTATATGGCCCGTTACTGGTTCTTCAGTGTAGTTGCTCTGAATGGAAGAAGGTTGCTGCCACCCCTGATAGTTTACTAATTACCTACCTACTACACTTGTTGCCAATCTTGCATGTAAGTCAAACTCAGAAATCACGTACCTAAGCCACGGCGTTTCAAAATTCCCGCTCCTATTTCATTTTTGACGCGAAACAGTACTTTATTGCTGGGAACGTTTACCAAGTATGTTATTCGAATAAATCAGAAAACTCTCAAAAGATCACGCTTAATTTAAATGAAATATCCGCCGCGTGAGGTCTTAAACCGAGATACCCGGTTTCCGATTTTGGTCATCGGTTTCTCGTGGATAAATTAAAACAAATACAACCGCGCGTAACAAGGCTACAAAATACACGTGAACCAAGATATTTCGCTTGGAAACACCACAGCCTTCATCAGTTGGATGAAACATAATACACTTTAAAACTTTAAAAACTCAAATTTTAACAATTTTCATCTCATTTATAGAAAGATACAACCGAGTACTGAGTGTTTAAATTTTTAAATTTAATTATATTCCATCCAACTGAAGAGGGCTGTGTTTTATTTATGTGTTAATCTGTGTGTATTTTATGTGTAAATCTATGTGTATTTTATGTATATTTTATGTGTATTTTCTAGCTGTATTACTCGCGGTTGTATTTGTTACGGAATGCTGAGTATCCAACATTTCTCGAGGATATTCGCGATTTTTGTGGGCTTCCGCGGTTCCAAAGGCATCCGCAAGTTTTTGCGGACAATTTGCGCCCCCTCCCCCCTGTTCTTTCCAATACAGTCGCTTATCGGTCCCGTGTGATTTTCATCGTTCCTTACCGTCTCCATACCATATATTGGTTCGCACTCGCAGCTGATTGTCCTCATTGTTTGTAGAGGACCCAGAGGTGTAAGAAGGACGCAGCATTTTTGTCCTCGTCTGAAGAGGATGTTCATGTTTGATTTTGCCAGGCAGCGTGTCGTCGCTCCTCTGACGTGAAGGCGTATCTCTATATCCACGTGAGCCGCGAAAGGCATGGAATTATATGGAACACAGGGCTCACGTGAAATTGAGATACGCCCTTATGTGAGAGCGAGGATGTCAGCGTGCCGGTTGGTAGGTGGTGTTGGTCTGTTCCTGGAACGAAAATAACTGCTCCCACCTTGGGCTCGCTGTGACGCATGCCAATTGAATAGCCGTCATTTAAGGCCGCCAAAGCACTCTTTTGACGCGCAAAAGATGAGTCAATATGGATGACTCACGGTGCTTTGCAAGGCGATACCGGAGCTTTTAATAAGGTATCTCTGGTCAATTTTGTGAGGGAATTATGTTTTCCATCCTTTAAGGCTTTGAGTTATGGAAGAAAAGTAATGGAAAACAGGAAAAACGGGAAATTATAAGCAGGCGGCTCCAGGACTTCAAGGTCGGAAAAGCGTTTCATCTGTGGGGCACATTAAAGATTTAATATTGAAATATGAGAATATTGTAATTCAAAGACATAATCTCGAAATTAAAATGAATAGCGGAAAGCTCTGACAACGTGTTAGTAGGCATATAAGAGAGTTTTTTAGTCAAGATTCAACGTTTATACTTTTCTTGTACTCAGAAAGCCAAACAATAAATCGACGGTGAAATTACTAAACCGTATGTATCTCGTTTGTGGTGTTAAAAATCTTCACTTACATTTCTTTTTGTGAAAGGAGAACAAATCAGTATCATTTTTTGAAGTTTTCAAGACTTTAAGTTGAGTAATTTCCGTTTAGAAAATAAAGTATGGCTGGAAGTCTGCACCGTCGCAAACCGAGATACATGGTCTGGTAGTTTCATTGAAATGCGAGTGGTTAAGCTAATTTTTATTGCCAAAAAAGGGCTTCAAGTTGTATCTTAATTTAAACATGTTTAGCCTCGAACTCTAAGATGACTCTTTCTCAATTCACACATTTTTAATTTCAGACTTCAACCATTATAACTTTAGTTTTTCGGAGACATTTTAAATGTTTCCTCAAGCAACAATACTCCTAAAATTCAACCTGATAATGATAAAATTTACTCAATTTTGAGTTTTTGTGGCACCGAGGACATTGAGGGTTTTTTTTTCACGATGATCAACATTGAAACTCTGAGTATAAGTTTTTAAGTGGAAATTCGAATTTACAAACACTAAATAGGTCAATTCTTTGATACTTGTTAAAAATGGCACATTTTTTATGTATCTCAGCGTTTTCAAGTGAGATATTTATTAGACAATAGGCCAGTATCGACGCTAAATGTCTTACCTTGTCAAGAGTTCCATTTAAGCGGTGCTTTTTCCCGATAAATTGATTTTCGAGGAACAAAGGGCTCATTTATTCCGAGTCGATCATTAAACTCGGTGACTAGCCTCGCCCGGCGCACAATGAAACGAGCCAGTGGGAGATTTCGGACAGGATGTGGACAATTCAAAAACTTATGTATTGATTAATACGAAATGCAGTGGTTTAAAAGTAATTCCATTGGATGTCTTGTTGAATTTCTTTCAAGAGGTGTTCCCTAAAATGTATAATGTGATGAAATAAACATAAACATATTCAAAAATGGGCACTATACGAATAATTAGACTGAGCGTACGAAGAACTGAGCGACATTAAACGAAAAAGTAACTAAAAACCGAGAAATGCGTAGTTTAAAAAGCGCAACTTTCCCGCAAGTTTGAAACGCCCCGGTTTCGCGCAGAACCAGAAGGAAAAGCGAAAACACTAATCAGTAGCAAGCACGGGTTTTTAGGACTTTCGTCAAGTGTCTTTCTAATCCTCGTCTTTAAAAACAACAGGATAGCCGAAACTATGTCTTCAGACTCAAAGAATCAAATCTCATTCATGTTATCTGCAGTTAACAAATAACGATTCCATATTAAAATACGCTCTATTTAACCAACATGAGCGGAAACCGAGAGGAGATAGCGATGTGACTACCGTAGTATATTACTTCCATCATTTTCCCGCCATTCCGGCGCGTTCGAAATTCCTTCGAGTCTTTGGGCTTCTTAATAGCGGGCTTGTCTAGGATTTTGGCTCCGAAAGTGCGCAATAAATCACCACGTTATCTATACTCTCATAGTACTTTCAGAATATTAACTAAAAACGCGTTTTGAATATAAAAACACATGGTTTAGTGACCCATTAAATGGACCGCGTTAAGCAGAAAAGAACCAAACCATATCAGGCATTGCCATATTTGATTGGGCAATTTCATTTTTACATGAAAACTGTTGCGCGGATTTTTGTACAAATTTCAGTGAATATTCTGCATGGTACGAAGCAAATGCCTTTACATTTTTACAGGAAATCGCACAAACGTTCTCTTGTAAGAAATTAAATTGCCCAACTAAATTTGTCAGTAGCTGATCTGCCGTGCTAAGGAAGGACACCGTATGAATATTCGAGAGTTGCCAAATTTCCTTCGATAAAATGATTATTTTTGAGGAAAATTGTGAATATTTTTTCTTGAAATGTTCAGACACTTTAGACCGAAGTACAAAGAGAATTGCCCGAGAAATTGGCAAAAAAATATTCAAACATTTTCCTGAAAATTAATGATTTGCCAGGGTAAATTTAGCAACGCCTGAAGGCTCATGCGGCGTTTTTCCTTAGCACGGCAGTGATGTGGCTTTGGTTCCCTTTTGCCTAAAGCGGTCCGAATGTCCTGTCTCTGCCAATGAGTGGCTCCCTTGTGCGGCGTGGCGGGAACCTTAAATTAAACTCGAGGCCCAGCGCGGCCGTGGCTATCGGGGCGGAGGGATGACTTCCACAAGGTCTGTCAAGGTGTCAGCGCTGCGAGGCAGGAGAAAGTCACCTGTCATGGATCTCGTTAGCCGGTAGCGGGTCGCGGGTCCTTTTGCATGCACAATCCAGTCGCATTGCCGGGTCCGGGAGCCGGCGAATACAGTTAGTGCGCTCGAGGCTCCTCCGGACCGTAACGGCTCCGACGAAAACCACGTAACCCGATTACCGCGCAAACCGCCCGTCTGCCTCGCTGCACCGCCTCCGCCTTCCGCGTGAGAAAGTCCACGCGCAGACGCAGATCCACTCCGCGCCGGCCTAAAGTTTCTGGGTCGATTCCGCTGCATGCCTTCGGAACCTCTCCGCTGCTGATGCACCTCAATGTGCATCCTTTTAGGCTTGATTTAAGGTTCGATTTGGCAGCAATTCTCTAGACTATTGGAAGGGTAGGAGGATTACATAGATCGAAGAACATATCGACGGTGAAACTACCAAACCACGTATCTCGGTTGCGGTGTTTAAAAATCTACGCTCAAATTTTATTTTTTTGAAGTAGACCAAATCAATATCATTTCTTGAAATTTTCACGGAATTTTCTCCGCACAAAGAGGAAAAATCACAGAAATTTTCAAGACTGAATGTCAAGTAGTTTTTCATTTAAAAAATAAAGCATGACAGGAAGTCTGCGACGTCGCAAACCGAGATACGTGGTTTGGTAGTTTCACCGTCGATATGGACCGCGTCATGCAGAGAGGAACTAAGCCGCATCAGATATTGCCAAATTTAACTGGGCAATTTAATTTTTTTACATGAAAACGGTTGTGTGGATTTGTGTGCCAATTTCAGTGATTTTTCTGCGTAGTGCGAGGCAAATCCCTCAACATTTTCAAAAGAATCCGCACAAACGTTTCCTTGTAAAAAATTAAATTGCTCAGCTAAATTTGGCAATTGCTGATGTGGCTTGGTTTCTTTCTGCTCAACGCAGTCCGTCGCATCAATGACTCGTGACGGAACGCCACCAGCATCACAAAACGCGGCATCACTCTACCGGCATCGACATCGGCATAGGCGGCGGGAAAGACAAGGCGCCTTCATTTTTCCGGTTACGTGACACGCACATCCTGAGCGCGCGTATATGGCATGCCAAGTGATGCTGTCAATTCCCGAGGCAACCACGAAGAAATGAACCTCGGTTCATACGAAACCGCGAAGTTTTTTTTTTTTATTCAAGTTTAGCGAACATTGCACTTTTGCACAATGTCCAAAAGATAGTAGCAGATTAAATTTTTCGGCATGTGGAATGTAACCTTTAAGTGCTAGAAATAATGTAACATTTTAAGAAAAAACTTACATTTTATTGATAAAATTTGACCAAAGCTTTTCGAAGCAAGCGCTTCATCGTCAGGGTCCCAAAGTATTGATTACAAAGGCCATAACTTAATTTTAGACGGTGGTAACAATTGATAGCAATTAACAGATCGAAAACACTCTCAGAGAGTGTTTCGGAGAGTTTTTGGATCTGTTAATTGTAATCAACTGTACGACTGTCTAAACATTTTTTTATTGATGTCACCAAAGTGTCCATTCAAAGGGATGAAACTTCGGTGCAGGAGATCAAAATCAAAGAGAATCGCATAATTCTCATTACTCACATAACTTGTATAACTGCACGAAGTATTGTCATCGTAAAAAAAAGAAAGAAAATGAAATTTCCAACTTTTCTAGGCGTTCGCCGATGCTGCGGATCAATGCAACCATATTCTTTTGAAAAAATGCTCGTCCGTCCGTCCGTCCGGCGTCCCTAATTTCTGTGTACAGTCATATCTCAAAATCCATTCGCACAATTTCATCCAAAATCGGCACGAAGGACCATGTCTACGGTCACCTCATGCGCGTCAAATGGTTTTATAATACGCCAAATGGGAGGGGGGGGGGGGGGGATCGGGACAAAAAAAGATTTTTCTTCAAGGGAGAATTTTCTCAAAATGTTGCTATCCTCGACGAAGTACACCCGATCCGACCATAATTTTCCTGGGCCACGACAGAATTACTTAACCGCCACTACATGAGCCCTCACTCACGGCGGTGGCCAGCCTCAACGAAGGGCTCGTCGAAACCAGGACCATTGTTCTTTCCAGTGTGGTTTCGCAATTTCGGCGTCGGGGTGTCGGGGGGGGGGGGGGGGGGGGGGTGTCCGCCACCGGACGCGTCGCACCGTTGAATCCGAGGCATCAGCATTCGGCGTCCAAGACGCGTAATCGCGGATCGCGACGCTTTTCGCTTTTCCCGCCGCACAATGGATCGAGTCAATGGCCGAGGTCGCTCAAACTTTGGAAACTTGAAAAGCTTACAACTCCGTTTATAAAAACATTTGAGGTCTTAAAAGTGATTCCATTGATTTCCTCCTACAATTTTCTTATAGAGACACCCCTTGAAATTTAAAATTTGACGAATTAAACATAAAAATGTCATGTCCAACCCCTCTAATGGAGAGTTCGCACACACAAATTTTATTGCTTCGTCTGAAAGTGCTTAATGTGCTGATTTCGCAGTATTTTTCTTAATTTTTTCTGACACGGGACATTTGAGAAAAATCTATTTAAAAGTGAGAAAATGTGCTGCTGTATGACGTCATCTGTTGGCATTTTCCATTTAAACACATGTATTTTAGCAGATTAGGTTATTTTGTCATATTTTATCCAATTCAGAAACCAATGATATCCTCGTATTCAGTTTCCTTAGTAGTATTATTTTAACCCTTACCTGCACACTTTATGGGTTTTGAACTTTTTTTTGAAATTTCGAGTTTTCTAAGGCTTCTCGGGTCTAAATAACTCAAAATTAGTGAAAAAAAATTTTTTTGACTTTTTTTTACCCAAAAATTTTGACAAAAAAGGGTGGTCAGTATGACTGACCACTGAGCAGGATAGGAATACGCTAATTCCCTATTCACCTATGTTGATATAATTTTCGTGTTTTTTTTTATTTTTGTGTAAATAATGATCCTTGTCTCTACCTATCCGCGCAAGACATTCACTTTCTGCCCTCCAAGCCCCCACCCCCTCCCTCGCAGACCTCCCCTTACCTTCCATACTAACTTTACCAGTGAATTATAAATGTTGACGGCGTAGATTTTGTAAGTTTTTCACTTTTTCTTACATGTTTGTAAGTGAGAGAGTCTCTGTTTTTTGAAATTGAGTGAAGCTAGTCTTAGAAAAATGTTTAATTTATTATAAAAGAGTATAAAAAGAGCAGAAATATATAAAAAAACTTAAAGTGAGGAACATATGAGCGTAACTGGAATAAGTAAGAAGGCAATCGAAGACCAGTTGCAATGAAATAAATTCATTTTTTCGAAATGTAACGATAATGGTCCTTTCCCACATGAGACTAGCAATTTTAAAATAATAATTTTGGTCAATAATTAAAAGTAATATGAACATAATCATAAAAATTACCGATAAAAAAAATAATAAAAAAATAATAATAATAAAAAAAAAAAAAATGAAATTATCAGACTGAAAGTTTGATTACCTCGAGGTCATGTAATTATTTGTGTAATAAGTTTGAAACAAGTAAGTGAAATAAATCGTCAAAATGAGGAGAGGATGAATCCACTCAGCAACAAGTATCCAGTTCCAGCTCCTAGCCGCCTGCTCGGTGGTCAGTTATACTAACCACCATGTTCCAGCATGAATTAAATAATCAAAACTTTTGAATTTTTCACTTGCCAAATGACATTCTCACAGCATTACAGTCTGACTTAATATTTTACTACTAAATCAGAACCATTTGCGTCGCACAAGCAACTGACAACTGCAAAACTGGAGATAACACCGGCAGCACCAAACCTCCAACGAATCGGAGGTAAGCAATAGATGATAAAACAATATTGCCAACATAACATCGCCCGGAAATATTTTTTTTTCATATTCTGGACCATATCCCAAGTACAACTACATGGTTGGTAAGGGTATGTCGCGCCAAAACGGCCATGAATAATAATTTAAAAAGGTGGTCAGTATAACTGACCACTGAGCAGGTAAGGGTTAAGGATGAAATTCACAAAATTTAAGACACTTGCAAATTCTCGATTGACTGGATCCACCGTGCGTCGGCGGTGCGGCACGGCCCGGGGCATTGTTTCGTTTTTGCTTGAGCTCGCCCGAAGAATGGAGCATCCTGCAGTCGTGGCCCTCGTTGCACCGACGACGCCAAGAACGCACTGTCAGCATTTGGATGTTACCAAATCGATGATGAAAGTCCAAACGCACGTATGTCCATTGCGGCGTCTCAAAATCTCCGATGTCGTTTTGTTTCTCAGGATAGGGGAAAAAAGATGAATGACCTCTCAGTTCCACTCATGAGGGCACGGGGCTAAGGTGTTGATGTCAATGTGCCGAAGGTCAATTTTATGATGCTGCGATTTTTGAGTTTAGACCTCGATTTTGTAGGGAAAAAAACCTGCTATAAAACTGAAGCCTTGCGTTTACGAGACAAATGCCAAACACGGAAAAATGGATGCTAATTTAACAATTAAATTGTTGAAAAATAAACAATTAAATTGTTGAAAAATAAACAATTAAATTGTTGAAAAATAAACAATTAAATTGTTGAAAAATAAACAATTAAATTGTTGAAAAATATGTCCGACATATTTCAAACATTTTACATACAGAGGAATACAATATAATTACAATAGTACGTGGAAAGCTAATTTAACCAAGGGGGTGGTTGAATCAGCATTTTTTTATTGTAAAATCTACATTGAAACATGTCGGACACTTTTTTTTAACAACAAAATTGTTAAAAATATCATTTTTCTTCGTGAATAAAAAAAGTTATGAAGGGTAATATTTTGCTCAAGGCAAAAATTGACTGTCAAAAATTAAAATCAAATTACATTGAAAAAATTCACCGTCGTATTTGTCTGAAAACGATCCTTTATAACAATATTTTCGTGAAGTCAAAGAAAGTTCGAGGACAAAAAAAAGAGAAAATCCTGCAGTGAATTTTTCAGTTTAATTTGATTTTTATTTTTGGCATCGATGTTTTTCTTTAGCAAAATATCCTCTACGACTTAAGGTATTTGGCTTTTTCTCGTAAGCGTAAAGTTTCGGTGTTATGGCAGGTTTTGTGCGGAAGCAAAGCCTAAACAGAAAATCAACTTTTTTGTCATAAAATTGACTTTTGGCACCAGTGAAAATGAATAAAATGATTTTCTTTATTATTACGCACCCAAATGCTACCCGTCAGCGATTGTGCGCCATAACGGCGAGGGCAAGCTCTGCCGTCCCATGGAAAAACGCCATATGAGCCTTTAACCGTTGCCAAATCTCCTCAGATAAAAATATTTATTTTTGAAGAAAGTTATGTATATTTATCCTTGGAATTTTCAGATCTAATAGATTAAATTAGGTACGAGCATAATTGTCTGAACAATTGGAAGAAAGTATTAAAAATTCTCTTAGATAAAAAGCAAATTCGCTTTTTATCTAAGGAAATGTGACAACGTCTGAAGGCTCATACGGCGTTCTTCCCTAGCACGGTAGAGCTGCTCCTAGTTTCGCCGCCCCTTTGGCGTAAGGGCGTATCTCATTTCCACGTGAGCCCCGTTTCACATATAAATTCATGCTATCTATGGCTCATGCGAAAATCGAGATATGCCCAGGAGCGACGATGCAATTATAATGCCAAACAAGCACTTGGCTGAAGCACCAACTCGTCAACGTGTTTGTTCTCTACTGCAGTAAACTCGGTTTCCACGACAGCAATTATTTAAATCATAAATGTGTTTTTTTCCGCACGAAAGAAATTTGCTGGTCACGCTGCGCTGATGCCTCAAAATTTTATGAGCCTTGTTGCCCGCGTTTTTCTTATGTTGCTGCGTTCGCTCATTCAATTACTTTTTATCATTGACTTGTCCTTGCTTGTCCACAACATGTATCGCCATTTTGCAATTTGAGTTCGTCGTTTTGTTTCCGAAGCTACCGTTCCGACACACTCAGTTTTCACCCATATGAAAAAAAAAACGTCCTTGACGATTTTCGTCGAACCTGGTGTTAAAAATTACCGGTTTTTTTTTACGTATTGCTTTCCCTCGGAAATCTCGAAGAAAATTTATTGGTCTCTTAGAGAATTTTGATAGAGTGGATAAGTAAATACGAAGTTTTCATTGGAATTTTTCCACAGGAGAGCAGAGAAAATCAGCGAACGAGAGAAGTGCAGAATTCTAGACTCCGTGGACAAATTTTAATCCCTGAAAATGAAGACATGTTGATAGGTTTGCCCCACGAAGCTCACAAACATAATATATAGGCCATTTTAATATAGGTGAGACACATGACTGTTATGTTAAATAGCGTCATTGGTTTTAGAGGTGAAACCTCGCACGATTACCAATTACGCAAGTCTACGGTGTTTACACTCACGAAGAGAGCAACTCCGCAGATGACGCGCGTTGCTCTTGATTTTACACATCAAAATGACTAAAATGAGCACCTACCTTCGCGCACCTGATATCGTGCTCTATGGTGCACAGAATTTTTCGCCTTCAATTGAATGATTAGGCAAAAACATTCCCCTTGCGTCGTAAAAGTTGCATCTTCACTTATTGAAGGGGCCCCGAGAGCGGAGGCCCACTCAGGCGCTAGATGATAGTGATTTGTCCTTTACCAAGCTCATTTGTAAACTCACATCAGGTTTTCGATCATACACAAAGGAGTGAACAGATGTACAACTTTGAATGTTCAATATTCACTTTTCTATTCAGCCATAGTCACGGAAAAGAACTTCTCGCTGGTGACCTAGAGCCTTTAACGCAAGAGTAGAAAAAACAACTGAATACGCGTCACCGGGAGATTTCACTATGCCCATGTTATGTATGTAGTGCGTGGATCCTATGCTGCCAGGCTATGGAAAAACGCCGTATGAACATTCGAGAGTTGCCAAATTTCCTCGCTGAATATATTAATTTTGTTGAAAAGTTACGTATATTTATTATTATTATTAAAATTTTCAGACACTTTAGACCAAATTATAAGCAAACTTTTTTGAAAAAATTGGAAGAAAATTATTCATAAATTTTCTGGAAAATTCATAATTTCCGGAAGAAAATTTGGCAACGCCTGAAGGCTCATACGGCGTTTTTCCTTCGCACGGCAGTATGTAGGTCCTATGATGGTCCATTATGACGGAGATTAAAACATTTTAAAGAGTTAAAGTTGTTGATGGTTGTGTCCGTTTGTTGCAGGTTCTACTCGGTGATCGCGCCAAAAGTTCTTCGGCCGAACACGGAATACCATGTGGCGGTATCTGTGGAGGACGCCTCTCAACCGACGTCTGTCATCGTCCAAGTTGGCGGGAAGCAGGACAGCGGCGGCACTTTCCGCACCTCCGAGTACGTCACCCTCGCGCCCTACGCCTCCCAGATCGTCAAATTAGAGGTGAGAGCAACTCCTCTAATTATTCCCGCATTTTCAATATTCTACCAAGATATGGATCGCATTTATCAAAAAGGAACCAGCGCGATCGTAGTGTTGTAAAAATGTCGCTTCTTCGTAATGGACCACTAGATAAGGTACGAATTTCAGCATTCTGATACATGTTTCTTAACCGAAATTTCACGTAAAACACGATGCACACAACGAAAATTACCGAAATTTACTCCTTACGAAGATATTTAATGATTCTTAATGCGTGAATTCAAACCACCCGCTCATGAAAACTCAATGCTCTACGTGATTCACATCGCGCGCTAAACGTTATCATGACAGTCTCTGCGATATAAAAATCTGGCAACCTCAATCTTGACGCTTTGGCTCAGTTATAGCAAATTGCTAATAGTTTGAACAACACATGATGGGAAATGAACGTTGCTCGATTGAGAAGCTTGCTGAAACCATTGTAGTGCGCGATTTGACTCACGTAGAGTTTTGAGTTTCTTGTGAGCGGGCAGTTCAAATTCCTCGTAACCAATGTGAAATAAAAACGTTAATATCTTCGTTAGGAGTTGGTTTCCGTAATTTTCGTTGTGTGAATCGTTTTCTACGTGAAATTCTGATTAAGAAGCATGTATCAGAATGCTTAAATTCGCACCTTGTCTAGTGGTCCATTATCTAAAAAATCTCCGAGAGTATCGAATAGTTTTGGCATCCAACCAAAAAAATGATGATTTTCAAGGAACCCGACTGTGTAAATTTTAATGTACTGTGCATAAAATGAGTATTTTTATAAGAAAGTTTTGGAAACTCTATAATATTGCGCTGGTTCCTGTTTGCTACATGCGATCCATATTGTAAAAGGTCACTCGAAACCTGTCGATCGCTGCTCACGTCTTCGGGAAAACCGTATGGAAAGTCCGTTCCTTCGATGTACCTTGAAACGGTTCTCGTCTAGTATATTTGTTGAAAAATTATCTCATGGTGCTTGAGACGAGATCAGAAGTTACAAAGATCTGATTGGTTGGGCTACTTGGAAAAATTAAGAATTTAAGCCTCATCACACGTCCTGTTTGAGACAGAAGACATTGAATGAAGAACGGATCCTAGGAACTTATATTTTTAGCTGAAATGACGCCAAAATTGTGACGCTGAAACCACCATTTTTTGCAAATTTGTTCCTTAGATACGGCTATACTCGCAACGAGATTCCGTCTCAACAATTGCGTTCTTTTTATACGCTGGGGAAGCATTGCTTTCACAAGAATTTTTCAAAGATAACTATTACTATTTTATTTCCTATTCATTCATCATCGACCATTGAGACTTCAATAAAAAAAAGTCAGCATCAAAATTGGCAGATCGGAAATTAACACTAAAAGAAAACAGACAACACAAATTCTCGAACAGATAATTATTTGTATTACTGCACGAAGAATATTTCCCGGCATACATCGACTATTAAGGGCGAAAAAATGATGTGCGTACTTTTCATACTCTCTACCGTATCGATGGCCGAAGAGTAAAATCACGTATCTCCGTTTGTGAAACTACAAACTTCTTGCCATACTTTATTTTTTCTTCAGAGAACTGCTCAACCTCATTTTTTAAATTTTCTTTGATTTCTCTCCTCTGTTGGCAGAATATTCCGCATAAATGTCAAGCCACTTAGTTGGCTAAATCCCTTTCGAAAAAGTAAAATTGTTGCGGTAATTTTGAAACACGCCAATGGAGATACGTTGATTTGCTTTTCGCAATCGATATGCCAATATTGAATTTGCAGGTGTCTGAAATTTGATGAATTTCGTGTTTAGGTGGAAACTACTGAGTGAATTGAACACGAGCACATCCTTGGTTCATGAATTGAACAATTATTGGAGAAGATATGACAAAATGCTCTAACCCCCAAAAAGACATGTGTTTGAATGGGAAATGCCGCCAGATGACGTCACTAGGCGGTGTATCTTCTAACTTATATAAATATGTTTTTACTATTCCCCAAATCAGAGAATTTTTTTTTAAAAAATACTGTGAAATCAGCTCTTTAAGCACTTTCAGATGAAGTTATGAAAAATTTGCATGCACATTCTCCATTCCGCTGCTTGTAGTTGTTTCGCTTGAAAACGTCACCTCCGTTTAGAGAAAAGAATTTGGATGGCCCACGTGCAAAATAACGTATCTCCGTTTGCGACGTTGCAGACTTACTGTCAAGCTTAATTTTTTATTTGAAAAACTAATCAACGCAATTTCTTGAAAACTCCTTGACTTTTTTCTCGACCAGCAGAACATTCTGTTTCAATTTCAAGCTATATAGTTAGGTTGTTTTTCTTAGAAGGAAGAAAATTTGAGGAGAAATTTTGAAAATTTGCAATGACGTTGCATCATCTACGTGGTTTTGGACTTGTGGCATGGATTTTGAAATGAATCTGGATTTTGGGCTTTGTTTCAGATCGGAGACGTGGGCCCGGGGCTGTACAATCTAACGGTGCAAGGTTCTGGTGGGCTGAGCTTCGAGAACACGACCGAACTGGAGTACGTGCACAAAAGCTACTCGGTCTTCATTCAGACGGACAAAGCCATCTACAAGCCCGGACACAAAGTCCAGTTCCGCGTCATCGTCCTCAACTCCCATCTCAAGCCCGTTGTCACCGGAGCCCTCGATATTTTCATCACGGTAGGTCCAAGTCCCTCAAATTCTCACCTTCCGGCCAAACTATCACAAGCGCCATGCCATCTTTATACATTTCCGCCGCAATTTTTCATTACAGAGAAATTTGTCTACGAAGCTGTCTGAAAATTTCTCTAAATTTTATCGGCAGTACTAAGAAAATTCCGTGAAATTTTCAAACTGATTCAACCGACAATTTCTCTGTTAAAAAATAAAATGGCGGCAGAAAGAGGGTTATTCATATAGGCGAAAAATGTACCCAGCCCGGAATGTACGAAACTTTGTGAGCTGATAGTACTAGTTGAGAGAGGCTTATCCCTAGCTCCGTTTTTGCAGGAACCCCAGGGAAACAGCGTTGCCATTTTTTAAAGTCGTAACCTTCAAACACCCATAACTTTCGCAGAAATGCAGTTACAGAGCTCGTATTTATACCAAAAGATGCAAAAAATTACGTTCTATCGACCAATACCAAAGAAATTTTAATTTGACTCCATTGTTGCCACGTTTTGGCCATTTTTTTAATTTTCGTAATTATTTAAAATCACGTTACCGCCTAAAAAAGTGTTTGCGGTTGGTGGGGATTGAATAAAAACCTGTCGGAATTATTGTTCGTTCGATTCCGCATCCATCGATATATTATACTTTTCTGAGAGACTTAGGGAACACGAGTTATAGCGATTTGAAAATTCGGCAACACGCCCTATACCCCGATATTGACGCTCGTTTAGGTACGTTTCGCAACTCCGTGTTAAAGCAAAACGCCTAGAACAAACAAAATTCGAAAAGTCAGTTCATGTTTTGCGCTTTTTTGAAACTTTCACATGATTTTTAGGAATTCAAGGAGCGGCGGTGTTGCCGGTTTTCAATGAAAACCACCGCTGCCATGACAATTTAAAGTAGTACTCATTTAATCTTATCCAGCTACATTTGCTAACCTAAACTGACCATTTGCGACATGGTGATGACAACATTGCCTAATTTCCGTCGGAATTCGCGTAGAGGAGGGGTTGCCAGTTTTCATGGAAACCGCCACCGCAATCACAAAAAAAATGTATTACTTATTTAATCACGTTCAGCCTTACTCTGTAGTTGGAATTGTTTATTTATCGGATCGATGGTTTCTTCTATCCCTCTGCAACGGCAGTGGTGACCGACAGTAACGAGGTATCGAAATTTAAAGCTACCGAATCACTCAAGCGGTCCGATGAGTAGTTTTGGCGAGGGGCCTAGATCCATTGCTCTTGATCTCTATACAATATCGATATCTCGGTACTGTCAGGCACCACTGCCGTTGCAGAGAGATAGATGAAACCATCGATTCGATAAATTAACAATTCCAACTACAGAATATGGCTGAACGTGATTAAATAAGTAATACATTTTTTTTGTGATTGCGGTGGCGGTTTCCATGAAAACTGGCAACCCCTCCTCTACGCGAATTCCGACGGAAATTAGGCAATGTTGTCAACACCATGTCGCAAATGGTCAGTTTAGGTTAGCAAATGTAGCTGGATAAGATTAAATGAGTACTACTTTAAATTGTCATGGCAGCGGTGGTTTTCATTGAAAACCGGCAACACCGCCGCTCCTTGAATTCCTAAAAATCATGTGAAAGTTTCAAAAAAGCGCAAAACATGAACTGACTTTTCGAATTTTGTTTGTTCTAGGCGTTTTGCTTTAACACGGAGTTGCGAAACGTACCTAAACGAGCGTCAATATCGGGGTATAGGGCGTGTTGCCGAATTTTCAAATCGCTATAACTCGTGTTCCCTAAGTCTCTCAGAAAAGTATAATATATCGATGGATGCGGAATCGAACGAACAATAATTCCGACAGGTTTTTATTCAATCCCCACCAACCGCAAACACTTTTTTAGGCGGTAACGTGATTTTAAATAATTACGAAAATTAAAAAAATGGCCAAAACGTGGCAACAATGGAGTCAAATTAAAATTTCTTTGGCATTGGTCGATAGAACGTAATTTTTTGCATCTTTTGGTATAAATACGAGCTCTGTAACTGCATTTCTGCGAAAGTTATGGGTGTTTGAAGGTTACGACTTTAAAAAATGGCAACGCTGTTTCCCTGGGGTTCCTGCAAAAACGGAGCTAGGGATAAGCCTCTCTCAACTAGTACTATCAGCTCACAAAGTTTCGTACATTCCGGGCTGGGTACATTTTTCGCCTATATGAATAACCCTCTTTTTAAACGTCGCATGGAGCTTGTGATACTTTGGCTGGAAGGCGACAACACATCGTCTTTTCCCGGACGGAAGAACGTAACTATATTCCAAGGTTGAAAAATTGACGCAAACTATTCAATGTTTTCCTAGGATGTAACAGTGCAATATTCGTAAAAAAAAATTGTCTGATTTTTGCATGAGATCAAAAGAAAAATCAGTGGAATTTCCAGTTACGTATTCCCAAAATTCTCCCAGTGATAATGAAATTTTCGAGGGGAAATTCGGCAACATTGAAATGTAGTTACGATTTTTTCGTGTGAAAACCGACAATATTTGTATCGTCGCTTTCCTTCACCGCGATTCTTCGAATTTGGCAACACTTGGCCACGCTAATTTAAGTCTGCGTTAAATGATCGAAATCCGTCGGTTCGCAGTGTGATAAGTTGCCTCGCTGAAAATCGATTATTTATGATGTAGTTGAATGGAGGGAAAACAGTAGCGAGACTTGCGGGGTTCGTTCCTCCACCGCAACGGCGTATCTCCAATATCCATTTCAACGTGAGCCGTCGAGAGCATGGGGGCCTACGAACGATGGGGCTCATCCCAATAAGTATTTAAGTTCCTGTGTCAGAGCGGTGACGATATATTATCTCACAAGCCTTATTCAAAAATTCTATTTCTTTTTTCTTAAGTATCCGCAGGCTATGTAAAATCGTATTTACATTTTATGTAAATGATGTCCCGGACTGCAAAAGCATGTTACTACGTCAAAGTAAGATTTTCTCCATATGAATTTTTTTTCGAAAAGTACCTAAGTCGAATTTACACCCCCCCCCCCTTCCCAATATTTTTGAGAAAATCATCTCTTTTTATTAGATTTTGGCGACGATTTATCGACCAAAACTTATACAGGTTGTTGCATACCACCCGCACCAGGAAATTTTCTCGGTTGTCCTAATTCGTATTAAGACAGGGACTGCGAGGTTGAAAAGCGAACTGATCCCCAAGGAATCCGAATTTCATAGTCCCGAAATTCTCCCAGCCCCCCTTGAATGGTAAGGGGGGGGGGGGGGCAAGATCCCAAAAAGCAGGGTTCCCAAGTCCCAACCGAATTGCAATGTAATTGCATCAGACTTGAAAAGTACGGAAAAGTTCACGGTATATTGACGCCCAAAAATCCAAAATGGCCCTCCTTAGGTCGAAAAATTGAGCCCCCCCCCCCCCCCCCCCCCGGTTTTCCATACAAGAAGGGCCTGGGGGCTTCGGGACCATGGAATTTTGAATTCCTAGGGGGCAATCCCCTCTTTAGCCCCGCGGTCCCTAACTTCGCAGGACCTAAAAGAACCAAGTATAAGAAGCCTGGTGCGGGCGGTCTGAAACACCCTGTGTAATGTATATTCAAGTTATTTTTAACACATATGAGTAAGTCCTATTTATTATTTTATGGGTCATGCGCCACCTCAAAGCATCTAGAGTTTCGATTCGTTTGTAATCCAACTAAAGGATGACTATTGCCCCCCCAAAATCTAAGTAGTTTTATACGTATAAAATATACGGGTGGCCCAGACTACGTACAGGCCTTTTTTCGGTTAATTTGGGTGCAGAAGTCAAGGACGCGGGGATGGATAGGGAATCGGACCCAAGGAACTCGAATTTCATGGTCCGAGCCCCTTGGGCCTTGGGGGCTAAGAGGGGGGTCCGATTAAAGTCAGGGTTTATGTCAAAATTTTGAAATTATTTCATCGGAATCAGGACGTCCGAAACATTTAACTTAAATCGCACAAGAAATCCAAAATCGGTCCACCCGTGTCAAAATACGACCTGAAGGCGGGGGATGAGGCCCCCTTTCAAAACAATTCAAGTTCGTTAAATGACGTGGAGACTCGGAAAAAATGGGTAATTCATGGGTTCGACCCAAGGAATCCGAATTTGCGTGTGTCCCGTTGTCCTCAGAGAACTTTTTGATGGGCAAAGGGGGTAACTTCCAACGGTTAAATTTAAAAGTTCAGAGGTTCCCTGTGCCCATCAGAAAAGTCTCTGAGGACAACGGGACCTCAAATTCGGATTCCTTGGGGTCGCTTACCCATGAATACCCATTTTTTCCGAGTCTCAGTCATTTGACGAATTGAATTTTTTTTTTTGGAAAGGTGGGCTCTGTCCCGCCTTTTGGGGACGGTATTTTGGGACACGGGTGGACGATATTTTGGATTTATGGTGTCGATTTTAAGTTAAAATTTCGTACGACTGATTCCGCTGAAATAATTCCAAACTTTTGACATAAACCCTGATTTTGCGTACGGATCCCCTTTTTTACCCAGAGGAGCAGGGGGGGTTAGGGACATGAAATTCGGATTCTTGGCGTCGATTCTCTATCCATCCCCGCAATCCTGTCCTTCGTGCGACCCAAATTAACGGAAAAAAAAGGCCTGGTACGGTAGGTCTGGGCCACCCTGTACTAAGCGCACAACCAGTGGACTCCCCGCTTATTTGAAAGTTGGCGCGTCAATTTGTATATTTCGCCGAGCGCGGCAAGGAATTGGCGGGAACCAATGGGAGTGGAAGTTTAGACTTGTTTACATTCGCTTTATTTTGATAAACAAAACAGCGTGGTTAGAATTAGAGTCCTTTATGTTAGAATATGCGTTTTGCATGCTTTTGCCAATTTTGCCCTTTGTAAGCTTACTTTTTGAATTTTGAGCTGTTCATCAGATGAAAGTATGCAAATTAATCCAGCATTAATTTCTCTCTGTGTGATGGTGAGTGGATTGGAAAAGTCTAAAAGTTTTAGTACTTACTTCTTCGATGAACTCTCTCCAGGGATGGTCGAATATTATCGGCACCGAGATAATCGCATCACATTCGAATATTCGCATCTGAAGTATTCGAAGTCGCAAATTCGAATATTCGAATAATTGCTTTCGAATCCTAAAACCGTCCATCCCTATCGTCAATCTCGTTATTAATTAAAACTAGTCCACAACTCCACACGGGAATGACATACCACCTTATTTAAAAGTGTCATTTATCTCTCATGGTTCGTAAAAAATCAGAAATCGAGGCAATTATCGAAAATATTCGAATATCTGCTTCCAAAGTATTTGCAATCGAAAGATTCAAATTCTCAAATAATCGCATTCGAAAAGTTTCGAATAATCAAATTCGATATTCGTCCTTCCCTATGTAAGCGAGTAACATCTCTCACAATAAGTAGTGATACCTACCAAAATACTTTATATCCACCATGTTAGTTCTCTCTCCGAGAATAGGAATTCTTGCCTCTGGCCTGTAGGTACACCCTTTTCAACTTTGCTCGAATGCTTGTAAAAGTGCAGCACATATCTATGAGAAATTCCATCAAAGACTTGTCAGCACCACGGTGGATGTGGAGATATTTCTTTGCAAGCCCTTTTCTAACTGTTTAGAGCAGGTCCCTTGAAACGATGATTAATGACTGCTTATCAACGGTGTAAGTTGGCAATCACATAGGTAACTCGGTTTGCGGCGTCGCAGACTTCCTGTCATACTTTAAGTATTTTTTAAACGGGAAACTACTGGACGGCAATTCATTAAAACTGCCGTGATTTTTCTTCTCTGCGCGAAGAAAATTATGCAAAAACTTCTAGGAATGATGTCAATTTGTTCTCTTTTAAAAATTAACCTAGAGACGGAGATTTTCAGATATCGCAAACGATATATGTGATTGTGGACTTACGCCGTCGATATGTTCATAATCTAGCTTAATCAAGGTGGAGTTTTTGCCAAATTAATTTACTGACTTTTTGAGTGAAGCAGAGGATCCACCTATTTTATTTTTATATCTTAACCAAAGGTGAAAAAGATAGTGGAGCCTTAATTACACCCTCCTAGTCAGTTAATTTCGTATTGTTTTTTCATTGTTAGGTATCGGCTGTTGTCGAATTATTGTCCACCTATTGTCACCTCTTATGGTGTTACTCTCCTCAGATTTCTTACAATTTTATCACAATGAAGTAATTCCATTTTACCCTCAATGTTCGATGCACCTGAGTAAGTAACATGTTTTCACGTCGAGAACAGATTTTGTCTCATTTCGAATCACATCAACCATCACCAGCAGATATAGGAATCAATTGCTTATAATTTTCTGCATGTTTGTGGCTGAAGCCATGGTTTCATCAGAAGCTGCTCCATATCAAAAATCCATAATTAAGGAAGTGACGCTTGTCTCTAGGAGACCAGACCCAAGTTTTAGCAGTAGGTAATAATTTTATCCAATAGCGAGACAATACAGGAGGTGACCATGCAACTACGCACCTGGAACAGTTGCATAGTTGTCATTTTTACCAGAGATTGTTTTGGTTTTACATTTTAAACTTGAGATTTTTAGAGGTCTAATTCCTTTTATATCCTTTCAGGACGGCAAAGGCAATCGGGTGAAACAATGGAATCGGGTGCTCACAACAAAAGGCGTTTTCTCAAGCGAGCTCCCTCTCTCCAGTTCGCCTGTTCTCGGTGATTGGAACATAACTGTGAATGTTCTCGACCAAGTTTTCCACAAAAGTTTTCAAGTCGCTGAGTATGTCCTGCCAAAGTTTGAGGTCAACATTGATGTGCCCAAACATGCCACCTTCAAAGACCCGCGCATTGTCGCCAAGATCCATGCAAAGTAAGGAACTTTACACCATTTGATAAGCAGCTATGTATGCCAATTAATATACCACTAAAGAGACTCACTAGTGGTAACTGTTCAATGAAACCAGAGTTTCTTTTCTCAATTAACTCCTCCCGATTCATAAAAAAAGTTAGCAAAAACATATCGAAGGGCAAAATGTGAAACCACATGCCTCCTTTTCCTTTGTCACATACTTCCTGTTATTCTTTATTTTTTTGAGACCCCAGTCAATGTAATTTCTTGAAAATTTTCTCAATTTTTCTTCTTTGTTTTAACAGTTTGTTGACAGAAACAGACAAGTTTGTATAAATTTTAAGCTATAAAGTTTCAGGGGTGCAGAATGTTCTCGATGACAAGATCATGATTGCGTGAGAATGGGGAAGGCTGTGAAAATTGGGGAAGGTTTTTTTTGCTGCTTTTGGGGAAGGAAACTTTTAAGTACGCTGCTTTTGGGGAAGGAAACTTTTAAGCACACTGCTTTCGGGGAAGGAATCATTGAAGGACGCTGTTTTATGTCCTGGAAGTCTTTTAAGCTTGCCACTCTTGAGGAAAGAAACTGTGGAGGCGATGTTTTATGTAGTGGCGTAATTATAGCAAAACATCAAATTTCGGGGAAGTCAAATTGCAAATTGGGGAAAGTTAAGAACTTTCTGCACCCCTGCAAAGTTGGTTTGTTTCTTTTAGTATATAAGTAAAATAGAATCAGAAATTTTGAAACTCCATAATGGAGGTATGTGGTTCCACACTTTGGCCATCGATATTATTGAATTCCATCCAAACCAAATTGTCAACTGTGGCCATTAGTTTTATGAACTTTTTTTACTCAAGATGATTTTTAAATTGGAAAAAAACAGCCCTAGGTATTGTTGAAATACAAAATCAGTTGGTTTGAATGTCATCTTGTTCAGTGTGGTATTGAGTAATTTTGCATCACAGAGGTTCTGTTGCTGTTTTACCAAAGTTTTAAAATATTCCTCGTTAAAAAATTAATGGAACTTATTGCTAGAAGGATTTTCACTGGGGAAAAATCATCTGTAGTTGCTGTCTCTCCTCACCTATTATTCAAAATTATTCAGACTGCTCTGAAAAATTGGTTTGATTCAGTATTAAAACCTATGTAAGTACGTGATTGATTAATCAAGATGTAAAAAACAAGAAAGCAACTTACCTCGCAAAAGCTGAAAGACTCAAATATTCAACAGTGTAAGTCAAATGTTTGTAGGTTCAATTATTTCGAAGGAGAAAATGGTAGCTATTTGTTTGTTGTAAAACTGTTTGAATGACTATTAGAGAACTTGAACTGATAACGACATTATCTTGACGAACAGGTACACGTATGGGAAACCAGTCAAAGGCGAGGCTACAATCACTGCTTATCCTACAATCTACTCTGGTGTCATCCAACCTATCTTCAGCAATCCAGTCAGGAAGGTTGTCCCAATTGATGGCAAAGCTGTTGTTGAGTTTGATATCGTCAAAGAATTAAGGTGCCTTTTCAACTACTTATTAATATATTTTCTTTTATTGTAGACATAAGACGTTTTCAAGTGTATTTGATACTATGATTTACACTTGAATACTTCAAGTGTACAGAGTTTCTGAATATACCATAATCTGAATAACAAAAAAAGAAGTGTAGAATTATTTGTGGACCATTAGGATCCTTAAATTTTTCAGTCTGCATTCCTTCTCTTACATTCCTTTACCTATTTCATTATTTGTTTCATTTTTTCTATTTTTTAACAGACAAGCTATGACTATTGACTAACCCACAAATTAATTTTTCTGCCGTCGAACAAAAATCTGAAATTTTCTGAGTCTGGCTTCCTCTGAAGCAACACTTCAAAAAAAAGTTTGCAGCTTCAAGTCTTACTTCATAAACCAGGGAATGAGTCTCAGGTTCTTAATTTATCTTGAAATTTTAAGTGTATTTAATAATCTCAAACCATTTAAATCACCTTATTTTGCCGTAGGTTAACTGACGATTATGAGCGTTCGGTCCAATTTGATGTTGCTGTTGAAGAGGCTCTCACTGGAAGGCGGCAAAACAACTCAGCTCAAACACTCATGCACAAACACAAGTACAAGATGGAGTTGGTACGAACATCAGAGTACTTTAAACCTGGTCTTAAATATAGTGCTTTCATCAAAGTTGCACACCATGATGGGTCACCAGTCAACGATGATAACAACATGGTGAAAGTGCGTCACGGGTTCTCCTACAACACTGACGAATATACGGAGTCCAAACACAAGCTT
Organism: Bemisia tabaci; assembly: GCF_918797505.1. NCBI lineage: Eukaryota > Metazoa > Arthropoda > Insecta > Hemiptera > Aleyrodidae > Bemisia > Bemisia tabaci. The sequence continues at coordinate 56,298,121 of NC_092797.1, forward strand.
GATCGCAATGGGGTTGTTGAGTTAACGTTCTATCCACCTGCTCAAAATGTTTCTTCCCTCGGCATTGAAGCTGATTACTTGGACCTGAAAGAGTGGTTCGTATTTTTATTTCGTCTTTTACCTTTTTTTCAACGGATTTTGCTGTAATGTTTCAATCAAAAAAACTCATCCAGTTTTAAAATTAGTTTTCCGTGATTAAATAATGAAGAGGATCCTATACTTCATTCAAATTGAATGCATCAAACATATAACTGTTATAAGACTATGGTGGAATTTGGTTTGATCAGGGATCATTGTTGTGACTTTTTTAATTTTTCTTTACCTTGTAGTCCCCGATTTTTTCTTCCATTGTACTTTTATGCTGCAATGGCCAAAACAATCATTGTAGCATAAAAGCACAAAGGAAGAAGAATCAGAAAGAACAAGGTGAAGTTAGTAAAACTGTTGATTTATAACGTTTATCATCGGCCGCAGTTCATCAAAAATACTCAATCAAGATAAAACATTAAGAAACTATCCTTAAGTGTTGTATGAAATGCTCAGATTTTTTTATTGATTTATTTGTAGCTGTACACAAAATATAGGACCTCACCATCTAGAGGTATATTTCTCAGAAGAGCACTGTAGTTCTAATTGGATTAAATAAAAAAATTGGATGAAAATACGGGCAACAAGTCACAGTTTAACCCAACAATTTTAAGCCTGAAACGTGAGAGATAGATACTTGAAAGTATTTTTTTCAACACCCCCTTCTTTAATTTGCAATTTTCAATCCTTGATGACTCGCATTAAACTTCACATTTTATAACAATTTTCAATCAAAATTTTAGGAGGTAAAATGTCTCTCTATTCAATCTCAGCACTCAAGTTCAATATTTTAGCACCAAGGTCCCTTTCCCTATGTATGATCAGTAGCGTGGCTTGAATTGCGATTTATCGATTGTTATGCCATTTAAACCTATGGTAAAGAATCGATTATTAAGGCGTTTGCTGCGAACACCCTGTCTATCGATCCTTTTCCATAGGTTTAAATGGCATAACAATCGATATATCGTAAAGCACGCCACGCCACTGTGTATGATCACTTCTACAAAAAACAAAACAAACTGGTGAACTATTTTCTCTCATTGACGGAAGATGGACAAATATTAGTCCTTCAGATTTTTCGTTAAATTTTGCTCTTTTGTAAAAAACAATGCCTGAAAAGTTAAGTAATGTTGTAGTTGCAGTCAAGTAGTATTCAAAGGACAAAGCTTATGCGCAGGTTTGAGTACATATTCAACCAAAATCTCTTCTTCTAATTTTCTCTCCCTAATATGATTGCTTTGACTTTCATCATTCCCTTTTTTCCGAAGGTTCTCAACTGTAAGTGCATCAATCTCACCAAGCAACACATTCATTCAAGCCTCTTTGTTAAATGAAAGCCCTGCCATCAACCAAGACATCGAAATCATGGTCAACGCAACAGAGCCTCTGAAATACCTGAGCTATCAAGTCTTGGGGCGAGGTGATATCATAACGACTAACACTATCACCATTCCTGAACGGAAAGAGGCCACTATTCGTTTCCTAGCTACATACGCAATGGCACCATCCGCACATATTATTGTCCACTATGTGAGAGAAGATGGAGAGGTTGTAGCTGATGTTTTGGATATCGAGTTGGACGGTGTATTCCAGAATTTCGTCGACGCTTCCATCTCGCCCGAGAACACAGAACCAGGTTTTATTTTATTCTATTTTAAAAATTACAACATCCACAACCTGCAGCGCGTCTTGTATGAGCTTGAGCTATACATGCAAGAAAATCACAGATAGAAAATTTTAAGATTGTAAATAGAAAACAGCAGGTACAGAGTAACAATATTAACTTCAAACAATAATGATACATTTTCCTTAATTTCATTTCCAAACCAGGAAACAATATGCATAGTTTAGCAAAAGTCAGTGTATTTGAAAAAGGGGGGGGGGGGGGAAGTGGTAATTTTGTTCCAAGGACAGAGGAAGTCAGGGAATCAGAAAATTTTGGAGTCAGGGAAAAGCAAAAATAGTCAGGGAAATCTCAGGGAATTTAGAGATGAAGAAATAATGACATTTCTGTATTTAGGAGAGCAAAACTCAGGCTTTCTAAAATAAAAAGTGATGATACAGTCAGTAGTTTCTTTTATTTAAATATGTCTTCACAGGAATGGTTAAAAGTTGTGTTGAAGAAGATTCTAAACTTTTTTTTTTGCTCGACAGGTGCGTCTGTCCAGCTTGATTTTGAAGCTAAACCCAACTCTTACATCGGAATAACTGGTATTGATCAAAGTGTGCACTTGCTTAAATCCGGAAACGATATTGAAAAGGATGATGTCCTTAATGAGCTGCGTTCGTACGACCGCTCTAACAATCATTTGGATATCGCACCCATTGCGAGACGTAAACGATCCCTAGCCTGGTGGCCTGGGTCCTTCACAGCACAAGAAGTTTTTGATAAATCTGGTGCTATCATCCTTACGAACGGATATGTCCATGAGAGATCTCCTTGGAGTAAGTATTTATTTTCTTTTTCTGATTTTGCACTTTTTTCAATACTCATTTGTTCGTAAAAGATCGACCAGAGTCATTTCATACCAAAATAGTTATCAAAACACATGCGTTAGATGCTTATAACTTTGTGGCTTATTTAATGTCAGTTAAGGAGGACAAATCATGCTAGAATGCTACAGAATTGCCATCATTATTGTTTAAAAATTCCTACATATGCACATCACCTTATGAAAAATGTCCCTCAAAATTTCAAGGAACTGTACCAGGCAGTTTCCATTGAAAGAATGAAAAAAACATGTTTTGTGAAATATAGCCTTGCACTTAGATCCTCACGTCTCAAATATGTCAAATTTTAGTCCCTTAAAAATGAAATTGAATCTATTCCGAGATTTAGCAAGTTGTGAAAATTATTCAGTTGCATTTGGCGTCAAAAATGAAGTAGAAAATTTTCACTGGTACAGTCCTACATATTGCGCTGACAGTATTTTAAATGGAATGCCAAAACTTTATCAATCGTGTTACTTATGCTTGCTTCAGTAACAGTCACTGTATTGAGTCAGCATTTGCATTTGTTACAAACTAACATTTGTCAAGTATATAGTCGTTTAACACACGACTGACAGCTGGTGCTCACATCTCCTCCAAGGCCGCAAGTTCCGGGGGAAAAAAAGGTTCATTTTGCTCTGAAATAGATTGCGAATTTTAAAAAAATAGAATCGTTTGTATTCTTAACATGGTTTCGAGAAATATTTTAATGCAGAAAAATTTTGTATTCATATCAAGCACCATTCTTAAGATACGCACAGTGCTCCAAGTATCAGAATTTTTAATTTGAGTTTTAGGTAATCTCCCCGATTTTCCTGTGATGCATCGTATTTGTTGATCTTATAGTAACAATTCCTCAGCTTTAAGGAAGGTGAAGACCGCCTGAATTATTCAAGTGCCCACAGTCTCTGTGTTAAACTCTCACAGCATACATTTTAATCCTAACCCTCATTAAATGCAATGCCTAAAATATTTTATGCCTAAGGTACTTCATGTTTAACCAGATTAATCGCTCTGTTTCTGAATGTATTAGTAACACGCTTCAAAATATTTTAATCATATCTCACAAACTGAAACAGACTACCAACTATTACAAACATATTTACCAACTGTGACTTTTACAAACCGATTGGAAAAAGCTTTCTTAGTTTTAGGATCACCCTCCCCTTCATTGAAACAGGAATAATGTGGATGGCCAAAGTGCAAAACAACCTATCTCCACTGCAGTATATCGAAATTTCCACTCCTATTTTATTTTTCACAGATAAACAAACCAACTTGACGCCTTGATATTTGTATACCTAGAATACTTTCCTAAGAGAAAAGATAGATCAAAGAAGTTTTCAAGAAATTAAGTTGACTAGTTCTCTGAAGGAAAAATAAAGCATGACAGGTGGTCTGCAATGGCGCAAAAGGAGATACGCGGTTGCACACTTTAACCATCCATATGTTTCTTACAGGTTTAACCGTCTAAACCACCGTCGAGTAATGCACAACTGCTTACAATGGTCTCACTCACCACTTTTTTTTTCCCTGAGTATAGTCTTAGTTGAGGTATTTTTTTTTTATTGAAGCATGTATTTACAGTTACAATTCGGTGCCAGAACACATGAAAAGTTGAGAAAATTACTTGAATTGGGACTTAAGCATTTCACTATTTATTTGTATTTTTCAAAATTAAGAGAACTGCATATTTGAGTTATAGAATAAGTTTATATATTTTTATAGAGATGATAGCACAAAATCGCTTAAAATTGGAGTCGTAAAGGAGGAGAAACAGAACATTGATGGCTGAAGTAGAAAAATGTATATCTGAGATTGCAATATCATAAGTTTCCATTATGTTTCATTTTTTTAGAAGGGAAACCATGCAATAGTTTCTGTTGAAATTTTCTGTGAACAATCTTCACTTATTCTATAAATATCACGCAAAATTTCTAGGGAACATTCTGATTAGTTTCCCTGAAAGAAAATGAAACTGATTGGAAGTGTTGAAAAATTGCCACCGCCGTACGCATTATTCTATCAACATGCTTCACTGTTCAAAATCGCCGCTCATGTTATTTTTATGAGCATAACGAGAAATTTCTTTGGCGGAAGGATGAGATAAGGGCATAGAATCCTTTTTTCCTTGTCAGAGTTTATTGATACTCAGCAGCAACACTGGTCAAACTTGTCTTAATGGGAGGGAACCACGAGCATTTTGTGCATCGTTAATTTGTTTTATCTTGTAGTATTCTTATATTTACCATTGATGTTTTCTATCTTCCCTGTTTGACTCACTAATATGTATGAGTAAACTAACGCATGCAATTCAATTTTATTGGAACCGTAGTTTACTTTAGAGCAGCCATGCCTGCTCCAAACATGGAAGGAGATCTTGACCTGGCCCCTCTATCATCGAGCTCATCAATTGAAGCAGTACCTACCGCTGAAGCGCCTAGAGTGAGGAGAAATTTCCCTGAAACTTGGCTCTGGCAATCGCTTGACTCAGGGTAAAACTTTTTCTCTATATCGCTGTACCCAAAAATCATCCTCAGTCTTTAGAGAGCTGTCTTTAAACCTTGTGGCAATGACTCTTAAAAACGTTTGATAAATTTTCCCTCAAAAAACTTTTAAGTGTAAAAAGAAGGAAACTCTTTTGTTCTATAAAGTTTCAAAGTTTTAAGCTGCTCAACGAGTTTTGGAACAAAATATTCAATATTTATCTTTGTCAGAGAAGGGATACAAAGCTGCTTTGATTTTTCTCTCTTGAAGGGATGAAGTAGGTATCTTTAAAATAAATCACGAAGAGGCGCCACTCAGTTGTAAAATAGTTTTGATCAGTTTCCTTTTGAAAACTGTTTCTCTGGAAATATTTAGGCTGAATTGCCTTACCCTACTACTGAGTTTGAATTGACACAGATATCATGTTTTCTGGTAAATAAATTTTACAGAAAAAGACATTTCATCTGAGAAAAGCTGAAAATGACGATATGTATTCAACATAATTTTTTTTACTGTACTTTCTTTCTTGTTTTTATGCATCTGGTGTTGGTATTATAATTCTTTTTTTCTTATTTGGGTGCGTTTATGTAAAAGAAGTCTATCTACTTAAAGAAGACTATCACGATACAATGTATCTCTTTCAAAGAAGGCCACCCCTATCTTTTTTCAAAACTCCTGATGCAGACACACTTCTTTCATTTAAATGCGTCCATTTAAGTTGTTTCTCATCTTGGTTTTGGCTACATTTGTCTCCTTTTGTCACTCACCATTTTAATTGCAATTTTTTTTCCTCCTATTCTAGAATTAAATTTTTTGAAACTCAGTGCTCAGTAACACATTTTTTAGTGTCCTTATTAACAATACTTGAATCTAAAGTAAAGTAAAAAAAAAAAAAAAAAAAAAATTGTACAGTTAGTATTTTTGTAAAAATTAAAGAGAGTCTATCTCCACTCTTTAATTTTTTGGGACCTTAATCAGTTAAATGTTTGGCAAAATTTGGGAATCATTCCTTAAAAAAATTGCAATTGAATTTAACCTCAATGTATCATATTGCTGGTGTTGGGATAAGGAGCATTAATTTGGTTTAGACGCTTCTCGGGCCTTTAGGCAGCTTGAAAATAATATTATCAGCAGCAATAATTTTGCTTTAGGCAAACAACCGTCTTAACTCATCCCTTTTGCTTGTCAGTATTTATTCCCAAGTATCTTAGATAATTTTCAGCTGTCATATTTTCAGTCACTGACATCGATCACTTTTTGCTGTGCTTTATGATCTCTGAGGAAAATTTTGAAAGCACTCAGGGCAAACTGTTGTAAGATTAAATTTTTTTCAAAATTGCCAAATGCTAAATATTTATACTATTTAAATACCACTCATTTGCCACTCAGTGTCCCTGTGTATACCATTTTTGGTGTTGGATGAAGGATTTGGCTTCGAAAAAACTTGCAGTAATGAGCCACGTTTTTTCAGGTATCTGTCATATCTATTGAATTTTGAAACCTGGCTACCACTATTGTAAGCTTAAAGATTTTTTCAATTGAATTTGATGAAAAATTCCATGAAATGAAGACTTCTTGAAAGAAAATAATGTAATAAAATATACATGTAATAACATTATATATTTAATTTCGGTATCTAACTCTGTATAACACCAAAATTGCAGTTGAATGTAATATTTTTTCTTTGAGAAATCCTAGCCTTTATTCAATCAGAATTCAAATTTGCTTGTAAATTCTTAAATCTTGTCATAATAGAAGTCTGTTTTCAAAATTTAATGAAAATGATAACGGCCAAAAACGCTACATTAAGTTATGAAGATAATCACTCATCCAAATAACCCCTTTTTAAATCTCTCAAAGAGTCAAGTCAACTTTTGTCCTTTTCACTAATTTTTTTTCTTTGAAAGAAAGAAAATTCTCCTCTTGATTAAGTATGAGAGCTCTTTTTAGAGTCAAATTTTTGATGCAACCAACTATCCTTTTCTAAAATTTGCAATTAGCTGTATGGCGCAACTTGTTTTATCCAAAATCAACTCCCAAACTCAAAGAAAAGCCCTTGAGGTTGTGGATACAATTCAGGAGCATTAACTTAGCATGAGAGAATCCTCCCTCATATTTAGTGAACCTCTCCTTGCAGAGAAGGGGTTGATCACATTAGTGGATTTTCTACTCTGGGTGGTAACTCCAAGCATCAAGATGGTAATTAATAGCTCTGAGTTCAATCCCATCGCAGGATTCATTGACATGAAGTTTCTTGAGTTTACAGTTTATTTTGAAAAAACCTAGCAGCATCTTTTAGCATTTTGCTTAATTTTACCAAGGTTCAGTCGGTGCAATTAAAAATCGACATCACTCACCGAATTGATTTTTTGTAAGTAATCTGTATAAGTACATTTCATGCTGGCAACAAAAACATTTTTTCTGTTCTTCAGCCCGGCTATCATCCGGTCGTAATCTGAAGGCGGAAAATCGTGTAACCAACAGACCAATACCACCCACTGGCATACCTGTTGTAAAGCCTGATATCGGGCCTCCTGTGGTGTATCGTCAAGCCACGAGGCCTCCTTTAGCTGGCCCGTACGCCTTTTCACGAATTCCATTTCCTGTGTGGAACAAGCCTCGCGTCTTTTTACCGCATGATATTGCCGATACTTGGCTCTTTGCTAATATATCCGCAGGGTATGATCATTCTTCTTTTTTTATGCTCTCTCCTCTCTTGCTTTCTTTTCCGAGCTAGATTTGCTTTCCGAACAGGTGTCTGATAAAAATTGTATAAGAGCATTGTGTTAGTGTGTTACGTAACAGAATCTTGGTTTTGCTTTTAATTCTTTAGTAAAAATAAGGATCCATGATTTGAAGGGACCTATCCCACCAGTTCATTCCCTGACTTTTTCCTGTGAAATCTTTCATTCATAGTCGAAAGGAAACAAAATTTTGTACTCTGACTAGTCAAAACGGAATGGTACATTCTTCATGTGGGTTGTTGGGTTTTTCAGAAAAATTTTCTGGAAGGCCAAAATTTACGTCCAAATACCAATATATTCAGTGCTACTACCTTTTAGACATTGTATTATAATGTTCGCTGAACTTGATAAGCATTATGGGTCCATTTTTTGCCATTAACAACAAGCAAAACCAGAAATTTCATCAAAATATCATCAATCTTTTGATGTTTCCTCATGTGTGCATAGTCTCAACTCAAAAAAAGATCTTCAAGCACAAATTATCTTTTTTGCCCATCTTGGCTGTTACTGTAATGAATACTATTCCTGTTACAATATTATGCATTCTATTTTCTCTGGAGTTATAGCTAATAATTTCAAAGCATTGCTGTTATTGCTTATGCAAAGCTTAAACATAATTCCATGCACAGTACAATAATTGGCAATAGGCATTGCAATTGGATGGCCAAAGTGCGATACCATGTACCTCCTTTGCGGTGTTTCAAAATCTCTGCTACTATTTTAGTTTTTCAAAAAGAAACAAGCCAACCTGACAGCTTGAAATTTATACAAAATATGCCTCGAACAGAGAAGAAAAATCAAGGAGGCTTTCAAGAGATTACGTTGTCTAGTTTTCCAAACAAGAAAATAAAATATGACAGGAAGTCTGCTACGTCGCAAATGGAGGTACACGGTTTTGCACTTAACCATCGACTTCATTCCGCGTAGCACATTCTGTGTTCATAAGCTGGGACTTGTTTCCGAAGCACTCTTTCGCCATTTCTTTTCACACTTATTTTCCTCTCCTTTTTAGCAAGTGGGCCAGTGCTTTTTACATCATTTTTTCCCCCTTCAAGTTTCTGGGAACGACTTTTTGCCCTATGCTTTATCTCTTTTCGTCTCCTATAGCAGAGGGTTTTCTTTTTGAGTCAAGCAACATCGAAGGTTCCTCACTTTGATATGGACCAAGTTTAAGTGAAATGCGCCTAGTGGCATTAAGTTTAAACCGAGCGAAAAAGTCGTTTGAAGTTGTATACCTTCAAAAGACACAATATTATAGACCAAGCTCAATGATTTTTTCAAGTTCAAAATATCTACTAGACAATCCTTGACAGGAGAAAACTTGCGACTAGTTTAATTCAAAACCTCTCCTAATTCCTATTTTTTTTTAAATGTAACTCTATGTGTTTTTGTTAGACTCTATCTTAATGGGTTTTAAATTCTGAGAGCCAAAATCATAACCAGAGTAGTTGAAACTACTTTGGTTTTCAATTTTTGGACTAAACGGATGTGATATCAATGTCCCAAAATAAACGTGTGGTTCCTTTCTAATAGACTATCCATTTGTATCAAACATATCAAAGCAGCAGCCCCTAAAATATGTAAGAAATTAGTACATGCATGTTGAAGTAAGAATGTAACGCTACCTAAAATGACAGAAACTCAAGCACACATGTAGAGTTACATGTGAAAAGACTTGAGTATCGAAATTGGGTTTTAACAAAACGAACTTCAAAGGTTTCACAGAAATTCCACTCCACCTACTCTCAATCTTGTAGGTTTATTGTAGGTATTTTGAGTATGAGTTTGCAAATTTCAAGTTATCTATCATTGCTAAAAAAGTAATATAACCTGTCCAGAAGAAAAAAAAAAAAACTGTTGGTGTAGTGGCAAAAAGTTTATTCCTATAATTCTAAGTGGGGAGAAGATGGTCAACAACACATTTGCAGCATTCTTGTGGGCAAATTTATTTTATGAAAAGATTAATTATTTCCTCATTTCATAGCTCACAGCGTTCCATTACCAACCGTCTCAACGTTTGTCTATCTGTCTGATGCAAAATCATTCCAAAAACTGAAAGAAACCCCTCCAGTCTTTTTCTATCTACTTTGCGTTTCAGTTAATCATTCTGTATAGTTTTCCATACTGTAAATTCAGTCAGTTCAACTTTGATTTTTAGTTTCGACGGCAAGGTCTCGCTGAAGAAAGATGTTCCAGACACCATCACTTCCTGGATAATCACTGCATTCTCAGTAGATCCAGTGAATGGTTTCGGTTTACTATCAGTTCCGAAAAAGGTAAACTCACATTGCTAGAAATTCTCATTTTAAAATTCTGTTGAATTCAACTTTGAAAGTGTTCCTTAATGCAAAATTAGTTTCTGTTATTTTGTGAATTTGTTCTGAAAGAAGGATTCAATTTCTTATCAGATTTTAAGTTTTTTTCCATTGATGGTTTTCATAATTTTTCCTAAATTTTAGCTCTTTCTCTCTAAATTCCTGCTTCTTTTAACCGTCTATCAATCACATATCCATGGTAAAATTGCGGAAATGCTCATGTCAGCTTGTGGCATCGCAGACTTTGTGCCATATTTAATTTTTTACGTTTAAATTTACTTAACGTCATATTTTGAAAACTTTGGTGTTTTTTTTCTTCTCTCTGCAAAAAATATTCTGTGAAAATTTTAAGCCATGATGTTGGTCTTCATTTATGAAATAAAATAGGAGCAGAGTTTTTCAAACACCGCGACTGAGCTGTGCATTTTTACAATTTCTCCATCGATTTCTTAATTTCAATGTTTCGAATTTTCCGCACCTCCATTATTATCGAAGGTAACAGCAAATCAGCAATATAACATGGAGTCATCTCAAATTTTCTATGTCATTCCATTGCTCTGTCAAAATTTTCTTCAAAAATCTTCCAAATCTTTCAGGAGCACTTTTCAGTTAAAAAACTCAATGATAGTTTTAATGATTGTCATTTTACAGACATGTTCTTATGACATCTGTATTTTTTATTTCAGTTGACAGTCTTCAAGCAATTTTTCGTCTCGCTAGATTTACCTTACTCTGTGATACGAGGAGAAGTCCTTGCAATCCCTGTTGTAGTTTTCAACTACTTGAACAAAGATCTCTCTGTTGATGTTACGTTGGAAAATGTTGGACAGTTCGAATTTGCTGATCACTCAAATGAAGTTGACGAACCTCAGAGTAAGCACCACACTACTCATTAAAAAATTGTTCATCAAATCATTACGTTTTTTATTTCATTTAATTTTTGTATCGAAAAATACCATTTTCGTTTAAAAAAAATGTTTAACCCTTTTTTGCATGTGATAAAATTTGGATTCTGAGAAATCAATTTATCCATACTCTTGAATGTCTCAGAAGTAACTATAGGGAAACCCTAAACTCACTTTTAGAATATTTGAGGAAATTAACAAATTTTCAAGTGGGCAGATTTTAGTGGATTAACAGTGGCGCATGCCATGATATATTTCAAAAAAATTGTTTTCAAGAAGTCAACAATCGTGCATTGTTTTAAAAATGTAACTCAAAAAATTAGCTCAACTGCTCGCGACTTGTCCTTCAGGACACTAGGGAGACTTTTTTGTCAAATCTCAACTTAACTAGAAAAAAGTTGTCATGCTAAAAATTTTGCTTCCAAGAATTAAGATCTCTTTCTCTGCGAGCAGTCCTTCATTACACCTTAACTTTATGTAACCTGATGCACTTATGATACCATGTTAATTTTGTTCCTTGTTTAATTCTTTTTAGAGGTGGAATTATATCGGAGGAAAAAAGTTGCGGTAAAAGCCAACTCCGGTAGTAATACTGTGTTCCTAATCAAAGCAAAAGACTTGGGTTACATTTCCATCAAAGTCACTGCAACCAGTGCTTTAGCTGGTGATGCTGTAGAAAGAAAACTGCTTGTCAAGGTGAAAACTTTTTTGCTTCAATTCAGCCATTTTCCACTTATTTTGTTATTTTAAGTCATATTTTACGTCTTTTTATGAAGTTCTTCATTTTCAGTTACCTAAGTACTAAAATTATTCTCTAAAAATTTCATAAAGAATTATAATGGGCCCCTAGAAAAGGTCTGAACTCGAAAAAAGCGTCACATGTTTTTTTCTCAAAATCTTAAGTAAAACAAAAAGTTCACACAACAGAAAGTTTAAAAATCAACTTTGAATGAGATATTTATATGTATATTCCACACAAATCAAATGGAAGTTGGACTATACGAATGATGTTATTCATATTCTCGCAATTTAGTCAATATTAATTGGACGTACTTATGCTAAAAGGAACTATTTTGCATGCAAACCCTATGCACATAGTTCCTTTTAGCAGAAATACGTCTAATCGTAAACACATATGTCTTGCATTCGTTTTCCTCATGAAATTTTGAAGAGAAAACATATCATGTACTGCTTTGAAATATATCTTGTCTAGAAGCCCGTTTTTTTAAAAAGAAAACTAAGTAAGTGCAGGAATATTGAAAAAACACTCTACTCTAGCAACATGTCTCTCTAGTTCACCATAAAATGAACAATTCAATCAGCCAAAAAGCATAGTAAAATAACAGCTGCATCCAGGGATCGACTGCTGCAAAGTACAAAAGATCACACACAAAAAACGGAAACTTTTTTAGTTGATTTGAACCTCACTTTCAACCAAAAAAAAAACGAAAAATTGAGTCGTTGATTCGCTGTTATTGTAATGCCGAGACAATTACAACACTGTCTCGGTTTCACAATAACAGCAAATCAATGTCTCAATTAGTTTATATTTTTTCAGTAGAGAATGAGGTTGCAGTTAACTCAAAATGTCAGCCTTACCCCGGATTCACTTGATATTTCACTAAGTTCATCTTAAAGTTTTTTCTTGTCACTGTTAATCTTAGAGCAAATACAACTCCTTTCATTTAAATTTTTCTGAGAATTTTTTATTTTTATCGTTAATATAATTCTGACCTGTCATTTTTTATTCCAGGCGGAAGGTGTAACACAATATAAGAACAAAGCCATCTTTGTTGACCTGCGACGAAACTCAAGTTTCAACACTAATGTTACGTTAGATATTCCTCCCAATTTCATTCCAGGCTCAGATTTTGTTGAAGTCTCCGCTGTTGGTAAGTGTTCACGTTTTAATTTCTCTCAGTGTCTACTGCCTGTAATTTGTGCAGGAGTTGTTTGTCCATGAAGTCTGTGAAACCTAGTTTCTCACTAATTTTTAGTTTTGCCACAAATTTCACTTTTCAGTTATCTTCTGGATTTCCTCAGATTTCCATATGATAGTGTGTCAGAAAGTAAAACGTCGAAAATTAGGCAAACTTTTTTCCGGGAATTTCCCTTTTTTTTATTTAACTTTTTTTTTTCTTTTGATCGTCATTGAGGCATAATTGAAAAGTACCTAAATCCATGATGGTAGTGGAAACCTGAAAAAAATTGCCATTACGATTAATGTAGATAACTGTTCAAGCTCTTTTTATCTTTGAATATTTTATTTATTTCGCTTATTATTAATTTTATCTACGTACCTTTTTTTTCTCAGGTGATCTCCTCGGTCCAAGTCTTCCCAACTTGGCCAATCTAATCAAGATGCCGTTTGGCTGCGGTGAACAAAATATGTTGAATTTCGTTCCTAACATTGTTATTTTAGATTACTTAAAGGTACGGAATAATATTTTTACCTAATATTTCTTCAAAGTCATAAATCTAATAATACCTAATGATTATTTCAAAGTCATAAATCAAATAATACCTAATGATTATTTCAAAGTCATTAATCAATAATAAAATAATAAAATATTGCTGTTAAGAAGAAAATGCCCCAAAATGAAACTACTGCAGGAATGTAACGGCAGTATTAAAACCAATTTGGAATGATACTGACTCCAACAGCCTGTAAAATATTTTTTTAAATGAAGTTTTAAATGATCCAATTCTATTTTTGTTGATGAGCGTTTTTCTGAACTCCTGATAAATTTCAAAATAAGGTCAGAATAATATTCCCTAGGTTGTCATTTAAAATATATATTCTTCAAGTTTCTGATATTTTTCTAAAACTATTTCTTTTTTTGTAGAATTCTCGACAGTTGACTCCCGCAATTGAAGCAAAATCTGTTCGTTTCCTAGAAACAGGCTACCAGCAAGAATTAACCTATAAACGTCCCGATGGATCCTTCAGTGCTTTTGGTACTGCTGATCCCAATGGTAGCACATGGTAAGACTCTAATTTCTTAAAGCCCATAAGGATTGTATGAAATAAGACTATTCACTATCATTTTTATCCTTTAAAAGCAATTTACAACTATAAAAACAACTCAGGGATCAGATCTATAAATTGATGAAACTTAAATTAAGTGTAGAAATTTTAGTGTTGACATCACTCAAAGAGAATTTAGATCAGTTCTGTAGGAAGAAATATAAAGCACAGGGTGCCTTTTACCTTTATCTGAAGTATGATTCGTTTAGTATCATGGGTTGAATTATTGGATGGTATTATCACAGACTCACTGCTAAAATTTAAAAGTATCTTTGAAACAAACATGAAAAAATTGATAAAACTGAAAATGCTTTAACTTACTTCTCTGACGTAGTAACGCAGTATTGTATTGTATTGGTTTTGGGTCAAAAGTTACCATAGTACATCTCTGTATTCTATTTTGTCCCAGCTTTATCACCCTAGTTTTTTGCACTATATAATTTAGAAGTCTAATTGTTTAATAATACGTCTTTTTTGACTTTTTTACTTTTCAGGTTGACAGCATTTGTTGCAAAATCATTCCGCCAAGCCACTCCTCATATCTCAATTGAGGAATCAGTTATAATGGAAGCCCTGAGCTGGCTCTCAAACAACCAAGCTAACAACGGCAGTTTCCCAGAGGTGGGCAAAGTGAGTCACTCAGATATGCAAGGTGGCTCAGCCAAAGGCCTTGCGTTGACCGCTTACACCCTCCTTGCTTTCTTGGAAAACGCACGGGCAACACCCCTCTACCGTAATACGATCAGCAAAGGTGTCGATTACATTGTACGTCATCTTGATGGTTTGGACGATAGCTACGCAATTGCGATCTGCGCTTATGCACTCCATCTGGCCCAACACCCTGCAAAGCAGGCAGCGTTCAATCTATTGGAATCGAAAGCTCAGGCCAAAGGTAATAGATCCTCTCGCAGTGACTTTGAGACAAGAAAGCTCGAGTAGAGAGTAATTTTATGAAAAATGTTGATATCCTGCATCAGTTTTAAGACTGCAACGAATGCTACCATTTGGATAATTTGTAAGGTTTTTAGCTATATTTCACCCAAGCTAATCAAATTAGAACTTAATTGAAGTTTCACTTATCTCAATAAGGTTTCTTTTAAAGCAAAAATAAAAGAACTTTTCGGTAGCTCTCAATTCCTCGGTTTAAGTATCGATGGTAGGCCATCTTGGTTTCAAATGTTAAAGATTTCTCGTCAAGTTTTTTGTCTTGGAAGAATAACTAATCATCGTTAGTACACATGCAAAACCGTTAGGGTTTTATTCTTTTCAAAATTAAACATAATCAGTTTGAAAATACTGCTGGCAAGATGGATGGGTTTCTATTATCAGCATCGTTTTATCTCAATAAAGTAGAATGATTAAGATGTAATCCGTTGTTTTTTATTGTTTGCTGATGTCCATCTAAAAATTCACCTTTTCTTTCCAGATGGTCACAAATGGTGGAAACGAGCGGAACGTAAATCTGATGCTAAGAACCCATGGGCACAAGAACCGAATAGCGTGGATGTTGAAATGACTTCATATGCCCTGTTAACGTATCTTCAACGAGGTTTGCTAGAAGATGCTCTCCCTATTCTTTCTTGGTTGGTCTCTCAGCAAAACGACCAAGGTGGATTTGCATCTACTCAGGTATGCAGTATCTTGATCCTCAACAAATAATTTTCTTTCCACTAAGAGGATTGTGTGTTCGTTACGATTAAGAAGAATTGAAAGAAACTTCACGTTTTGGAAACAATTTTAAGTTTTAAGAGCACCTTTTTCTAGTATTTCAGTCTTTGTAAGCTAAAGTACTTGATCCAAAAATGGCAGTACGATAACTTCAAAGATGTTGTTTTATTACTTATCAGGTTAGTTTTGTCATAGACTCTTGTATAGAAACAAACTTTCTCCTATGTTTTTCCCACACAAATTGTGAATAAAATTTGAAAGTTTTTTAATCCTTTTCTTGGTAAGAAGTATCCTTAGACTGGAGGGATATTTTGAAAACATAGTCCCATTGAAACATCTTTCTTTAAAATATTATTTCTTTTACAGGATACTGTGATTGCACTCTACGCATTGTCAAAATTAGCCGAACAAATTTCTACCAGCTCTCAAGATTTATCAGTCAGCTTCTCCTACTTGAAAGGCACAACCACAGATGTGTCTGTGAATCGAGGCAACGCAATGATTCTGCAGAAATACGAGGTACACTGATTTTGCTGGTTTCTTACGTACCAAAATAATTAAAGTTATTATAGAAAAATTATGTTTAAATTCAAATCATCCTGGACCCCTGCTTTCTCTTGAAACTAATCAAAGTGAAGTGTAAAGTTCATCCAATCAGAGATTACTAACTCTCAATAGTTTTTATTTGTGTGTATGACAAGTTTTTCCCATGAAAGCATTTGTTTTAAAAGAGGAATTCGGGGAAAAAGATACATATTTCTTTGTTTCATCGGAAACCTATATTTATACTAAATTAAACTAAACATTTTTTTAGTGCGTATAGCATTTGATAGAAAAAATTAAAAAAAAAAAACAATTTAAAGTATTTTCTTTTAGATTGAAAACGTTATTTTTGTGAAGAAATTTTGTTGAACTAAATGAATTATGTAATTTCCCAGACATAAAAAGGAAATAACTTTTAAAATTGTAATACAAATATTTTACTCGACATCAATTTTCCCAACTCTATGTTACATTAAACCCATACATGCGCTTAAAATTTTACTAGGATCACTATTTGATGAGAAAATTGATTTTTTAAATAGTTTTTCAAAATTGCATGTCCAAAGTTTGTAATGTCAGTGACGCTCTATTTTTCAGTGTCGCTCTTTCTGAATTTTATATTTTGTATTGACACTTTGAGAAGGAGAAGGGGATTCTTCTTGCATAAATTTAAGGATTTTTTAAAATTTCTCACTCCAAATGATTAAGCCTCTGCAACACCCTAAAGTGTCAAATGTAATGTACGTGACACCCCCCCCCCCCCCTAAAAAATGTCATCATTTAACTCTTTTATCCAAATTGATTTTCTTTCAGTAATTTTATTTCTGTAGCAAGCCATAATTTTTATTTTCATTTTTAATAGTTACCTGCCAAAGTACGAGAGATGAACATTACAGCCAAAGGAAGTGGATTTGGAATTGTTCAAGTATCTTACCGCTACAATATCAACGTCACAGCGGCATGGCCTTCCTTCACTTTGGACCCACAAGTTGACAAAAATTCTGATGTCAACCATCTTCAACTTTCTGTTTGCTCTGGGTAAGCTGAAAGTTTTTCCTTGCAACAGAAATGAAGCCATTTTTTTCTTTAGATGAATTTGATCTGAGTGTATCGGAGCAGAATCGCCTAATTATTTGCCTACAATTTTATTATATCAATGGCCAAAGTGCAAAACCTCGTATCTGAGTTTGCAACGTTACAGACTACCAGTCATAATTTATTTTTTCTTTGAAAAAGTAGTCAACGTAACATATTGAAAATTTCTTCGATTTTTCTTCTCCGCTAGCAGAATATTCTGTATAAATTTCAAGCTATAAAATTATCTTGCCTTTCTTTAATAAAATAAAACAAACGTAGAAATTTTGATGCATTGCAATGGAGAGACATGGTTTTGAACTTTGGTCATCCATATTTATGTTTCATTTAAAAAACATTTCCATCAGCATTCATTCAAGTTCCCATAGCAAAATTACTGGTACCAAATTTTGGCTAATAGGTACAGCAAAACTCGCTTCCATCCTCATATTGCTTTGTTAGAAAACTGCGTATAATGTTATTCAATGGTGGCTATTTTTGCTTTTACGTGCAATGAAAAAAAAAAAACTCTTTTACATTGAAATCCTCTGTTTTGGAATCTGCATAAATCATAACAAATCGTTTGTAGCGAACTGATGTAAGGAGGATTGTCTCTCGAAGTTCTTAACGAGTTTTGGAACTTATATGTTTTTCATTGCTTGAGATCTACAGAAGCAGAAATCGTTTTTTTTGGAAGTAATTTAAGTGAAATTGACTTCTTTCTACCACAAGGAGCTATGTTGCGCGCAAACCCTATGCACACATGTAGTACCTTATTATTCAATTTACTTGCATTTAAATAAAGAAAGAAAGCTCCAGATTGCCGTGAGCTTGACATCACTTGATGAAGTACCTCGATTCACCTCCATGACGTTCACCTCACTAGATCAAACGGCATTTTACTCTCAATTTTGCCATTTAATTGAAAATCCAAGTTTCCCAAGACCCCAGCAGTCCAGATCTAAGCTTCTTATGCTGAAATTCTTTTTTAATTTTTTTCTAGATTCGCCGCAGGAAACGAGAGTAACATGGTAGTGATGGAAGTAGCATTGCCGTCAGGTTTCACGGTAGATTCAGATTCATTACCAAGTTTGCAACTTTCTCAGAATGTCAAACGAGTTGAAACCAAAGATGGAGATACAGTCGTCGTTCTTTACTTTGACAAGGTAAGTTTCTTCATCAGCCCTTCTCTTTCATTAGAGCGGGTCTTGATCCCACTCACCCCCCCCCCCTCCCCAAGGTTTTTCTAATTCAAGCCTCAGTAAAAATAGTTTCAGTTCTAACAAAATTTTAAAAATCAATAAGCTGACAGAGTTGAATTGGCGTATGCTGAGAGGTTCAATATAGGTACACTTTTTTGCTCTTGTTAAGTGCCTGAAACATTCCTGTTTAAATACGAGAAGATGAATAAAAGCAGTCACATCTAATTTGCAGTGCCTCAAAATCTCATCTCCTATTTTAATTTTGTACAAAGAAACCAACCAATATTTCTTTTCAAAAATTATTGAGATTGTTTTGCCCTCATGAAGGTTTTGTCCACAAATATTAAGCAAAAATGTTAGTTGGTTTCCTTTAAACAATTAAAAACAGCAATGAGGTTTTGGAACACCTCAGCGTAGATGTGACTGTTGGCTTAACTCTTCTAAAAGTCCTAATACATTATCAGCTCCTAGAAATGGAAGTACTGCTATTCCTTACAACGATGGTCAAAGTGCACAACCTTGCATCTCCATTGCAATGTTTCAAACTTTCTGCTTCTATTTTATTTTTTAGAAGTAAAACAAGATCATTTGATTTTTATACAGAATATCCTGCTAACAGAGTAGAAAAATCAAGGAAGTTTTCAAGAAATTACGTCGACTAGTTTTCTAATGAAAAAATAAAGTATGATAGGAAGTCTGCCACGGTGCGAACGGAGATACGTGGTTTTACATTGGCAATCAACAAAAATGTCGAAGAAATATTCAATACTTGTAGCGCTTTTTCAGTTTTTAAACTCATCAGACCTAAAATGTATTGTTTCAATGCTAGAGATCATTTTTAAAGACAGTTCAATTTCCGAGCAAAGTAGGCATTTGTAAGAAACCACCCGAGATAAATCTTCAGAAATAGGAAATAATTCCTTACAAAAAAATTTAAGCAAAAATTATTTTCACCTCTCTTCTTTTTGAAATAGTAAGGCTGTTATTGATGAAGAATTACTAGTAGGCAACAGAATCCTCAAAAGTAATATTGGGACTTTTTTTGAAATTTTTATTTTTTATGTAATTCCTTGTTTTTCACAATTTTACAGATGGTAAAGAAAGAATACTGTCCAACAGTTTCAGCGTTCAGAACCCACAAAGTTGCTCGTCAACGACCTGTGCCTGTTACTGTTTACGATTATTACGACCAATGTAAGTTTCTTATTTATTTATTCAAAATTTATTCCTTTTCCTCTTGAACACTATGTCTTGTACAGTTTTTTACGTCACGATTTCTGGTTTTACACGTTCTTCGTTAAGTAAGATATAACTCTCTCTCTCTCTCTCCCCCCTCTCTTTGTGAAGCAAATATTTTTTCTTATTCTAAAAAAAAGATTCAAAAAGACAACGGTGCGTCTACAGGTCTGTGTGGAACTGTCAGGGAATTTCATCTGGTTAGGGAAATCAAGGAAAAGTCAGGGAATTGGAGGAAAAAGACAGAAATTTTGGAAAATCTTGAAACTTATGATCTTCAAAAACGTCAGCGCTGTCCATGCAATCAAACTGAGTCTCCGTCTAGTAGTGGGTTCAATGCTCTCAGTAAGGTACTCTCTGAAAAATGAATAGAGGAAACATTTTCAATAAGGTATTGCTGATTTAGTCAGCTAAATGAATCATACCTGAAGGAAAAAGTTCTCATGTTTCTGTTTTTTGCAGTGAAATTGATGCAAACATTTTTCATTTTTAGTACTTTGCATTTAAATTGACGAAGGGAAAAGTCAGGGAATTTTGATAATTTTGGTCTGAGTAAACCTGGAATAGTCAGGAAATTTTTGCCCGACAAAGACACTGAAGACACTATGACAAATGAGAAAAAGAAAACTTTACTTTTAAGGCCGATAGCCCATGGAGATTTACAATTGATTAAATTCTTTACTGGATCAGTGCACCTCATCTGATATTTATCTTTGTTTCAGCTCGAAGGGCACGCGTGTTCTACGAAGCGAGAGCGTCAACAAGCTGTGATATTTGTGAAAATGAAGATTGTAGCAAAGTTTGCACCGGGAAAACTGGATCTCAAGCTGGTGACAACTCTGAACCATCCGCCGCAAGCTACTTCTACCCATCTCTCATCCTGTCGCTGTCCAGTCTGTGGTTGCTCCATGTAGGAGTCCACCACTGATACCCTCCGTCTACCCATTTTTCCCCCATCTATCCAACGGGCTGTGTGATTTTGTAAATATTCTTAGTTATTAACGGTAAAAAAGTTTCTCGAGTGGAAGTAAAAGTATCAGTCAAAACATTATCACGGTACTCAATCTTGCTCTTTGTTGCTATACTTAAGTAAAACACCGCATGAACATTCAATGTTGCCAAATTTCCTCTAGAAAAAAAAATTCGAGGGAATTTATGAATATTTTTTGTTTCAATTTTCAGACACTTTAGGACCAATTACAAATGAAATTCTCTGAAAAATTGAAAAAAAAAAATATTCACAACTTTTTTTTTGTAAATTCATATTTCATAAAAAAATTTTTTGCATCTTACTAGACTCATTTGGTGTTCTTCTCTAAGTAGTACAACAGTAAGAAGCTCTTTATTTTACCATGCGAGAAATTTATTTCAGAAACAGCTATTCTGCCATTGATTTTTCTACAAAATTAGGTGCCTAGAGAAATATGACCTAAATAAATCAACCCTCCTTCCTTACATTTTGATTTCTGTGCTCCGCTAAAATTATTCTGTCCTCGATTCCTGATTAAAGAATAGAGCAATGTCCCTCCGACTGTTTTGTATTGACGAGAATTGAGAGATCTTAAGACGAGGGGCAAAATAGGTGTTTCAGAGGCTGATTCCCCTTTTTTTTATTTGTCTCCGTTTTAAAAGTGTTCATTATTCACGAGCAAATTTAGGAGGCTTTGATTTATACCTTACCACCTTTTGAAGAGTTCCAGTGGTCTTACATCAATTTTCACTTTCGACACATTGTCAAACTCACATTGTAATATTCATATGGCAAATAGACATAATGTCAAACTGTTTAATTGTCATAGAAAACATGGATTATGTTTCGCACTGAGAAAAGGACCACCACTTGGAAAAGAAAAACGATTTGGTGAAAATAAAAGGTTTACGTTCCAACACAAATTATAATTTCTATTGATCAAGGTTCTTAAAATGAACTTCAATAATTGTTCATTCCATTGGCTGAACTTCCACTTCTGATACAAACAAAAGAAACGTTTACCAATTGTTTTTGTACATTTAGGTAACGCTGTTTCTCTTTTTTTAGTTAGTTACTATCAAGTACTGATCTGTATGATAAGTGAAATGTTTAAGTAATTGCTTTACTTCATTATCGCTTGAACAAGCAGTTGCGGCCTCTAAATACGAACTGTGGAAACTAATTTTAAGGGAGGGGCAGCAAAAATTGTGAATGTTATGAGAGTGCTTCATAAAAGACATTCTTGCTGCTCTAATGGCTAACGAAAGAGAAGGAAAAATCTGTACCATGAGTATCCACACTTCTCCAATTGGAAATGATGGTGAGCTACATTCACAGCCTTCCTTTTGACTATTAAGTTGCTTTCAATCTTAATTGAATGTATAGGGGAACAGAGTCTTTCAGTCAAAGGTAGTACTGAATATGGCTCATAGGATTCTCATGAGTAAACCTTGAAGACTGAAAAGAACCCTTTCATCAGGATACTTTTTTCTCTCTATCAAAACTTTACTGTCGATAGTTGAATCATGAACATTGCAGTATGAAATGGGGTGTTGACCGCTGTCTTTGCATCAGGAACAATATGCAATACACTGTAAAAAACTGCAATATTTTCTTGCGAAATGGGTAAAAAATGAATGTTTCCAAGTTGTTAGTTTTCAGAGAAATTACAATCCTCGTGTTAATTAAGTATTATAAATTATTGGATCATGTCACTTTGGTTTTAATCTAAAACTTGGTTTCAAAGCAATAAGTTGTACAGAAATGTGTAAATTTTATGGAAAAAAGTGTCATATATATTATCTTGTTGCTATCTCAAAAATCGTTGAATCAAATTTTTCAAGCATCAACTCATCAAATTGAGAGATGATGATTATTCGATGTGAATTATTCGAAAGACATCTCAATCAAAAATCAAACCAAAATATTCTCTACTCAATTACAGTTTGAAAAATTCAGTTATCGCCGACCTTCTAAAATTTCCCAACTGTATCCATGATGTTCTCACTAAGTCACTAAATTTTTAACCTCATACTAAATTAAAACTTGCAGCTCTCTCTGCATAGTGAGTCATTTTATTGTAACATTGTAAATCGTTCAAGTTTGTGTATAATACTGTAAATATACTTCTTTTAGTTTTCTAAATCATGCTTTTTTCTCCAGTCTTTTTCGCAGCGCAAGTATTGCCTCTGATTGATTCGTGCCTTCATCTGATAAATTTTAGATGAAGATGAAGATTTTGGTTGGGGAAAAAAAGGTTGAAAATTGAAAAAAAAAAAACAAAATTAGGGTGAAATCTTTTATTTTATGCTCTGCTTGAAAATAGAAAGTTTTTACATGCAATCACTCGAGCAAAATTGGTTTCCTAAAAGCATTAACAACACATTTTATCATAAACAGAAAAAATTGGTATGAAAAATAATTGAACAAAATACAAAAAAGATCTCAAAGGATCATGTGCAATGACCTTTGACTAATGTAGTGCAAATCATTTCAGAATGTGCACCCATAGGCGCGACACTTAAATTCTATTTTGCTTTTCTCATGATGAAAAGTAAGTCGCTTCGAAGAAATGATATGGAAAACACAACAGTTAAGCTTCCATTCAGTTTTGCAGAAAGTCAAAAATTATCAATGCTACCTGGGATACACAAGTATGCAGGCTGCTGATTAAAGTTGTGATCCTCGATTTCTGTGAATTTTGTACACATCTTACACGGCCCAAAAAATCTTTGTCATACATATAAAATTTCATGAGTCCATTATCTTAGAGAATTTGATGGGGTTGGTGTAAAGAAACAATCGGTGAACAGAATTCAAACCACTTTAAATGGCAACACCGATTTGCAATGCTGATGAGAGTACAAAATTCAGCGGGATAGCTGGCATCATCACTGTCGCGATATCTGCAATAAACCCTGCTAGCAAACGTACACTGCGCAATATTTAGATTAACACATCCAACTCGATATCTTTAACACAACTCCAGAAGCTGTCAGTTGAGGCGAGTGAGAGGGCGAATCCTGTAAAAGATAGGCTATAAATCCTGAAAAATAAAGAGGTGCAAGCAGGGACAGGAGGAAGCAGTCATGCAAAGCCTATCCTTAGATCGGGAACACAAGGCCAAGGGAGAGATGAAACCCCACCCATAAGATATATTTCAGGTCCTTGGAAAAGTAGTTTAATTTCTGAAACACCTCGTCTCACTTACAAACTCTACTTCTTTAATTGGATTTCAGCCTTTGGCTTTTCTACTGAATCAACAGCATTCTGATATGTCAGTTGTGTGTATCAAGATCGACAAAAAAATTTGTTCTTTGAGCTTTTTCATTGAGACTAGTGGTAAGTGATTTTCCTTTTCAAATGTCTCAATCTCTGAGAGAAGACTATTCTGCAAACAAACATGAATCGCTGAAAATCATCATTTTAAGTCTCATGTACTAATAGCGAGCTGAGAAATCTTGCTTACGTCATCTTTAAAAACGAATATTGAGAGAGGGAGGATATTCTTCCCGAGGCAAACAGTAAAATTAGACATTTCATGAGTACCTAATTAGTGATAAATATGTATAAAAAGAAAAAAAGGCGTCATATTACAAGTACCTTAAGACTGGACAACTTTTCAAAAAAATGAACAAAAAATGGAAAGAAAGAAAATACGAGGAAACTGCAAAAATGTAGTATCAGAGGAGAAAATTTCAGCTTAGTTTCCACCATAAACTTATTTTATCAACCAGTGATAAAATGCCCAATTTAATTGTCTGCCTCCCCTGCCGTTTTGAAAAGACAAAGTAAGCTATTTTTAACAGTTCACATTAGCAGTAAGACCTTTCTAATTCCCTTTGCGATAGCCGAAAAGGAGTAACGAAAATGAGGATAAGGATAAATTCATGTACATATGGATAAAAGAATATATAAAACTATACATGTACATAACGAAAGGTTGGACCTAAGGGTAATGAGAAATACAAAGAAAGTAGAAGGATTAAGCTTGGGGATTCTTAAGACAGTAAAGGGTGAATGCGTAGACCATATAAAGCTACATGGAATGCGCATACACCGCAGAAATCTGTGAAGTAGGAGAGGAGAGACAAGGAATCGAGGAGGAGAGAGAGGATCTGGCTAGATATGATGATTAAGAACCATATTATTGCTTTACCCTTCCATTCCAAGCCATGCACCTAGATATCTCTAGCTTCCAATTGCAGTCTGCAAGGCCAATTCATCTTTGACTCTGGGCAGGGCTTCCACCCGAAGGATGGTGTTTGATCCTGTCTACTCCATCCACTTTGATGACTATTTGCGGTCTCTATCGCGCGATCGATCCTTTCGCCGTGAGTCCCGATCCCGATCGCGGGTGGATTCTTTCCCTCTATCTCGATCGAATTTATCTTTGTCCGACGACTTGCCGGACATTCGCTTGTTGAACTCTGCTAGGTGCAACCGCCTTTGCTCTTCTTTCATTGCTATCTGCTCAGGGAGAAACAAGAAAAAAAAAAAAAAAAAACATATGATTCAGATGGAAGTTTATGGATGTACAATTCAGATTTCAAGGATTTAGAAAATTGAACAAACCCACTACTTTTAGAAAAAAAATTGCTGAAATTGAAAAAATAACCAAAGAGACAAAAATTTGAACTAATACTCTAAAATGAAACAATAATGGCCGGAATGGCAAAAAAAAGGAGGAGAAGTTACATAAATTCAATTTTTCCCAACATATCCAGACACTAACCATAACTCTGCATTTGGTGCGTTTCTCAAATATTCTGATTCTCCTTGCTACCTATTTGTGTTTTCATAAAAATACAAAAATAAGTTCCCCAAGTATTAATGCACATGCTAAGAACAGAGATACATGGTTTCGCACTTTGCTCATCGATATGATACGAGAGAGTGACGTGATATTTCAGATAGCTTTCTTAATAGGTCATAGGTATCAATTGTAACTTTAATTCAACAGGTTCATTCGGAATCAACCGGACTACAAAAGTTGTCCCAAAAGTAAGAGGACTGATAATGCTACTTTTTAATAATATATGATGCTAAAAAAAAAGACCTTTCAGTCTCAGTAAAAAAACCATATCCTAAGCTATCAACTGAGACAAACATCATAGCAATCACTCAAAAATTTAAAAAAAAAATTTTAGTGAAAGGTGAAATGCTGTCACCTTTGAGTTTTTGAAACAAATGTATCGTCCAGAAAACTGAATTGAACCCTTTGTCAGCTAGCTTGAAATCCCATTTTCCCTTGGATTCTCACACTTCGCAAGTCTCTCTTAAACATCAAAATTATGTCAACAAAAATTCTTGTCCTATTTTTTTACATATGCAAAAGTTCCGACAAAGAAAACATGTAAAAATGACCTAACACTGATGTGCAAAACGCGCTTACCGAGGAATTAAAATTCCGTATCCGATCAGTGCAGGATTGCACGGCTTTGTCTGGTGATCATGATAGTAGCAACCACCTTGCGACAACTTGACAGTCTTGTGCCGTTAAATTTTACTTTTCCAAGTTGATTTTTGTCATAAAATTGCATTGAAAAGAGATATTCACAAATTTAGGTCTAAGAAAAATGTTCATTATAAACTCACGGATGACAGTGTTTCTATAATTGTCATAATTTGGTCAAATTTTAAACAAATGAAATGATTTTGGTCCTAATTCCTCCAGAGGAGATTCCTCCACCAGAGAACAGTTCCACTTAAACTAAAACAAAATAGGAGACACTAACCTGTTCATTAGAGAGTGGGAGCCAGTAAATACAAGGCAAAGTCTTCGTTTTACAAAACAAATCATCCAGTAACTTGGCCGGTGCTTCGTCATCTTTTCTCCTTTGGCGGCGAACTGAAAAAAAGAAAAACCGATTCAATATGAATTACTCGACTGAGTCAGTACTTGAGATAAGTCAAGGGAGAAAGGTCTCAATTTATTGATAAAAGGGTACAGAGGAATAGAAATTACTTTAGATAGAGGGCTTCCACAAAATTAAATAGTCCGCAGCAAGTGTTAAACAGGAATTTTGGCTTGCAAACTGCTTATAAAAGTTAGATTTAACATTTTAGGTTAGAATTAGCTTGACATGCAACTTCAAGCCCTCTTTTTACACAAAAAGAGCACTTTTATCTTAGTGCCAAAAACACAAACCTCGGTATTTCTGCTGTATTTTCTAGCAGTTCGAGAAATTATTCAAAATGCGGATGGATCCTGAAAAAGGCATCTTACTCTTGCTATCCTCAAGAATTATTACCCTTCTATTGATACGAGGTCTGTTCAATAAGTTTCAGGCATTTTGTGATAAAAATCGGAAAAATGGTCCGAATTTGATTTTCTTGGTATCAATAAAAATTCAAAAGAAATACAAAAACACTGATTTTTACAGAAATGAAAAATATTTATTGGTTCTCATGTTATAGCAGCCTAAAGTGACAAGACTCGACTGTGAAGCCGCGCTGCGATTTTTAGGATTCAGAAATCAGCTATTTCCTTAGGTCGCCAAAATGTTGTAATTTTTTGCTCAGACGATCATATGAAAAAGAAAAAATATTGACAAATAAATTTTGAAGAATAACCTGATATTTGTGTCCCTTTACAGCTTATCTCCTTCAAATTACTGGCCTTGGCTGACAATGCATTTCCGCCTACGATCTGCCAAATCACGGAAGGCTTTATTTGAAAACTCTCCGAGTTTTTTGTTCCCAAAACTGGAGCAACCTTTAAAAGGTCAAAGATTTGAATCTGTGGAGGACATTCAAATGAACACAATCCGAACGTTGCGGCACATCAACTCGGAGAGTTTTTAAAAAGCCTTCCGTGATTTGGCGGATCGTTGGCGGAAATGCATCGTCAGCTAAGGCCAGTAATTTGAAGGAGATAAGCTGCAAAGGGACACAAATATCAGGTTATTCTTCAAAATTTATTTATCAATATTTTTTCTTTTTCATATGATCGTCCGAGCAAAAAATTACAACATTTTGGCGACCAAAGAAAACAACTGATTTCTGAAGCCTGAGTCGAGTCTTGTCACTTTAGGCTGCTGTAACATGAGAACCAATAAATATTTTTCATTTCTGTAAAAATCAGTGTTTTTTATTTCTCTTGAATTTTTATTGACACCAAGAAAATCAAATTCGGACCATTTTCCCGATTTTAATCACAAAATGCCTGAAACTTAGTGAACAGACCTCGTAATAAGGAGGAATGTAGACAGTTTTTTTACTCTCCTGGAAAATCGTGTTTTCCGAGATACGCACTTCTGCACTTTCACCATCGATATTCAATGAATTGAATCAAATATTTCACTTTCATACGTGCTAAACTGCATGTAGTTGAAAAATGCTTGTATGCTTAGTATTTCTTGATCCATGACCGATTTTCCTGATATTTTCTAAAGAGATCAAAGTTCCTTTTTCCAGTTTTTACTGGCGGTAGATATCCTGAAAATAACTTTCCTGAGAAATTTGAATCTGTAAACTCAGGCTCCTTTCCCTGTGAGTGGTCACAAAAAGCAAATATAAAGGAACAAAAAAAACGCCAAGATTGGAAAAAAAATTACCTGGAGGTTCAAGAGATCCAGGCGAACGGCTTCTCCGATTCTTGTCTTTGCGGTTCTTTCTGTCTCGGTCCCTTTCAAGGTCTCTCTCACGCTCTCGATCTATCTCTCTGTCTCTATCTCTGTCTCTTATCCTATCTTTACGCTCTCTCTCCCGATCTCTTTCGACTTTGATATCGTCAAAACCTCGGAGGCCTCCTTTCGACCGTTCGTTACTTAATATTTCGTCAGGGAACGATGGCTTCCCGACATCCCACTCTCTCACCGGTGCATTTCCTTTAGCCTGAGGACAACCAAAGTAACAAGTTAGCAACATAAATAACACATTAAAAGCCTTGGGAATCCTCAGAGTCAAAATTTCAGAGGAGTGAGCTTATTTGGACACTACTATCCACTTGTTGAGAGCAGCAAAATTAGAAGGCTTGGTTCAGTAGATTTCAAAATACAACTATGACGAGCATACTAATAAATTAAGGAAATCAGAGAGGTCCTACTGATGATATGAGAGAACTTTACCATATTAAAACATACAAGTTTTGTCATTTGACTGGTTAGATCTCTAATTCTTTAAAATGGCATCTCTAGATTGAATATGTGTTAAACTGCGTTCAATGTACTGAATTTTTGGACCTGAAACTTGACAATCTTTGAGTTTCATTTTAAAAAAAAGGTAATTGCCTCTGAGCACTGCCCTGCTAGGAGAGTCAGAATATTGGGTGGAAGTAGATTGGTACCATGCTATTATTCTTTAAATATCATAACTCAGAATTCTTTTATCGCACGCTATGATTGCTTTTGTCCCAAGAAACTTTAGGTTACCAGGGTTTATAATATTAGATTAGACGCCAGTATGACAACTGTTGTTTGGAAACTACTCCGAATTTTACTGTCATTCATCTAAATGTGGAAAGAGACTTTCAAAACTAATTTTATAAAAATTTTCTCTCAATATTAAATTTTAGGCTTCAGTTAGCCCCGATGACAAGCTTTGATATAAACTTCTGAGTAACATATTAACGTGAGCTTTGAAAATTCATACAAAATGGATCAATGAAATATACAATTGACATCAGTTGCCATTGGAACACATATATCTTGCTAACAAGGTTATTTTTAGGGGTCTGCAAAGCTTCGCATTTTGCGAAACGCAAGGTCGGAAAAAGCGAAGGGAAGCGAAAATTTCGCGGTAATTCAAATTTTTGCGCTCTTTCGGAATCGATGCCGAATGCCGATGATTGATGGATAATTCTCCGCGTAAACCGGTTCTTTGCGCATGCGCTTAAGGCCGCTCCACGGAGTGCCTTTTCTCCTAACCTCAATTCCATCATAATAAAATTTTTAAAAAGTTTAAATCGATGGTTTTCAAATTATATTTACCACACTTTTGTAGGTATTGCAATATTTTAAATTAAAATAGATAAAAAAAAAAAAAATTAGAAGGAAAATAAAAAGTAAAAACAGTTTTTATTTTTTATCATTCCGTGATAATTAAAGCAAAAGCGATGACAAATTAAAAAAAAAAAACCTTAGATCTGCTGGCATCTCAATAAAAATTTATTATTAAAATTTAGGGGAAAATTTAATGAATGTATTCTTCACGTATTTCCCAGTGCTCAATTAAATTCATCACCGCCGCACGCTGAGTCGCGACTTGCTGGAGTGATCGCCACGAAATTCTGCGGGTTGCATCCAGCTTATTTGAAGGGTTTTTTTGTCCGCTTCGCTTCACAGTTGCTTCGCTTCGTGGACCCCTAGTTATTTTCGAACCTACCACTGTTGGAGTTAAGTTCGACATTAAATTTAGAAGAAAAAACACAAAACATGGTAATATAGTTCACCGTGCTTGAAGCTCTATTCGAGTTGACTTCCGCTTTTATGTATTCACTTATGAAAAATTTAAACGTCTTGAGGCTAAAAATGAATGGCTCATTTTCAACAGAAAGAAAAAAAGAAAAATAAAACTGACTTAGGAAAACTACATAGACAAGGCAAGCAAAAACTGTCTCACTTTTTTAATTGCGTACGGATCAGCGAGAATGTTCTCCATTTTACGAGCACTGTCCGCGGTTGAAGCTTGCGCCTTGATGAGATCTTCCTTCTTACAGAAATCCACGTGCAACAATTTCGGGTTACTCACTGGCCAGCGAACATCGTGTAAAGCATGACGCGTTTCTACAGCCTGGTCCTCGTTTTCAAACTACCAACAAAACGGAGAGATAAAATGAAACCATGTAGAATGATGAAAATATCAAAATCAGATTTTTCAATTTCCTGCTGATCAAGGAATCTTGTCATGGAAAAATTCTGAGACTATTAAGGATAAAAACTGCACCGTACTATTCGAAGTGTGTGCACACAATTTTGACAAAATAATTTCTTCTACGCAAAAGTACTACATTTTTCTGAGTAAATTTTCATTAAAAAAGTGATGGTCATGAATGCTAGGGTCAAGGAAAGCAAAAATACTTTAAAAGCACAGCAACAGTGCCACCTTGAAATACAAGTGTTTTTAAGCTGTGAAATCTTACCAAATGATGACAGTAAGTCTATTGCACACAAAAGAAATCACCAACTTTGCAGACTTTCAATCGATTGAATTCCTTAAAAATCACATTGATTACATCGGAAATTACTTAAACATACGCAGCAATGTACAAATGGTGAAGTAAGTATCTTACTACACAGTTTCAAATTGCCCTCGTTCCAGGGCACTTTTATAGCCAGCAATCAGTTTGCCCAGAGAAGGATGTAAGAGACTTCAACAAAAACAAACCATTGATCTTACAAATAAGCTACCAAATGACAACATCATCCAGTAGAATTTACTTTCTCTTTCTAAATAAATAAAAAAGAGCTAAAATGAATCAATTGAAATCATCTGTGAGAAAAAGATCATCATCATTTCGCCAGATTTTTTGATTGTTAAAGTCAGTTTTCTTACATGTTTCTCCCTTAGAGCTGATAGCCAGAAAAATAGCCGACAAATGCCGTTGATTTGAGACAGCAGGATATGTAGTGGGTAAACTCTGCATTTTAGAGAGTATTTTTAAATTTCTGATGTGCTCCATGTGATTTTCCAGAAAATTTCCCTTGAAAGTCTTCTCAAATGACAGTATTTTTTGGCGCAATAGACTCATTTCCTCTCATTTCAAACTTTGCTGTAAAATGCAGTTCCTCATAGTAGATTCACTGCAGTCAAATTTCATTTAAAAAAAAAAAAAACATGTCAAATGCAAAAATTTGCTTTGGGACGAATCAAATAAAAAAAATAATATGTACCGATAAAGTTCCAGCTTGTTTATGTCACCTGGTAAACTGTTCCACTTACATCAGCTTATTTAATATTCATAACTTATTAATACTAACATGAGTGGAAACTGCAAAAGCACAATTTATTAAAAGTGATAGTGATAGATGAGTCAGGTATCAGAGGGTGATTAATCAGTGACATGAGTCACTTACCTCGACAATGCACTTTGATTTAATAGCGTCGATCCAGAAACCACCTTCCTGGATCTTGCCTGTTCGCTGGAGCAACTCTCTTAATTGTATGATTGTGAATGGTCGCACTAGATTTGTGATAAGAAGGACTGATGATGGAACATTCTTCGAAGGAGTCGGTGGCCTTGCAAGTTTCTTTGCTTCTTCCGACACGATTGATATCTTCCGCACAACTTGTTTTCCTGAAAAATGAGAAAGAATCAGGTGAGATCTTCAGGTAAAAATCTGTAAGATAATTTTAACAGAAGTCAAGTTAACTTGAAAAACAAAAACGCATCACATTTGGGTACTCTTTAAAAAAGTATTGTTGCAAATCTTCAAGTATAAATGAGGCACCAACCTTTATTGTTGACTTCAGCAGGCGATGCTTTGGACAATTCCTTTGAGTCTCTCTTCTTATCACTTGATTTTCCATCCTTGTCATGCTTCTCACTCTTTTTTCTTTCAGTTTTATCTTTGTCCTTCTTATCCATTGGTTTCTCTTCGTCCAAGATAACCGTTTGATCACAAATGAGTTCGTCATCGGACGCCTCTCTTGGAGTCTTGATCTCACCTTCTTCCTCCTCATCTCCCGTTAATTTTTCATCGGAGAAGTTTAGTTCGTCTTCTGCTATTGGTTTAACATCTGGAATGATCGTCTGGAAGCAAAAGAACGTTGGTCATAATAAAAAAAAAAATAAAAAAAATAAGAGACCATCCTTGAAGAAAGGAATCTCAGTTCCTGATGGCAAATTTGTCACATAGATGATGTAAATCCACAGCCACACATAACGGTTTGCGAGATCGCAAACTTTCTGTCATACTTTATTTTTCAAACCAAAAACTACTCAACGGCATTTCTTAAAAACTGCAGTGATTTTTCTTCTCTGTGCGAAGAAAATTATGCAAAAACTTCAAGGAATGGTGTCAATTTGTTCTCTTTTAAAAAAATTATTGGGGCGGAGATTTTCAAACACCGCAGACGAGGTACGAGCTTGCAAACTTATGCTGTCAACATGTAATTTCTGTTGAGTTAAATAAGAAAAATTGTGAGCCTTGAACATGAAAAATGAAATTCATGATCACAATAACTCAAACCTACATTTTAGAAACTGCAAAATTCAAACCATCATACCTGTAATTTGGATCAACATTTCTGAGAATTTTTTCTGTGAAATGTTGGAGAGACCCTCCCCTTAGTGCTGCCATGCTAACAGCGTTGCCATAATTTCTTCATCTTTAAATTCCTTGACTTTTTTTGCCTTCCCCTGATTCCGACATTGCCTAATTCCCTGACCTTCGAACGAAATTTCCTAATATTTTTTTATAACATAGTACGCCAACTTTTGCTGGACTTTGATAGGTAGATATGTCAGAAATTATCTAACGGTTCCCACGAATTCCCTGACTTTTTTTAGTCATCACGAATTTCCTGACTTTTTTTAGTCATCGCGAATTCTCTGATTTTCCTGGTTTTCCAGACTGCCCGCAACCCTGTGCTAAGGAAAAATGCGGAATGAACCTTCAAGAGTTGCAAAATTTCCTCCGATAAAAAGTTGATTTTTAAGGAGAGGTATGGATATTTTCTCTTGACATTTTCAGATGATTGAGATCTGATTGCGAAACAAATTCTCAGAAATATTCACAGATTTCCCTAAAAATTCGTATTTAATCATAGGACAAATGGCAACATCATAGTGTTCTTCCTTAGCATGGCAGAGAAATGTAGAGCCAGAGCCTTGATTTGATCTTCCAGGAAACTTTCCTTGTATGTGGCCATAAATAAATATTTTCAGAATCAATTTTCTC
This sequence comes from Bemisia tabaci, assembly GCF_918797505.1. Taxonomy (NCBI): domain Eukaryota; kingdom Metazoa; phylum Arthropoda; class Insecta; order Hemiptera; family Aleyrodidae; genus Bemisia; species Bemisia tabaci. The sequence continues at coordinate 56,331,715 of NC_092797.1, forward strand.
AACACGCACAAAATTTTACGAGGAGGTCAGATCTTTTGAGGTATTAATAATATGTAACAGAGAGGATCAGCTTGGAATTTAGATTTACTGAGGGTTCACCCAAGATCTTTAAGCAATCTTACCTTTAAGTAATCAGATGAAATAACGACAGGAGTTTCAACTTTTGCCGCACGACAAGTGCCCCAACGTCGCTTCCGCTGATCTCGAGGTAAAGGTGCTGTAAACACAATTCAAGAGATGTAGTTAAACATGGACAGTGACACGCCATTATCACCAAATGGACTTCATTTTACCATTAGGGACTACAATTTCTGGCTCATCTGTCATGGACTTCATTTTGCAATAAGGAACTACAATTTCTAGCTCATCTATTAGGACACTTATGGATATAGGAAAACTAATAGTACATACATTGTTTCTGCACCAAGTTGGAAATTGTAGTTCCAATTGCAAAATGTATTCCAAATATCGTGAGGAAAACAAGGACAAGGACCTGAAGATGAGTAAATATCCAAAACAGCTGTCGTCAATGGATTAAAGACAACTCCCTGTTTTTGAAAATCATCAGGGCGAAATTCATCTTACATTTTACCAAGATTAATGAAATATTTATACAAATTTTGCTTTTCGTAGCACCAAATCTTTCAATAAGAGCCACAACACCCTGTGTTAGATAGGGTATTTGAACCTCACAAATTCTTTTAATAATGTACCGTAAAAAATAAACAAAAAGAATATTTTCATTTTACCTGCTGATGTCTTCAAAACCACTTCTCCCTGAAACAAAAAGAACAGAAAAGAATATCTCTTAGTACAAGCTATTTCAAGGATATACTTTGCTCAAGTTTCATGACTACATTCTACACAAAAATAGAATTATTTATTTTTAATCCCTTCTTTTTCTTCCTATTCTCTAGGATAAATAATAAAAAAATGCAATAGTGTATTTCCTTCGGAAAATACACTAAAAAATGTAAATGTCTATGAGTGAAGGTTAAAAGAGTGCTTCAAAAAGATACTACGAGAGACTTGATTTCCAGGAATGTTTGACAAGCTATTGTTTTCGAAAAGTGAGCGCATCACCATTCAACTGGGAATCGTCCTCTTGTTGTACCATTGAAGTGCAAAAAAAAAAAAAAGGAGCAAAACCTCAAAAACTAAACTTACTATTTCCTGAATATCATCATCTTGAGTCAGATCCTTGAGCTCCACGATGTCATCCTCATCCTTTTCCTCCCGTTTCCCGGATCCGTCCTTGTGCCCTTCCTGCGCTGCAACTCCTTTCTCCACTCCTGCGCTTGGGTCATCCTTACTCCTCCTTGGAACAAAAGGAAAAAAAACATTAACCATTTATTGACTTATTCTTGTATTATACTTTAGTAGTTACCAAGCACTGTTTTAGCATGCTAAAGATACACATCCGGTTTTTATCACCAGCAGCTTAATCTACACACAATAAAAGACAACTGCTAATTGCATGAAAAATATTTCTGAAAATTATCAAAAAAATCATTAGTCGAGTAATGGGGCTTCCCTTTGGAATATTTTTTTAGTTTTTAAAAAAATTTGATTTCTGGATTTCCACCTTTAATGATTACTTTTGACTCTTGAAGAATTCATTGCACATTCATCCAATAAATCAACGTCTTACTGCATTTATAAGTGTTCACGAACCTAGTGATCTTATTCTGGAATAGAAAATATTTATGTCAAAAAAATTTATTATCTTTTGGTTTCAAGCAAAAATCGAACAAGAGACAGACAGGAAAAAAAAAAAAAAAAAAAAACCTGTTTCCCTTTTTGAGGGGAAAATTTGAGTTTGTATACAGAGTGGCAAGATAACTTACTGCTTCTGAGATGTATCCACTTGGCGCACAGATGACTGCATGCTCTTCCTTGCACCCGACTCGCCATCACTGTTGTCTGAGTCACTGTCACATCTGAAAAATATTACAATCAGAGCATATTAGACATTAAATTTTGGATGAAAGTGAGAAAAATTTACAAAAAGGAATAAAATAATACAGAAAAACTTTGATACAACGAATTTCTGGGGACCGGCGAAAAAATTCGTTAAATCGAAAATTCGTTGTATTGAAAACCGCGGAAAACCCGATTTTAGGCCACAAATTATTTTGAAATGTTCGGTTTTTTCCAGTTTCGTGTACACCCCCTCCTCTTAAACTATGACGATATTTTACGGAAAATCGGCGGGGAACACCCGGTTAGCACTTGATCAGTAAAGCGGTGTTTTCCTCCAAACTGGCTTGGAGCCGTCGCAAGGCGCCACGCGCGCCGCGTCATTATTTATGACTCCCTTCTAATTTTAACCATAAAAAACAAAAATAACTATCTTAATAGCTACGATTTAGAATCAGGGACCGTGGTTTTTTTTCGGTAAAAGGAAATAAAGGAAAATTGGACTAAATATAATTTCGCAAAAAATTGGTGTTGCCTGGAGCGGGGAAATTCCTGTGCATTTGTTAAATCGAGTTTGATTTACATGGTAAAGTTCGTACTCGGACCGAAGATTTCCTTCGTAAAAGCGAATATTCGTTATACGAAATTCGTTATATAGAATTTATTTTACATTGAAAAGATAGGGATTTTTTCGGGACCGCGAAAAAAATTCGTTAATTCGAAGAGTTTGTTATATGGACGTTCATTATATCGAAGTTTTACTGTAATTCCTATTTACCTTTGGTTTTAACACAAGGAGCTTTTCTACATGACTTGCAGTTAAGAAATTTTAAGTGCAAGAGTCTACTTTCCAAATTTGATGAAATTCCTAATTGATTCTTGAGAATCATAAAATTTACTGGAAATTCGTAGATGTTGGAACTCAATACCTGTGGAATTTTTTGATTTTTTTACTTCAAATCTCTCTTTTTCTTCCCTCTCAAAAATAATTGTTTTCGTGCATACATATCCATGAGCACGGTCCTTACAGATTTAAGAACCAAAATTCTAATACCTATTTACAATTTCCATACTTTTTTTTCAAATGTATTCATTTCCCTTCCAAATTAAAGTTCCATAAAATTGTGAGCTTTTCATGTTTCATTTTTGTTGGTCAGAATTATTTTCATTGGATGACATCTCTTCCAAAATTCTATTGAATTAATATATTTAATGACGATCAGCCCAACTGCAGTTCATGTTGCCCAATTGTTCATTGTATTTTATTTCTTGACAGAAATCGTAGCAACAATATGCCTTGAAACTTTTGGTGAATTCTTTTGCAACTCATAAAGCTAGCACACCTAAAACTTTAAGTCAGAATGTCGCTTTGTTGTCTTGTTTTAAAAAAAAATAGAGCTAAGGAGTAGATTAGGCAACATCTGATGTAGTTAGATTCATTATGGTTAAAGCTATCCACATATCTTGATATTCCTTCATGAATTGAGGTTAAATGAAAAGAAAATTCGTAAGAACTGAGTTCGCACCATTTATGAAGCCTTTAAAAAAAATTCCGAAATGAAACTCATTCTAACGCCACGCAAACAGGTTGAGGCAAATTATACGATGCAGACTTCTGAACTCAGCCAAATTAGCTTCCATGAACTAAATTCTCGAGATATTTTCAAAAAATTTAAATCTAAGATAAAATTAAATTCGGTTTCGGATTTGGAAATCTCTAATTGATGGCATTCGAAGATCAACATAATGTAGAAGCAGCAACCGTTTTGGCACACATGTATGAGTAAGAAAGTGATGATAGATCACCAGAGGGTGAAATTATTTGTATCCTGATAGATACCTGGTATCATCTCCCCGTTGACTGTCAACACCACCAGATTTACGAGCGTCTGTTCTGTCCGGACTATAGTTAAGCTCTGGAGATTCACTTCTACCTAGATTGGAGATTTTATCCTGAGTGCTCTGAAATGAAAAATGTATGGAAGGAGATTAAGACATTTGCTGATTAGTCTAGAAAACTGCTGATGAGAATGGACCACTCAAAACACTAAAAAATTAAGTACTAAAACTCATGCATTCTCATCACAATATCTTGTAGAAAATATTAGAAAAATAGGAAACTTTCAAAATTAATTTGTAAGTGAGGAATAAATGTTTCTAGTTAACATCATAAACAGTATATTTGAACTTCCCACTAATGATAAAACCATAATCAATAAATGCCAAATTATACATTAAAATCAACCAATACGTTACGCAAATAATTAGAGATTGGTTCCGCATAAATTTCCTTCCTCTTCTGATACCAAGGTATCTTTAATTTTGTCCAAAAAAAAAGTCAGTTCACAAGATAATTCTTCCATCATAAAATATACTAAAATTATTCAGTGCTCGATTTGACCCAAGTAGATTCCAGCTTTTCTGTGATTAGGAAGTTTGAATAGACGTCCACAAAATGCTTTATTTTCAAGCTTATGAATTGAAATTGGAAAGTTGTTTAAGCCATCAAATTCGAGGTTACATTTTAATTAGAAAACATGGAATGTAGTTCCCAAAATCGTACCTTCTCTAGTGGTCATGAGAGGCTGTAACAATCTTTATTGCAACAGGTTCATTAAGGATAAACGTTGCCTTCTATGTCAACAAAATTAGATTAACGAATACAGCCTGCATAAGCAAATCATTAATCAAAACTTGTCTGAAATGAAAAAAAGTTTCAAGAGGCCAAGATAGAACATTAAGAAACATACCTCCAAATCTTCTACAGGCTCTGCATTTATTTGGACTACATCGTCATCATCAGCCTCACTAATTTTAGAGTCCTTAATACTGGAGTCGTTTCCGTTCTCATTCATTTCCTCATCTGCTGATGGTTTCTGATCTTCTACGGTGTCCCTTCTTTTCCTGAAGATAGAAATTTAAACAAAAAAAGTTAAAAAGAAGAATTTAGAGTTTAACTTAATTCAAAAGAGGCATGGCACACAGATTCCAGTTCCTTGCCTAACAAATCGAGACAGCACGCACTACTTACCTTGATCTGTTACACTGATCTGTTAATAAATTTGATATTTTTGATACCAATGCAATACTCAGAATCAAATTTACGGTTTCCATTATTTCTTCATGATCCAATTCCTTCACTTTTCTGGCTTTTCCCCGACTCTAACATATTTGAATGCCCCTACTTTCCCTAAACTTTGAACAAAACTTTCACCTAGATTTGTTTCTTTTTAATTACGCTGACTTCTACTAAACACTGCTTGCAAAATTTCCTGATTTCTCTTCCAGGTTCCCTACACTGCTAAAAACCCTGGTAGTGAATACCAGCGTTAAAAACATAGATACTTTACTTCCCTGTCCATCCAACACTGAAGTTTCGATGAGTGCTTTAAAATTTAGCAAGTTCTTTTAATGATGTGTCCCTAATTCTACACACATTGTATAGACATAAGGAAACAAACTCGTCGACTTCGTCCTTGTCAACTGCAACAATTTATTTTAAAAGTTAATTTTAAGAATATGCCTGTTGACAGGAAATAAAAGCAACTAGACCTCATCTACCCAAGCAGTTTGGGAAAAATTAGTTCCACAAACTGAAGTTCCGCAGAAAAAGTCATAGCTTACAATTAGTTATGATCAGTTCCTGGAACAAGTTCGCCAAACAAAACCGTGCTTGTGTGGACAAGGCCCTAGAAAAAACTAAACTTGTGAAACTTGATCACAGAAATGATGTTTTAGTGAACAACAATCAATTAGCTACAACATATCATCAGTACCACCTTTGTCTGTTGATGAAAACTTACTTCCTGATTGGTGATGGCGAGGATTCAACAGATTCTGACCTCCCCTGATTTCCTTCTGGCTGATCTACTTCATTGGAGAGTTCTGTGCCATTCGTAGATTCTACAGAGGCAGCTATTTTCTCTTCGGAAGTTTCAACCTGCAACAAAAGAATGCACTTAAATAAGCCATCCAATTTATCAATGACACGTTCACTGAATATTATTTATGATAAAATTTGTAACCACGGGGGAAAAACATTTGTGATTAGATTTTAATTACAGAGCTATTTTATTTAACTTGAAACAGTTTGACAGCTTTACATTGCCGAGTTTCTTCTCATAAAATACATTTTTTAGCAAAACTAGAGAACAATCTGCTTCAAAATTTTGAAGTTTACCTTTCTTGATTCACCATAAATTATCAGTATTTCGGGGCATTTCATAGCTTAGTACCTACGTTTTTGTTGGAACATACAACACAAGAGAAAATCATACGACTTTAAATGCAGCTGGGGTGATTTTAGTAGATGCCATTCAACATAATCATAGATTTTTCAGCTGCTGATGGATCACTAGATGAGGTGCAAAAAGCATTTTACTATATTTTCCTTATGAAAATTTCACTTAGAATAAAATATGTAAAAAACCTTTTACATCTGAAAGTCATGAGATTCATGCCGTGCATTAGGTCTCTTTTGAATGATGACATTATGTAGTGAGCAAATGAGAGGCTTTTTTCTGTAAAATGATCTGTAATTCATTTGTCTGTTTACAAATTTATTTTGAAAACGCTTCCAAATTTCCAACTGTTTCCAATTTATTTCTTATTTTCCAGTCAATAACTACCTTGGCTCTAGGACTGTTGCTTGCAGCAATCTACAGTGGCAATTTTTTCTCCTAGCCAATAATTCCAAACATTAAAATTCCCTTGGCTATCCTAGAAAATATTTCATAAATTCTGATCTACATTGTGTTCATTGTTAGAATACCGGTACAGAACTTACCTCAGATTTTTGCGTCTTAGGTTCAGTCTCCTCAACTACTTCTTCTTCTACAAAAGATGAGTCAGTCTTATCTTCCTGTATTGCGGCTTGACCTCGCCTCTGCCTGGTCGGTCTACCACTGTCTTGGGGTTTTTCACTTTCAGATTCAGTATTACTAAGGCGAGACCTCCCTTTTTTGGCTACTGGGACCTCTTCATCGCTGCTTTCTACTTCCGCAACCTCAGATTCTGCCTCTGAAGATGAAGATTTCTTCCTCCGTCTGGAGCTCCTGTTAGATCGGCGTGGTTTCTCAGGGCTAGCTTTGGTTTCTTTCGGCTTTCTTTCAGATTTCCTCCGCATGGTTAAAAACTAACTGTAAAAGAAAATTAGATATTACTCATTACTTAAAATATTGAGGGGTATCTCCTTCATGACTAAACTTTTCAGTTTCCACTGGCAAAAAAGTTACTGCAATAGGTTGACTGCTGCTCGCATGAAATAATTTAACTAGACTTTTCAGCAACTCAAAATTCAATGGCAGGTCTTTCAATGCCTCAGAGAATAGTACTACTACAGAGAAAAATGCTACTATTCAAGTTTTAATTAGTCATTAAGAGCCAATTGGCATTAACAGAACTATGGTAATTGTTTTTTTTTTTTCTTCAATTGACCACAACTCTGTGGTGGATTTCTTAGGAGATCGCAGATCTGGAAAGAGCACATGAGAGCATATGGTAGGTAAACAAAACTCTAACAGGGCAGTCAGCAATTTAGTTGCCCAGTGCTGGAAAATTTTTCTGGTAGGGGCCAACTATCTCTCACTGTTTGTTGATGAATCCGTTATTTCTTTGAGAAATTCTTCAACGAAGCTTGTGTCATTCCATAAAAACTCAGGTTCAAACTTATTTTGATGAGGATAGCATTGTGAAGAGCCATAAAAATACGCAACGCTGAATAGTTAGAAAATAAGATCTATGAAGAAACATGAGGGATTTACCTGAGGATTTTTCTCCTCGCCTACAAAACAATAAGAGTAAATTTGGTATCTGATCATCATAACATATAAATCAATTATCCTAGCTAAACCACCATTATACAGATTGCCCTCTGCCCTGTAACCGCTGTATGAATCTCAACTGTCAAGGATAGGTTCATCTCAATGTAAAGACCAAAAGCTTATCCAGCAGCAGGCGGACAAGCATGCCAATTACGCAACTCACGGAGGAGATAATCCTGAAGATTCACTGCCAAAAAATGAGAGGAACCACCATCTAAATGTCACAGCAGACCAATAAAAATTCTAAATATGGAGCTTTCGAATGACCTGAGGAGCTTCTGAAATCAGTGGTTCCGAATTGGTGGCGTGTTTGGATATCACCAGTTTCGCTTCGATTCTTGAAAACTATGAAATCAAACATTGCCATAGCACATGCAGCAACTTGATTGTTACATTCATCTCATCATGCCATGATTGTGGAAATGACCATAAATAAATGTGTTAAAGGACTCGCTACTTATCCACCAAGTACCAGAGGTAGAGGTTATGGGTTTTTGCAACCACACAGAATGCGACTAATTAGCGGGAGGAGCTATTAGAGTGCCGAGGGAGGATTAATCCGTCCGTGTTAATATTAAACTTCGATGCGAGAATCAGCAAAAGTTAACATAAATCATTAAATCTGGTAACTAGAGAGAACCCACTCCCCTACCCCCATGTGAACTTTCAGCATCCAACTCTCGCATCGTACTTACGTTCTGACAAGGATACTCACTATGAAACTTGGTGGGCGTAGAAACTTAAAGAGTAACCATTAAATTAATTTCAACAACACATTTGTAACGCAATCACAGTTCCTAAACCTAATTAAAAGTCTGATTGCCGGAGACTTGAAACAACGCTGATGCAAATTCCGTAAAAAAAACAATATGGCGGAAAAAATTATGTCCACACGCAACACCAACTAACCCACACGCCAGCGACGAAGTTCATCAAGCATCAGCATTAGGGCGACCTATCAGAGTGGAGCCCGCGCCCGCGAAAAGGAAATATTCAAATTTGAAGCGGGAAATTCAAATTGACGCTCCTGGAATAATTGAGCGCAATACGTCTTCTAGCGTAAATTTGCAATAAGATTTATTTTTGAGAGGCAATGAATATATTACTAAAACTGCCTGAGGGGCTGTAGGTAATCAAAATATGTTTAAAAATGTATTAGAATATAGAATGCAGAAAGATGAGGCTGGAATTAGGTACTCTAGTTGGAATATTTACTTAGTCTAGAAACGGGACTGAAAATTTGGCGAAGAAGGCAAATCCACAGAATGCAAACTATTCTACATTCTATTTTAATGGCAATGGTAAATCCGATTTTGATAATTAAAAACACACCCACAGCTTGAGGCCGTTTTGATAATAAATTAATAAATTAATAAATTGACAATATAACAAAAAAAAATCAATAATATTGGATGAATAAATTCTAGTGTGCAATTACAATTACGCCAACGAGTTGAATATCTATACATATCTCAATGTTTGAAAGTATTGATTCCGTATTGTTTGCTGCAGAGAAAACTATAAAATTTGAAATCATTCATATTCTTCAAATTTTTGTATGTTTTTCCAATCGATTTAGAGCTAATTTCTGTAAGCAGTGAGATGTAGTTGGATCAACTTCTACACTACGTAATACTTTTTCTGTCTCTGGTGCGTCCATTTTTTTGGTAAAAATTCAACAGATCTGTATTATTTACCTAAAAAATTAAAGAGTATATGAGGATAAGTGAGAGAATTAACTGATTCAAGGCAAATTCATTGCTAAGAATCATGTCAAACTCCGCACTTCATCATTTTCATTAACTCCGAAAATTACATTTAAAAAATTCCAAGCACTATTGACACTTGCCTTCATACCGACACTCATGAATAGGTATCTAAAATTCCAAAAATTAAAGTAAAGAAGGTAATTGATACAAAACGAATTTTATTGGGACAGAAGTAATCAAAACACGGGTGAATCTCAGCATCTTACCTTTCTCCTTGAATGCGGTGCGGTTATTTTTTTGGAAATCCAGAAATCTATAAAAACCCGCACACAAACTAACGGTTTTCTGAGAATTCGAGTGAGATTGTTCACTAACGACTTCCCGCAGTCAATTCTGGACATAATGGTGGTCACGGCATCCCATGGTGATTATTTTATCAAGATTTTGATACATCTGACCCCCACTCCAAATGGTTCTTTATCAATGAGTCTGCACTCGGTTCCAGCTTGAGGCATTTTTTCCCTTCCAAGCAATAATAGTGTAATGAAGTAATACGTTGAAAACTGACTTACAGATCCCTTGTTTACAATCTAACGTCATTACGCGCGATATTATTTGAAGTGGGGTATTTTTACAGTGATGGACATTTTTCAGATGAAGCAAATCTACGCGAATTTTGAATATTCAATGAACTCCGATGACATTCTTAGTGATGGATGATATTCAATCCTCAAACGAAACAAATCTTGCTATTATAAAGTGTGTATTAAATGAAAAATTGTGTGAATATTACAATGACTCCAATGTACCTCAACAATTACGTATAATCATCGGGTCAATAATGGTCATTGTTTTCTGTCTCTGTCTATGCAAACACATGATAGAAAACCGCAGGTTATTGTTCTCTCTCAAAGACAGCCAAAACCAGCTTCGTAACGGAATTATAGACGTCAAACGTTCACAAACTATATAATTTTTTAATTCGTGAATACATTACATGAATTTTCTGCGATGGTGAATGTTTCAGGCTTTCATTGGAATTATTACGTATTTTGTCAAGATTTTGATAAATCTGGTTACCAATCTTATCGACCATTCATAAATGAATTTGCTCTCAATTCCCACTGAGGTCCCATTCTCACTTCCCGGCAATATAAGTTAAATAAGTGATATGTTTGTTTTGACCTACTTATACCCATTTTTAGTACATGACGAGCTGGTACAATACGGTAGATATTATCTACTTCAGTGACATTTTTTGTTCGACGATGATTTTTTTCGAATGAAGAATTCCGTGCAACTTTTCTCTTCGGATGAACTTTAATGGCTTACTTAGACCACAAACGGTGACTACAATGAGTGATTTCCCATCTTCACAAAACAAGACCAATTTGGTCACAGTGAGTGGTATAGGAAGTATCAGTTACCACGATCTGTTTCAATATATACTAATCGGTATAATATTTTTGATTCTGTTCTTTTATTTCTTAGTGTACAAGAACATTGTAAAATTTCACTGGTCGATATCATCGCTTCAAGATGACCAAAACCAGATTCGTAACGAAATTATATACTTCCAATGTTCGCCAACTGCTTGATTATTCAATCAGCGAATACATTTTATACATTTGTTGGTGATGATAATTCTATGATAATTTTTTGAAAGATTTTTAACGCCTCTATTTATTAGAGCATGTTTCAGTTTGAGATATTCCCTTAACTTTTATGAAGAGAAGGAAGATACATATGCCTATTTTCAAAGAAATGGGCAACGTTTTTTAATACATTTTCAGTTAATATTACAAGCCCTGGACTGATCAAGATGAGTGTGTGTTAGGTATTGCAGTTCCGAGTTCCGTCAAATTATTGGTGTGTAGGCATTTAACGGCATTTTGACAATAGAGGAAATTTATATGAAAAAAAGACAATTTGACATCGTTCTTAGGGTAACCTCCAAAATATTTATTGAATTTTATGTACATATTGCACTGACAAATTTTTACCTTAATCGTTAAGTATCCATAAAATTATTGAGAACAAATTAAACTCAAATTCAGAAATATATATAAAAAATACATATACGCGCCGAATGCTCGCAGAAGTGCCAACAGTAAAAGTTGGAGTAATTTTAGCCTGCACAATCTAAATATTTTGAGTTGTATGACAAAAGTATAAGACGCTCGTAATTTGAATCAAACATTGCACAATTTTCTGAGAATTAAAAACTTTTGTACGTAATCAGAGAGCAAAATCTTTCCTTCAATTTTGTCATCACACGGTGACTATATACCTATTGTAGATTTTTTATTACATTTTTAACTTTATCAATAGAAATACAATATAAAAATAGGAATCTTTTTAGCAAACACAAAGTTTTGACCACTTAAAACATACCTAAAAAGGGCCCTTCGAATATCTCTGAATATTGACTTTATCACACCAAAACTTTGAAACGATAAGAACCTATTCTATACCTATCGAACTGTACGTGTCTAAAAAGATGCTTTGTGATTTTTTACGTTCGGGTGAGTTTTATGCAAACATACGAATGCAAATACTGTCGTGCTAAGGAGGAACGCCGTATGAACATTCGAGAGATGCCAAATTTCTTTTGATAAAATGTTTATTCATGAGGAATATTATGAATATTTTTCCTTGAAATTTTCAGGGACTTTAGATCAGAATACAAAGAATATTCTCTGAAAAATTGAAAGAAAAATATTCATAAGTTTACTAGGGAATTCGTGTTTTATCGAAAAAAATTTGGCAACGCGTGAAGGTTCATACGGCATTTTTCCGTGGCACGGTAGAATAGGACACTGAAGAATTTTTCTCGATAATGAAAAAGGAGGGAAGACACGATTCGTTCAAATTTAGCCTTGAGTATTAGTTTAGGTGGACAATTTCCTGTGGACGCTCGTGAGTCGTAGCCAATGTTATTTAACTATTTTTAAAAATTATGCATGAAAAAAATAACGTCACATTAAGCTTCTCATCATATTTTTGATATCCGTCGTCGGATTAAAATCTCCGAAGAAAATCTGCTTTCATGAAAAGCTTGTCATTCAAAAGACTGCCAACAGACGTCCAGCCAGGAGCTTCGCGCCTCTAGAGCAGGAAACCTCTTAAGTGAAGCTTACTTTTTCACAACATAAAATGACCGATGATTCCGGTCGAAACTGTCTTTAATTATCACGTTCTGACATTTCTTATCACTAAAAGATTTTTCTTCTCTTTTTTCAGTCTGAAGTAGGTAAAGCTCACAGGCTATTTTCAGGGCTCGGTTGATATCACGAATATTTCGACCTCGAAAAATGTAAAAATACATTTTCAAGTGGACGAATTCAGCATTTTAATCCTGCTTTGATGCACGATGCTTTTTGGAGGACGGCGAAAAAATAGATTTGAAATGATTGTACGGAAGCTGGTACCCACTCAAAATTTGGGCGAGATAATTGGACGTACTCGAATCAAAAGGAACTATATCCACTGTGACATGAATCCTGTTATGTATGCATTCATGTGGATCTCAAGGTTCAAGTCAGAATGGACATAGTCATTTTGATTTAAATGCGTGAAATTCTAGGAGCCTGGACTAGTGTTTTCCGTGTACATCTCAGGCGGAGGCGGAACTGCCCCATTTCCAATCCAAGTCTCAGTCGTCCTCTCGTCCCTCTAATCGTGATACCAAGGGGCCCTGGTCCGTGGACCCTTCGGAGGAACTAGGGGGCTCTTATCGTTCCTCGGACTCGAGGGACTCCTTGGGGCGGAACTCCTTGCTCCTGTCTTCGTCGCCGTGGGGGAGGGCGGCGACCGACTCGAACATCTGGACGAGCCACTTGGGCACCTCCTCCGTGGAGACCTCTTCCTTGCTGTCGCTGTCGCTGTCGCTCTCGCTGCTCTCGGCGCTCCCGTCCTCGGACTTCTCCTCCAGCTCGATGACCACCGTCGCGTTGGACGCTCCGCCTGGCCCGTCGAAGTAGTGCAGGATTCCCTGCCGGCAATAATATCACCATTAGATTCAAAATCGTCCTATTGAAAATAGTGACACGCCGCAAAATGGATCCAGTCAATTCCAGAGGTCGGACAAAATCTGGAAACTTTCAAAGCTTAGAACTCCCTTCACACAAAACTTTGAGATCTTAAGAGTGGTACTACTGGTCTCCTCGTGAAATTTCCTTTCAGGAACACCCCTTAAAATTTAAAATGTGACGAATTAAACATCAAAATTTGCAGTTTTAGTTCAAAATTTTATGCACGACCTCTCTAATTGACTAAATCCTATAATGCTATAATGCTATAATGCTGCCGAGCTAGAGAACAACGGCGTATGAGCATTCAGGCGTTGCCATACTTCCTTCAATAAAAAACGAATCTACTCGGAAAATTCTGAATACTTTTTCTCCAATTGTTCAGACAATTTTATTCGCAATTCAATCTAAAATATCTGAAAATTTCAAGGAAAAATATCCATGACTTTCCTCAAAAATACATGTTTAATTCGGAGAAATTCGACAACTCTCGAAAGTTCATACGGCGTTCTTCCTTAGCACGGCAGAATGAAAGGCTGAATTCGCATATTGGGTGACTAATTTTTCAATCCTGTCTAAAGATAAAGAGCTAGGCAAATGAGGTGGAGGGGAAGATGAAGAGGGGTAGGAGGCGGAGACAGAGAGAGGGGGGGAGAGAGGGGAAGAGAGGGAGAAGGAGTCGGAGAAGAGAAACAGGGAGAAAATGAAGAGGAACCAAATAATCATGTTTCCATTTTGAAATTCTTCACTTTCCCTTTCATTGAGCAATCTTTAAAACTTCTTCAGTTGAAATTTTCTCGTAAAAACCCAAAAGCTTGAAAATGGCAGAGGCTCCGATTAGAAGCTGTTTTGGATCAATATAATTTTAGAGAGGAATTAAGTGTTACTTCGATCCATAAAACACGCTATTACAGTCTGCATCAGTGGCGTGACATGCTTTGCGATACATAGATTGATCTGCCATTGTTTGCCATTGCTTGCCATTGTTCCAAAGGGAGAAATGGACGTATTTCTATCAAACATATTTATGAGCAGGTGAGAAATATGGGGTGTGCTCGTCAGTTCTCTGGCCGGAAGAGTGAATGAGAATTATAAAGCGCCAGTGACGTCAACGGAGATGGATGCCGTCGTGCAGCTCCTCGTAGTGGTCATTAACTCATGAGCTCTGTCCACAACGCCCTCGTGCCATGCCCAAGGCTCATGAATTCCGTATTCAGTTGGTACATAGTTCTCTTTGCTGGATTTAAAATCCCGCTTTACTAATTCTTCAAAAGGAATCACGCCCACTGACCACATTGTTTCTAAACCAGCTTTTTAGAGCACACTCCATATTTGGACCGAGTTGATCAGAAAGGAACCAACCCACACTAAGTTGAAACTGAGAAAAAGAGGTTTGAAGTTTTATTCTTGTATAAAGCTCATTGTAGAAAATAAACTTGAAGCCATCTTCTCACAAACTAATTTCTGTTTTTCGGCTTTGAGTTTTTTGTAGGAGAAAATATTCGGCTAGTGGAACTCATAAACACTCTGAACTCAATTTTTCCGAAAATGTGGGTGGGTTCTTTTCCGATAAACTTGGTCCATTTCTCAGCTGCGCATAGCTCTGTTTGATAGAAATCCGTCCAAATATGGATCATGGATGATTGACGCCTCGCCTTTGATCTGGACGACGGTTTAATCCAGGGACACCGCGTGTAGAAAGAGAGAATGAACCTACCTGGAAGAAAGTGGAGATGTGCTTGGCGATCTCATCGACGAACTCGTTGACCTCCGAGTCATGAACAAGAGTGGGGGCGGGGGTGGTTTGAGGGGCGGCGGTGGGCGCCTCTGTGGGTGCCTCCGTGGTGGGCTCGGCGCTGGCGGGGGCGGCGGTCGTCGTGGAGGCGGCCACGGTCGTGGAGGCGGCCGTGGTCGTGGAGGCGGCGCTGGGTGTCGTGCCCACGCTTGTCGACTCCTCCTTCAGCTCGGCTTCTTCGACGACTGCGGCGTCTGCGGCGTCGCCGGCGTCTCCGACGATCTGGGCGTCGATCTCCTCGAGGGTGGCGTCGTCCTTCTCCTGGGCCATCTTCTTGTCGAGGGCGTCCAGGGCGTAGAGGGCCTTGACCAGGGCCTTCATCCGGGTGGCGTCGTCCGTTTTCTTGGCGCCCTGCTTCCTGCTCAGGAAGTCCGAGAGGGAGGCGAACGGGGCCGGCTCAACCATGTTGCTCTCCTCGTTGTCCCCGCCCGGGATCGAGTTGTAGTTGAGCTCCCGGCTCACCGCCCCGAACGACGCGCAGTGCGCCACCGCGGCGACCATCGCTACCACTCCCAAAGTCACCGACCATTGTCCCAAACTCTGCAACAAAAAGTCCAATCAATCAGTCATTGCTCATGAGAGACGAAGTTTTATCAGCAGTCTATGACTACGTGCAATAGGACGATTATCACAAAGCACGCTTAAAATAAAATTATGGAAAATTTTACCGGCGGTAAAGTGAGTTACATGATTAGCGAACAAGAGAAAGCACACCATATAATAAACGCATCCCGAATGGTATATCTAACAAAGTGGTGAATTAGTGCTGGTTCCACACTATATATATTTTTCGGGGAAAACAAGACCAAAAAGTTGAACATTTCAATTGGAGCCAAAAGTTTTGAGTCTCTAAAGTTTGTTACTCATGAGTGCTCAAAATTGTTGACTCTAATTTAAATGTTAGCCTTGGTTTCCCTGCAAAATGGTATGGACCCAGTTCCATCATGAGCCCACTTGCTTTTTGGCATAGTAATGCTGTGGGGTGAAGAAAACCAGACATCTGGTAGCATTAACCACTAGATGTTCGCTGCATGCGGCTCGAGTTAAAGTATTTGGTGAAAACCATTTTCGTTTCTCTAGACCTCGAACCATACGTTTTTCCAGTGCTGATGTTGATGGTTTAAGTGTGGCCTACCATTCGTTTTTCAGGGGCTCTTCACTCGGTGCAGTTCAGAGTAACGTTTGTAAGAGTTTCTGAGCTTCACCACCGGAGGCTACAGGCAGATCTAGACACCTTGAACGAAGAGAGGGGAGCGTTAAGGGGGTCCAGGGGGCTTCCTGGGCTTCCCCAGAAAATTTTCAAACTTTTAAAGCATCGTATATCGACGGTGAAACTACCAAATCACGTATCTCGTTTGCGGTGTTTAAAAATCTACGCTCACATTTTATTTTTTTGAAGTAGACCAAATCAATATCATTCCTTGAAATTTTCACAGAATTTTCTCCGCACGAAGAGGAAAAATCACAGAAATTTTCAAGGCTGGACGTTAAGTAGTTTTTCATTTAAAAAATAAAGTATGACAGGAAGTCTGCGACGTCGCAAACCGAGATACGTGGTTTGGTAGTTTCACCGTCGATATGCAATTTTAGTCAATTTTTTCATGAGTAAGTACTAAATGTCAGCGTCCTTCCCTCTTTTCTCCTCCATTTATTTATTTTTTTTCTTTCTCTGCTCCTTTCTCTTATACCCCTTTTTTCGGGTGAAGGGGGGAGAAGCACGTCCTATACACCCCCCTAGATCCGCCTGTGCTGGAAGTCACTTGTGGCTGGACCTCTATAAATGCCTTTGGTGCTACACTGAAAAAACGAGATTAGGGCTGGGCCCTAGAATTGCTTCACCTCCACCGCCACAGGGGCAGGCCCTGCGCGGGTAAGGCCCAGCCCTACCTGGACAGGGTCTAGCTCTTACCAGGTAGGGCTGAACCCTGGAGCAGGTAGATTTGGGCTCTACGCACGCCGGGCCTGCTCCTATGGCGGTGGAGGTGAAGCAATTTTACCTACCCGGTTAGGGCTGGAACCTTCGGCGCAGGTACCAGCCCTAAACTCGTTTTTTCCGTGTACTCCAAAGTTTCAGGTTACTCTGTTTCTACTGGATTGTGAAACGTTGGTTTAATTACAGTTCTTCTTTAAAATTTTTTATTTTATCCGGTTAAAAATGGATTTGTTAGGGTCCCAGCAAATTAAGGCTTTTTGAGCGCCTGAATTATTATTTCACCTTATAGCCACCTATTATTTGTTTCTTTTTAATTATTTTACGATAATATATGACAGTTTAGGACATGAGACCACAGTCTACGAGAACACTTAATTAAATTGCCTATCTTCTCGCATAGAGAGAGTTTTTAAAATAATTCCAGTCAAAAAACGTCAAAAATACTTCCCTTCAAACCGGAGTATACATATGGTGGGTTGAAGCTTGTCGTTCAGAGGACGTGGTTTTGAGAAAGAGTTTTTTTTTTTAAATCTTACACGGTAACTTCAATGAACTGCTTGTAACGTATTTATTAGGAGGCTTAAGAACATTTTTGGTCGTTTATAGAATTTTCAATCCAAGCTGACGAAAATCGCTCTCCCGAAAACTTCAACTCCGAAAACTGAAATCTATTTCCTCATGGAAGTTCACAAAAAATTAAACGTTTGTAATTACATTCATTCATGTGTGAGGAACCTATGAGAAACTTTCTAAGCTCAGTAAAATATGCGGACATTTTCACCAAACGCAGTATCAGCAATATTCTGAGATTAGATGAAGGCAATGCGTTGCACAACTCTTATTATTTCATTCCAGACGTCGCGTCGCGTCGCGTCGCCGTCACGAAAAAATGAAATGCTCCCAGCACAGTTCGTCAGATCGGGGAGTTGCGGGTTGTGAGAAATTCAATAGTAAACTTTAGAAAAAAGTTCTCGTCCTCCTTGCTATGATGGCTACCGTTTAAAAAACTAGTTTGTTTATGAACAAAGTTTGTGGATAAGATGAGATTGTTGATAATCGCGTACACTCTCAGCGGATTCCTTAATCACAGTAAGTTCAAACTCTTGAAGCGAGATATTCACTTCTACATGGACACTGGGAATAATCAAGGCGCATGTACCTCCATCTTTTGGCCATCAAATTGTTGACGTTGAGTGGTTTATGTGATTACACGATTTATGAATCGTCATCGGTTACCTAAATCACGACTGTATTGCAAATGTATGCGATGAAATCGAAATTTATCGAAATTTTTCATCCGATAGTACCTATTGCAATAAATCGACGTCAATCAAATCGCGATACATTCTTCGATCAAATCGCATTTTATCAAGCACTGCCTCTTGGGAATCGCTACTATCGACGGTGAAACTACCAAACCACGTATCTCGTTTGCGGTGTTTAAAAATCTACGCTCGCATTTTATTTTTTTGAAGTAGACCAAATCAATATCATTCCTTGAAATTTTCACAGAATTTTCTCCACACGAAGAGGAAAAATCACAGAAATTTTCAAGACTGGACGTTAAGTAGTTTTTCATCTAAAAAATAAAGTATGACAGGAATTCTGCGACGTCGCAAACCGAGATACGTGGTTTGGTAGTTTCACCGTCGCTATGTCGAAACTCTACTGTAGTCGAGTAAATAATTTTCAAACGACAAACAACTTGACTCATATGGACAGTCTTGTAGCCATGTCGAATTCAGCTGATTACTAGTGGACTCACCTATAATTTAAGAATCTACCATAATCTCGCTCCTGACTTTTGGAGTGTTCATACCGGCATGATAGTTGCTCTCGAGGAAACCTAGAAGCACTCGTGCGCATTTACGAGATTGCCAGACGGGTGCCTCCTGGAACCCTCAGAGGGTTTCAGCAAAATAATAACTACGATCAACAAGAGGGACGGAAAAATTCAACGAAAGTTAATGACATCATTATTTGTTATGATTGGTTATGACGCAAGTCCTGTGCTGCCGTGCTCAGGAAGAACGTCGTATGAACATTCGAGAGTTGCCAAAATTCCTTGTATAAAATGTTTATTTTTGAGGAAAGTTATGAATATTTTTTCTTGAAATTTTCAGACTTTCTAGATCAAATTACAAACAACATTATCTGAGAAATTTGCAGAAAAATATTCAAAAATTTCCCTGAAAATTAGTGATTTGCCAGAGGAAATTTGGCAACGCCCGACGGCTCATACGGCGTTTTTCCTTAGCACAGGAGTATGCTCCGTATAACTCTATGCTTTCTGGTGCTCATGTGGAAATCGAGTTACGCGGTTACGTCAGGAAAGCGACGAATAAAGGAAAAATAGCAGCTGGGGCCGAGCCATAACTGATTAGAACTTATTTTTCTCCGTGATGGTACTTACGTCAACGATATGAAATTCACCAAGTCCAGGACCTCGCGGGACAACAGCCGCATAAAGTTGGCTGCTTAATGACCGAATTAAGTATTCTCGTCTCGAGTTGGTCTCTTCCTCTTGTGTTGAGTCTTCTCTCGCGACCCAAACGAACCGACGCACAATGGATCTCGTTAATAGGTGAGGTCGGACAAAATTTGGAAACTTTAAACGCTTATAACTCCGTTCATACAAAGCTTTGAGGTTCTGAAAGTGGTTCCATTGGTTTTCTCGTAAAATTTCCTTCGAGAGGCACCCGTTGAAATTTAAAATTTGACGAAATAAACATCAAAATTCACAGTTTTAGTCAAAAATTTCATGTCCGACCTCTCTAATTGACTCGATCCATTGTGCGGCGTCCCTTGATTCTAGTCTGCTCCCGGTGGAACGAAGATTGGGCATCCAGCGGGGCTTAATCTGATCATTGATCATCGCGCCTCAACAATTAATAATTTATTACATGCCATGCTCAGAAGTCCCGACTTCTTCCTTGCCAGATTATTATGGAAAAATTTTTCTCGCCAGCCTGCAAATCGCTCATTGACCTTTTTATTTTCATTTTAATTTCTCTCGAGAACCATCGCGTGTTTCTAGAATTTTGCAAGTGCAATTGGTGTATCTCATCTCACGGGAATTGGGTGGCCGAGACTTAGAGAATTGGAAAGTTTAGTCGTTTTGGAGAGAATTCCCCGCCTATTACATTATTTGTAATGCAAATTACGACTTAAAATTTGAGCCAATATTTTTGAGAATACCAGTCAGAGAACCTCGGCCAACTCGGCAACTGAAAATTTCTGTATTTCACCCCGAATCTTTTTTTTTCTTTTTTTTCTTGGTGCACTGACAAGTTTTCACCGTGAGGGACTTTTTTCTGACTTTATGTTCTGACTTTATGACAAAAACTGAATATTTTCTGGAAAGAATGGAGAGAGGTCAATGGTTTAGTTTAATCTCCTCTTGTATTGCACGACATGCAGTTTCTTCATTGCCGTGACAACAACCTGGCATTAAAAAAAAAAAAAAAAAAAAAAAAAAAAAAAAAAAAAATATGCCAGTAATGATGGCAGAATCGACTCGATTTCTCAAAAAATGGATTTTTCGACATTAAATAATCAGGAGAATTGAATCGGTTTTCTGAGGTTGATTTAAAATCCCAATTGCTTTCTCGAACTATGCATGACAGACGCACCGATTGAAATCATTGCACCATCAAATGCTGATAACTTTAATCAAATTTTTATTTGGACAAAATTGCCGGCAACGACTTCATATTGAAGACTTTATCATGTCGACCTCATAAATAGTAGGAATCGATTTTGAGAAAATCAATGTTCTGGGCCAATCCTAAAATGAAATCAATTTTGGAGGAAATTATCGAAACTCGATGTCGCGGGTCAATCCTAAGATGAAATCGATTTCGAGGAAAAGTATCAAAAATCGATCTGGAGGAAAAGGTAACTATCAATTTGAAGGAGAAATCTTGTATCGATTCGAGAGAAAAATCGAAAATGGATTTATTGCGAACAAAATCCGGAATTAAGCGATAATGTTGCCACGGAGCCGGTGCGTAATTTGCACGCAACATTACGCGAGATCGGAGTTTCGCGACTCGCCATCTACGTCGCTGGCGTCCGCAAAAACAACTCCCCCCCCCCTCCGGCCCTCCCGTTGCCTGCAAAGGTTATGTAACATAATTTGTCATACGAAGGTCAAGGTTCTCGGCATAAGTTTTCGCATCGGCTCGCGGATTTTCGACAGCGCGGATTTGAATTTCAAGAATCCTGCCCGCTAAGTATTTTCCCGCTCTTTCTCCAGCCTCGCTACGTGAGGCTGAATTGGAGGCATGCTTTCGATAATCCCAACGCCTTTTTCAGGCGAACGAAATTGAGGGTCAAGCCGTTGAATCGCATCTCCAAGTGCAAAACCTCAAAAAGGATGCTTCGAACTCTTCAAGTCCGTCAAGACAATCTCATTATTCAGGGTATTGCACCGAACAGGAACACTGCCGTGCTAAGGAAAAACGCCGAATCAACACTCGAGAGTTGCCAAATTTCCCTTGTTAAAACATGTATTCTGGACAATATTCATGCGTATTTTTCCTAAAAAGTCTCAGATAATTTAGATTAAATAGCGTACAAAATTGTCTGACAATTTTGGAAAATAATATTTACAATTTTCCCAATAAAGTCTGTTTTTCTCGGAAGAAACTTGGCAACGTCTGGTGGCTCTTACGGCGTTCTTCCCTAGCACGGCAGAAGAGAATACGCGACATTACTTTTTGTTCTTTTTGAAAGGAGACGAACCGCGTCTTTTCATATCCTTGTTAAATTAAATTAATTTTTCTACGTCTAGGCAATTACTGGTTGCAATTCCCATCAACAATGTTTTACGGTTCACAACTGGACTGCGCAAGTAGGAGCTATAATTTTTGGCCCATGTTAGAAACATCATGCGTGCCATAAGTTTCCCTATGCAGTTAGGTGTTTCTGTATGGAGTAGCCTAATATTGTAGTTCCTGATTCCAAAATGTGATAATGTTCACGAAAGAGGAGAGAGAGAGAGCAGAACTAAAAAATGTATCGTTAATGACCAACATTAGAATTAGAAGATTTGAGGACAAATTAGAAGATTGGCTGTATAGAGAAAAATAGAGACTCTCTACTTACCTCTTGTGGAAGGGGAGGGGGGCTTTTACTTTCAGACATCTGACATTTTCTCATGAATAGTCACCTTAGATCTTTTTCCACCAATCAGAGCTTCAGTTTGATGGCTCAATTTGATCGTGTAACTGGGCCTCTACGCACATACGTGTTTTTACAGATAAGCCAGAAATTATAGTAACTAATTGCAAAATGAGGGGCTTGGAAGACAAAGGCGAATAAGTGCAGTTTTTATCATCTCGAAAAAAACGAGTTAAATTTCTGGATTTTACTTGGACCTATACTACCTATAGAGTGCCTCAAAATCCAATGCCTAGAGTGCTCTATAGTGCCTATAGAGTTGAATACCTTCAAAATTTACACGTGTTCGTCTCACACCTTCATAGACGTCTTCTGAAATTTTCAGCTCAGTTGAGCCAAATTGAGGCCAGCAGTTGGGTTTAAAGTGACGGTAGGTTGCACTTATCCTGCTTCCTCTCTAAATCCCATTCGCTGTTTTCTCTGACTACGGACAATGACTGCGGGACAAAATCGTTTGGTATTTTGATAGACCTCACCTTCAACTACCAAAAACACGCACAACTCAATTTTGATCAAAGATATGCTTTTGAACAAACGATTTTATTTTTATTTCCATCCTTCCTTGTATAACACGGAAAAACAAGAAATTGTCCGGATTTCTGTTTCCCGTGCGCCTTTCCTTCCTGTTTGTATCTACTGCATGTGCTTTTAGTGAGGTCCAGTCCATTTCATGTATCTCACTTGTTGAGCATAACGAGCTATGGCACGCAGCAGAGGCGGCTGGCTTCAACCTTTAGTTTCGAATATCTAAAACTGCACTAAATTTATGCACCTTGTCGCCCAAGCGCCTTAAATGTAGTAGCCCAAATACATCCAAGAGTCGTTCGATGCTTTGGATTCTGGAGCTGTCTAGTAGTCGACAAGGATGCATTTTTGCATTGGTCTCGCGGGTTGTTGCCCCCATCGATGGCGGATGCCGGAAGAGGGGAGGGGGAAGAAGGGGAAATTTGGCGTCGTTGGGGGCCACGGTCACGGCGTCGCGACGCTGCAACGCGACCCGGCGCTCGGCGCCGTCGACCCGACCCGAGCTGACAGTGAAACCGATGCAAGGTCAATAAAGAGCCCCCCCCCCCCCCCCCGTTTTACCCCGATCCTGCGGGGTTTTGGCAGTGACTGCCGCCTTCCTAGATTCACCGCCCGCCGCGGTCCGGCGGCTGAAACCTGTCGCTCACGGCACCGCGCGCGACGGCGGCGGGGACAATGATTTGAGGATTTCCGCGCTACCCAGGCGAGGCGTTGGACGGAGGTGTCATGCCGTTCCTTGAATGAGCCACCCAGAAAAGAATGTTAGCGGTTACTGGATTCTGGACAGTGCGTGAGACTCGACTCATAGTCGTTCCGTCCACAGCTTATAACCTTAAGAGAGGCTCAATATCGATCGTCAAAGTGCGAAATCGCTTGCCTCCGTTCGCGACGTTGGAGACTCCCTGTTGCGTTAGGTTACAGCTCCAATTTAAAGCTGAAAGTGTCAGAAATTCCGCGGTGTGATCGGATATTCTGTGGCTCATTGAAATTGTACCGTAGCATCAATTAAAATTAAAATTAGAAATTAAAACGACACACTTATCGACCCTCTCTTTCGTGTTACTGCATGAAGGGTGTATTTTGGTCTCCATCAAAAATTGAAGGCAAGAAATGAATAGGTATGCGTATTCTTCATACTTTCATCCATATCCATGGTCAAAGTGCAAAACCACGTGAATCTCTTCGCTACATTGCAGACTCTCTGTTATACTTCATTTTTTAAAGCGCAATTTTATCTTCCTGGAGGTCAAACTATCATCACGTGTTTCGCTCCATCCAACTTTTCTACTCCTACGTTAAAGTCTCTGATTCAACCGAGAGGAAGTCTTGTCGCTTAATAGTTGTGATCGGATTTGTGAAAATGTACCTCATCTCCCAGAGGAAAATTTCCGAAAATTCGAACTTCGTGAGGAAAACGATCGCGGGAAGCGCCTGCAAAACTATAAGAATACTTCAAGCATTGCGCCTCTTTTAGGAAATGCGGAGAGCAGCGCGCACACACAACTTTGGAAGATTTAGGCAAAAAATGGAGCGCATTTTGATGAAGCCTCATGACCCATTATTGAAGGTAATGACCAATGGTATAAGCCCACAGCCTACACAGTTTGCGAATGACCCATCGGTCGTTGGTTCGTGAACATTATGCACCCCCAGGTCAACGTAACCAGGTCCATAACTGACGCTCTTGCATATGCTCTCAACATCAATAAGTTTCTTCAGCCATTGTGAGTTCATTAAGCGGCTGAATGTTCTTAAATGGAACGGTAAATTTCATTTGAAAAATATGGGTAGGTTACAACGCCATCTGACAAGCAGAATTCGTACTAAACGTGAGTTGCGGAAGTGTGATCCGCAGATTCATGCCTCAACTTATAAAATCAGATTTTTTTCTTGCGTTCGCCGCAATGTCACCCAACCCAGGCGACGCGACGTGCTACACCTGAGATTCATGACCACCAACAAATCTCTAGCAAGCGCAGTTGCCAGATGTCACGGATTTAATCATCTAGTCTCTTGAAAAATTTCGAGCGAAACGTGATGACCTGATGGTGACTAATAGGTGTTTTTAATGGACTTGCCGGAAGGAGCACACAAAATACGGACTAGGGGCGTCAAGTAGTATAGGGGTGCCAAATTTTCTCTCGCACGGAAAAAATGTATCGCTCATTTTATTAATAACCTAACCACGGGGGAGGTTAAATTAGCAATTATTTACTTGTAAAATCTACATTGAAACACGTCGGACACTTATTTTAACTACAAAATTGTTAAATCAGCAATTTCATTTTTTCTGTTCGTTTCTCTTATTTATTTAATTTTTAAAATATTTATGTCGCTCCACAGCGATCTACAACTACAACACTCGCGTCTTCTTTCAAATTACAACCCTTCGGACACCGAGCACCTTACAATTTCTATATCAACCCCCTTTTCACCCCTTTATGGAACGCTTGAGGTTAAGGTTGGAATAATAAAGTTATACGGCTATCTAAGAAAGTCTACCTTCGCACCTAATCGAATTCTCACTGCTGAAATAGATCTGAGTTCATTAGGAGAATAGAAATGGATGTGACATCAAATGTTTCCAATTGACAATTGGATGTATTTATGCTAAAAGGAACTATGCTGCACACAATCCCTATGCACATAGTTCCTTTTGGCATAAATACGTCCAATTGATGTTCTGACACAGGGTAGGCACCCTGCTAATTATTCAGCCGTAGCCTTGCTAAAGAGAGTAAGTAATAAGTAGTAAGTTAGTGTTAAAGTGCGTAAGTTGACTGTCCTACACTGACGTAATAATCTCCGTCGCTGGAACTGTCACATCAATTGGATGTTTACAAATCCAACGAAACTATCGCAAAATTTTACAGAGGAATGGTTGGATCGATTGCAAATCCCCAGCCCTTCCAGGGCCAACATCCAAGAAATCTCATCGCATGGAGTAAAATAATTCGATCATAACAACCAAACTACAATTTCTGGCTCATCTGTAAAAGCACTTACATGCATAGGGAGACTAATGTACAAATACGTTGTTTCTAATTTGAGCTAGAATTTTTAGTCTCCAATTGCAAAATGTAGTCCAATTTATATTTCGGAACCAAGTTTTATATTCCGTTAACCAAAGATTTTGATCAAAGAAATCGAATTCACGCGCCGAAGATACAAATCTCAGTGTGGTTGATCCAAAAAATTTCGTTACCTAAAGTAAAGTTCCGTGTCCACGACCGAAAAGTTTGGTCACCTGAACCGGAAAGTCTGGTGCGCCCTGGAAAGGTCCGAGTTTCTCTATATTTTCAGTCAGGCAACGCTGTTTTTAGGCTTGGCTTGTTTTACCGGCGAATCAGTTTTCCTTCTTTTTGCTTCGTTAAAGCTGTTTTTGCTCCATCTCTTATTTCCCTCTCCCGCTCACCCTGGCGGATAGTTCTTCCTTTTAATTATTTACGGTAGTGATAGTTCGGATGGTATCTTAGATGAGACATGCTCCTGCGTTATTTCTTAATTAGCACCTACACCAGTCTTGCCGTCCTATCATTCCTGTGGATTTATTTCCTCCGGGCAAAAACAAGAGTAGATTCAATACTACATTCATCACGCGATAAACTTCAGAAATGAGCAAGGTAGGTAAAAAGCTGGATAAGTCTACAACAAGAGTAAGGAAATGTCGAAATGTCGGACAAATTTTGTTAAAATACCGGTCTCACTTTCGATGCGTGGCAAAAAACGTATTGATAATACCTAGTAGCACATTTTACCTGTTCAATTCCAAAACCTCTTTTTTATAACCTGAATCAAAGCTGAAAGTGCGCGAACTCGAAAATTAACCCTTCAATTTGACTAATCAAATGCAGCGTTCCACGTTCAGATACTTTCAGCTTCAGTATAGGGCTCAATAGGAATATTTTGGTAAGAATCGCTGTGATGAACTGTTGGATTCGTTTTTTTACCAAAACTTCAGAGTGAGACCAGTGGCTAGCAAAATTTTTTCAAGGGATCGATGTTTGTTTAACTGGCGATGCAAATTAAATTTCAATTAATGATAACAAGAAGTAATATTTGCCCTTTGTTGCGCCATTGTCGCTTTCCTGCGGTGTAGTGGTTATAGCTCTTGCACTATGATCGGGAGGTCCCGGGTTCGATCCCTGGCCAGGTGACTCTCGAGTTTGACGGTCTCATACAACACACCAAAAAAAAATAATATGCTGTTTTAGCACCTAGGATGTTAAAAATGTGTCTGGTGATCTCAAGATGCTGCCTTAACTGCCTACAGAGTTAAATTTGCATTCACAGGATGTAAAGTTAACTGCGAGGGCAGTAAGGACAACAACTCCGGATCACCATACACATTTTTAACATCCTAGGTGATAAAACAGCATATTATTTTTTTCGGTGCAGTTATCGGTTACTGGCTTGATTAGGGACTGACAATAAAGGGAATAGGACTTTAGAGGCTTTAAGTGTGAGATTCAAGTGAAAAAACAAAAAAAACAAAAAAAACTTGGAAACTTTTTTTTTGGAGAAATTTAGGTTTTAGGGCAAAAAATGCCCTTACAGGTATTCGCCCTTTGATGAGGAGGTCACATGTGCTTATTCTCTCACCCTTCCCTGTATGGTTCATTCCGTGAACATTCCAACGGCAAAGCACTGTTAGGATTTCAATTCATTCAATGCATTAGCGACTAAAAATGTAATCAATCTAAGAATAGACTTAAAATTGCAAATGTAATTCACGCATGGAACCGGCCAGAACAGAGGATCTCTTCGCCTCTGGGAAAAGCACGTTTTTCCCAACGCGACGGAGCTTGGCACGTGATCACGAAATCACGGTGAAAATGTCGTCGTTGCTCTGACGTGTAGGCGTATCTCGATTTCCGAATGGGCCCCGGAAAGCGCATAGTTGTATGGACGTATTTCTGTCAAACGGAACTATGTGCATTACGACGTGAGCCCTGTTATGCCTGTATTCATATGGGTCTCAGGTCTCATGTCTTAATGCACATAGTTCCGTTTGGCAGAAATACGTCCATATGGAGAACGGGGCTCACGCAGAAATCCAAATACGCTCTTACGTCAGAGGAGCGACCATGTGAGAACTTAGCGTGATTCTTTGATGATTGTTGTTTGATTTGAAGAGGAGAGCTTGGTTTTCCCCCATGTTTTCCCGGAGTGAGCTTTTCGGACTCCACTACACTCTCGACATTAAGACGTGAGTTCCGAGACCCATGAGAATATATGCATACAGAGCTCACGTCATTATGCACGTAGTTCCGTTTGCCAGAAATGCAAATGCGTCCGATTACCCCGTGCACAATTAGAGGAAGGTGGCGAGATAACTACAAATAGACAGATTGATTTTCTGGTGCGTGCCTCGATAAAACCTTTTTGGATATTGACTGATGGGTAAAGTTGTTTATATTCCGCTGGAAAAGGCGCCTTTGGTCGGGAAAACTCAAAATTGAGTCACAGTTATTTAAAAGTTTGAATTAACAGCCCCTACTTTTTTTAGTAACAAATACAATATTTGTACATTCACGCAAGAAATGACACATTTTGGACCTTGGAAGAATAAAAAGAAAAAAAACCATCTACATTCCATTATCATTACGCGTAATGGGCGGCATTTAAATGCTTATGGAAAAAAAAGGTTAAAGAAAAACATTAGTTATGTGAAGGATATGAAACAGCCAACAGTTGAGTAGCCGAATGTTGAACGACAATGCAATTGCTGTAAGCGGAGAGGAGCAATCCATCCGCGCAACGAGACATCACCTATTCGAGGCTGTCAGATTAAGTAAAAAATTCTATTTTATCGATTAAAAATGATTTTCATTAGACTGTCATCGTCATCCACCCACTGGACATTTTGAACTCAAAATATCGACTGGCATGACTATCTACAAGGTTGCAATGAAATCATAAGACATCTTCTTACAACTTGAGAACGAGGTGTGAAGCTGAAACCAAGGAGACTATTAAAACTTTTTGAAATATACTCAGTGAGCATATTTAGAACAATGAACTGCCATGACGAGGAAAAACTGCCTTAGTCGAAAAAAAAGGATACTTGAACTCCGCCAAAACCAAATAAATTCCATCACGACAAGCATGGGTGGATCCAGCATCAAACAGGGGCGAAAGGGGGGTGCGGGAGGTTTCCCCTATAAATTTTTGTAAATTTTAAAGATTCCAATGTGCAGTTAGAGTCAATTTTGTCATGAATTATCACCAAATATAAACGTCCTTCCTTCTTCTTTCCTCCGTTCCTTCGTTCTTTCTTCCTTTCTCCCTCTCCTCTCTCTTCTTCCTTTTTTTCGGGCGGACGAAAGGAAGGCTTTTGCATCCTACACCCCCCCCCCCTCCCTTGGATGCGCCCATGATGACAAGAAAACTTTCGTTGTGATAACTGAAACCTCAGTAGGTGTATGAGCCGATCTCTTATCACAACATGTATTATTATCCTCTTTATAAATATAAACTGTTGATGGAACTATTTTCTTGTCTTGACGAATCCAAGTATATCCTCAATGCAAATCTTTTTTTGTCATGAAAGTTTATTCCCTTCTTCTAAGCACTACCCGTGCGTTCCATAAGGATATTCCTGATATTTTCGGGCAAGACGACAACACCTCTCATTAAGTAGTAAATTCAAAAGAACTTGGACGGGTACCCCAGCCCAGCGCTCATCCACCCCCCTCCCCCCCTCCACAGCGAGTTTCCGTTCGGCGGAGGACTGAGGACTGCGGTCGCAAGAAAATTAATTTGTTTTAATTTTCGCTATTCTTTCCTGCTCGACTCACATATCATTAGCTGCAAGTGAGCATGACGCGGCTCGTTTTATTTCTGGAAAATCACTGGAGAGGATGCCAACTTATACCCGTTTCCATCCATTGCTTCTGCGTTTGCCGCCCGATCTATTAATGCGGTGATTCAAGAATGGAACACAGTAATGCACCGAGGATTTTCGATTCAAGCTCATTTTCTTTATAAAAATTCGAGTGTTGTTTTGGACTGAAATCGACTGTACAATGGATTTTTGTAATCATCCAGCATCTTTCACAGTTCTGTATGAGACGAATATATGTACCGGTCATTGAATCCTTTCAGTGAAAATACAGACAGATGAATTTGAAACGTGCGTATTTCATTTCAGCATTGGAAATCTCCGATGTTTTAATTTTTGTGAAGAAATCTGACAAAAATAACTCTCAAAAATTTTCTGTAAGTGAGTATTTTAGAACAATGAAGATATATTCATGGAAAATTTCAGGAAAAACTGTTGGATAACTGTGCACGGGTCGCAATACATGGAATAATTGAAATAGAGCTGAAATGACCATTTTCCATGGTTATTCCAAGTTTGATGTCGTTTCTCAAACAGAGTGATAAAGGATATTATTTAAGTTTTTTTTCTTCTTCTTTTTTTTTTGTAAAATAAGAGAGGCTAATCAACGCAAAAAACACTCTCATGCTGTCTTGTGCTCTGGTCAAATGATGATCCTAAACTAAAAAAATTAGAGAAAAAATATGAAAAATGACCTTTTCTAGCTTTAAAACCGACGCTCACGGGCAATATATCTTACAAAAAGGGATTTAATGAGCGGCCAAGACCAATTATTTTCATTGAATATAAACCTTCAACTTTGGAATAAGCTGTTTTCCCAGGAATTCTGGGTGGGGGCGATGTTTTCCCTAGGGTGGGAGCGATTTGGGCCCTTGACGACACTACTTCCTCTCGAGAGACGAGATGATTCCACTTTAACTTTATGTTCAGATATTTTGGTTTTCTGGTATGAAACGTAAAACAAAAGAGGAAATTAGGCAACGCGTGATGCATTGAGGCCGAATCCGGATAAATCCGCTCCGCCCGAGTCAGAATGGAAACTACATCAAAAGCCTTGAGTACAAACGTGCAAAAAATCTGACCGATAAAAGTCCGCCTTACATCTTTGTTCTCCGAACGACCGACTCAGAGATAAGCTTAAAATTGCTAAAGATCCGTAAAGCTCAAAAGTTTGCCTTTAATCTCACTCAAAGCTTTATTAAACCGCATTAACTCGAACGCGTAAAATGCCACCGGTGGATTCGTTGATCTCAGGGCTTAATACAGGATGCATGGAACGTTACAATTTTTTCTCGATGACACTTTATTACACATCGCTTAAGATTCTTCATATTTTCATGATCTATGAAAAAAACCGCAACAAAGACTCAAATAATTCTTATGATTTTGTGAGACCGACGACGACGTAAAATGTGCATTATTTTTTGCATGCTCCAACTTTTAAAGTATCACTGGAAAAAAAAGTATGGTAACATCTACTATAAGTCTACTTGATTTTTTACACAGTGATACCATTTAGTGAAAATGACCAGAATTATGGTAGTATTCACCAGAACTCTGCTGATACTTACCATTACCATTACATGGTAAATGCTACCATAGAGTTTGGTGTTTATTACCGTACTCATATCACTGTGTCAGAGTATGGTAAAATCTACCATATTTTTTTTCAGTGATATGTTGGCTAAATTTGGTGACAGAGCATACAAATCTTTTGTTTGAGGTTCGTCAAGGAACTCGCGAATCACTCAACTCCTTGCGATAGAATGTGTTCCCTGTCCGCTCTTCGATGGGACCTTGAAACGCAGGATATACTATTTGATCAACGGCGCAATTCATGGGTTCAGTTCTGTACTTTCCACCTGAAATTTAGACCCTATTTTAGACTGTTCAACATCAACTTGCATAAATATGATCAGTATCACATTATTACGTTATTCCTGATAGTGGCCAAGAAATTTAGTTCATGATTATTGGCTCAATATGGGTGCGGCGCGGCGCTTGGATAGTTTTCTTTTCCTAGCGTTAAAGTCTCTGGCCTTACGCCACAGCAAATTGCATAATAGTTCTTAGTTCTCTGCTATTTGTCGAAATTTCAACGCTCAAGCTCTATGCAAGTCGATTTCCCCGTTTCGAGAAATCGAATTTACATTTTTAAAGTGCATTACTTCGTAAGAGGGGGGGGGGGGGGGTTGAGGTCATTGGCTTGATGGTTCAGTAGTTAACATACAACTACCTATAGCGAAGTGCTTGTTAAAGACCTCAAGGAAAAACTAAGAGATTCAAGATTTAAATTAGCTGTTCATTATTCTGTCTCTTGGCTTTGAAATGCTACTTTTTATAAGTACGCAAGTCGTCGTGGATGATAAAAAATTTAACTCCTGAATTGAATAATTTCCTTCAGAATGCATTCTAGAGGGGGAAGCGTCCAATTGAACAGACATTTCGTGGGGTGATTAAATTATGCTTTAAAAAAAAGAAAAATCTAGCAGTGTATTAAACTTAAAAATACTTTTGCTCCATCCAATAATTTAAAAACCACCTTAATTCAAAACTTGAAAATAGAATAAAGCTAAAAATTCAGTGCAGCACATTGAGAAAAAACCACCGTAGATTAGATCTATTGAATGACCTCATCTTTTTTTTTTTGCCAAGAATTTAAATCGAATACACTTAAATTGCAATGAAATAAAAAATTAAACATATAAATCGGAAAGCTAATTTGCTCGATTTGAACGGTTGCTTATGTTTTTTCAAATTTTAAAAATATCTGTCTTTTCCGGCGGATAATACAGTGAACAAAAAAAGCCAACCGGACAAACTTGTGCAGCATGGTTTTTGCGAATGGTCAATTTTTTTTTTCGATGTGAGCTAATCTTCAAGAAACGAACAGGATTACAGACTCTTTTCCTTTGCGTCATGCAGAAGCTGAAAATTATCTCTGACATTGGGGTAATGATACGCTGAGGCTCAAATATTTCGGAGGAGGAAAATCAGGATATTTCACTCCGATCATTTCCAGTCGTTGTGAAACACTAATGCGGACGTCATAAATCGCCTTTCCTCTGACGAAAAAACGTCTCTCTATTTCCAGGTGAACCCTGTTCTCCATTTAACACCAAGCTTTTTGGGGCTCATGTGGACATTTAGATACGCCCTTAAGCCAGAGGAATGACGAAGTATGAGGAAGACACATGGCGGAGATTTCCACGAATTTCGTTGTGATGATTCCTTGGAGGATCCAGACTGACAAAGCCTATACTGCCGTGCGCGTGCTAAAGAAAAACGGCGTATGAACATTCGAGAGTTGCCGAATGTTCCTGGATAAAACAAGTATTTTCAAAGAGAGTTATGCATGTAATTCCATGAAATTTTCAGATATTTTAGATTAAAGTGCGAACAAAATTGTCTGAAAAATTTGATGAAAAACATCCTCCATTTTCCCAAGAAATTCGCTTTTTGCCAAAGGAAATACGGCGATGCCTGAGGGCTCATATGCCGTTTTTCCTTAGAACGGCAATATAAATGCATAAACGACGAAGCGAGGCTATGAAAAATAAAATTCTCGACGGTTTTTCTTTCGCCTCGATCAATCATATTTTGTGCCACTTGGATTCTGCAGGAAATGGCATACAGTGTTGCCTTGTCAAAATGAGTATACATTTTTAACCCTCCCTCCATTTAGAAGAGGTATGCAGTCTTATTCATCATCCTGTATTAAATCTCACGGATTTTGACGATTCAATTTGGAAGCAACTTACAATAATTGTGGTGTTCCAAAATTTCCGTTCTTATTTGATTTTTAGGAGAGCAAACGGTCCACTTTTATTGTTGGACATTTTTACACCAAAAATTCAAATAAAGCAGAAACTTGCGGAAATTTTCAAGGAATTACGTTAAATGATTCTGGAGTTAAATTTGTATGGCAAGATAGTTCACCGGAAGTTGCAAACCGACGCACAATGAAGCGAGTCCGTGGGAAAAATTGGACAAAATGTGGAAAATTAAAAAAATCATGTTGGTTGATAGGTACGAACCAAAGAAAAAAAGTGGCCCGGTTTGTCTTCTCGTGGAATTTCTTTAAAAACCACCCCTTACAATTTATGAGGTCATGAAAAGTTTTTATAATTTAGGTATTCATAAAGTTAAGTTTCGGTCAAAATTATCTTGTTCGATCTGTCTCATAGACTTGTTCCACTTGTCCATGGAAATCCAATAATTTCTTCACTCACCTCACTTTATAGGAGCAATACACAACTAACAATCCATCGAATAAACTGCTTACTCGTAGAATACATTAAAAAAGTTTCGTGACACATTGTAAACCACACTGGGTTCATAGACCTGCCTCTACTTGCAAACCATCAAAACCATGACGGTATGGCCACGAAAAAACTATAGAGGCTAAAAAAATTTGTAATTTTGGTCACATGAGTTTCCAACAGTTCACGTAAATCTGCCTTTTCTACTTGCGTGCTTCTCTGATTCTTTGAGAACGGACCATTAGAAACACGATGGCAAGCAACGTGTTAATTATAACTGTGGCTTCTACTGGGAACAGACCTTTCTCTTCTCGCGTGACAAAATTATTTCAGGGACGCAAAAAAAGCAACTGACATACAATTAGACGACAACCTGAGTCGATGGGAATACTCAAAAGCACCTCAAAATTTCCACAAAAAGTATGTATTAGCTCAGAATCCTCAAAAGCAAGTTGTTTAAGTAAGGGCGCTTGACACCTACGCAGCCTGGGCTCGCATAATGTTGGCTGCGGTCTACTGCATATTGTGTAAACACAACTTTAAAACCCGCGGACTCGGGCAATCAGAGAACTTATGATGCGGCTTTACGGGTGGTTTGAGCGAGCCTCAAACCACATGCACGAGCCACAAAAGGCCGGTCAACAAACTTCAGGCCTTGAATCCGCGATCGAAAACTTGTGCGGTTTTTTCAAGATCTCGGGTCATCGTCTGCAGAACGTTGTGGAAACATCAACTCTTAGAATTTCTAAGCAATTCTATTCCTAAAACGGTTCTATGAAAATAGATTAGGTATTTTTGTCTGAATTCTTGCTTCTCAGATTCAATTTTATTTATAAAAATACTATACATTTAAAAAATTTAGGATTATTTAGGATTAAAAGGATTAAAACATGTATTTCAGGATTAAAAAAAGGAAATTTAGGATTTCGAGGAAAGTACAGGAAGAAAAGAATCATCACTTAATTTTATTTTTCAAGAACTAAGGGCTTTGCTCTATGATTAGTGGTAGGCACGAATAGATAAAATATGCTAATTTTGATCCACTGTAAAGGGTGAGAAATAAGGCGTTGCAATACACGCTTTCTCGTTGGAATTTCACATTAAACGCGGATTTTCATGATTCTTGCGGCTATCGATAGGAGACAGTCCCTAAGTTACCCCACTCTATTTACATCAAATCCGGTTGCGAGGTGTGAATGATCGATTATCGATATTTCCCCATTTTAATCTGTGGCAAAGAATCGATTATTAAGGTGTTCGTTGGGAACATCCTGTTTATCGATCATTTTCCGTAGGTTTAATGGCAGATCGATCGATACATCGCAAAGCACGCCACGCCACTGGTTAAATCATGGGGACCCGTCAAGTGAGCATTGGACGGCGGAAAGTGGACTTTAAAGGTTCGGCCGCGTAGCAGCCGGGGGCGTCGCCCCATTGAACTGTACTATCGACGATGATCCGTTCAAATTCGCCGTTTCATGGGTGGCATTTGGCAACACAGCCCAAGATCAGTTGATTATGATGGTCGCTCCGAAAGTCAGTGCATGAAAATGAGCCAAACTGGTCTTGGGTATTTCTGTCAATAAATTCAACATGTTTTGAACGTCAGCAGTGTTGATATCATCCTGCCAGGCTCCCCAAGACAGTTTTCCGACATCGACCGGGATTTCAAATAAAATATTGAGTGGAAACTCAGCCAAGAATTGCGAGCTGATCAGGAATTACGAGGGATCATATTTAAACGCATTTCGGCGCTCCTAAGAGAGTAGGTAGCTTGTGTATAACCATTCCTACGTAAAATTTTGCGACTAACACCTGATGTTCGTTTAAATCATCGGGGCATCATCAGCAGTATTTCAAGCTTATCCCACCCTGCATTGGGGTCGCGGGCAATATTGCAAGGAATATTGCCAGGATAGTATTGGTCCCTTAATTTTGGAGCAACGTTACATAAAAGATAAGGAGGGACCTTCTAAGGTCTTCTCTTGACAATACAGCTGGTGATATTATTATGCGATATTACCGAGGTATATTGAAACAAATATCGCTTGGTAGTATTGAAAATAATATCGCAGAGCAGTACTAACCGATGAAAAAATCATATAAATGACTGAAAATCGGTTAAAATTGACATTCAGGTCGAAAGGAAGCACAAGTAGTGTCTTTTTCTGGCACCAACTGACAACATTTTAAAATGCCCTCTAGAAATGCCGCTTTCTCATGAGCAATGTTGTTTCGACATGATTGCAATACATCGACAGTATAATATCGATATTAACAATACTGCCAGTACTTGGAGAATACTGCAGCAATTTTGAGGTAACATCCCTTCGCATAGCGGATAGTTAGCCTCCTGTAGAACATTTTAAACTCCATGTTATGTTCCTGGTTCTCGTCATTTTCAAAGGATTTTGAGAATAAATACTCCTGAAGTCACAAAACTTGAAAATGTACTAATCGAATATGTTGAAAACAGATTTTGAGAATAAATACTCTTATTGTTAAATAGAAAAAGCTGTCATTGCTGAAATTTGAGGTCAACTAAACTTGTCGGTGAAGTCCTCTCTTATACTGATGTCTTGGCGTCTTATCAATTTACACTTGCAAGCACTCATTCCATCGGCTTGGTTCGGAAAATTGAATCTGAGCTACCGCAAAATCTGCAAGGTAGTGAAGCCACTCGAGATCTGCCGTGTTAAGGAAGAACGCCGTATGAACATTCGAGAGTTGCCAAATTTCCGTCGATAAAATGTTTATTTTTTGGGAAAGTTGTGAATATTTTTCTTCTAAATTTTCAGTATCTTTAGTTGAGATTGCGAACAAAATTATCTGAAAAATTGAGAGGAAAATATTCATAAGTTTACCAGGAAATTCGCGTTTTATCAAAGGAAATTTGGCAACGCCTGAAGGCTCATACGGCGTTCTTCCTTAGCACGGCAGAGATACTCTCGAGGAGGTAATGAAAGGTCATCTACCTAAGTACACATTATAGCCTGGCTCCTCGCTTGAGACACCGCGGCAGTTATCCAGCGAGAAAAAATGCTCTCCAGTCGAACAATAGTATTCTTCTACTGCAAATGTCTATCTGATAACCCGAGACGGCCGCTAAATGTATTTCCATGTTGATGACTCAGATAAAAAGAAGTGAAAAAAACCGACGCTATTCGTAACGTGTAAAAAACTTGTCCGTTCTTTGCTAGACGACGATCTGATCTCGTCGCGTCGCGCCGACCGAGAGAGAAAAGGTCACTTCACGAGCATTCCATTTTGCCTTCGTCGGAGGAAGACAAATGACCGTGGTATCTTGAACCTATTCGGGTTTGTACTATGATTACTTTCTGAGATTTTAGGCGCGCGAACATCTCTGATGACTGGGCCGTTTCGGAGACGAGAGTCTTGATGACAGGGAAGCTATCAGAGCATTTTTCCATTTCAGACGAAATTCAGAGATGAGGGGGACTGTTCTGGAGAAGGAAGAATCGTCGCGAAGAAAGGAAAAACCTAGGTTATACAAATCGAAAAGTGCAGTCAGCGCTTTTGGGTTCAGAGGACTGAGAATTCGGTTGAGCGAACCGACCGCTTCAGTTGACAGAGCTGAACTTCAGTTCCGTTAATCGGAAATTCGGTTCATCGAACCGAATTCGCAGTCCATCAAACCAAAAAACTTACACAGGTCAATGTAGAACATGTTCGATGTGGGCCTAGGTCCCTAGGTTCAGGAAACTGAACCTTCAGAAATTCTACCAAAAAAGCAGTCCGCCGAATCGAAGAACTTATACATATAGGTCAATATAGAACACGTTCGATAAGAACCAAGGTTTCTAGATTCAGAGAGCTGAACCTTTAGTTCGTGGAATGAAGTTCAATTTTGTCAACTGAGGCAGTTGGTTTGCTCGAGTGAATGATCGGTCTTCTGAACAAAAAAGTACGCTTGCGAGCTAATTATTGAAATTGATAGACAAGGCTGAAGGGAGAATGGAACGATCCAATTGGTAGTAGAGGGTGGTTTCAAAGGATAAAGGAGGTAAGTACCTACCTAACCTACCTAACCAGCAACTCACAAGAGACTTCATTAGTCCATCATTTTCCCTCCTAAGTCTAGGATAACCACCCGTTTCGACCGATAGGATCGCTAGATTGTCCCTCGGTCTCCTTTGTCTATAGCTTTGTCTATCGATTTCAGTTGTCAGATCGTAGGCCCAGGAAGAGCATTCTGCGTCATTGTCACATTTGCAACCGATTACGAGTTGCTATACTGCCGTGCTAAGGAAAAACGCCGTTTGAACATTCGAGAGTTGCCAAATTTTCTTCGATAAAATGATTATTTTTTAAGGAAGTTATGAATACTTTTCCTTGAAATGTTTAGGAACTTTAGGTGAAATTGCGAAAAAAAATACCAGAAAAATTAGAAGAAAAATGTTTACACATTTTCCTGAAAATTCGTGTCATACCAACGGAAATTCGGCAACGTCTGAAGGCTCATACGACGTTTTTCCCTATAGCACGGCAGTATAGGTGTCTGGTAGAGACTATTAAGAAAGAAAAAAAGAGAGGAAAAAGGTAGGTAAATAAGATAATAAAGAAAGAGAAGAAATAAGAGGGAATAAAGAGAGAGGAGGTGCGAGAAGAAGCTAGAAAAAGGAGGATAGGATTGGACAGGCAATTGAAATTATAAATTAGAACTACCACGAAGTTCACGGTTCATGCCCTCAGGAGTCCATCCTCTCGTGGCCCACGGGACATAAGAACGTAACTGCACTTGGAGATGAGCCTGGGAAAGCACTGAGTTGTATGGATGACAGGGTTCATGGCACAGTGTAGTTACGTCCTTACGTCAGCCGAGCGACGCTCTGTAATAAATTACGTATTTGATTCGGAGGATGCTCTCGCAACTCTTTGAGATCAACTTCTGTTCAATTATGAAGACAACAAATCTCCACGATGGCAAACAATCCGGGATTCCCCTTCGCATTCTTTTATTACACTCTAAATTGCAACTACCGCAGATTGGTTTTCACACTCCTCACAAAAAGGCGGAAGGAGGAAAAATAATAAAAACAGGATTTGTCCGTTCCAGAAAATAAAATTAGCTTTGACGTAGGCCCGTATTC
This sequence comes from Bemisia tabaci, assembly GCF_918797505.1. Taxonomy (NCBI): domain Eukaryota; kingdom Metazoa; phylum Arthropoda; class Insecta; order Hemiptera; family Aleyrodidae; genus Bemisia; species Bemisia tabaci. The sequence continues at coordinate 56,370,851 of NC_092797.1, forward strand.
CTGTGCTAGGGGAAAACGGCATATGAGCCTTCAGATGGGGCCAAATTTCTGTTGGCAAATCACGGATTTCCGGGAACATTTGTAGATATTTTTCTTCCAATTTTTCAGACAATTTCGTATTCATTGTTCTGCAGCTCCCGATTACGCCGAATTTCGTTGCCTGTGGAAACAGGCCACTTTACACGCCGATTTTACTAGATGCAAACATACTACGAAGATATGTAGAAACAGGGCCAAATTTACCTACTTGCCGCCATGGGCCGCCTGTATTTTGCCGCCCCCTTCTCATTCGTTTTGAAACATCAATAAAAACCATCAAGTGAACGTGCCAGCGGGGGAGGGGTGCATAAGACGCGTTTACTCGTGTTGAACACATTTTTTCGGAAAGCCCTGTCAACACTATTAGCAAAAGGTCACGGAACTTTGCGCGAAAGTCAAGTTTCGTAAACCTATCTCTAATGGACAAGGCCTTCCATTCATAAGAACTGAACGAAAAAATTATGAAAGAACAAACACAAAATTTGGTTTAATGATTTTAACTTCCGCCGCCGCGCCGCGCAATGCGTGAAGTATTCACGCAGTCTTGTAGGCGCTATCCGTTTCACGCTGACCGCACTGTGTTTGATGCAATGCGTGAAGTATTCGTGCAGTCTTGTAGGCGCTAATATGTGTTACATGCCGATTGCCGCGCCGAAGGCTTCTCCTTTTAATCTCAAGTCCTCGTCATCATTTCTCCCTAAGTCGCGCCGTTCCAAGCCAAATTGTGTGTTTGGTTTCTCTCTTAACTCGACTAATTAAAGGTGCTGTCTCTTGTATCACTGAAAGACGACAAAATTAGAAATTACTATACTCTCAGGAAATGAGAGATTTTGTAGCCTTTTCTCGTTTGTAATTTTTTTTTCTAAATCCGATTTTTTTTAACCTACATTTAAAAAAATTGCAAAATTTGCCGCCCCCTAGATTTGCCGCCATGGGCCGCGGCCCATGTGGCCACCCCCTTAATCCGGCCCTTTGTAGAAAGGTTCAAGAGTAAATCGCCAGGTTGCAGGAGCGTGCTCTATGGGTCAAAATGAGACTCTTGACTAACATCTTCCCAAAAGGGCTTTTCAAGGGGGCTACGCTACAACCCCCCCCCCCCAAAGTTCTGGAAAATAAATTATTTTCCCTGCATATTGGCAACGATAATGCGCCGAATCACATGAAAATTGGTGTGCACCCATAATTGAATACGCTGAATTCAATAAGGGTCTTAGAAAAAATCGGAATGGTATAGTTAAAAGTGGGGTTTCGGAAGATTCCGGATGGGTCTTAGACTGTTGAAGGCCAATAACTTAGTTTTTCCGCGTGTAAAAGTGGTATTCCTCGGACCTCTCGCAACCCAACTTCCAACTGAAATTTCAATTTTCCTAATGTCACCTATGAATAGGACCGAGTTCATCAGAAAGGAACCAACCCACATTGAGCTGAAACTGAGAAAAAGTGGTTTGAAGTTCTACTCTTGTACAAGGCTCAATGTAGAAAATAAACTTTAACCCCTCTTTTCACAAACTAATTTCTGTTTTTCGACTTAGAGTTTTTGGCAGGAGAGAATATACGGCTAGTGGAACTTGAAAACATTCTTAACTCAATTTTTCGAAAATGTAGGTTGGTTCCTTTCAGATTAACTTGGTCCAATTAAGCGTATAAAATTATGAGTACCACCAATTTTATGAGATGTGGTATATTACCGATGCAAAAATGGAGGAAAAACAATTTATGTCCCAGAACTTTGGGGAGGAGGGGTCGTAGCCTCCTTTAAATGCACTTTTGGAAAAAGAAAATTATAAACGAAAGAAAACTTTTTTTGAACCATAGAACACGCTCCTACAGTCTGACATTAAAACCTAGGATCACCCTGTATATTAAGAGACGTCCTCGGTTTGATCTTGGAATAAGAATCATTATACCTCTGGTCTTCAAAAAACCTCTTCGGATAGGCAGATTTTTTAGCGAATAGAAAAAAATAGACCACTGCGGGAAATAAGAATATCGAGATACCGCCTAGTAGTAGCGAGAATTTCACGCGAGATACAAGAAAATTAAAACGTGTCAAAAAGTCAGCATCTCGGTAACCGAAAACGAGGAAATGCCAGATAGATAAAAGTTGTGTATCTGCCTCTGCCATGTAGTAAAATTGGTAGAATTTTCCACAATTGTCCAACACCGCCCCACACCACGCTCATCAAATTTCATCCGACATCGATGCGTAAAAAACGGTTGACCTTGTCAATCGCACGAACCTATTTTCGAAAAATTTACTCTGCTTTCCACTTGCTTCTTTGCAGGTCCGTTTCGTACGATTTCTGAAGGAATTGGATTCTTTTATGTCCGAGTTACCGAGCTGAAGAAAAACGGCGTATGAGCCTTTATACGTTGCCAGATTTTCCTACATAAATCACGAATTTACGGGCAAATTTGTTAAAATTGGATTGCATTTTGCAAAAAGGAACCACTAGCATTGCAATGTTGCTAAGATTGTGCAACTTCTTTTGTCTTGGAGAAAAAACCTGATTATCCCTTAATAGTTTCTATTTTACTCGCTAAAAACAGTAAATTTAAGACAAAAATTACCATCTAAATTTCATAGTTTTTCACAATTTCCGCAATTTTATTGCAAAGGATGAAGTTGCACAATCTTAGCATCATTGCAATGCTAGTGGTTCCTTTTTGCAAAATGCAATCCAATTTATCTTCCAATTTTTCAGAGAAGTTTGTTTCTAATTTGATCTGAAGTGTCGGAAAATTTTAAGGAAAAATATTTACGACTTTACTCAAGAATAAATATTTTCTGAGAGGAAATTTGGCAACATTCGAATGTTCATACGGCGTTCTTGAGAGCATGGCTGCATGATAGCCCTACACGTGCCGCATGCCACACCTTTTTAAAGATTTTAAATCAAGAGCGACGATAATTCAATTTAAATCAGTTTTAATTGATGCGACTAGTCTGGAGGATGGGCGTTTTATGACTTTGTTCCCTCTGAGACAAATTAAATGGAGATGGATGCTTGAAGTTTAAATAAATTAAAATTTAAAATTTCCTCCGCGGCGCGGTGGCCTGGAAAAAAATCTCGGCGGAGAATAACAACGTGACAAAAACTATTCATTGATGAGTTCATTAGTACTTAACCTTCAAAGTTAATTCCGATTTCCACGAGAACACAGGGTTGGTTGGAAACGTGTTCCTAGGGTTAAAATTTAAAGAAAAATATTGTGATCGATGTACCTATCGTGGTAGTGCATACCACAGTTTTATTTCCATTTTGAATTTACCAAAAAGTGAATTTGCACTTATTGATCGGTTAATACAGGAAAACATTAATTGATACGGCCTATCAAAGTTTTCAATTTTGGTTCAAATAATTGAGGGGCTTGGAGGACAAGGCACTCAAGGTGCTCGAATGCGGTTTTCGAAAAAATTGAGATATTGATGATTTCAAGTGAAACTAGTTTCAATGCATATTCTATAAAAAATTCGCTCTTAAATTCCAATTTTTAAGCATCAAAAGTATACGTTTGAACTTTCTCTCCTACATAAAGATGCATGTAATTTCAAAACTTCAAATATGAATTTCTCGAGGTGGCAAAAACTGCACTTATGCGTCTTGTCCTCCAAGCCCCTCAATTGAACTTTGAGTCACAGAAATCGAACTTCAGGGCAGATAAGCAGTATGTCCAAGCCATAAGAAAAAAATATGAGCCCTCGCGATGCTCAGTTTCTATGAGCAGTTGGATTAACTGCAGCATCGAAAACTTGCGCGAGCTTCGTGAATTTAAGTTTGATTGTTGCGTACAAACAAAGGTTTTCCCTCTGTGTGCCACGATGGATGTCATGGATTAGCCATCGAGTTTTTTGAAGGAGACTTCAATACTTACAGAAACTTTGTGTTTGGCCAAATTTTCTATTTCTTTGTAGTTAGTAATGTTTTAACAATTATAAACAAATCTACTATTCTTATGATTAGAGCAATTGGCTCATTAGCATTGAGTATGCGAGAGAACTTAATATCACTGCAGAGACGGAAATCTTTGACGGAAATGTACCCGAAGAAAAGTTAAAATGAAATAAGTACTTCACGTGGATTTTTTGACCTCGCCAGCATATACCCTAAGAAAATTTTGATTCCAGGGGTTTGCAGCTCTGAGAAACGGCTTTACACTCGTGTTAATTACGTTTCGACTGCATGTAAGCCGGCATTTCAAGGATGTGAACTTATAATAAAATGTAAACAAGTTATAAATCAAACCTGAATACCCAGTTGCAAGACCATTCGTAAATCTCATTAAATTTTATGCACAAGCCGCGCGGGAAAATTGATCCAACTTGCGACACTTCGCACTGCATTTAATGAGGCGGAATCTTCCTTGATGTAGGTAATTACCCAATCCGATCGAATAAGTCAGCGTTTTTTTCTTATCTCCATTTGTTCTCATACGAAGGAATGTTTTAAGTAAATAAATGTGTCAACCAATACTAAGCGTACATAAATCAACTAATGCGGAAAAACGGTTCTGGGTCTAGGACAGCTCGGGATATCCTACCTGACGGACGGCTAATATTTTCAGGTAGAATGAAATTTGTTGCTTCTATATTTATTCATATGATCTTCATAGGAACTCTTTCAGTCCTCAATTGAAACTGTAACACATTTAATTCGACCAAGGTCTTTGAGTATTCTGCTAGGTCTGCAAATACATATTTTGAGGTACTATTGAGGGAATGCGAGTTAGGGAGGCCAAACTGCATTACAACGACGCAAATTTTTATTTGACGATTGGTCCGTTCGCTTTCTTGCAATTTAGGTGCAATTTTATTTTTTTTAAGTACCTTAAAATATATGTAGCTCCCAATATATTTTCTTTCGTCTCTTGTATTTTTTGTAGTGATAAATCGTTCTAACCCCTTTCAAGGTTCCATCTTTGAAGTTTCAAGACTAAATTTCACTCGAGGTTTGTAAAAATTGTCCTTTTTATGATGCTACATCAAGGATTTCCTTAAACCTCCCTTCAATCACAACGTAAGTCAAAAGTGGTCTCCTAAGTGAGGAAATGAGCTGCTAAAAGAACGAATATTAACAAGATCCCTAAACTTTATGAGAAAACAAATTATGGGTCATTTGCCAAAATGAATTTTTTCAGGTATTTAGTCGTTTTTTACTAGTAATTACATCTCTGTCCAATATATGATGAGTGTTTTAATGGATTATTTTTAAACACAGTTTTTCCGATCACTTTCTTCAAAAAAGCTCAATTAGCATTATCCGCGGTAGCTCCGGTTTCGCGGATATTCGAGCCTCTACCGCACCTTTAAACCTGAAGCCGAAGAAAAACTCTTTTATCTGTACTTAAACTTAAATAAATCCTTCAAGTTGAGTCGCATGCCACGGGTGCTTTTTGTGTTTTTACTTTTCATTGATAAGGACGTATTCTTTCTGCGCAAGGATTTGAGTGCTAGCAGTGTTATTTAACAACCTCGAGTGAAACCGGTTTAAAGTTCCGAGACGCATGTATGTCTCTGCGCCGCGTCGTGGGTGCAATTTTTATGCGCGGAGTTTGGATGTGTGAAAACGATACCATACACGATTCCTGTTCCTCGAGTGTCACTTGAACGTATTTAAGCTAAAAGGAACAATGCCACGCGCAAACCCTATGCACATAGTTCCTTTTAGCAAAAATACGTCCACTTATGCTGCCGTGCTGAGGAAAAGTCGTATGGATCTGCAGGCGCTGCCAAATTTCCCTAGATAAAACACGAATTTACTCGGAAAATTCTGAATATTATCATCTAATTTTTCAGACAGTCCTGTTCAAAATTTCATTTATAACATCTGAAAATCTCAAGGTAAAATATGCTTCGCTTTCCGCAAAAATAAACATTTATCGAAGGAAATTTGGCAACTCTCGAATATTCATATGGCGTTCTTCCTTAGCACGGCAGTATAGAACTCATAGTGGTCGGATCCATATTTGGAGAAGATTCCGTTTGCCTAGCCTCTTACCTGTGAGTAAAATGAGTCAATGGCCAGGACTCTTATTGGAAATCAACTTTTAATAACTTTGCTCAACGATTTTTTTTTTTACATTGATTGGAAATATAAATATTTAAAAGTTGTTCCAATTGCCTCTGAATCCGAAGACTTTGCGTTAGTTGATTTTCACTCAATTTTCTTCAAAATTCATTGAGATTCTAGATGTATTGAGATGGTACTAATTTACACACGTTGCATAGTATAGTATTTTAATTTAAACGTTACATCGCAGCTAATGACAACAATGACCTTTAAACTCAAAATTGAGGTGAAATTATTTTGAAATTTGCAGAATTTATTCCGAGACCTGGTTCCTTTCTAATACTCTCAGTCCGAATAATCTATAAAATCCAGTATATTCAGAAAAAAAGTATGGTTTGAGCGACAGTGATGAGTATGATTACACCAATTGGCTCCACTGTAACAAATACCGTAACTCTAATCGCGTTCACCATGAGTGTGGTAAATGTTAGCAGGTGTCTGCTGATCTATACTCTACACTACAGTCCTGCCGTGCTAAGTATGAACGCCGCAAGAGTCATCAGGCGTTGCCAAATTTCCTTCGAGAAAACACGAATTTTCAGGAAAATTTGTGACCGATTTTCCACAGGATTTCGTTCGTAATTTGACCTAAAAAGTCTACAAATTTCAAAGAAATTTGGCAACATCCGAATGCTTATACGGCGTTTTTGCCTAGCACGGCAGATCACTGAAGTAGACCCATAGTAGAGTCTACCATACTTCTGGTAAAATTTGCCATATTTTTATTCAGAGTACTCAAAAGCAGGGAAAAACTTACGTTTGTCGCTGAGCCCATTTCGGCAAAATAAAAATCCACTGGAGAAAACACTGGAAAATTGTGAGGAAACTCGGGAAAATAAAGGACTTTAACGAAAGGAGGAACCGGTTGCGGGAGAGGACGGAACGAAAACTGACCAGGCTTCGCGAGGATGCCAAGAACCAGGTGTCGGCCAAGGGCCCGCGTCAGGCGTCGCGTCGCCCTGCGCCAAGGTCACGCGTCGTCACCCGCGACGCCACGCCACGCAACGACGCGTCGCGGCGCGCCGCAGCGCTATGCCGCAGCCAAACGCCAGCGCCGACGCGGCCCACCGATGCGTGGGAGGCTTTTGTGTGCTTTTACACCCGCAACCATCCTCCGTGTATCATACTGCTATGCTCAGGAAATGTACAGTAACTCCTCGAGGAAGTCATTACAGAGACCCCAGTACCTCAAAATGTATCTGTATGTACTGTTGTAGAAAAACAAGGGGGGAAAACGGGAAACAAGGCTAAAATACACAATTTTAAAAAAAAACAACGTTTTGATTCTATCAAATGAAGGGAAATCCAATTGGACGCACTTACGATAAAGAAGAACACATCCACGCAGCAAATTGATAGTACAAGCGGCTGATGGCTTTTTTGCGTAAATGCGGGTATCTCAGCAATAATTGAACGGGTTTTTTATTCTGAACTCGAGCACCGTCATACCAACGGGTTTCACTGAAAGATGAATCTCTGGAACTGCCATTCCAAAGATGGAAGTCTTGGAGCCATCTATGATCTCCCGTTCTCTTTTGCCCCCTATTATGGAAGTTTTCCACGGGAAAAATTGACTCATCTCCATTTTAAGAATTCTCCAACATTGTGAACTATTTTAGCCGCTTTGAATCAGCAGAGGGGAAGCCATATTTTTTCGTGGATAACTTTCCACCGTTGGCGATTTTTGCAAGTCGGCAGTAATTTGTTTCGTTCATTTAATGTAAAAGATCGATATTTTGAGACGGACGACCTCACCGAAAATCGGAGAATCGATTGCTCGCATTTAATACAAGAAATACACTGTTGTGAACCTTTAAGAGCCGATTCCATTTTTCACTATTAAGAAGTTCTAGCTACAGATTGTGGAAATACACGCAAAGAAAATAAGTTGCCTGTTTCATTTTTCCTTAGTTTGTGGCCCTGCACCGAGGAATAAATCTTGATCCGTAAAAATATCAAATTGAATGATCAAATCGGCAGGGCCGGATTTACTTACTTGCCGCCCATGGGCCGCCTGTATTTTGCCGCCCCCTCCCCCTCCTCATTCGTTTTGAAACATCAATAAAAACCATCAAGTGAACGTGCTGGAGGAGGAGGGGTGCCTAAGACTCGTTTATTCGTGTTGGACACATTTTTTGCGAAAGCCCTGTCAACACTTCTAGCAAAAGTTCACGGTATTTTGCGCGAAAGTTAAGTTCCTTATACCTATCTCTGTGTGGACAAGGTCTTTCGTTTATGATAAATGAACGAAAAAATGATGAAAGAATAAATATAAATGTGGTTTAATAGTTTTAACTTCCGCCGCCGCGCCGCGCGGACCGCACTGTGTTTGTTGCAATGCGTGAAATATTCCTACAGCCTTGCAGGCGCTATGCGTTTTTTCACGCTAACCGCTGCTGAACGCACTGTGTTTGACGCAATACGTGAAGTATTCATGAAGTCTAGTAGGCGCCATGCGTTTCACGCTGACCGCACTGTTTTCGACGTAATGCGTGAAGATTCATGCAGTCTTGTAGGCGCTATGCGTTTCACGCTGACCACAATGACCGCACTGTGTTTGACGCAATGCGTGAAGTATTCATGCAGTCTTGTAGGTGCTAATATGTGTTACATGCCGACCGTCGCGCTGAAGGCGTCTCCTTTTCATCTAAAGTCCTCATCATCATTGCTCTCTGCGCCGCGCCGCTCCATGCCAAATTGCGTGTTTGGTTTCTCTCTTAACTCGACTAATTAAAGGTGCTGTCTCTTGTATCACTGAAAGACGACAAAATTAGAAATTACTATATTCTCAAAAAATGAGAGATTTTGTCTCCTTTTCTCGTTTATAATTTTTTTTCTTAACCGATTTTGTTTATACCTACATTGAAAAAAATTCAAAATTTGCCGCCCCTAAATTTGCCGCCATGGGCCGCGGCCCATGTGGCCACCCCCTTAATCCGGCCCTGCAAATCGGTATCAGAGCATGAAGGTATGCCCTACAAAAATACAAACAAACAGGAACAAAAAACTCAAAAAACGTCAAATTGAACCGGAATTTCGGCCCTTTGAAGTTTCCAATCGAAGAGATTCATTTAAAAAAAAAATAACTAATGTGACTCTGAATCTGCCATAACCAAAGCATGAGATTGCCGGGTTCTGATTCAACGTCATGCCATCGACTGACACGAAAATGAGTTGACCAGCAGGCTGATTATTGAAATTGATAGACAAAGCTATGGACATAGAAGACGAAGAAAAAATGGAGTAATCCTTTTGGTGGAAGTGGGCAGTTCCAGTGGACAAAGAAGGCACTGATAGACTATCAAACGGGAACCTAAGAGAGACCCTAGTAGCTAGTCCATTATCCCCCTCCTTAGTCCAAAACAACCTCCCGTTTCAACCAACCGGATCGCTCCATTTTCCTCTGTCTTCTCTGTCCATTGCTTTATCTACCAATTTCAAAAATCAGTCCCCGGCTTGCACCCTATTCTTTGGGACGGTAAAGGGTTCTACCTCGTAAGCTCCAGATCGGATTTTATTTGAGCCGACCCGGCAAATATGGCTTACAGAAAATTTTGCCTCGGTGGACGATCACAAATAGATGAGATTCCATTTTCACACTGATCGATACTGTTATCTTGAACTTTCTTCAGCCGAGAGCTGAGCTAGATTCTCCCTTGATTCTTCGCTCTTGACTCACGGCCGCGGAGTCATAATTTCCGTGTTGGGTCCGCTAATGATCTGCATAGAGGCGCTTGACAAGACATCAGTTCCTCGCCGATGAAAAAACACGTCCGCTCGCAGAAAAAGGAATCGCTCTATGCTAAAACCCCGCAAGTCCGTTTTCTCTTGACCCCAAGAGCTCACAAGACATGCTTCAATTCGAGGTTCATCGTCAAATCAGCGTGCGAGGTTCCAACATGGAGTGGCTCGAATATTCGTGCTCTGAATGAAGACGCATTGTGATGAATGAGTTCGAGTTTACCACTTGAAACCGACAGTTGCATCAAATTGCATCTTGTTTTGTTTTGTCTTTCTTCCGCTTCAGTTTTTTCCCTCCCGACTCCGTCCACTTACGCCGAAACTGAGGTCTCTATTTTTCCCGCGCTTCTTTTGCGTTTTTATTGAGTTAAGTTTAGGGCCTCATCACACATTGGTATGCTCAGTATTACGCAACCGGTATGCGCTGATTATTTAATATACAAACAAGAAAACACGGGAAAAAATGGTCAAAGCTTATTTTTTTAAAATTAAGACAAACTACTCTCTGATGCGAAGACACATTTTTTAAGGTAAAAGACACTTCTTTGAGTAAAATAATTTTTTTAATTCAAACGAGTTTTTTCCTAATTCAAAGAAATGTGACTTTGTCATCGATGACAAAATTAACTTTCTTCGAATTGAGAAAAACTCATTTGAATTTAAAAAAAAAGAAAAAAAAACTTTCGATCAAAATCTTTTTTTTTACTTTATACAAATTTTTCTGCGTCAAAAAAATTTTGTTGTGTTTCTGCAAGAAAAAGTAACAATAATTTTTTTCCAGTGAATATAATGAGATTAAAACTCGATTTAACTGTTTATTTCAACAGCGCTTTGCGAAAGTGACACATCATCATTCAGAGATTTAGAAAAAAAAAAAAAAAAAAACCAACGTGCGGGAATGTAGTACAACTAACGTGGCAACTGTAAAAATGCAAAAACACATATATTCCGGTTAGCAACGCTGCAGATTTCCTATCAAAATTTATTTTTAAATGAAAAAAAAACCTCAACTTCAAATCTTGAAAACTACCCTAATCTTAAAATTAGGGTAGTTTAGGGTAGCGAAACAACTTAGTGCTGAGCCCTAACATTTTAGATCAAATGGAGCCCAGCTAAGGCAGTAGTACTGACCCCTACAACTTTAGGGTCCAGCCTTACAGACTGTAGGGCTCAAGCACTACTACCTTCAGCTGGCTCCATTTAATCTAAAATATTAGGGCTTAGCGCTAAGTTGTTTTTACCACATAAAGAAGAATATTCCCCGCACAAAGAAGAATAATATTCTTCATATTCTTCTTTGTGCGAAGAACATTCCGTGGAAAGTTCAAGAAGCAGTGTTGGTTCGATCTTCTTTGATAAAATAAAATGGGAGGAGGGATTTTGAAAAATCGGTAACGAGACACTCGTTTTTTGCAGTTTCACTGTCACATTTGATAGCGTACGTGAACCGAAGATTTTAGAAATGTTATACCTCTCACGGCGGATTTTTATGATTCCCTGAAATTAAGTTTCTATTCGACAGCAGTGGCAATTTTGAAAGTTGGCAACACTGTTTTTCCTCTATTTAAATCAATTAAAAATATCGATTTTAGGTGAAGCAATGCCTCACCATGAATCGATTGTTTTACGGGTGGTTTCACGATAACTGGAATAGTTTTGTCGCCGTAACAGACAACACATTTTTCGGTCATATTTTTAGCAGTTATGATAATCACTGGAATTTTTTGCATTAATCTACACAGGGTCACGTTTTATAACGCTTTTCAAAAATGTATCGCTCTACTTTTCAATTTCAATTTATAAATGGCCGAAAATGTGCTGTCTGTTACGGTGACTTTTTACCGCGTAACAGTCAGCACATTTTAAGAATTTACGTAATATTAATTGGATTACATTTTGCAATAAGGAACCACCATTTCTGGCCCATTTTAGAAACAACATACTTGCCATTGGTTTCCCTATGCAGATAAGTGCTTTTGTGGGAGAGCCAAAGATAGTGGTTCCTTTTTGCAAAATGTAATCCAATTGAGAAGTAGAGCAATAAATCATTAGAAATCGTTATAATACGTAACCCTTTGAAGATGAATGCGAAAAAATTCGAGTGATCATCATTTCTACTAAAAATATGAGCGAAAAATGTGTTGTCTGTTTCGACGACAAAACTATTGGAGTTATCGTGAAAGCACCCTTACATACGTTTAAATGGGGGAAAAAGAGTGTTGGAAACTTTTCGGAGTGGCCACTGTATCAAACGACCTTGCGGCATTTTCCGGCAGCGTCTCTTTTCTTGCCCTCTTCACAGGCGACCTCGGGGAGGTTCATGATGGAACCAAGCACTGCATCGTCGCCGCCACCCCTCTCGCTTCTCGCTTTTAATCCCATGTCCAAAGTGGTCTCGCAACGAATTTCATCCATCACTCCCGGAAGTCTATCTCCTACAGATTGGATCCTCTCTGAAGATCTTCCCGATGCGCGCTCCTCAGGTGACGCGCTCCATTCCTCGGGGTGTTCTGCCTCTGTCAAAAGAGTTTAAATCTCAAATAATTACCGTGCATTAACCGTATTTTGACGTTGCGCAATTCTCAAAAAATCCGCGCTCCTGTGGCCCAAGGGCGTATTTCAATTGCCACGTGAGCCCTCTTCTCGGCATAACTCAATGATTTCCGGGGCTCAAGTGGATAAAGAGGTTTAGCCTGTGTCATACCATCAAAATACTCCATCAAAATGTCAAGGTCGAGTGCTGTGATTGGTTCAAGTCATCGAATAAGCCAATCACAACACCTGACCTTGATATTTTGATGGAGTATTTTGATAGTGCGACGCAGGCTGTATGCCCTTACGCTAGAGGAGCGAAGTGTATATGGCCGTTAATTGGTCCATTCGACGCCATACAAATTCAGAATTAAGCTATCGACATCGTTGCGTTGAGGAGTACACAACTGACTACTATTCGGAGGCCCGACCACAGACTTTGACTCCTTTTGATATTGATGGAATGAAACTCCGTTCCATAGGGAAGCGCAGAGTCGGATTGGCCATGCGTCCGATCTGCCATTGGCAGATACGCCCCCCTGACGCATCCAAGACGCACACATAGCAAAATAAGATGAGAGAAAAATTATGACCGAGAGAAAATGTGGAAAATTCATAAATGAACGGAGAAGAGAAAGTAAGAGTAAAGAAAGGTCTTCGTACGCATGATAGTGATGAATGGAGGTTGGAGGTCCTGGAACTATAAACCGGAAATAAGTCCCCAGAGACGCCTGGGCCTAGAAAACTGCTGGAAAACTCATGTCTTAATTTTTTTAAATTTGCTGAATTCAAATTTTGTATCCGTGGCTTAATATTTTGAAGAGGAGAATGTGAAAAATTCGGACAAACTGGTTTAATCAAGCTGTAAGTAATGACAATTTTTTCACTCACTAGCAGACATTCGATTAAATAAAGTGTGCAAACTTCCGCTATTACGCTTTTAGATTTCGCAAATACGCGAAAAATTAGTCACTCTTTGTCGTAAAATTGGCTTTGAGGCATTGAAAATTCTTCTCGATCATAGTTTTCGAAAAGGGGATGATGAGCGTCATTGAGTGAGGAAATCAAAATAGCTCTCTAACTTTTGTCAAGTGTCAAACTACCTATGCATAAAATTTCTAAGATCGGTAAAAAATTATTTCCTTCGAAATTTTCACCTGTTTGGTAACATAGGGACGCTTTATCAACCCCCCCCCCCCACCCACTTTCCTCATCCGCCACGTGTTACTCTCTCAGAGGAGGTAGTGCAGTCAATTTTTAGACGTGCGCTCTTTTGATTACTTGAGAGACCCCTAATTTTTTTTTTTTATTTTTCAAAATGATAATTGATTAGAATACATCCTATTTTCGGTTGTGTTGCTCACGTAACCCTCGAAGCACCACCACAAATGTGACAAACGAAACCAACACAATATGAAAATAGAGCAAATGGAAAGACGGCGCAGAGATACAACTATTCGTGCTTGATGGATGTCCGTGTTGCATCTGCAAAATTGAAGGCGCGATGACGCGAGCTGTGAATTCGCGATGTCCCGCAGCTCTGTTTTATGCTGCCAATGTCGTGAGAAAAGTTAAGAAACGAGGCTCGATTATTACGGCTCCCCTATTTACGGCCGTGTTGCTCATAAAGTCTTAAAGAACCGCTAAAAATACAAATAAGACAAACTGAAACAAACACAGTATGGAAATAGAGCAAAGTAAAAGGAGGCGCATTGACGACGGCGCAGAGATACAACTATTCGTACATGATGGATGTCCGTGCTGCATCTGCAAAATTGAAGGCGCGTTGGCGGTATGCGTGAACTCGCAATGCTCCTTTCTATGCTGCCTGTGAGGTAGTCGCTCAGTTCGAGAGAAAAATTTAAAATGCCCGATTACGTCCCGACTTTGTTGTTCCTTAATTTTTTCTTATTTCCTCAATTTGAGGTTAGATTTTTTTTTAATGCACAAATATTTACAGACCCACATCTACGGCTCGTGCGTATACCGCAGTCTTTCACAACTCGCGTAGCTAGTTTTTTAAACAAGTCTCTTGTCAATTATTTGACCGGGCTTCACATCTAGGGGTTAATGAAAATATCATTAAAATATGACTGCACCGTGTTCGCAAAAAACTCTGGATTCACGAGGTGGGCCAAAAGAAGCCATTTCGATCAGTCAGTGAATTTTAATAAAATTTAGTTATGTTTAATCTTGCGAAATTAGGCTTCAAATGTTCAGTGATGTACCAAAATATTGTCATTGCCGACAAAATGATTGTTGAATGGGACCTCTTGCAGCCTGCTTTAGATCTCTGGTGCATTTAATATACATGTATCTTTTCATTTTTGCTTTTCTTACTGAACACCTTGTCTCTCCTTCAACATTTCACCTTGTACTTTCTAGATTGAATGTTTCATTTTTCGATGAGGTTAAAAAAATCGTATTGGCGTACATATTTCTCGGGTTCATGAACCCGAAAATGATGCATCATTTTCCGACTTTTAGTTTTTAAAAGCAGTATTATAAGTTGCAAGGTCTGGCTCGAATCTTCTGGAAATAATGATGCATGGATGCGTCTGGTACCTAGCTTTGATTTTATATATTTTTTTTTTCATTTTACAAGTCTCTCGGTTACTAAAAGTGTTCAATTTTGCAATTTTTGCTCTGTGCGATTACTAATTAAACTTCGAACCTGAAAATAGCGCAAAATTGTGCTGATTTGCCAGAAATTTCACTATCACGCCCCTTAAAGCCGGCTAAGGGTCTACGCCCTGAGATGTGAGCCAGTCCGACCCTGGTAGCACCCTATGAAACGGACCTGTCCCATAGCTTTCAATGGAACAGCCGAAGTCTGTGGTCGGCGTTGCGAAATCTCCTCCGACAAATCACGAGCTTCCGGGAAAATTTGTGAACGTTTCTCTTCCGATTTTGCACGTAATTTGATCGGAAAAGTCTGAAAATTTCAATGGAGAATATTCATAACTTTTTTCAAGAATGAATATTTTCCGAGCAAAAAATTTGGCAATGCTTCCATGTCGTATTTACTCAGCACTACAGCATATTGAAGAAAATATTTCCGACCAAAAAGCGCTCGAAAATGTCAAACCCGACCGATGTCTGGCGGTTTGATGTTACACAATGCAAAAAGTGTAGTTTCGAGAAGAAACTGTTTAAAGATATAACTTTTCATGTTCACTGCACTGCTAGATAGAATTGAGACTTAACGCCCACTACATATTGGTGGAAAATTTAACTGAAACGCTTGCAACCCACGTTTTAGAATATTAAAGACTTTCCCGAAAAAATCTCAAAATCTGATTTTTTACTTAACACTGCAGATTATTTCTGCTCATTTTGCCCCTTCGGACTATCGTTTTTTTTCTGTAGACGATTGTTCATTTTTTTCTGAACAAAAAACAAAAAAAAAAAAAATCACAATAATTCCCTGGATAAGGTATACGAAGTTCAGCATTCTGATACGAACATGTTTCTTAGTCAAAATTTCACGTAGAACAAGATTTCCACGACGGAAAATAACTGAAATTAACTTCTTACCAAGATAACTTCTCGCTCAAGAAAACTCAGTGGTCTACGTGAGTCAAATCGCACACTAAACGTTACCGTGGCAGTCTCCGCGGTGTGAAAATATCGCAAACCCAATCTTGACGTTTTGGCTCAGCTATATAGCAAATTGTTCACCCTTCAAACAATGAAGGGTGGGAAAGGAGCGATGCTCAATTGAAGAAGCCCGCAGAAACCGTTGTAAGACGCCATTTGACTCAAACGTAGAGTATTGCGTTTTTTTTGACCGGGCAACTCAAATCTCCCGTGACCAATATAAAATGAAAACGTTAATACCTCTTAGCTAGGAGTTAATTTTAGATGTTAGAATCGTGAAATTTTTGTCAAGAAACATGTATCAGAATAATTAAATTCGTACCTTGTCTAGTGGTCCATTGTTTTTGGAACTTATTTCAGATTTTTCTCGGTCTCACAAAAAATATTCAGTGAAGATTTTTTTTATACTACAATGGAGATGTTGCATGCGTGAGGAATTTGCGATTTGACTATTGATTCTTATGTAAAAGTTCGCGAGAAACACGATGGTCCCTTTGATTTTCTCTGAAATCAACTCCCAAGCTTAAACAACGCTCACAAAGTTGAGGCTGTAATGGAGGGAATATCCCACGCTATCCTAAGAGTCCACGTCTACGTCAAGACAAACTCTCCATGCTGAGATAGGGAGCAAATAAATTAGCAGGATTGCCGTGTTTTCAGTTTTAGAGTCCGCAAGTAAAGTGGCAGCCCTGTCAATGTATTTCCTCCCTATGTTTGCATGGAGAGTTTGTCTTGATGTAGAGGTGGACTCTCAGGATAGCGTGGGGTTTTCCCCTATCCCCTCCATTACGCCCTGAACTTTGGGAGCTTTTTTTGAGCTTGGGAGTCGATTTCAGGAAAAATCAGTGGCACTATCGTGTTTCTCGCTAACTTTTACATAAGAAGCAATGGTCAAATCGCAAATTCTTCACACATGCAATATCTCTCCATTGGAAAGCGTAGTCTCAAACCTTTACCAGCAATGAGGTGAGGTGTTTTTGCCAGTTTGTTTAAATGAAGGCGCAGAACCAGCTCTTTTACTCATCTCTTCGGAGCTGCATCTGCAGCCTTGCGTTCCGTCTCCCTTCGTTTCGACAGGTAGGCAAAAACACCTCGCATGTATATGAACCCTACTCTTACCTACAGGGATTCTTTCGCTCGGCATGTCAGTGGCAGATTCCGATACAATGGGTTCCAGAGCAGTCTCTCCTATTTCCGGGTCGATTACAGTCCTTAAGTGGATCGGCGCCACGACCAATGGGCTGGACTCCGGTAACTTCGAGTCTCCATCTGCAACGGGAGCCAAGTCGACGTCATCCTGGATGTGATTTAGGTCGACGTCATCCTTGACGTGAGCCGGAATGACGTCATCTTGAAAAGTTGCCTCTCCGAGTGCTGCAGCCGCTATGATATCGGTCGTTAAGTCTTCGTCCCCGATTGAGACTATTCCAGAAGAGGTGTCGCTTTCCAGTCTGTCCGCCTCTCGCATGACGGTGAGGTGCCGGAGAATTTTGTCCATTGTTAGGTTGTTCGGGAGGGTGGCTTCCTCGACCATGGCTTTACCGCACATGCAAGGGGAGGAACTTAAGGGTTGAACTAAGCGGGAGGCCAGGAGACAGAACAGTGTTAGGAACATTATTTTTTATTTATTTTTTTTTTTTTAAGTTTTTTCCCCCTTTGAGATGTATACCCTTAGCGCTTAAGTCGCTGGTTTGGTGTTGTATTCCTAAAATAATCGGTGCAGCAGAATTTAGGCGAATAAATATAGTACTTTCACTGAAGTATTTGAGAGTTTAATGCACTTCACGTAACGCACAGATAAAATATCATTCAATATCCATGAAGATTCATATGGGAAATCACAGCAGGCATGCAACTTCGCTTAGAGATGCTGCTCCTTTACGAACCTCAACAGATCTGAGCCACTGCGAACACTTTTTACGATTTTTTTATTTTTCAATCGTTGAGAAACCCTTCACAAATCGGGTTACAGCTGTTGTCGTTTCCGCTCGAAGGAACTAGCACAATTTTCACACTTTTCAAATCTGTTTGTTGATGGCATTATAATATGCAATTAAATTAGGTACACATTTTTAGTGATGCAAAATGTTAAGCACGGATGGATTGATGTCAATGAATATCCAGGAATAAAAAAAGAAAATAATTTAAAATTCGGGGGGAATTCGTAAAATAAAAAAGCTCCAAAACAAAACAAAAAAGGTGTTGGCGAAAATCTCTAGAAGTTCCAACAGCGAAAGTCTCGTCTCAAGGACGTAGCAAACTAAATCTGGGCGGAATTGTGGATACATATCTTAAACGCAACTGCTATCGATATACTATTGAAGGTATCCATGCTAAAATTTGGGGAACTCGTTATCTGAGATTTGCTTATTCTTAGCACTCGCGTTCAGAAATTGTTAAACACCATACTTTTTAAATGTATTCACAACGGCTAAATATACACTGAAAAAAAAGATCGGTAGAATTTACCATTCTTTCGCGCTGCAATTCACACAACGTCAATTCTGCCAGAAGAAGGGTAAACGTTGCTATATACTGGTGCAGGTAACTATTTCTTTGGCAGAAGCGACTTGAAGATTGGCAGAATTTACCATTCATTCACGCTGTGTGAAATATAGCGTGATGGAATGAAAGTGCTACCAATCTTTTTTTCAGGGTATATCCAAATTTTAGCCACACACAAACTTGCGGGCAAGAGAAAATTGCCATTAAAAAAACGCAAGACGAAAATTCGAAAATGCACAATTTTTAATAAACAGAAGGGAAATTTTCACCACTCACTACAAAGTAAAAACTGAGGCGATGAGTCTCACGATTAGATTACGAATGCGCTAGACTGGATAGGTCAAATTTCGAGAATTCTTCCTTGGTCCTGCTTATTTTTTTCTCATCAGTAATATAAGTACCTTTGACCTCTATAATGGCGAATCTGTACAGAAAAAATTCTGCGACATGTAGGCAGCAGTTTTTAGATTGCGCCACTATGTTTTGCACAGGCTTTCAAATGTGTATCGGTTTCTTATTTTCCTGAATCAGCGTTTTGAATATTGTGATAGGTAATCTTCATAGACTTGATAATATTTCAGGGTTTTTTGACCAATCACATCAACTATTCAGCCTTAATAGCGGGTTTTGGCGTGCCTCCTGAGAGAGTGGAGAGAAATTGATATGCTAATACTATCCGGTCTCCAAGACCGAAATGAAAACTCATAAGGCGGAAGATATTCATCTATTATTGATGCTGCGCATCAACCCGTAGGTATATAAATTGTACCAACATTACAGCCTGTAACAGCGACTTCGTGACAATATTCGATTTGTTGTTGTAGAAGTATAGAAGAGCAAAAGTCTAGAGGAACTCTCTTGATGTAGCTACATAGGTTGTCCCAAAAGTACTGCACGTTTTTTTTTTTTTGGACGCACGGTAGCAGATATCAAAATGCGGTTTGTGTAGTCTTAAAGACAGAGCAATTACCGATAAAACAACACAAATCCGAGCTCTCTAAGTCAAAAAATGACCAAGTTACAGGGTTTTGAAAATGGCTTCCAGAGGGGACCCCTACGGAAATTTTAGCTTCTTTTCTGGAGAAAAAAAAAAAAAAGATTTAAAGATTCAAGATCAATTGGTTTTATTAAATCAATTTTACACAATCTTACCAAGATTACTGGCATTTAATCCTCTTCACTTGACAACTGGACACTGGTTTCCTTCTCAAAATACCTTCCATCGCTTGCCACACAGCGCCGCAACCGTTCTTCCCACTTCTTCAAACATGTTTTTTCGAATTCTTCTTGCCTGATGTTCTTCAAGAAAGTTTCAACAGCTCTTTTTATCTCGTTGATGGAGTTCAATTTCCTGCCTCTTAAGCCCTTTTTCAGCGTAGGGAATAACTAAAAATCGCAGGGCGCAAGGTCCGGGCTGATATCATGTTGCCAACTTCATTCGATCGCGATGATTTCTCTGTAGAATTTTTGATTAATCAAATCTTTGTTTTTTCCAGAAAAGAAGCTAAAAATTCTGGAGAGGTCACCTCTACAAGTCATTTTCAAAACACTGTAACTTGGTCATTTTTTGACTTAGAGAGCTTGAATTTGTCTTGTTCTATCGGTAATTGGCCGGTCTTTAAGACTACACAAACCGCATTTTGATATCTGCTACCGTTCGTCTAAAAAAAAAACAATCAACTCTTCGTTTTTTTCCCGGAAAAGAAGCTAAAATTTCCGTAGGGGTCCCCTCTGGAAGCCATTTTCAAAACCCTGTAACTTGGTCATTTTTTGACTTAGAGAGCTCGGATTTGTGTTGTTTTATCGGTAATTGCTCTGTCTTTAAGACTACACAAACCGCATTTTGATATCTGCTACCGTTCGTCCAAAAAAAAAAAACGTGCAGTACTTTTGGGACAACCTATGTAGATCGAAACAGTTCATCCAGTCGAGCTAAAATTTTGAATCTAATCGAGCTGTCGCGTTGCGTGGCAAATGAGTCATATATGCTGGAAAATACGAAGAAAAATTGAACAATTTCAAATCTACGTGAAGTGTTCCCTTCGCGATGAAACGGGGACTAAGCACAGGTAGATTTTAAAGTCTCCCTTTGACCAATAATAGCATCGAATCTTAAGTTTCTAGTGCTAGTAGAACATGCATTAACTCCATATCTGAAAGCGCGTTATAAACTTTTTCAGATGGAAATTAAAAAAAAATCCACAGGCTGGAAAATATAGTTGGAAAAATCCTGAAAATTCCCCGCTTCAGATGGTCGTCCGGGAAAAATCGCAAAGGAACATAGATTTTTCATTATTTCCCAAAGCGATTCATAGACTTGATAAGAGCGTGTATTCAACTACCTCAGATGGAAGTTATAGAAATTTCAATGGGCGTCAAAATCTACCAAGAAAAAAAACCTCAGGATTCTGCGTTGCGTATAAAGCACATAGGAGAAGGAATCCCCAAATTCTAAGATTCGGCAATTTCCAGCTTTTTTAAACGAAACCGATTTTTTTCCTTCATATAAAATCCTTTCATCACACATTCTGAACTAAATACCTGTTTTTTTTCTGGTATTAAAATTTTAATTTTTTTTTTTTTTTTTTTTTTTTTTTTAAATTACCCTAATGGTGGTGCTTTATTAATTTTTTAAGAAAAAAAAAATAAAAAAAAGAGGAAGAGGAAAATCAGCTTTTTGAGACAAAATTGATTTCCATTGCATGGGTCATTAGTCTTCATATCCTCTGCTACTAAACTGTCATCAGTGTCATCCGGACGTTTTCATTAACATCCTCATTTTCAAATTTCGCGCGGTATACGATAGTGCAGCACTCTCTTGGCTTGGACCCGCACTAAATTGATTGTTTACAATTGAGCCGGTTATCACTAAATATAACCTCTAAAATCCCCGGACTCACTTGGATTTTTGCGTTACTCTCAGTGTTTTCACTCAGTTTTCTTGAACTGAAGTCAGGAAAGTTAATTGTATGTTTGCTCTTATTTTCAAACATTTTCGAAGTAAGTTCCAGCTCAATTTTGTATTTTTACTTTACAAATAAGTATGTCCCACAACATAAACTATTACTACGGGATGTTACAAAACACTCAGATTATTTTTTCAGCATGTGTTTTTTGGTGGGAAGTTGTTCTAAATTATGTGAATTTGGAAACATGCATATAGAAATAATACAGATAAACACTCGCATGTGTCAGTGTGCTCAATACCTCATTAGACTTGTTGCTCTTGAAATGCGTTGAAATGTGGTAAGCGAGTTGCTTAGAGTGAGTAAGAACTTCTCTCAGATTCTACAGAGGTCAATCCCTGAATGAATCCTACCAATAGTTGCTACTGAAAAATATCCAGTATTTTCATCTTCCTGGTCCCTTAATTTCTCTGCCACGGTACAATCTCGTGTCTGAAATTGAAATGTGAACTTGTAAGCCTCATATGAACAGGATTCATTTACATTCGACACATTGACCGCACATAAAGTGTCGACAGGTTTCATCTTATTATATACATATTTTATAGAAAAATTAGTACATCTAATCCTCTCCATTTATACATGCAAATAAAAAATCTCTTATAAGATTTGTTTCTTTCAATTTTTACAGGTCCTAGTGTAATTAAAGCAACAACTGTCCATCTGAGAACTTCCACAATGGCTACAAACAATGCAACCATGTCACCTAATTTAGTGTCAATCCCGGAAGTTGAAATCGATCCTCAAGGAGTTTTTAAGTATATTTTAATGAGGGTCTATGATGATGCTGGAGACGGAACACCAAACAAACTCGTTGTCAGAGGGACCATAAAAGGAGCCTATCATGGTGAGAGAAAATGCCCTCCTTCTTCTCTTATTTCTTAAGTATTTGTGGTGGAGACGGGGCAATGAAACAACATTCTTGCATTCCCCCACAAAAGGAAGAGATGAAATTGTTTCATTGTTCGTCAACATAAAATTTAGAATTTCATTGCCTCACACCAAACTAACACGAAATACTTTCAAACGCTTGACCTGGGGATGTAAAACAATTTTATTTCCAGGCACCCTGCTCTTTTCTTGTTGCACTGCTCTTCGGACTTCCAGAGGGGTGTTTCACAGGAAAATAATCTACAGGGTCCCCACATTCGCAGGGCTATGAAGTAAAATTTGCTCACAGCCTATCACTAAAATTTAGAGTGCAATGCCCTACCCAATGATAATTTGTCTCATTTGCATGCAATTGCCACAGGATATTCAATCGATCTGTGCTGTGAGCTTTTTTGCACTGTCCCACAAGATGCGGAGCAGTTTGATGATTTCGATGGTGTTCTTAGCAGTCTGAGGCTGGTAAAAGTCATTTATATGCTTTGCTATTGCCGGACAAGAGACTCCAATTTTTTTGACGTCTGGTGTGAATCAGAATTTGTGCATTTCCTTGCATTTTGCAGGAGAATGCAAATCTGCAGGGCAAAGAAATTTTTGTTTTTTTAATGCAGGGCAGTGTAACCGAGATACCAGTATCTTAAGTTGTTGCCATTACTCTCTCTAGGTTTTTTTTTATTCACCTAGGTGAGATGTAAGTTAATTTTAGGGGCTGTTCAAGTGTTACGTAAGGCACTTAGAGGGGGAAGGGGGGTCAAGCTGAGACTTACATAAGCTTTCCGCTGTATGAGAAAAAAAAAAAACAAATACCGGCGTTGTGAGCTGTGAAACCCTGCAATTTCAAAACGAGACTTGTTGATGCCGCAATTTTCTTGTTCAGGTCCCCAAAAAATGGAATAAATCATCCTAAACACTGGCATTTCCAAATGTTCCGCCAGCCGCGGCGGCGCGGTATAACCAGGAATAAAAAAACTGAAGTGTTGCTTGGTTTTTTCATATTCTTACATTCTTAGGTAATTCAAGAAGGGGGGTCAGAGATTTCTTACAGGTGCCTTACAGGTGGGAGGTGGGAGGGGGGTGGGGTCAAAAAGTTGGCAAAACTGCCTTGAACAGCCCGTTACCATCCATAGAAGCAACTTCCCGGGTTTTTGAAAGGAAGGCACAAGAGATACAAAAAATTGAAAGTAATAAAGGATGACCAAGACGGTCAGGTCTTATACCTTGATCATATTTTTTGTAGGAAAACTACAAATTTCTTTTTATAAATTCAGGTCTTGAATACATGAATAGGTACTCTCTGTTACAGTTAAGCTTAAGTACCCAGTTTTATCTGCACCGATTCTTCGCAACTGTACCTACTCAATTTTTTAACTCCGATTACGTTAGGTGATTATTATATTTAATGATTACTCTATATGATAATTATCATATATGATGATAATTATATCTAATGATTATTATAAGTAATGATTATTTTTTATAAATTAAGATTCCTTGCCATGATAATTTTGAGATCAATTCGTTTCACGGCCCCCCATAAGTAAGTAGGTACTCCATAATCTCCAGAGAGCCAAAGACAATACGACGGCGCGGCGTAAGTCTGCAATCACATATCTCATTTGCGGTGTCTGAAAATCTCCGCCTCTATGTTATTTTTTTAAAGGAGAACAAATTGACATCATTCCTCGAAGTTCTTGCAGAATTTTCTTCGCATGGAGGAAAAAAAATTACGGCAGTTTTTAAGAATTGCCGTTGGGTATTTTTCTGTTTAAATGTAAAGTACTACAGGAAGTCTGCGACGTCGCAAATCGAGTTATGTGATTGCCGACTTACACCGTCGAATTTTGTAACCTTACTATTGCCAGGGAAAGTGCCTTCAAAATGGGAGAACGCAACTTCGCTTACGTCTGTGAATCTAGTAGCGTGCTTCACGGCTGCTGTTCAGTCGGTCTCGCTCCAAGCAGATTACTGTCGTTTTTGTGCTTAAAAGTATAATGTTACCTTCCGAAGAAGGGTCTTTCTGCGGTTCATTGTTTCCCTACTATCTGTCACTCTGCCATTTTCATTCTGGATGTGGTTGCGGTATAAGCGTAAGCAAAGCAGTTTTCATCGTTTACAATTTAAAAACTTCAACAATCAATGAGTTAGGGTTGATCCAGCGTATTATAATTTTCCTCAATGACGTAATAGCTACAAACGTTGTAGCAACAGGACAGAAGTTTGCACCCTCAACATTGCCTCACGTTTTACTTAAATCTATCTTTAACCTATCAGTCCGTAAGTTGAGGAGAGAATAACATGATTTAGTAAGATGATTTAATAAGATGGTCAGTGCACAGGGCCGGATTTTCCTACTTGCAGCCATGGGCCGCCTGTATTTTGCCGCCCCCTTCTCATTCGTTTTGAAACATCAATAAAAACCATCAAGTGAACGTGCCAGCGGGGGAGGGGTGCATAAGACGCGTTTACTCGTGTTGAACACATTTTTTCGGAAAGCCCTGTCAACACTACTAGCAAAAGGTCACGGAATTTTGCGCGAAAGTCAAGTTTCGTAAACCTACCTCTGATGGACAAGGCCTTCCATTCATGAGAAATGAAAGAACAAACAAAAAATTTGGTTTAATGATTTTAACTTCCGTCGCCGCGCCGTGCCGACCGCACCGTGTTTGGCGCAATGCGTGAAGTATTCACGCAGTCTTGTAGGCGCTATACGTTTCACGCGGACCACCACAATAACCGCACTGTGTTTGGCGCAGTGCGTGAAGTATTCGTGCAGTCTTGTAGGCGCTAATATGTGTTACATGCCGATTACCGCGCCGAGGGCTTCTCCTTTTCATTTCAAGTCCTCGTCATCATTTCTCCCTAAGTCGCGCCGTTCCAAGCCAAATTGTGTGTTTGGTTTCTCTCTCAACTCGACTAATTAAAGGTGCTGTCTCTTGTATCACTGAAAGACGACAAAATTAGAAATTACTATACTCTCAGGAAATGAGAGATTTTGTAGCCTTTTCTCGTTTGTAACTTTTTTTTTCTAAATCCGATTTTTTTTATACCTACATTTAAAAAAATTGCAAAATTTTCCGCCCCCTAGATTTGCCGCCATGGGCCGCGGCCCACATGGCCACCCCCTTAATCCGGCCCTGTCAGTGCATTTAAATTCGCAGAAGTTAAAAAAAGCGGAGTATTGAGCCGATGAAATTAAACAATTTTGTGAAATTTCTAGGTAGGTACAGCCGGTAGTATTTTATGGGTCATCTTGATTCTTTTCTCATATATTTGCTTTTAAAATGCGTTATGAAATAGATCGACGCCGACCTCTCTGATTCACTTATATTACCAACGAATTTAAACTTTTTGATTGTGGTTCTTTGATTAACTCTTGCTTGAAAGTTTAAATTCTAATCGTTAGTTCTGTTAGGACAAAGTGGCTGTGCAAACTCATTCCACGATTGCAGAAAAATGTGTTTTTCCTTCTTTACTCCTAAATGAAATTTCCACCGCAGTATATAATTAAAATGTCCGCGATTTTGTTCCAAACGTTTGAATGCATGATGTCGGACGATTTTTCTATTTAGTCAATGAATACCTGGTTGAGGGATCATAGAGATACAGGGAAGAGAGGACTGGAAAATCTTTTCGCAACCGAGCGGTCGTCAATGTTTGCGCTCTTGTCCTTTTACGAAAAGACTGTGCATCGACATTGGACAATTTATTTTTATTTTTTATTTTCTTAATGGCCCCTCCTTGTAAATCCCTTGGCGCACTTTCTCTCTCCAATTCCGACTTTTCCCGCCAAGTTGGAGAAGCGTGATGCGAAACTCGACGGAAGTTGAGTAAACTTTGATTATACGGAAGTGCAGTTCTAAAAGGGCGTTTTCATCCATTGCAATGATCGCTCCCCCGTTTTTGGCTGTAACTGACATTCACATCGGAAAACTCCCAGAGGCTCGTGAGTTTGTGAGTTGGTGGCTCTATTTCGTAGGAATGCTTCAAACCAATTTCAACCTCCACTCTGCCGCACCAAGGAAAAACGCCGTATAAACACCCGGATGTTGCCAGCTTTCCCCTCATAAAGCATTCGTTTTTGAGAAAATGTATGAATCTTTTCCTCTGAAATTTTCAGATACTGTAGATAGAATTGCGAATTAAATTCTCAAAAAAATTAGGAGAAACATATCATCGTGTTCCCTAGAAAACTCATATTTTATCTGAAGAAATTCGGCTACGCCTGAAGGTTCATACGGCGTTTTTACTCAGCACGTCGGTACTGGAAGTATGAATCCTCTCTCATGTTAGATGTGAGCAATTTCTTCAGCTTCTTAACACGTCGCTCCTCTGACGAAGGAGCACAACTACTTTTTGGAATGGGCCTCGTCGCTCATAATTCTCCTTACTTTCCACGGCTCATGTGGAAATGCAGATGTGTCCTTACATCGGATGGACCACAAGAGAAACCTCTTGGTATCGTCCAGATTGATTCAAACCCATTTTTACCGAAACTTGAAAGTACATAAGAGTGGTTTCACGATATCTAGAATAGTTTTGTCGCCGTAAAAGACAACACACTTGTCGGTCATATTTTTAGCAGAAATGATAATCACTCAACTTTTTTCGCATTATTCTTCAAAGGGTTACGTATGAGGGTAGCTTTCTAATGTTATGTAAATTCTGAAAATATGCTGTCTGTTACGCGGTGAAAAGTCAGCGTATAACAGACAGCACATTTTCGGCCATTTTTTTATCAAAATTGGAAAAAAAGAGCGATAAATCTTTGAAAAACGTTATAACACTTAACCCTGTGTAGATCAATACAAAAAATTCGAGTGATTATCATTACTACTAAAAATATGACCGAAAAGTGTGTTGTCTGTTATGGCGACAAAACTATTTCAGTTATCGGGAAACCACTTACAGAGATAATATATTTTAGAGGCGTCACTGCGTTGCATCCACACGCATTAGACCAACGTGATATTTGACCTACAGCATCAGACCTACGCACATGTGACCGATAAATTTTGACCTCCGCTTTTTTTACCCACAAAATTTTTACCAACAAAAATTTTTGCCTACGTGTTTTATGACCTCAAATGGATACGACCCTCAGAGCTGCCGCAATCACACGCTAAATGAGGGAGCAGAATGTGGCTTGAATGCGGAAGTCATCGGCCCGATGCCTGAATTTTGCACGTGTGCGCAAAATTCAGCAACGATTCTGAGCGACCATCGGATAATGTTGGATTTGTCTGAACTATTCGAATAGATTTGATACACATCTGGATGAAAACAACTCGAATTCGCGAAATTTCAGCCGTTGGGCGATGACAGTTGACTTCCACATTCAGATGCTAAATTCAGCGTGTGATTCCGGCAAGCCTCTCAAAAGAACTTTACTGCAACGCAACAGTGGCGTGTGTTTCCTGGACGCCCGTCAAGTGTCAGCAAATGCAAGCAAGTATGTGAGTCCATCCCGAAGTGGGCCAGCTCGGACGCAAGAAGTCGACAAAGACAAAGGTAAGCGTCAGAAAGGATGAGTATCCGCGCCTTTTGAAAAAAAGTAGCGAGCAATTAAGTTCTCCCGTAATTAAAGGCAACAAACGCCGCATTGAAACCCCCCGTTGTCGCTTCTTCCTAAACACGGACGCTCTCGGATCGGAACTGTCTTTTTTTTAGTGAAGGTTGACAACGTCGCCGTGCTCACGGCTCAAAGACACAAAGTCGGTCTCTTTTCGCCCACCTCTCGTTTTTCTTGCGAGTCCTTTGTGCTATACTCCGGAGGAAATCGCTGAAACAAGCCTGCATTATTCCTACACCGTATTGTCGCGTGCAATTGAGTAGTTTTTAGAGTAACCGCGTATGACTCTCGCATTGGCGCTGAGATTGTGCAACCTTTTAAAGGTTTTGCAAAAGAATAATACACATGACCGCTGAGTTTTCCTTTTTTTTTTTTTGTTTTAAGAAAAAACAGGACTTTGCGTAGGCAAAAAAAGAAAAAGAAAAAAAGAAACAGAAACATTGTAGTAGAATATCGTACCTAATTGTTCCTTAATAAGTCTATAACTATTAGGAACCGTTAAATTCATTCAAAAATTGATTCCTAAAGAAATTATTGACTCTATTTTGCAATATGGAAGCACGATCTATGAATCGTTTTATAAATAACATGTGTGGTCTTAGTTTTCTCGTGTTAGATCCTCATGGAGGTAGGGAATGTCATAGATGACCTAGAAATATTGGTTTATTGTTTTAAAATACAGTTCATACAATGTATAGAGGATCTCATATCTGTTTTTTTAAAATTAATCTTACTTCTTTTTTAAAAACAACGCTCTGTCTTTTTTGCGAGTATATTATCATAATTTAGGAAGATTTTACAAAAAATCTGAAGGTTACATACTGCTCAGTTTTTGGTCATAAAAACAAAATATGAGAGAAAATGAGGGAACCTGAAACCTAGTTAGGCTTCTTCCAATTTAATTTAGTTTTTTTAATGTTCTTTTGAAAACGGTACATCAGGTGCGCACAATTTTAACAGGATTGCCAAGGTCAAACGTGGTTATTTAAAACGTCGTGCGTTCCGATGTTGCGCGTAACTTGGTTTTTAACTTTTATTTCCCAATAGCATCACTCCCTGAGAAACGTTGTATGAACCCTCAGACCTTGCAGAATTTACTCCATCAATGTAAGTATTTTCTGGAAAACTTGCGAAACAATTTGTTTTAAATCATCAGAAAACTAAACTTTAAACTTAATTCGGGGTAGCTGAAAATATCAAGGACCTTCGTCAGTTTTCTCTAGAATGACTTTCATTTCAAGAGAGATTTGGCAACATTCGAATGCTCTTACTACGCTTTTCCTGAGCACGGCACAATAGAAGTTAGGCACTACACCGAGTTGATGGAGCTTAGTCAGAATGAGGCTTCAATGAAGAGTGGGAGGGTTTTGTAATTAGCAAGCTCTGGATTGTGTTCAGAAAGTGTGTCATTGGCTTTCATGGAAAAGACTATTTTTTGCGGAAGGATTATCATTTTATCATTTCAGGAATCGTCGTTAGTCTAAGTCAGTTTGTTTCCTACTTTCCAAGAAGAATCCCGGAACGTAATCCGCCGAAAAGATAATCCGCCTTCAACATTGGCTCTTTTCCAAAAATCTCGACCAATCATTAAATTGCTCGGTGAATGAGTTTTTTTTTCATCACTGTGACGTCTTAATTCGTCGTTTTCGGGACGAAGGGGCGTAACTCCATTCCAAGGTTGCAAAATGAACTGAAAAAATTGAAATTTTTACAAGAATGTGCCAGTGAAGTTGTTAACAAAATTTTTCTAATTTTTACATAAAATCAGAAAAGAAATAGTAAATGTTGAGTCAGAAATTCTCAAAATTCTCACAGTTAAAATGCAATATGCGAGAGAAAATTTGGCAACATTGAAATGTAGTTACGTTTTTTCGCATGATGTCTAAAACTCTTCGATTTTCTCCACTCCGTAATAATCCCCTAATTTTGCCTGATTTTCGGAGGGAATCAGCCGTAGAAAAGTCAGGATTTCCACTTGTTTTCCTTTTTTATTAAAAAAAACCACGGGTTTTCCCCAAAGCCTGTGGAAAAAAATTAACTTTTTCATCTTTCGTCTTATTCTTTGCAGCCAAATTAACACAAATCACCGCTTTTAGGAGCAATTTGCTTTTAGAGCAGAGAAAGAAGGAATTTCCGGGCTTTAGTATCAATGTACTGATAAATTCCGTGATATTAGTGAAATGTTTAGTCAGAAATGCTCAAAATTCCCCGGTGAAAATGCAATTTGGGAGAGAAAATTTGGCAACATTGAAACTAACTGACGTTCTTTCGTCGGGGAAACGCTGAAATATCCGCGGTCCAGTTTTCTCAATGCGAGTCAGCCACAGGGCTTACGGTCGATTCCTTGCGTGGGGGAAGGGGAAGGTGGTTCCAAAGTTAAAATATTCCTAAAAATCGCACAAAGCTACTTTTTTTAATGAAATCCTCTCTTTCTGTCCACGTTACTGCCCGCGCTTGACCGAATAGATTTGTATGATCGGCATAAATTCAACGAGACTACTGGCAACTTATTCTAAAAGTTTAAATACAATTCCTTCTAGCGAATTGATATTGAACATCGCTAAAATTCTGATCAGTGATCGAATGAACCAAAGCAATGTAAGCAATGTAAGCGATGTTAAATAAGTTACAATTTTACATCGCTTTGGTGCATGAAATCACTCATTACAAGTTCTTCTCCGGGCAGAGTTTTCCGTCAAAACTTCAAATCCGATTTTCCGACTTAACTCGACAAAAACGCTTTATTGAAAATTTCGCGTCCATGCGCTGAAATTTTATTCTCCATCTCTGCTGTCTCGTCGGGTCGAAGGGACTTAGTATGCCAGCGCCTGAATGCAACTATTCGTGTTCCACGTATGTGCGTCTTGCCTATGTTGAAAGGTGAAGGCGCCCCCGCCCCGCACTTATGCTCAACGCGCTTGTGGCTCCTGCCTGAGCAAGTCATGTCGGATCGGAGGCGACGTTGTTGTAGGCTATAACATCTGAATGCAACTATTCGTGTTCCACGAATGTGCGTCTTGCATATACAAATAGATGAAGGCACTCAGCGCCCTGGCTCTCTTTTTCCTTGCACTAAAGCCAAGTGTCGTGCCAAGAGACAAACAGAGATTTAACGATTGAATAACGTCAAGCAAAGCGTTGTTATGCGAAACGTTGTATACCATCGCCTTTTTCAAAAGATTCGAAGACAGAAGACGAAAGATTCTACCGGTATTTTTAAGCTATAGATGAGAAGATTTTGTCTGCTTAACTAAGGACTTTGGGTTACATAGGCGTATTTCTCCTCTCGCAGAATGATGCCAAACTGTGGTGTTAACAAGCTTTAATGAAATTAAAAAATTATGCTAAACGTTATTACACATGGATGCTGGGACTTAGTGAGTTTTTCGACTACCGCTCTCTTTTTGTGCCGTAATATCTTAATTTATTTGGCAAGGAAAGCTCCGTACTCTTAAAGGATGCCTGTCATTCTTAATATGTTGGAGCGCCTTCAATTTCGTATGATACTATTCAATACCTGTGTTGTGAAATAGTTGCTTGAGGCGCCGTGGCACGCCACGGCACGGCGCGACCGACGCGACGGCCGGCTACAGCGGAACACGCACAGGCGCCTACAAACCTAACAGGGATACTTCACGCATTGCGCAATGCGTGAAGTATCCCTGTTAGGTTTGTAGGCGCCAGCGCGTGTTTTGCGCTGGCAGCACGCTGCCTCTCCGCCAGGGGTCGAGAGGGAATTGAAATTAATTTGATCGCCCTCCGAGTTCGCGAACGACCAAGCGTCGCTTTTCGATCGCGATACTCGATCAAGAGGCCAGAGCAGGTAGAAGAATTTCGGATCCCGAATCCCGAACTCAGAGGCGAATGGGGCGATTATTGTTCTTGTTCGAAGAACGAGAGGCAGTAGCGCGGGCCAACTGTTCAGTTCCCGAGATGGGATATGATTTCTGGCCGCATTGGCATCCCCTCGTAAGACAGGAGGGAATTAAAACCCGATCTCGATTGCCCTCCTCGAAAGACGCACACGGGGCTTCCGATCGAATTGATCTGGATCGGCTGCGTTTTTGCCCGCAAAGGCACTGGACTTTACCCCCGGATTCTTTCCTACCCTGTTAGTCCGCACACACTGGACCGCGACAGCCGGTCACTCCTTCCTTTCACTTTGGCATTGTGCTCATGCGTTCTCCTCTTTTACTTTCGTCCTCTCCTGGCTATTTTTCGCCTGTCATGTTTCGTGCGTAAACTGTGGGCTTGTCGCTTTTTGACTTCTGCACGTCTAAACATCTATTCCTTATAGCTGATCGGTACATGTAATGTCCATATTTCTTCTACTTTTGTCAGGGTACTGTAGGCTTTCTTCGAATTTTCGGCTCATTTGAAAAATTTCGGCATAATAGAGAGCAGGAAATTGGCTTTTTTTTTTCCCCCTTTTAACTAAAGCTTTAGTCCTCTTAGATTTATAGAGCTATTTTATTTGAATTGCATTTTGCAAAAATGAATCAAGAGCATTCCAATATTGCTGGGATTGTGCAACTTACATTCTTTGATATCAAATCACTGGAATCATGCAAGAAATTAAATTTACCTACAAGCGTAATTTTTGGCTTGAATTTATAGTTTATTGGGAGTAAAGATAGAACTTATTTAGGCGATCAGTTTATATTTGTAAGGTGAAAATAGTTCCGCAATCTTAGCACTATGGAATGCTCGTGGTTCTCTCTTGCAAAATGCAATCCATTTAAAGCAATATGAACAATTGAACACATCCGAAAAATGAATGAAGAGAAAAACGCACCCCTCTCGGAATGCTAAAATTCGCAGCTTATGTTATAGCCTATTTTGCCGTGCTACAGACGAATGCCGTATGAACCATTGAACCATCAGACGTTGCCAAATTTACTTTGATGACCCGCAGATTATCGTGAAAATTCAACTATATTTTTCTACTGATTTTTCAGAGAATTTTATGAGCAGTTCGATCTAAAGTTTCGAATAATTTTAAGGCAGTATAGTATAGGGCCCACGAAGGATGATCCCTGAAAAACGCATGGACCATGTAAATGTCAACGCTGCGAGATCGAGCACGCACATTGACGAAACTGGGTTAAAACGCCGTATGAACATTCGCGAGTTGCCAAATTTCCTCCAATTAAATGCCTTATTCTCAAGCAGAATTGGGCATATTTTCTCTTGAAATTTTCAGATGATTTAGAGCTGACAGCGAATAAAATTCTCTGAAAAATTGGAGGGAAAGTATTCACTGATTTCCCTGAAAATTTTTATTTAGTCAACGGAAGTTTGGCATTGGCTAAAGGCTCATACGGCGTTTCCTTAGCAGGGTAGAATAGGCATTATATGCGAACCGCTGCTATTCCACCCCTATCTTCAGGTCAAAATTCTTAAAAGGAAGCCCTTTCGTAAAAGATCAATTTCCTGTAATTTTGCCCCAATCTCTTCGTCCATTACATGGTTGAATTGCTTGTGAAATTCTGAACTAAATGATGTATAATTGTAATTTACACTTTTTATTTTTTCCTTTTTTCTCCTTTTTATAGCGAAGTTTACTTTTAGTATCTCGAACTGTAACTTCTTTGCTATTTGAGAGATTTTTATAAATGAGGCCTTTTTTTACTCGTGCTTTAACAGAGAGTGAGGAAACTCTACCTAAATACTTGTTTAACAATTTTCAAAAAATTTTGGATCATTCTAGTAGGACGGTGATATTGGTAATTACGCGTAAGTAATTAGGGTTCTATTGTGGCTCGGCTCGGCATTGTCGCGCGAGCTCCAGTCTCGGTCCGGACGGGGGTGTCTCACTGCTGCCAGTGCTTGCAAGTAATACCCGCGGCTCAGGTACCATTCTTCGTGGGCCCTACTATAATTCAAAACTTTTGGAGGAAATTTGGCATCACTTGAATGATTATGCGGCGTTATTCCTCATCACGGAATCACCAGCGACGCACTTTGATGTGAATGCTGAAAAGTGTAAGCGTGTCTAGGGTGGGACTTATTTTTTTCAATCGACCAAAAAAAATGTTGCACGGTCCTAAATGGTTCTATGTAAAAAAAACCACGGTAGCCAAAAATATTTTGAAAGATAAGAAAATTTACCCGACGCGCACACAGCCAATAGATCGCGATTTTTCCGATTGTTTATTTTTGATATTTTAGTGAGTGATAGGGACTGGACGCTAGATTTTCAAAAATGTGTACAAACCGAGCACATACCTTGCACATTAAGAGAAATTTTTTTTTCTCCTAAGTCACTCTCACTTCGCTTGGCAATGCCCAATCCCTCCGCTCGGTTGCTCTTAAAATCGAAATTTCACCGTTTTTTAACTTATAATGAGCTTTGTGAACAGCCACTAATGGTGGTAAAAATCCGAAAATTTGTGAAAAGCAAATCCATACCGCATCAGTATAGCGTCCAGCCCACATACCAACTACAGGCTTCAAAGAGGTTCATCGATGCCTTTCCTGGCCCTCTCATTGGCCAGCGGTTTAAGTCGGGGCAATCGATGAGTCTCTTTGAAGCCTCTAGTTTGTAACGGGGCTGGACGCTTATTATGGAAGAAGAAATTTCAGAAAACTCCTGCTTCTTGGTTCGGCCACCAAACGGTCCGAGGGCGCTTCTTCGAATAGCACCGCCGGATCTTCCCACTGCGCCTCGCCGGTCTGCTGGCCCTCGACCGGCTGCGACGCGCGACTGTTCCTATTGTGCTTACTTTTGGGGTTCTCTCCGTCGGCGGAACCCGTGTTAATGACAGCCTCTACCTACTAGCCGCTGAAAATTTGCTGACCAATTTTTTTAAAGTTAAATAATCTATTAACCCCCCAAAATTTTTGGGGGGTCGTGGCCCCCAAAATTTTGGAGCAACAGGGGTCATGTGCCACATCAATAAAAAGATATTGACCTCTCCTCTCAGGAGATTTTTAGATTTTGAAATTTGGATGATTTGGCTGCTTACAGCGTCGAATTGAAAATTGCCCCAAAAATGCCCCATAACTTCAAAAAATGGGGGTTTAGGGAAAAAGTGCAAAAAACAAAATGTTCTTATTTTTTACCGTAAATTCCGAATCCAAAGTCAAAACATACCCTTCCCATTTGAAAATTGCGAGAAACGGGGGGGCTCCCCCCCAAAACCCCCCCAAGGGGCCATTTTGGGGGGCTGAAAATATTTTCATTCGATTCTTTGGGGTCGATTTACCCTTTGAAAGTTTTGGTCCCGAAGCTCGATTCTCCGCCGTTTTCGAGAAAAAGATAGTGGACGGGTGGTCTTGTATATTGGACCCACACGCATACGCATACGTGCGTGTTTGTAACGCATACGTGCTGAGTCCGTATCGCACTTTTTCAAATTTACCGTGTCCGAGGGCAGTTTTTCTTATCACCGGCGGCATACTAGCAATGAGGCTTGCACATAGAGAGAAGTTAGACCGCTTAAAGTTTAATGAAGGTTTTTTACCGTTCCCATTCTAGGGCCGGATCAATATTCAAACAATTTTGTGGCATTAAATTCGTAGACAGATTCAGACACTTCGGACGGAGGGGCGTAAGGGAGTTCCAGGTGGTTCCCCTTGAAAAAAATTTGAAATTTTGAAGAATCAAATATGCAGTTTGAGTCAATTTTGTCATGTCAATTCATGGACATGTTCAGAGAATGGCAAAAGACCGGTTGCC
Organism: Bemisia tabaci; assembly: GCF_918797505.1. NCBI lineage: Eukaryota > Metazoa > Arthropoda > Insecta > Hemiptera > Aleyrodidae > Bemisia > Bemisia tabaci. The sequence goes on from NC_092797.1 coordinate 56,406,443, forward strand.
GAAGAAGGTCCTTGATTGGGTTCCTCCTAAGAGAAGGCGCAGAGGGCGCCCAATGAGAGGTAGGAGGGAGGGGATTGAAGCAGAAATGTTAAAATGTTAAGGTGCTCAATGCCCCAGGGTTTGTGAATGGACAAAGAGCAGTGGAGGTTAGGAGTCGTAGAGCGCGAGGGAGTGCTATAAGGCGACCTATATGTATGTATGTATGTATGTGTGTATGTATGTCAATATTGTCATGAATACTTACCAAATATAACAATCATTCCTTCTTCTCTCCTCCGTTCCTCTCCTTTTCTTTCCTTCCTCTTTTCTGCTCCGGTTTTTTTGACGAATGGATTCGCCTATGATTAAATTCGACAACTTTGCACAAAAGTCGAAGCATTGCCGTACTTTTTTTTCTTAGGATAGCCTGATTGTGAAAATGTGGCAAGAGCGAACACCGATATGGTTGGAGTTGAGGGAAGGGGGCGGGGGGTCGCTAGAAGAATGAGCCGGTTCTTCATGACGTCGCGCTTCTGGTGTAAGGGCATATCTCGATTTCCACGTTAGCCCTGCTTTGCCGTGCTAAGGAAAAACGCCGCATGAACATTCGATAGTTGCCAAATTTCCTACGATAACCTGTATATAGTTCGGAGGAAAATTGTAAGTATTTTTCCTCGAAATTTCCAGACACTTTAGATCAAATTACAAACAAAATTATCTGAGAAATTGGCAGAAAAATATTCAAAAATGTTCCTGAAAATTACTGATATGCCGGAGGAAATTTGGCAACGCCTGAAGGTTCATGCGGAGTTCTTCTTTAGCACGGCAGTGCTGTCAACTTAACTCCATGCTTTTGGGGCTCATGCGAAAATAGAGATATGCCCTTACGCTAGAGAAGCGACGATGAGAGTGAAAGGACGCTGTACCATTGTGCGGGCGCGGGAAAAGGCGAATGTCTACGAGGTATTCGTGGGATTTACGCGGTTTCTGAGGACGGTAGGACGGTGGGGTCAGGAGGGTAAATCTGCCGTTTTAATTACGGGAAAACGTGCGTCTAGACGTTGAGCCAGGAATTAAAAGGGAGCTTGATCGGATTTTCAATGCGAATCATTTTTTAGGCCAATTAAGAAGGCGTTCGCGCCCCCAGGGGAGGCTTTTCGAGTGCATGCACGGGGAAAGCGAAAGGGCTACGAAATGGGGGTACGGAGTGGGGGAGAAAGGGGGGCCCGCGCCTCAACGATGTGGAAGTGAAGCGACGGTCCATCATTCATACCGTCTTCCGGCGAGGTTGTCACATGGCTTGTAGTAGCGTTCCAGTCGAAATTTTTTCATATCTTCTCTTTGCTTAGGCTTTTTAAGTAATGTCAGCGAATGAAGCAAACATTAACCTAGAATTTCTTCTTCTTCTTTTTTGAGAGTTTAATGGATTTATACTGCGATGTGAAGCCAACAGCCAACTATAGACATATTGGTTAGGGATTGTTTAGCTTGTTAAAGAGAGGGGTAGAAAAAGTAAGGACCTATGAAGAAAATTAAAGGGAGAGCTAAGAGTGCTGTTACCATCTTCACGCCACAAGACCCACAGTGGCGGCTGTACCTATCCATAGACTGGGTCATGGAAAACATGCCAAGTGAACAGTAGAACCTCGATTTTAAAGAGTAAATCTTCCCCAATGATAAACAATTGCATCAGAGCAAGATTCTTAGTGACCGGGAAAAATCGTTAAAACGCTGGAAAAGTTTGACAGGGAGAACTGAAAAAATAAGGAATTTGGGAAACAACTTAAAAAGACAAATGGAATTTTGGCCCACCAACATCTCGAGTGAGTTGATCGCTGAATGAGTCAGTTACGCTGGTCTCAGAATCGTGTTTTGATGCTTGATTCTTGTCGATCAGCTAAAAATATTAAGTCTGTTCAAACAGCAACTTTCTACGAGTACGTTCAATACTAAGCGAGATATCGCGCTTTGAAAAGGTCTGTTTATGACGTCATCCACCGCGGTAGTGACACCCTTGGTTTCTTCCACCTCGCTTTCATCCAAGCTACACGTTGAGTAACCAGAGCAAATGCGTGTTTACCTGACTGATAAAAGCAAAGTGGATGATACCAAGGATGTCACTACTGCGGTGGATGGCGTCATCAACTAAATTTTTCAAACCGCGATATCTCGGTTAATATTGAACGTAGGAGTTGTTGTTTGGGCCGATCTTATTATTTTTAGCTAATTAACAAGAATAAAGCATCGAAAGACAATTATGGGACCAACTGACGCTTCTTTTGTCCATCGCGCACGCAAGAAAAATTAAAAATCTTTCGCGGGGGAGTCAGAGGAAGCGTTACGTATTTGTATGTCACCTAAGACCTGCGTTACGGAGTATGGGGGATTGGGGGTCGTCCATATATCCGATTTTTACTTCAAATTTTTTTATGCCCAGCTCTCCACTCTGAACGTTGGAGGTTTTCAAACATTTGGATGAAAAAAATCGATGGACTCTATAATCCGTCATCGAATTTTTTAAGCGCGTAAAGTTGGCGACGATGCAGGGAGGCCTACCTTGAGCCGGTGAAGGGGAACTTGGGTGAAAAATACTGAGGAGTCTCAGCGTTAAATTGGACGTATTTCTGCCAAACGGAACTGTGCGCAATGAGACATGAGCCCTGAGAACCGTAAGAATATATGCATAACAGGGCTCACGTCATAATGCACAAGTTCCGTTTTGACAGAAATACATGAAATTAATGCAAGGGGCCGGATCCCGAATCCCTTTGACGGGCAAATTCGCTGAGCCGCAAAACTAATTTTTTGAGGAACCTTTTCGCTCACGCAAGTTTCTGCAATCGGGGTTCACGCAAAATGGGGTTACATCTTTTCGCCAGCAATATGACGAAACGGTTCGATGATCCCCGGACCCCGCAACTCCAGTGTTGCCATTTTTCACGCAATGTTTTTCTTTTATTTTGTCCTTCCCCAATCGTAACACAACACTTTCTCAGGGGATTTTATTTGCTCACCATCCAACCTTTTTCGGAACGCGCATTTTACGCAAACTTTTGCAAAATTAAGGGTAGACTTTCCTCCTCCTCTTCCCCAATTTTCGGTACTTTCCTGTGGCTTTTGGAAAAGAACCTTTTTTCAATTTATCCTTTTAACTAAAGGGCTACGCCCCCTGACCGCTTCGCGGTCCAACCCTTTGCGCCTCAGGCGTTATGCGTTACTTTTGTAACTGTATATTACGTTCGTTACGTACAGCTGTGCTTTGACGCCTTACTATCTGCAATAACGTGCCGCAACGCAAAATCAGATCCTCTCTTATTCCACTTGCGCAAGATAATAATATTCAACGTTTAACCGAAGGGAATGTAGCAACATTTTCAAAGAAAAAAAATTACCTTATAAAAGCCTTGAACTTGCTCAGATTCATATTTTTTACTGCCTAAAGCTGAATGTTCGCAAAAAATTTCCAGTATGCAAATATTTGACTTCTACTGTGTTGGTGTGCGCGTGAACGCGCTAGCTTGTGCCTCTAGTCCCCCTCCCTCCCATGTAACTTTATGTAGGGATGAAACATCAAACTTGTTTGTCTTCGTCTAAGTATGTGTCATTAGCTTCCCTCTTGCTAATACCGTCTATCGAATCGTGTTCAGGGGCGGTCTAGCCAGGGGTGCTAGAATGTTTTAACACCCTAGAAATTCTGATAAGTGACTCAGGAAGCCTCGTTAGAACTCCTCTAGGGGCCCCAAAAACCTAAAAAATCCCCGTAAAGTAAGATTTAAGGTAAGCTAGGGAGGATCCTCCACCCGAGAGGAGGGACCCTGAAAACGTATCAACACCCGAAGAATTTTCGAGCCAGACCGACACTCATCGTGTTCGTTAGAGACGAGCCACCTTTACAGAAGCGACTTATCTGTCAATAATTATTTCTCCAAGCAAATAAATATTTATGCAAACGCGCTCAGATACTCGGTTCATTTCCTTGCTAAATAGGATCCAATTGGATGCTTCTTTCATAATAATGAGAAATAGGAGAAATGGCAACTCCGTTCAAGTGTGCCTCTTTAAGCGGCTGCAAAACCCCCGGCCCGACCCGCATCTCTCAGATTTCGGCCCATTTTTCAAAGAACCAATTATCCGCTCCTACCTTGACGCCCCTTCCCGAACGTACACTAACTTATCAGCACGGACACACATTCAAGGGTAGCTTCCTCCAAAGCACCCCGCCATTTCCGAGTGCGTAGAACATACGACGCCGAAAACCCTTAATTTGCCAAAGAGAAACGAAAATTCGCAGGCTCTTGCCACAAGTTGCGACAATGGAGAATTTGCACACAAAAATTTATAACTTCACCTGAGAATGCTCAATGAGCTGAGTTCGCAGTATTTTTGTTAATTTTTTTCTGACAGGACCTTGGAGAAAAATGGATTTAAAAGTGAGAAAATTTGCCGCCTCATGACGTCATCTGGCAGCATTTTCAATTTAAACACATGTATTTGAGCAGATTAGGTTATTTTTCATATTTTCTCCAATAATTTTCCAATTTAGAAACCAAGGATATCCTCGTGCGCAGTTTTCCTAGTAGTATCATTTAAAGATGAAATTCACAACATTTCAGACACCTGAAAATTCTCTGTTGGGCTGAAATCAGTTGAAATACTGATTTTCCACACAAAATTGGGAGCCCAGCCTTGCAAGTAGAAAAGAAAAACACGTGACGCAGTTCGTGATATAAGGACCGGAAACGAAAACACTCATTAAATGAAACTTGGAAAGCAGGGAAGTGAAGATGTTGGACACGAGGGGTTTGTTATGCTGTTTGTTTTTAATTGAGAAAGTGCGCCAGATAACGGCGCCATTCCGAGCTTTGCGAGAAACTGTGAACCTGGGTTGCCTCGAATCTACGCAGTGAAACATTTTCGTGTTTACTGTTACTTTGTGTCACTTTTTTTTGTATCAGATCAACCCATAGGACTTGGTTGCTCAAGGAAAGTTTCTGTTAAATCGAACCAAACCGTAAGTTACGCTGAGACATCGGGACATGGGGAAAGAATTCTGCGTGACTCTATTCGATCCTGTCGAAAAACGCTTAATTTCTAACGAGGTCGCAGATTTTCAACATGAAGATTTGGGCACTTCAACCCAGAGATATGGTCGATTTGACACAGTACGATCTAACACACACACACACACACCCTCCCTCCCAGATTAGATCATTTGATCATATCTTCTCCAATTATTGCTCAATTCATGAACCAGTGGTATCATCGTGTTCAGTTCGCTTAGTAGTTTCCACTTAAACACGAAATTCATCAAATTTCAGACACCTGCAAATTCTCTATTTCAATAATGAGCCCACAGGTGGCGTGCTCCTAATTTTCCATTAAGAAACAATACTTAATATTGCCTAAGACTAGGTTTGCAACCGACCTATTCCGCGCGCGGGGCCTAGGTAGGAGAGAAAAGAGTGCTGCATCGTTTCACGGACTACTCCCGTTGACAATCCGACTCGTGCTGATGCAACAAGAATGAAAAGGGGCGGTGGCGCGGGGGGTTGGAAGGCGAATTACGCGGAATGAGAAGCGAGGGCTTACCTGGGGACGCTAACGACCCGCATTCGGGGCCTGGGGGACCCGGGGGAGGCGCCCATGAAATCACCAAGATATTTTCTCATCCCGACCGAAAGCTCTTTCTCTCCACTCCTTGTCCTTGTTGTCCGCTCGACGCACGTTGGGACTGTGTGCCAAAACAAAAGATAGCTGTGCTGCTCCATGCTTTCACGATAACTGGAACACTTTTGTCGCCCTAACAGACAACACATTTTTCGGCCATATTTTTAGTATTAATGATAATTAATCGAATTTGTTGGCATTAATCTACACAAGGTTACGTGATTGAACGCTTTTCAACGATTTATTGCTCTACTTTTCAGTTTTTATCTGTAAAATGGCCAAAAATGTGCTGTCTGTTACGCTGACTCCTTACCGCGTAACAGACAGCACATTTTCGGAATTTACATAATATTAATTGAGAAATAGAGCAATTAATCATTAGAAAGCCTTATATAATACGTAACCCTTTGAAGATTAATGCAAACACATTCGAGTGATTATCATTACTACTAAAAATATGACCGAAAAATGTGTTGTCTGTTACGGCAACAAAACTATTCCAGTTACCGTGAAACCATCCTGCTGTGAAATTCAAGAGAGCAGTAAGTGTCAAATTTTCTAAATCGAGTTTCCTTCCAAATTATTCTAATATCTTTTAAATTTATTCACTCTTTTAACTGAAACAGCAAAATTCTTCTTATTACCATGAAAACGAGACATATGAGAAAGCCGTATGTGCACAAAAAATGACGTTGTCTCAGACAAAACTGCAGTAAGTGACATCACTCCTCCAGAAAGCCAACGAAAACAGTGTTTTTGAAAGCACTGATTTCGTTCTGTTTTCGAGTAGTACAAAACTCGCAAAATATTTTCTTACATGTGTTGTATTTTAAGTAGTAAATTATCGTAATTCATTTCAAGGATCCATTTCCAATTTTATACCGCTGAATTTTATCCGCAATTCGATAAAATTTTCCTTTTCATGATGCAGTGTTGTGGATCTTCCTGAGCATCCCCTAATCGTAATGTAAATCAAATGGGGCTCCTAGAGAAAGGCGCTGCCGAAGGAACGACTTATGAATACGACTCCAAGCCCAGAAACCGTGCGTTGCATCGGTCAATGCGCGAGATACAACTATTCGAACTTAGATGTACGCCGCAGTATCATTTCTAATTGAAGGCGTTTTTAGCGCGGAGCGTTAAGTCGCTCAATGCCTTTGATCCAGTTATTTCACCCTCCTACCTTAAAATTTACAAAACTCGCACTGTGTTTTCGTAAAATGTGAATTTCTTATCTTCCTGGTTTCACACATTGTTTTTTGATTTGGTTGTCTGCGTTGACCCAGCCTCCATTGAGTATAGGGTAGACGAAAAACTTGCTGTTTTTCCCTGAATTCCGGAGAAATATCTAGTTTTTCAAAGGGAATCGAGAAGATAATCAAGGTTTTTATCCGTTTTTCCCGTGGACGTCAGGGAAATATTAGGAATCGAAAAAAATCAACAATTGCAGAGAATATGCAAGGATTAAATCCTGAACACTGTGTTGTTGCGTATTTACTGTATATTATAGCTCAGCAAAGGGACTTGGGTGAAATCAGCGTTACAATTCTTCCATGCATCCCATAGTGCGACGAGTTTTCCGAGTAGCGTAAAGTCTCGACGTAACGCCCACTGCACTTTACCAATCTTCACTCTCGGCCAGGGACGAGAATTGAGTCCCTGCAAAAGTCGGGGATTTTCGATTTAACTAACTGTGTCTCTGCAAAAGTTCGCGAGAAACTCGACGGTGCCACTGGTGTGGTCTAGAATGAACACCTGAACTCGAGAAAAGCTCTAGAAGTTAAGGCCGTAATGGAAAACGTCACGTTGGTGTAGGAGAGTCCGCGACAAATTGTTGAAATTCTCTACGCACAGGAGGACCAAATACGCTTCTTAGTCTGGAAACGATGAGTCATGGTACTCATGGTCATTGCGACCAATGCACTCAGACCTCTCTTTATGTGGAGCGTTTGTCTAAAGCCTAATTCACACTCTGAAGATGGGAAGATGGATGACTTTGAAATTCCATCGACTCAAGCACTGCCGTGCTAAGGAAGAACGCCGTATGAAAATTCGAGAGTTGCCAAATTTCATTTGATAAAACATGTATTTTTGACAACATTTCTGCACATTTTTCTTTGAAATTTTCATACATTTTAGATTAAATTGCGTACGAAATTGTCTGAAAATTTTGCGAAAAAATATTCGCAATTTTCCTTGCAAATTCGTTATTTATCGAAGGAACGTTGGCAACGTCTAATGGCTCATACGGCGCTCTTCCTTAGCTCGGTAGAGCAAGCATCGATGATTCTAGATTGCACCGCGGGCCACTGAGTTAGCTTTAAAAGCATCAATGACTCAAAGTTACACCGTGAAATTGCAAAAATTGAGTAATTCTGCCTCAGAAAAGAATTTTGTTCGCCATGTTTTTACGTCATGAATGACTGTCTCGATAGGAGGTGATTCTTGTAGTTGAAGTTTTTTTTTTTTTTTTTTTTTTTTTTTATCCCAACGCGGCGCCGTCTGAGTACCATGACGTATAGGTATTTTTTCGATAATTTATTGTCATCAAGTAGAAACAAAAACAAGAAAGAAAAAAAAACACTACAAATTTGGTGCGAACTGTAAGTCGTAGTATGGTAGGTTCACATTATTCTTCGGGGAAATCAAGGCCCGAAAATTCCACTTCAGTCTTGTTCTAATACTCTTTAGGGATCACATTTTTTAATCTGATAATTTTTTTTTTAAAAATTGTTTTTAAAAATTTATCCGTCTTGATCGCCGCGCGGAATAGGGTTGACCCAATATTAGTCCACCATCCTGTTAGAAAGAAAGTATACCATCTGTAGAACAGTGGAACTTGTCCAGTTTCAAATAGGAAATAAATGTATCTTGGAACATCTCGGCATCTGTGTAAAGCACGCTACTGCGTTTTACCAGTCCGTCCAATTTATTTTTCCATTTTTATATTAGCTTGAGATTTTCCGAGCTTTGGCAACGTCGCGGTAGTGGCAGCGCATTGCACTCCGCAAGTCGTCCTTTCTGAAATGAGATGGTCTCGGAATTGAAAATAACCCATTTTCCGAGATCGAAGAAGCCCATTCTCTATTATTGAAAACGCAGCGGCGTGACATGACGCGCAGTTCACGGTATGCTCTTACTGGAAAGGTAGGACAAGAAACGCTCTGGAGAAAATTTGATGCACTCATATTTGTTTTATTGTTTCGCCATCGTTAACCTCAAGAATCTTCCGAAGTGCGGAGAGGAGGGGAATTTCCATCCGAACCCCGATTCAGAGTTTAATGCTTTGTATAAGGTAACATTTATTATTCTTTCGTTCAAGCACCTGGTTTTAACACCAACAATTGATCTGTAAGATAACTGTAAGGTCGTCCTCGTTTGCTTTAAACTACCGATTTTTTGGTATTTTTAAAATTCGACAAATCTGAAAATTGGCAATGTCGCAATAAAAATCAGTAAAAGTTCGGTTAATAAACATATTCGACAACGCTAGCAGGAAGTCAAGGTGTTAGAGTAACAAATAAAACGCCGCACTCAGTTAGTATCACATGCGACCAACATTAAAAGAATTTCATCATAACGCCTGGATGCGAGGATGCGACTTTTCGGGCTCTACGGATGTCCGTGTTGCATATGCACGAGAGTGAAGGCGTTTTGACTCGCTAGGCACTAGTTGCCTCACCCGCAGCGCGGCGCGGTGGTTGGTTGTATTGCGAGGATTGGTAACGGCAGATTTTAATCATTTCTTCTCTTGGCCACATCCACCACTTTGGATTCTCGAATTTTGAAAATTTGTGCCAAAGTTCAAGTTTCCCGTCAAAAAATGCTTCCTGCTACCAAGTTCTACAAAAATCAATAGAACGAAATGATACCAGTCAAACAAACGTTAGTGCGCCTTCATTTCCGCCTGATACTGTGCAATACTTCTGTGGCGGAATAGTTGGTCAGAGCACCTTTTACGGTGTCGCCTCGACTTGATGGAAGAAGATCGCGATCACCACTGAAATGACAATCCAGCTCATGCGCAGTTACACATTTTCGCATCTCTGACGGTGAGATAAAAAACACTTAAACCCCAATTTGCTACGTCGCGCAAGTTTTTCACTAACTTTTTAAGTGGGTAAACCAACATGAACTCTCTACAAGTGGGTCAATATGAAGAAGAAGAGAGCCTGAGCTCGGATGACAGGAGACAGAAATATAATACCATGTGGAGTTAATTGAAAAATTAAGAAAATAATTAGGTAGGGGAAGGAGGAGGTTCAAAAATTCGTGACTAATCTTTCGTGCGTGATTCGTGATTGTTGCAAAGATCCTGCATTGGAGAGAAACTTAATTGACGAACGGCCTTCGAAGAACAAAGACGCCATCACTCCTACGCTACAAAGCGGACCATAGGGTAGGTGGTTAAATCACCAGGAAGTGTGCGACAATCTATTTAGTAACATCAGTTGGATCACTAAAATTTTTAGTTCCACCTGCACACGGAACAGCTTTTTTATCGGTCGCGTTGGTGGCAACGGGTGCTCTTTGCGCAAGTCCCACTTGATATCGAAATCGAAAATCGACTTTTTTACCTTGGCCCGATGTGTGATCAATCGAAATAACTTCCGATATTATCGACTGGTTTAGGGTTTTCCTTCCCCCTCATGTTCCGTTCTAGAGTCGTTAAACGCAGCAGCACTGTAAAATCTCGAAAGCTAATTGAGCTTTGAGCAATCACCCGCCGAAATTAATGTCATGTCAGTGGAGGGATTCGACATTTCGAAAATCGACCGTAAGATGGTTGCCAAGTTGAATGTACATCTTTGACCGTTTATTCGTACTAACAGGTATATTTGGTGAATTGATAATGATTAGGCAATGTTTTCAAGCACATATGATGACACTGAATTGAATTTTCGCTTTGACATCAGATAGTTGAAGGAGCGTTGATGAGTTAAGGAAGCATAAAATATGATAGACGAGTTAGAGCAAATTATCGTCATTTCTTGTGACAATTAATTTTTAATGAAATGAAAATGTGGTTTATTTCAGTCAGCGTTCTCTTAAAGGCATCATTCATGATTGGATGTACTCTTTCTTACATGGTTTTTTCCTCCTATTTGTCATCGCCCACGGAAAATGGTACCTTAGACACTGGAAACTCCAAATTAAGAATATAGACGTGAATGTTTTGCAAACATTTTGCGACACAATCGCCGAAAATGTCGTACCGAACTGGAGCGATGCGTGCTAGTCTGAAATTTTCGTTTAATTTTAACTCTCATGCACGTGCGATTTTTTCAACAGAAACATACGTAGCACAGATAGCACTTTGAAACACTATGATTTTTTTTATTAATTATTATGAGAATACTCGTACAATTGTTAGATAGAATTTTTCTTGCTGAAAAAAAAAAAGGAAACAAAAATAACCAAGCGACGCCTGGCGTATAAGTTAATTCCAGTTAAATCCCACAAAACACCATTCGTAAGGAAGAAATCTTACCTGAGCGCCGTCTGTTCTTTGTGGGCGTTCCTCTGTAAACGCAGCTCTGGCAGACCGAAGTACACTTCATAGTCACTATTTTCCAAATGAGTTACTTTAAAGGAAGTAAACAAGTTTCATTAAAAATGAATAATGACCAGTATAAATAAGGCCTTATAATTTTTATTTTTGTAAATTATTCAAAAAAGGGTTCAAGGGTAGAGTCTTTTTTCTTTCACCAGCCGGTATGCTGAATTTTCCGTCCATCCGATTTTACATCTAATGGTTAAAATAAATAATTCCTTATAGATGTGTAAAACCTAAAGCCATTAATGAATTTGAAGCTATTGTTACAGACTAATTTTGCATCTAATTCCTAAGTGATTTGGGCGAATTCAACCAAAGTCACACCAATACATCAGGAAGCGTCTCATTTGTGTTCATGTTTAATCATCGTTTGAACAGTGAAACTTGCATGCATGTTCCTCGTAAAACACCAAAACGTTTTAAAGAGGTATGCTGCCCAGTTTTCTGCGAAACAATTAAAACACGTGAGAAATACAAGAAACGTGAAATGCTATAAGGCTGACTCTCGGTAAATACGTCCATTTATAGAGAACGAGTATGAGAAAATGATAATTATATTAACAAGTATACCCCTGGGCCTAAATGTGTGCTTAATGGTAGCACCCGTCGATTTTTTTTGTTTGTTTGTTGCTTAAAACCATCCTTTGCTTTTGATTTTTATATTAAGGTGGATTTCCTACCCTGCCGGTTTAATTAATCACACTCTGTAGCTAATCGAGTAGGAATTCAGTTTGTTCGGTGTTTAGAAGTTGGTTGAATTTCTCATAGTTTTACGCTTGTCAGACATGGACTTTGTGTTCTTGCGTGTCTTTGATTCGTGATGCATACTGATAGTAACTGAATTTCGTATGTTGCACATAAATCGTCGCTTGGCTGACCAAAGAGCGTGACTACAATTTGCGACGAGCCCATGGAAGCATTGAGTCATACGGGCGACAGGGTTCAGTGCTAAGTATAGTTACGCCTTTATGTCAGAAGGCGACGGATTTTCCCTCTTTGAGTATAGCTTTTCAATGAAAATCAATATTAAAATAAGGGAATACTCGTCTGAAACAGGATCCCACAGGATCTTAACAGGATGATTACATCTACCAATACCCATGCATCTTAAATTGCATATCCGCCGATATGAAGGGAAACTCATTTCTTTTCCCTGTATTCCCATTAGTACAAGTCGTCTTCTATTTGTGAGAGTTTGCATAATTGGACGAATTTCTGCCAAATGGAACTATATGCATTAAGCCACGAGCCCTGAGATCCGCAAGAAGGTATGCGTAACAGGACTCACGTCATAATGCACTTCCAATTTTTCTCTGTCATTATAGACAAACATCTTAAAAATGGAGGCTCCAAAAGACTCGTGAGTTTTCCCATATATAAGGAAGAAGGACTCGAGATTTTAGAGGTTGAGATTTTTTTTGGTTTCACTATTTGTGTGTCCATAGTGATTTATTTCCTTCATTTGCATACTCTTTACGTGGAATTCCTATAAGAAATTTAAAATGCAAAGTCTCAAATGGCTCATTTTCTGAAAAACATAACCCGCCCACACTTATCGGAAAACGGAAAGCACATGGTTCGTGGTGACATTGACGTAGATACAGCACGTCTGCTCTTTCCTTCCGGTAGAGAATTTTAATTAATTTTTTACTTTATTTAATCATAGTATATATCCTTACATTTAAATTTTATCAAGATAAAGATCTCACCGAGCCATTCTATCATAGTGTAGTGGATATACTATTTAATTTAGTTATTTATTTTAAATACTAAATCTGTGAGTTTCAATTTTAACTTGACAAGTCAATGTTGTCAGAATTATTATAACGTTGTCAATGTTATTGTTTTTATTATATTTTTAGTTTGAGTCAAATTAAAAAAAAATCTTTCATAAAAAAAAGAGAGAGTTCAGTAAAACAGCGCATTGAACTATTTCTATTATATTCAGAGTAAGGATATTTTTACAAGAAGGTACAAAATTGTAAAAAGTGACTAATTAACAATCGGATATTTCACATTGATTTTACAAAAAGTTACAAAAGATAACTGGCAAATGCCAAATTCTGGCGAGATATGAGGATGAGCATCGCAAAGTGATACCACCTTGCTTCTCACTGGAGAAGTCTGATTTCATGAAGGCTGAAGCTACTACCTACGTGGTTACATATTTATAACTCGGTCTAAGGGAAGAGGGTTTGACATAAACCGAAAGCAATGATTGGTACTCTAAAATCTAAGATCATCCTATCATTTTGATTTTCTATTTATATTTATTTCTCCATTTATGGAAATCATGAACATACTTTATACTTATCTTCATACTCCTATCAAACATAAATGTCAGTCGTTGAGTCATCGATAAACGCGAGCTATAAATGAAGATCTTTCTTTCGCATGAGTAAGCAATCTCCCGAAGTTTTTTTATATCTTTTCATCGATAAAAACTCGGTGATTTGCTCATAACTAGAGGAATGCAACTCCCCATCATTTCTCTTTTTTTTCCATTGAACATCCATTGAAATGTGAGGTAAACCACCTATCAGCGAGGAAGCGAAGAAGGATGCTTTTGACCTGAAAATGATTTCATTGCATTTTTTCGGCACACTCCTGATCCTTCATCTCCCTCTTTTTTGGCCAAACGGTGAACCCCATTGTATTTTCTAGATCCACCACAGTGTTAGGATCGAAAAATTAGAGTTTATTTAATGTAATGTTATTTTCCGTCCGTAACTTTTTCGGCAATTGCAGTGGATTTATCTGACTCAAGTAGCATTTTTCAATGAGAAAAATTGCGATTTATAGAAATGAAGTCGTGATTGCAACCTCACTTTATTGCGATAAAATAGCTAGGATCTAAGCATTTGAGTGACGTCGCCTTTTATCACTATTTTCCGCTTTACATTTTTTCACCAATTACATTGCCGAAAAATTGGCATAGATATGGAAAGAATTGTATAGCAATGAAAAACAACAATATTTTCGGTTTTGGTACTATTTCAATAAATTTTCGCTGATAAAGTATCAAAAAGTTAACAACCGCATTGCAACTTCGATCATTGCCACTTTAAGACAGTGGCGATTCTTTCAAGTCAGCAACACTGTTTTTCCTCCATTTAAATGTATGTAAAACAATCGATTCTTGGCGAGACAGCCTGCCTCACCTGAAGTCGATATTTTTAATGAATTTAAATGTATCGTACTCGATGGTGGTTCGATGTATCGTTTGGTCTAAAACAATAGAACATAGCTTCAAACAAAAATTTTAGGATTTAAGTTGGAAAAGCTGAAAATAAGAAAATTCTTAACAATTTCACTCTTAATTGCCACTATGTACTCATAAGTATTAAAAATCTATCACAAAAACCCGTTCCCACTGATTACTCAATTGACTTTTGAGGCTATAGTCACATGTTGAACCAGTAGATATCGATACAATCTCACCACCTGTTTGATGTATCGAATACGATCCATATGTTTAAAAAAAAAAAAAAAAAAAAAAAAAAAAAAAAAAAAAAAAAAAAAAAAAAAAAAAAACATTACCAAGTTACAGAATCACGACTGCTCTAGGAGCGTGGCAACCAAAATCACAGGACTCGATTCTCTCACGGGCATAAAGTCACATCGGGCCTTGCGTGTTTTCAACTCGACCGAAGTCCGTGCGTTTCGTGGTCAGGTATCATTTAGCCACTGCCATTACACCCCCGGCCCAATCTTTCATTAAATCTGATGAAGCACTCTCTCAATTGACGTCTTTCTATTTCGGGACTTGCCAGGACATCAACCCGTTCACTATCCTAAAGATAAAAGTATTGGGAGTGTGCGATTTTTCAAAGATGATACCAGATGGACTACTTTCTTGAGATAAAGAGGTGTTAAAGTATGAATGTTCTCAAGAAGAAATATTGGCCAAGGCTAGTCAATTAGATGTCGATCGTATACATCGTTTTCTACAATTTGATTCTTGCAATCCTATAGAAAAAAGGCCGAAAAAAATCCTTCAATACAAAATCTGGCCAGTGCCCATTGCTTGATAAAAAGTCTTTGCCTAAAAATATTGTGCCTTCTTGAATGATTAATCACGTAACATTGAATTTTGATTTTCCTTCAAAAATTCACATTTTTGGCCTTTTACTTATCACATTAAGGTCTCATGCCGTGGGAGAGGCTGAAATTTTCAATTTTTGAAAAAATAAATATCGCGTGGCTGTTCATAATTTCGATATTCAGTGGTACTTTTGTGATACACTGTTGCTCTACGAGCTTAAATATTTACTCTTGAGCTTTACTATCTTTTCCATTCTATTTCAAGATTGATATTTTTGAAATTTGTCCGATTTTTCTGGCGGCTTGTTGGTAGCAACACCCTTAGATTGCGCCATGAATAATCTCAAGATGCCGTCGAAAGTAGCCCAATACAAGTTACAGGGTGTCCACTAGAACTGACCAGCAGAAAATCAGTACTTTTACAGCTTTTTTTCGGTAATTTCCCAAAAAATTCAGGACTCCCTCGACAGAAAAGTGCAGTACTCTTTCAGCACCGTTGTGTGACAAAATTCACAAAAATTCGACAATCATGCGCGCATCGCAACATATATGACTTAGCCAGCCACAAACTTCGAAGCTCATTGTTGACGATGGGGATAATTTGACTGGACAGTCGCAATCTAACTGGCAAATACTGCTCCAAGAATCAATGCGCAATGCATAGTATATTTTCCAGACTGTTAAAGGCCTTGTCCCCACGGGACATTTCATGGGGTTCGTCCCAGAGATTAATCTCACATCCTAAAATGGAAAAAATATTGAGTTAGTGAGTACTGATGACAGTTTACCAAGTAGAGTCTTCGTGCGGAGTCCTATGAGCGATTTAGAGAGAAAAACAGGTAATCTTGTTGTCAAAAGGTGAAAAGCCCAGAATTTTCATTCCTGCGACTTAAACTTGGGACAAACCCCACGAAACGAAGACAACTTAAAAGCTCCTTAAAGAGACACGCGTGGTATGAAGCGAAAAATTCCGGACTTTATTGCGGAACTCCCGTACTTCTTCAGTCCTTCCGGAACGTTTCGAAGAAATCAAGAGAATTTCCGGATTTTCCGGACGAGTGAGACACCCTGTAAAGACGGCGACGAAGCCTAGCGATGTGGGAAGGCATTAGTTCAAAAGGAGTCTAACTGGGTTTGCTCATGGAAGAAGTGTGAAAATCAGCAGCAGCGCGTTTGCGGGAGGAGCTGTGTAGGGTGTGTGTGTGGGTGTGGGTGGACGATGGTCGAGTGTCACTGGGCTTGCGAGTCCTTGGAGTTGAAGCAGCAGAAGGCCCTGGGGAGGCGGAGGGTGTTGTGGGCCCGCTTGGACTTGGGGCTCGGGACCTTGGTCTTGTTGGTGAGGCTGCTGAAGAGCGGCGGGGCCTCGCACTTGCTCAGCGTGCTGCTGATGACGGACCCTCATGGGCCCGGGCTCGTCGTGATCGTGAAGTCTTCGTCCTCCACCTCCTTCACCCCCTCCGCGCTGTTCGTCGGCAGCGGGTCGTACACCTAAACAATCCAACAGTTTTCATTTATTTTCACACCCAATCCCATAAAAATTAATCCACCGCCTTAAACAAAATGGAACCAAGCTACATCAGTTATTGCCAAATATAATTGGACGTATTTCTATCAAACCGAACTAAGCGCCATCGGGGGAGGAAGGGAGAGGGGGCTTGAATTGGCGGGTGTTGCGGAACGCGATGCTCGTTCCGTCCTATACTCGCAATGCTTTTCCATGGCGCTTAGTTCCGTTTGACAGAAAGCGCTATCCGGGATTCTAAAATCCTCAATAGGAACTCAATTTGGCGCTTAGTTCCGTTTGACAGAAATACGTCCAATAGGGGTTCAGAGGACAGTGCACATAAGTGCAGTTTTTGCTACTTCCAGAAATACTTGCTGGTAGTTTCGAAATAACATGGATCCTTATGGCGGACAGAAACTTCAAACAGACTTTTTGGTGCTTAAAAGTTGGAATTTGGGAGTGAATTTTTCACAGAATATGCATTAAGACTAGTTTTACTTGAAATCATGAACATCTCAATTTTATCAAGAACTGCACGTATGCGTCTTGTCCTCCGAGCCACTCAATTGGGCATTTTAATTTTTTACATGAAAACGGGTGTGAGGATTTTTGTGTAAATTTCAGAGAATTTTCTGCATAGTACCATGCAAATTCCTTAAAATTTTCAAAAGAATCCGCTTAAACGTTTTCATGTAAAAAATTAAATTGCTCGTTTAAATTTAACAATAGCTGATGTGGCTTGGTTCCTTTCTGCTGAACGCTGTTCAAATGTCCACAGTCAAAGAGACAACACTGTGCAGAAAGTTCCTAGCCTTCCCATTTGTATCATTTTCCTCTCCCGAAATTTGATTTTTCTTTTAATTGTGCCACCCTCATAAAACAACGCGCTTTTAAGGCCTAAACTGTAAGAAAAATTAACCGAAAGTTTGTGTCAATATCATAGCTCCTCCCACGAAAAAAAGTACCTCAATTTCAATATTGCCGAATTCCCTCGCAAATTTCACTTTACCAGGAGAATCTTGGGAATTTCTAACTGAAAATTTCACTGATTTATCTTCTGATATCATGCAAAAATCACAAACAATTTCGAAAACATTGCACGGTTACACTCTTGTAAAAAATTCAACAATTTAAACCCTAATAATAGGGTCAATTTTGCAACCTTGGAATGGAATCACGCTCCTTCGTCCGGGAAATGATGCTATGAGAAGTAGACGACAAAGGATGTAAGATGATCCCAAGCAGCATGGTAAAAACAGGGGCAGTGCGTAAAATACGTACTACTCCAGGGTCGGAGATCTGAGCCTATGCCTTGTGAGGGAGGGGCGCTAAGGGCTGTGTTACGTAGCGCCGAATGCAGTCTCAGCTGAGAGTTTTCGAAACTTTTAGATGAAAAATTGACGGAAGGCGGTATTTTTCACCAAAAACGCCAAAAGGAGGAAGGTACAGAGCGTTACGTAATTTGCTTGAGCTTTGATACGAGTGTATTAGGGGGAGGAGAGGGTGTTTGGACCGCGTTAAGCAGAAAGGAACCAAGCCACATGAGCTATTGCCAACTTTAACTGGACAATTTAATTTTTTCCATGAAAACGGTTGTGCGGACTTTTGTGCAAATTTCAGTGAATTTTCTGCATAGTACAAAGCATATTCCCTGAAATTTTCAAAGGAATCCGCACAAACCTTCTTTTTTAAAAAATTAAATTGCCTCGTTAAATTTGGCAATAGCTGATGTGGCTTGGTTCCTTTCTGTTAAACTCGGTCCATTTCATGGCGGGTCCGTTTGAGCATTGACGGAGGGACAGCTTACCTGGGCCATGGGGGTGGAGAGGCTCATGTCGAGGTCGAAGGGGGAGTGCATGAGGGTGAAGGGGAGCTTGAGGGAGACGGCGCCGCCGATGGCGCTGATGAGGAGCTTGACCTTGACGTAGTAGGAGACGTAGATGGCGAAGACGTTGCGCTCCTCGGGGGAGTTGCAGACGACGGTGGAGGCGAGGGAGGCGGCCGACTTGTTGTAGGAGTCCTCGAGGGCGATCCAGTTCTTGGTGGCCCCCTTGGCCGGGTTCAGCCGAAACGTCCGCGTCACCTCCGTCCCGCTCCCCAGCGGCGACTCCTCGCGCCGGTCGATCGTCGCCACCACGTTCTTGAACTTCCCGTTGCTGAACATGCACACGTCCACGAACTGAACCACGAACACCTGCTCCAACACACACAAACTCCTCTATTAGTACACTCATAAGCCACTAAACAAGCAGCGCGAAGCGCCCAGAATCTTCTTTTTTGAAAGACATGATCACTAGACCGTGCATCCTGTGTACGAAGCGAGCAACTTGAAAATTCGCATGGATATGGTGCTCCAACCGCACGAGAGTTCTGTGCCAGTGCGCACATCTGCGCATAGTACGGCCAGAATTTCGTCGATGTAGCTTCCCGTTAATAATTAGTTCGAAAATGAACAATGCTAATCGGTGTAAAATTATGTGTTCTATAATTCGTCTTTAGGAATTTGTCTAAAATGGATCTAAACGAGATATTTGTGAATAACGAGCGCGGCATGAATCTCCATTGCCTCTTCGAGAGCTTGGAAGTCTCTCCCATTCCGCCGCCCATCATGGGCTACGAGAGACTTGCCTCTCCAGTATAAACCGAGCCGAACGTCGCTACGTGATCAATGTCTTGTTTTTGAAATCATGTCTCAAACCCTTAAATGGACGTATTTCTACCAAACAGAACTAAGTGCAGGTGGGAA
Source organism: Bemisia tabaci (assembly GCF_918797505.1). NCBI lineage: Eukaryota > Metazoa > Arthropoda > Insecta > Hemiptera > Aleyrodidae > Bemisia > Bemisia tabaci. The sequence continues at coordinate 56,425,940 of NC_092797.1, forward strand.
AGATGGAGTGTGCTCCTTGCTCGAGGGCCGTAACAGTGAATGGGCATTGGACGTATTTCTATCAAACGGAACTATGTGCATTAAGACATGAGCCCTGAGACTCATAAGAATATGTGCATAACAGGGCTCACTTCATAATGTGCATAGTTCCGTTTGATAGAAATACGTCCAATTATAAAGCGCCAGTGACGTCGGCGTCGACGATCGAGTCGAACGCATTAACTCATAAGCCCTGTCCGCAACGCTCTAGACACATGCCCAAGGCTCATGAGTCCCGCATACAGTACCCTGGTAAAAATTGGCAGTAGAATCTGTGTTCCAAAATACCATAGACTTAAAGCCGGCTGTAAGATTTCCAATGGCTTCTGTAGCCGGCTGTACAATTTCTTATAGCCTGTTGTAGCCGACGGCGATTAAGCATTAGCCAGACGATAAAGTTTATGCTAAACTTTACTAAATACGGATACTAGGACTTAGTGAGTTTTTGGACTACCGCTCTCTTTTTGTGCCGTAGTATCTTGATATATTTTGCGAGGAAAGCTCCGTACTTTTGAAGGATGCCTGTCATTCTTAATATGTTGGAGCGCCTTCAATTTCTTATGATACTGTGCAATACCTCTGGTGCGAAATAGTTGCTTTGTACGCCGTGGCACGCTGCGGCGCGGCGGGCGGGCAGAGAGCGCGAAACGCGCATTGGCGCCTACAAACCTAACAGTGATACTTCACGCATTGCGCAATGCGTGAAGTATCCCTGTTAGGTTTGTAGGCGCCAGTGCGTTGCCGCTCCGCTTTGTGTTAGGCTCTAATATTTAATCTCGCGGAGTCAGCGTTTTTCAACTCATGATTCTAAAATGTTTGCACACTCGCTATGGATTATTCTCATTTTAATTGATGAAAAAAAAATGTGTTTTAAAGGAAAATATAATGTGTGTTTTGTAAACATTAAGGTAGTTCCGTAAAAAACTTGATGATTTCCAAAGCACACGAATTTCTACACAATTTCTTATAGCCTTTTATGGCCAATGGCGATAAAGTGTAAAGCCCGGCGATAGAAACCATAGCCCGACTGTATATACTTTTTTATAGCTTCGTATAGACCGGCTGTATGATTTGCTCCGCTTTCTACAGCCAGCTGTATGATTTTCTATAGCCTTCTTTAGTCGGCTATAGGAACTCCTATGGTATTTTGAAACGCAGCTCCTATCGCCAATTTTTACTAGGGTAGTTGGCACATAGTTTCGTTGAGCAGAATGTTAGCCTTGGGCATGTGTCTAGAAAGTTGCGGACAGGGCTCATGAGTTAATGCCTTCGGCTCGACCGTCGACGCCGATGTCACTGGCGCTTTATAATTTCCATTCATTCTTATGACCCTGGAATAACGAGCACACCCTATCTTTCCCACCTGCACATAGTTTTGTTTGGTAAAAATAGTCCAAATAGAAGCAACTCGCGTCAATTTATTGGGTGTCCCTGAAGTCCCTTACAACCATCGGCACCAGGCATCACCCCTGTAACTTCTGAATAAATTAAGGTAGAAACTGGAAATTTTGTAAGTGCTCCTAGGTCAAAGGAAACTACTTTCGCGAACCCCTAAATTTTAAAAGGGACCACCCTGAAAAATGGCAATAGCCTTAGGGGTTATAGGGGTGGGGTGGTGCATGCGAGACTCTTGGATCATCCTGTATAAACTGTCGAATTTATCAGATTTATAAATGCAAGTGAGTTGTTTCAACGCGAATGTGTACATCCCAATACTTCCTCACTTTGCGTTTGACTCGACAGAAAATAAATTATCCTTGGTCTGTTATGAAAATGAAAAAAGTGAATTGAATTGTACATCTTGAATGTGTAGCAAGTATTTCAATGAAATGGATTTATTTGTAATCATTTATTCTTTGTTTCAGGTGAGTGATTCTCATTGGTTGTAGACCATTTCATACTTGTAAGTCTAAGCTTTATTGATTTGTTTTACATTTACTGTAAATACCTTTTTTAGAGTATCATTTCTAATTTGTTTGAAAAGGAATTGATTGTCATTTTTGAATATCGCATGTCAAATATTTGTAACTTATTAAAATGTCATTGGGTTGAATATTGTATAATTTGACTGCAGAATCTGGAGTCAGAGGCATTGAAAAATTAGTTATGATCTTCAACAGATGACAATATCGGGAATAAAATTCGTGGTAGAATGTTCCAATTAAATTTTCAAAAGGTTCAGTCGTTAGATTAGTCGAGTATGTATCACTCGATTTCAGTGGCATGCTTTTTTCGGCTCGAATCACTGCTATGTCAAAAGCTCGCGTAAAGAGAGATGATTCACGGAGGATGAAAGGTCGGCTGCACAAACCAAATAGTTCAGTAGGAGTAGGCGCTTTTGGTTCAGAGGATTGAGCCCTCGGTCGAACGAAGTGACCGCCTCAGCTATTAGAACTGAATTTTGGCTCCGTGAACCCATGGCTCTGCTCTACAGACCAAAATATTGGTTCACCACACCAAAAACCTGAGGTCTGTATGAAATGCGGTCATAAAAACCGAGGTTTTCGATTTGTGAAACGGAACCTTCAGTTCACCGAACTGAAGTGATTTGTCAGCTCGACTAAGAGCTGAGTCCTGTGAACCGAGAAACGTCTACTGAACTATCCGATTCCGTATACTGCTGTGCTAAGGAAGAACGCCGTATGAACATTCGAGAGTTGCCAAATTTCCTTCAGTAAAATGTTTATTTTTGAGGAAAGTTTCGAATATTTTTCCTTGAAATTTTCAGGAACTTTAGGTAAAATTGCAAGCAACAGTATCTGAAAAATTGGAAGAAAAATATTCATAAGTTTACTAGGAAATTCGTGTTTTATAAACGGAGATTTGGCAACGCCTGAAGGTTCATACGGCGCTTTTCCTAGCACGGCAGTATAATCGAGGGTTTTTTTCTCCGTGTGAAATCGAAAATCTCCGCCACTTGCAAACAATCCACCGTGTTACGTGATCAAATGAAAAAGTGCTTGTCTAGCAAGGGAACTCCCCCCTCATCTTTACGATCCAAAACTGAAAGCTCGACTTTCGTGTCGCAGCTGGTGACTTACGGAGGGAGCGGAGAACTGGACTTCTCAACAGGTGGCAAATGTTGCCCGGGCGTTTGGGAAACGGTAGGAGCGAGGGGGATGGCGTGAGGGAGGAATGATTCCGTCGCAAGAGCGAATAAGGAGGAGTTGGCTCTTTTGTCCCCCTCTCCCTCCCCCGGTTTGTTTTCGTAGCGTATCGACAATGGGTTCGAATTAATGTTCGGGTTGTTTTGCAGACTCGTGGCAAACTCTGTGCTTCCATCCGAGTTCTTCCTCGGAGTTGCTGGTCTCATGTTAAGTAACTACGATTTCTTTTTAAGAAGAAGGCTCGAAAATTGTGTATGCACCATTTCTAAACAAACAGGGTGTCCCAGAATTAAACGGTCATACTGCAATTTCTATTGCTCACAACAAGAATTCGTCTTCAGAATTGTAGTAAGTTTTTGTTCCCCCGTTGGAGCCTTGGCCACTCAATCTTTCGGGAAATCATCGTTTTCGCTTAATTTTGGTGGCAGTGATGGGCTCTAAACTCAATTAAGTTGGCTACCTCTCATAATTAATTTTTAGAACTGAATCCATCATTGGCGTGATAAATATCAAAATCGAAACTAAAGGAGGATGGTAGGGGGTTCAAAGGGGATAACCAGGTTTTTACCCTGAAAGATTCAATACCCCCAAAAATAGAATTTCCCCTTCATCTCGAGATTTCGATATTTTTTTTAGCCTTGGATCAATTCAATGCTAATAATTGAGAATTTGCAGGTATCTGAAATTTTTTAAATTTTATGTTTCAAATGAAACTACATATATACCAAGTGAACTTAGCACGAAGATACATTTTGTTTCTATATTGAACATTCATTGGAGGAGCTGTAACAATAACCTATCTATACTAAAACTTATGTTTAAATGGGAAATTTCTTCTGATGACGTCATAAGGCTGCACATTTTCCCTCTTATATTTTGATTAATTGTTCTTTTTTAGAAAATAATTATGATAAATATTGCGAACTCAGCTCATCGAGCACTCTTAGAAGAAGCAATAAAATTATTCCGCGCAAATTCGTCATTATGAACAAAGCCATTTTTTTTGGTCCGTTTGACCTCTAAAAGGTCTTCTTGGTCCATGACCGTCGCCAAAGTCCAGAATGAAACTGTACTTTTCCGGAAAATTCGGAGGCCGTAGCTCCGACTCTCCGAGGCATGTTTTGAAAAAACGTTGTAGAGGAATCAAATATTATTTTTTCCGATATTATAAGGGGAGAAATCTCTCATTTTTTACCCATAGAAAAGCAGTCTAATGCTTGAACCTTGAAACGCCCCATATGTAAAGCTGCCGAGTTTTCCGATGTCTCGGTGAGCGTGGCTGGAAGAATCCCGAGAGCAGCCCTGGATCGGGAACTGGGGATCAAAACGATTAGACATCGAAGTAAGGAAGCGCCTCCGGGCTCCGAGTCTCGGCTCATGTCGTCGCTCCACCGACAGAAAGGCGTATCTTCATTTCCACATGAGCCCCCGAAAGCATAGAGCTATACGGAGCACAAGGCTCACGTGCAAATGAAGATACGCCCTTACGTTCCGGAGTGACGATGGAACGGCCTCAGCCCACGCTCGAATCTCGGATCCGAACGTCCTGTGCGCAGTGGCGAGGCCAATCATCGATTATCGATATTTCCCCATTTGAAGCTATGCTAAGAATCGCTTTTTAAGGTGCTCCTTGCGAGCACCCTCTTTATCCGTATTTTCTCATAGCTTTAAATGGCAGATCAATCGATATATCGCGAAGCACGCCACGCTCCTGGCGGCGCGCCCTCTAATCCAAATTGAACACGGGAGAAGGGAAGCATAATCGGCCCGGGGGATTTTGCAAATAAGCTAAGCTCGCAAGGAAAATATTGGGGCGGACCAAGATTAAGCCACCGTTTTCTTTCGACGAGGACAAGCGACTTCCGTTAAGAGGTCCATTACTCCCGTCCCAAGGTGAAACCACGTACGAAACTTCGCGAGTTGCCAAATCCCTACGTTGAAATATTTACCGGGGGAAATGTTACGGATACGTCGCCTCTCGGACGTAAGGACGTAGCTCTATTTCCTGTGAGCCCTGAAAATTATGGAGTTATATGGAGAACAGGGCTCGTGTGGAAATTGAGGTTCGTCCTAACGTCAGAGGGGGGACGATATTACTGCTGTATTGCGGAAGAGCTCAGTTCGATCAAAAATAAATTTTTGAGGAAATGGACCTTGTAGGATCTGAGAAGAAAATTTCATTGAACGAATCTTCATCCGTTCTTTGAGAATTTGTCAATATTCATCCGAAAAGCTCTTAGAAATTCTTCGGATGATTCAAAGTCGATGGAGTTTATCCTCAACCGTATAGAAAGCCTATTTCCGACGTTTCATGTTGGGCTAGACAGCATTATATGCTGTTTCCTCAATGCTTGCAGAGGTACTTCATGGACGGACAGCAAAAAAGACGAAGAACGGTGTCATTTTACTGAAGACAGCATTGAAACTTCCCTCTTATGGAGTAATGTGGACATACTGTGTGTTTTTTTTTTAATGGCGTCAATTTTTCCACGTATTACTAATTGCTCATAACTTGTGTCCCTTACAAAAAAAAAAAAAAAAAAAAAAAAAAAAAAAAATTGATGTTTCGATTGAATCATGCAATTCGTGTAAATTAGATTGGCCGGATTTTGAAGGGAACTCAATTTCGAAAATTTGAGTGTTGCTCTTCTCTTGAGTAATAAAAGAGATTATCCATCACAAATTTGGCAACTTCCGTTTGCGGATAGGACGTTTTCCGTTAGGCCGGGAGATTAAACCTCGCGTCTGGGACGGGGCACTCTTTTTGAAGTCGCGAGAAAAGAAGCGTGTTCTTGGGGAAGCAACCGGAGGCGGAATAAGATTTCACCAAACATTTTTTCCCTCTTTGAGAAGTTTCGGAGGAATCCCTTTGACAGGAGATATTTACCTGCGAACCTCTTACTCCTCTCATTTCGCTAATCCGAAGGAGGATAGACTTTCTGAGGCTTGCGCTTCGGTTGCATCCCGCCCGCCCAACTTTCTGAGAAGGCATTTTTCCTACGTTGCTCGCAGCTTGGATACAGATCCACGTGGTGTACTTTCAGGATTATTTACCCCAATTCCCAAATTTGAGGGGTTTCTTGGTCCAATGGCCACTCAATCGATATTTCGGGTAGATCCATGGGAAATAAACAACAGCTTTGTTCAGCAGGAGACGTTTGTGCGGGACGTGAACATGAAAAAATTCTTACGTACATGTAATTGGTGCAACCGTGTCGAAAAATTAGGAATATTTTCCTTTTTGTCAGGGAAATGTCGGGGATTATTGTCTCCGTCCGTCAGGGAATTTTAAATTTTACCCGGTTTTTTGGCCGTTATTTCAGGGAAATCAGGGGATTTTTCTCCGAAAATTGCTAGAACCCTGTAATCAGAATGCCAAAATTCGTTGCTGGTCTACCGGTCCGTTTCACGTTCTTCTCTCCGACCATGCACCCCAGGTTTTTTTCTTTTTTTGTGAACCTGCCTGACACCTTGTAGGACACGGGACGCTTGGCTCACACTACCGCTTCTATTTCAACCCGTTGGGGAGGAAGTGAATGCGGGGTCTCAAAATAACTTTCACCCCCCCCCCCCCCGCCCCCCAGGTGCCCGCGATGCAGCGTGTTTTCGGGTGAGCCCGGTCGCGAGTTGACAGCATGTTTGCATGGGGTAGACACTTAGACAGCGCGGAGCGTGCGATTCCGATCCGGGACGAAGAGCTTTTCAGTCGGGGCAACGTCGCCAGATCGTGCGATAAAATGGATATTAAAATGGAGGAAAGTATTGAAAAATAAGGACTATCTGGCAACTATGCGGGGCCGGGGGAGACGGAGCGGAGCCGGGCCGGGCGGGCGGGCGTCGGAGCAGAGCAGATGCCGGGGCGGATTATTCGCTGGCAGGGCCTATTTGCGCGGCTAAGCCCGGATAAATGGGCTAAATGGGCTAAATGGGCTAAATGGGGGTCTAAATGGGCCCCCAACTCGGCCGGCTTAACGACGCGTGAGCCAACCGCCACCAACGCGTGACGCAACAAGTTCACCCCCGACTCCCCCCCCCCCGCCGCCAGGTTGCCCGATTCCCCGCTTTATCTCCCGAGGCCTCCTAATTAGATAGATTCTATCCTTTCATTCAAATTAGATCATCCAAATTTTGCAGAAGCCTCAATTGATCGCTCTACAACACGGAAAAAAACAACTCAGGGGCCGTTCAAGTTTTACGTGACGCACTTTGGGGGGGGGGGGGGGAGCGGAGGTTTGAGCCAGCGTTACGGTGCGTTACAGAAGGGGGAGAGGGGCTCAAGCCCAGCTCTGCGTAACAAATCCGAACCGGAAAAAAAAAACTTTGAAAAAAAAAAACTTACAAAAAATTGAAGATTTTTTTTAAAATGGCGGGGGAGGATCAGGTAAAAGTTACGTAATTCAAAAGGGGGTCTACGGCTGCGTTACAAGGAGGGAGGAGGGTCAAAAAATGGCGCCTTAGCGCTGAGCCCTGAAACTTCGGGTAAAATAGCGCCAACCACAAGCTGTAGAGCTCAGCACTGCCGCATGTTGTTGGCGCTATTTTACCTGAAGTGTTCAGGGCTCAGTGCTAAGTTTTTTTTTATTTTTATTTTTTTCGGGAAGATCTGGACTGGAAGAAGACGGCGCATATTTCCTCTTTAAAACCTCACGTAAAAAATGATTCACACAATAGAAAGTTCGGACATTAACCCCTGAACGAGGTATTAACGAGTATTTTCAACTCAGTTGATGAAAGTTAGATAATAGAAATGACTTCATTTGTATTGTTGCCATTTGACCAATGGTAATCGTAAAGACCTTTACCTTGTCGAGGCGTTCATTTCTAGACTTCTCGTCGTGTGATTCGTTTTCTTCGTGAAATTTGAAGAGGAAACATGTTATGTGGACGTATTTCTTCTAAACGGAACTAAGCGCCAAATTGAGTTCCATTTGAGGATTATAGAATTCCGGATTGCGCGTTCTGTCAAACGGAACTAAGCGCCATGGAAAAGCATTGCGAGTATAGGACGGAACGAGCATCGCGTTCCGCAACACCCGCCAATCCAAGCCCCCCTCTCCCTTCCTCTGTCTATGGCGCTTAGTTCCGTTTGATATAAATACGTCCATGTGATACTTTAACTCATACATTAAGAAGTTCATCAAGTCGCACGTGCACATGACTGAGCAATGAATCCAATATCTTGAACAAATTAACCCCCCCCCCCCCCCTACCCGGGCCCTCTAACCGGGCCTCCCTTGCCCACATCATAAAAGTTTTACAGAAGAACACCCCAGATCTACCAGGGTTAACGTATTCATCCTGCGCGGCAACTTTTTGAATGTTCCATGTTTTTTGTTTGGAAAACCCGTTTATGTTACGCGCCTTTACGTGGTCGAAAAGTGCCGGTAAGAATTTCTCGTTATCCTGGAAGTGCCTCAGTAAAATTAGTCCGTTTCGTCCCTCTTCGGCAACCCTGTCCTTAAAAGCTTTCAGCTTCGCGGAGAAGTTTACGCCGTACTTTTTTGTGCTCAGGCTTCGTTCGTGCAGGAAGTTTAAAGGCCCAAACTCGATCCCCGATTTTCCGAGTCCGGGCACTGCCGAACTGAAAACGTCTTAGAAAATAAACTTAGCGTTCCATGCATACTTTTTTTGGACCTCTTACAGCAGAAAGGAACCAAGCTTCATCGGCTATTGCCTTTAACTGGGCAGTTTAATTTCTTATAAGGAAACGTCTGTGCGGATTCCTTTGAAAATTTAAGAAATTTGCTTCGCACTATGCAGAAAATTCACTGTTCGCACAAAAATCCGTTCAATCGTTTTCAAGTAAAAAATCAATATGCTCACTTAAATTTGGCAATAGCTGATGTGACTTGGTTCCTTTCTGCTTGTGGTGGTCCATTTAGCCAGGTTCCGAAACTACATGGGAGAAACGCCGCGCCGGTAGGTGTAACAAAGCAAGCGCCTTCAACTACAGAAGCATACAACTATTCATACTCCGAATACAACTATTCGTACTTGATGGACGTCCGTATTGTGTACGCCTAAATTGAAGGCGCTCCGATTCTCCTCGCGCGCCGTCATGTCGTCTGATGTGGCTTGGTTCCTCTCTGCTTAACACGGTCCAGTTTATTGAGTACTTCAGAACTGTACTGGATGAAGTTATTTTACAGTTACACCTCGCTAAGCAGAAAGGAACCAAACCACATTAGCTATTGCCACATTTAATCGGGAAATTTAATTGTTTACAAAAAAACGGTTGAGCGCATTTTTGTGCAAATGTCAGGGAATTTTCTGCATGGCACAAAGCAAATTTTTCAACATTTTCCAAGGAATCTACATTAGCGTTCTGTTGTAAAAAATTTAATTGCCCTGTTAAATTTGGCGATAACTGAAGTGGCTTGGTTCCTTTCTGCTAAACGCGGTATGATTCGGGTCAACCTTAAATCTTACAGACCCTGCTTCTGAACCGGCAGTTTCTGATAAGATTGAAATAAACCGCGATTATAAATGGAGGCAAATATCGGAGATGCAGTTTTTGAATTTTTGGGAGACAATTTTTTTTACCATGTCAAAGGATGAGTTCCAAACGGTTTTTTTTTCAATAAATGTGCCAAAAGAAGTCGTCAATTTGCATTTGTATCTATAAATCCTCAGCTCCGAACAAGGTAGATGAGAACTGTAAATAGTTTTTTTCTCCAAATTGTATTCCTTGACTCGGTACATTTCAAACTGTCTTAAATCTGGTTTGACTATTTTCACATTTTTGGACATTTTTTGTACCAGGTTTCACGGTAAAATGTCAAATTACTCAATGCAGTGGTATCAATATCACGATCATGAGTTTTTGAAAAATTGATTAACACAGATCATAAGTCTTAAGCGCTCTTTTATCAATTATTTATAGACGTGCAAAAAACACTACGATGTATGCCGATGGCGAAAGTGCGAAAGCACGTATCTTCTTTGCGGTGTTTCAACATCTCCGCTCCTGTTTTATTTTTTCCCGGAGAAACAACTCAACTTTATAGCTCGAAATCTAGACAGAGCATTCTACTGAAAGAGGAGAAAATCAAGGAAGTTTTCAAGAAATTACGTTGACTAGTTTTTCAAGGAAAATATAAAGTATGACTGGAATCTACAACGGCTGTACGTGTACGTGATCTAGCACCTTAGTTATCGATATATTAGATTAAAATGACTTTTGAAATGAGAGGAATGAAGTACAAAACAGTTCGGAAACTTTGCTTTATGACGTTCCGAATAATCCCCATTTGAGAGCAGTGACAAGGTGTGAATGATCGATTATCGATATTTCTCCATTGAAAGCTACGGCAAAAAATCGATCATTGAGATGTTCGTTTCGAAAATCCTGTTCATCGATCCTTTTCCATAGGTTTAAATGACAGATCAATCGATACATCGACAAGCATGCCACGCCACTGGTTGCGAGCACCTCTACTTTTTACGAGCATATTCTTTGCTTTTACCTAGAGCATTATGCTCCCCGCAGTAGATACTCTTCCTCTCCTTATTCTCGTTCCGACCTTATTTCCTTCCGTTTTTCTCGTTGGCCTTTAATTGAAAAAGATGGCACCGCTCCGTAGGGAAGCTTCCAACAGTTAACGTCGAAATGCAAACTTTTATTCGCACCTGTCAAGGAGCACTGTTTTTTCTGGTTAGATCCATGAATTCATTCATTTAATTTTTGAAATTTGCATCCGGGAAATACCCTTCACAGTGTGGCGTGAAATGTGCAGCGTTGCGTGATGTAACGGAAAATACATTACACGTAGCATGGGTAAAGAACTTGCTGGGTGCCTAACCTGACAGTTTAAAAAATCCTTCATGGAAAATCCTTATTCCCTCCCTCTTAAGCAACGAGCAATGCCAAAATCAGAGAGGTTGGGATTTTCAAAGACTTGAAATTTCAAGAGAATGGGGGAAAACGAAGATAAAATCTAGAAAGGACTCAAAGCTTCATGAAATGTGCTTAAACGGTTGAAAGGCAACGTACTGCAGGACCTTTCGCCATCATCACAGCGGATTACATAAACTACTTGACAACTAAGAGAATAGCAAAACTACTTAAGGTCCAAAGTCTAAAATCAACTCCCAAACCCACCAAAAGCTCTCTAAGTTGAGGCTTTAATGCGAGTGTAAGTTATAATTATGGGAGAGTCCACCCCTGTAATTAGTCAAATCCTCTATGCGGAAACAAGGGTAAATACACGAGCTGAGTTGCCACTGCGCTTCCAGACTACAAATCTCAAAGGAGGGTATTTTTTTGCCCAAAGGCACGGAAGCTTTGTAATCAGTTTCATTTCTGCACAAAGTATATAACGATTACAAGCGTGGAATCTCCTTTAATTCGACGCATTTTAACGGGAAGAGCAGTCCATCGACACCAAGAGTTTCAGAAACTATACTGAGATCGGTCAACACTCGGAGAAACACTATATGTCCGGCATCAACGAATACATCTATCGCCACCCGAAAAACGCGGCGCACGATGGTCCGAATCCATGGGAGAGGTTGGACATGAATTTTTTCACTAAAACTGCAAATATAGATGTTAATCTCGTCAAACTTTAAATCTTGGGGGTTGATTCTTAAGGAAATTTTACAAGATAACCAATGGAACCATTTTTAAGCTCAATCGATTCGAGTCCACGTCACGTAAGTTTACGCTCTTTCAGAGTGCGACAGAGGATCGTCTGATGTCAGTTTCGACGGCCGTCCATAAATTACGTAATTATTTTTTTTTTTTTTTTTTTTTTTTTTTTTTTTTTAGCATTTTTGACCCCCCCCCCCCCTCCTCCCCCGAGCCTGTTTTGATGCGTCAAGATGCCGTCAGGGTTGCCGTCAGTATTGAAAACCAGGAAATGTCAGGGAATTTTGACGACCCAAAAAGTCAGGGAATGTCAGGGAATTTCTGACTCGTCTATTAATCACTAAAACTTATCGCTGATCCTCCAACTGTTTACCCTTTTAGTAATTTTTAAGGCTTGTCATCTTTTAACCTGCTATTGAATTGTATCTATCATTTGATCTCGAAACGAGGAAACTTGGTCCGAAGTTAAGCGAGAGTTAGCGTATTTTAAGAATAAGAAAAAGGTGAAAATTTTGTACGAAGGTCAGGGAAAGTCAGGGAATTAGAAAATGTTCGAATAAGGGAAAAGCAAAAGTGGACGTATTTATGCTAAATGAAACTATGTGCAAGTGGAAAGATGGGGTGTGCTCGTTAGTGCTCGGGCGATAAGAATGAATGGGAAATATAAAGCGCCAGTGACGTCAGCGGCAACGACGAGATCGACGACAATCGGCGAGGGGTCTTTTACTCATTGGCCTTATCCGTAAGGCTCTTGTCATATGCCCTCTGCTCACGAGTTAGAACTCAGTTCCTTTTGATTTAATTGAAAATCCCGCTTTTTCCTTTTCTCAAAAGGAACTAAATCCACTTTTACATTTTTTCTTTTCCTGCTCACCGAGAACTCCCCATCTTTCCTCTTGCACATAGTTCCTTTTAGCATAAATATGTCCAAATAGTCAGGGGAAAGTCACGGAATTTTAAGGTAAATAAATTATGGCGACCTTGCAGATGCGAACCTTCTGTCGCATTCTAAAAATGCGGAAAGTTAATTGATGTGGACTCTGGAACAGGATTCGGTGACTAGCGCACCCGACTCATTAGAACTCCTTTAGAAGTCCTGGAATCTAGTGATGGAAAGTGATGGCGAAGCCTGTGAACCCATCGAAGAAACTTGGAGAGTGGAAGGCGAGGTGTTGTTCCCCTACTTGGCAAGGCGGCCCTCGAGGAGCTTATTAGGGACCCGACGGTAGGGCGCGTGAAGCTCTAAAGTAGTTTTTGTTTCATTTCACGGCGGGGCGGGGGTGGAGGGGCGGGGGAGGGTGAACGGAGGGGCCCAGGCCGCGCGATTCGGAAATCATGAAATATTCCCGCCGCGCCACTGCCACTCCTGTCGGTGCCGGTCCCGCTCCCGCTGGATGGTGGAATTGCAGAACTGATGCAAGAAAATTGCACCGGCTCGCGCTTTCGCTGAGATCTCTCTCAAATTGAATTTACTATCAGACGCCATCACCCACGCGGCTTGCCGGATCTCCGATAATCAGCCTTTCCACTTTCGTCGCTGCTCCCGAGGCAGGAGCTCGTAAATCCATCATTCCTTTGACAAGCGTCTAACTGCATTCTCAGATAAGCCTTCTCTCAGAGAGTTTTACTCCATGCTTTTCAGGGCTCACGTCAAAGTGGAGGTACACTGGAAAAAAAGTCGCTTGGATCTGAAGACCAGACTCCTAATAACAGTTACAAGAAAAAATACTCTTGATTCGATCGGATTTTTCCGTGAATCGAAAAGCGAGGCCTCTTTATTTAAGCGGATTTCCCTTTGATTCAAACAAAAATTCGATTGAATCAAGAGTGTTTTTTCTTGTCAATGTTTTTAAGAGTCTGAACTCTAGATCCAAGCGACTTTTTTTCCAGTGCACGCTCTCAAGCTCGAAGAGCGACGAAATTAACTCACGCTCAATTTCAAAATTTGAGGATCACGAATGAAGATCCGAAAAGGTAAAGTGGAGCTAAACCACGCCGGTGCCGCGTTTCATCGTTCAAAATCGTTGATTCCTAAAATTGTCGGATTTAAAATTCCAAAAAAAAGGGGAACTATCGTCAATTTTATGTAACGCACCGTCCACAAATTAAACATGAACTGGGACTGTCCAACTTGAAAAGAATTTTAACACATCCCATATTTTAATAATGTAATTTGTTCAAAAGTCCTTACGTTTAGTAGAGTACCCTTTCCCTTTCATGCGAACTCTCCAATCCAGATGAACGCCTAATTACCGCTATAGTGCAGTCCATTGACGTATAAGGCCGCCGATGTGCGGTTCTGCGTTTCCGTTTTTGGTTGAGCGTATGTACATCCGCATTCAAGAAACTTAGCGGAGCTTGCTGGGTGCAGTGCCTTTATGATCAAAGGTTCACCAAATGGCATAGGTGGCAGGTAGCCCAGGATGGGTCCATGTCCGAATTTACACATAGGCCGTAGAGGCTGCGGCCTAGGACGGCTTTTGGGGAGCCGCAATAATGTATGAAGAGAAATACGAAGATAGGGCGGCGCGGCGCGGCGTGGCGATTCAATTCGAATTTAATTTGGCATTTCAATCCAGAAGAATCATGATGATGACCAATGTAGAACGCAAAAAATATGACGAAAGAGCCCAAAAATCTGCGTAAAAAAAACGTGTTTAGTATGCAATGCACGTCCGGCATGACCAACGCCCCCCCTCTTCCCCCTGTGAATATAATTCTTCCTTTTGAAACTGCTATGAGCTTTTCTCCGATATTATAGACGTACGTGATCTTTTAGGTACTCCACCAAGCACGTTCGGCCAAGATCATGGAGTGCGGGAGTATACAGTCTATCGAGTGAGGAAAAATAAGGTGACCGTTTACAATAATTGATATCTTTCCCTGTTTGGACACCTCGCGTCAATTTTTTCCTCCATACGTCGGGAAAATCGGCAACTAACCCTGATTTTCCAACCCCCTTTAACACACTCGACGTAAAGTAGGTTCAATCTCCTGCCTTTCCGTGTATTTTATACACGGTTTCTCAGCAAAATTCCAAGAAATTTTCGTACTTATTACGTACTTCATCATTTCTCAGTCGAGAAAACGTAACTACATTTCAAAGTTGCCGAATTTCCTTTCATATTTTATTTGTACCCAAAAAGTTTTGAGTAACCCAATAGAAATGTCCACATATTTTCCTATGGACTACCTATTGTCAAAAAACAGTGACATTTTGATCGAAACTTCGCTGTCATTTTCTTGTGAAAAAAGTAATCGTGTGAGTGGATTTTGAAGCCTGGAATGAGGAAACTTTCTTTTGTCGAGAAAACGACTACTTTGACTCAGCTGGAAAAAAGGGGCTCTCTCAAAGGTTCTCGGACCAGTAAACACTCGGAAAAGCAATAGTGGGAAAAGTTGTCGGCTGTCAAGGCGTTTACTGCCCAAAATAGTTGATTATTGGTTGGATTTGGCTGCGAGGCACCCCTCCCGTGATTGGCGCCCCAGCCTTCGTCCAAGCCGAAATATCACTCCATTCCCCCGTGTTTATTCTCCTGTACCTCGGCGTTACGCTCCTATAAATCCCTCGACACACACGCTCAAATTTCGAAATGACGAGACAAATTGAAATAATTTCCCGTCCCGCCTCCGTCGCACTCTCCCGTGCTAAGGAAAAACGCCGTATGAACCTTCAGGCGTTGCCAGATATCCTTGGGTAAAACACCAACTTCCTGGTAAACTTATGAATATTTTCCTTCTAATTTTTCAGATAATTATGTGCGCAATTTCACCTCAAGTTCCTGAAAATTTCAAGGAAAAATATTAATAACTTTCCTCAAAAATAAACATTTTATCGAAGGAAATTTGGCAACTCTCGAATGTTCATACGGCGTTTTTCCTTGGCGACGGCAGGACTGGATCCGCACCGCGGATTTTTCAATTTTCCGTGCGACTGCGCTTTCCCCGATTTTTAGGAGGCATCCTCAGCCGTCACTAAGCCCTTTTCCACCGGTGAATGGGCCCTCTCTCAAAATCATTTTTGCCCCCTTTCTACGAATAAGAGTTTAAGCGCCAGTACGCAGTCAAAGGCAATGTATTTTACAGGCCCCATATTTACAATCTAAACAAAGGACAATCTAGTTTAGCGAAATTTAAATTCCGAGGGCAACGCTGTTCTCCGCCCAATGATGGCTGATGCGCAACTTGTTGAGCAAAATTAAAATGCAATTCGCCTAATGATGACTGATGAATGTTCGTGTAAGCACTTTGCCGGGCGGGTTTTTGCTATGGGTCATTTCGTGCGTAACAGAATTGTGTTGATGGCTCAAGTTTGTAGAGTAGCAAAAATAATACGATCCCTCCAAGCGCCAAGTTTTTACGTCCGATGTAAACATAGATATCATGAATCGAAAAACATCGCATGATGCATAACGTCATCCACTACGGAAATGAATTGGACGTATTTCTGCCAAACGGAACTATTTGGATTGTGACGTAAGCCCTGTTATGCGCATGTATTCTCATGGGTCTCGCGGCTCATGTTAATGCACATAGTTCCGTTTGGTCGAAATAAGTCCAATTCTTCCACTCAGGTTTCATTTTTTTTTTTTTTTTTTTTTTTTTTTTTTTTTTTTTTACGTCGAGGATCTAATGCAGTTGCGTTTGTAGCACTGATTTATTTGAGCAAGGTAGAAGAAATCATGGTATGCACTATCACGGTGAATAATGTCATACATCATGTTATTTAATGAGTAATATCTCCGTTAATATTGGTTGTAAAAACTAGGCGTTCGGAAAGATCTAATTACATTTGCTTCTGTGTGAGTAGAGTACGAGTGTGGGGTCTCTGAGATCGTCTGTGATTGCAGAGGTGTGTCCTTTGAATCAAAATTATACTTTCTCTCTCTCTCTATCTCCGCCCATCTCTCTCCCTTTTTTCAAAGTTTTTTTGCACGGGTATCTTTTACACTTGAAGAACTGACCAGTTTACGGCTTTTATAGTGATAAATTGAGAAGTCATCAAACCTTAAATACCACGATAAGGCTGTTGACACAATGACCCACTAACTAATTTCCACCTGCATGTCAAAAAAAGTCATTCGTATCCCGTGTTCGAATAGTACCAAAAAATTTGAGGGCCACCTTTGTCAGCATGTTCAGTACCTAGGGGTCATTATGGTATTTTAAGGGGTCAAAAGGTTTCTAATACACGATGAGTATCAGATGTCTTTTGACGTGGTTCCATCGCTGGTCGTCCGAAACTTATCTGTAATTTCAAATATAACAAGTGTTTTTTTCAAACCGCAAAAACGTCATCTAACTTCTTATCGTATTTTTAAGTTGTCTCTAAGAATTGCCACTGCAACATTCAGGTACAGAAAGAATTAACCTGGTTCCAAAACTACAAGAGAGAAACGTCCGCCCACAGTCAAGCCGGTAGGTGTAGCGAACTTGAGCGCCTTCAACTACAGATCCATGCAACTATTCATACTCCGAATACAACTATTCGTACTCAATGGACGTCCGTGTTGCATGCGCCTAAATTGAAGGCGCTCAGATTTTCCTGGCCGTCACGTCAACACGGTCACGGTAGTCTTACGCACCGTGCAGTTATAATGTGTCACGGGTAGGAAATGTTTCCAAAGGGTATGCGCGTTGGTATAGGCGGTCCCTCCTTGAATAAGTAAAATTCATAATTAATTATGTCATAATTAAAGAAAAAGCTACGAAAAAATGTTATAGAACTAATGCCAACCATGACCATCATTTTAAAGGAGCTTACGTTAGCAAAAATAAGAGCGTCAACGAGTTTGATAATATTCGTTCTTTCGTATTTTGCGAATTTTGGAAAGTGCCTCTTTTATTAATTTAAGGATAATCGGTTTGATTCGTGCAAAAGACGCCTACAATAATCGGAGAATAATTTGCTCAACAAAATCCCCCACCTAGGTTCTGTCCCACGTGTCACCTGATACACGTGTGGGTGAATAATCGAAGAGTTTCTTCGATGCCTCTTGCAGGAGGGGGTCGGGGTGGGGGTTGTGTTTACCTTTCTTAATCCCCAGCCCCGTGCATTTTGCTCCGAGTCAAGAGGGTTGTAGGGCTCTCGTTTTCGGAGATGGGGGAGGTTGAGGGGTGCTTGTAAAAGTTTTCATGACACGGAGCTACGGAGTACGGTCTCAGGGCCTACTTTCAGTCATTGTCAGTGTTGCCAATCTTCGTTAAAATCTCTCATCTTTAATCATTCAATGAGACACTTACAAAACGGAGCACCGACGACAAGACTGCTTAAAATGCGTTGCTCAAGTTCATCTTTCCGCTCAGAAAAGACGTAAACTTGTACCAAGACTCGAAGATTTTGAGCCTGAATGACGGGAGATTAGAACCAAACCGGCAGATGTTTGTAAAGCATCGCCTCCGTGGAAGCAATAATATATAAACTTTCAGTTTTTTACAGTAGGGTTCCTTGTCCGGGGATGTTCACATATATTTAAGTAATATTCTCACAATTTTGCAACCACTCATCATTGGGAGAAGATTCTCCTCAAATATTCCCTTTAATTTAAAAATTTCTAAACATTATTCCTGTCGCTGCGAGCAAAAGAAAAAAATGGAGGTTACCGCAAGACCGGAAAAACAGACTTCTTATCAAAATTCACCCCTCACAAAATCAAATTAATCGCTGATATTGAAGTAAGTTTTTAACTGCGCAACGATTCTGGCATTGACGCTAAATATTAAAGAAGAGAAATATCGAAACAACCCTCTTCTTTGTGAATACCACCCCGCCTACAAAAGGGCAAATAATCTACTTGATGAAAAAGAAAAAAAAGAAAAGTTCCCATAGGACTAGAAAACCAGATTATTTTTGTGTATTTGACGTTCTTTACCTAATGACCTCCAATTGTGCCGGGAAACTTGAGCGGTGGCCTCTACATCAACAACGCAACCGCGCGTGTAACTTTCCACCGCATGGAAAGCAGACTGCGAGAGACTTACCTATTATATCTCCTTGGATTTTCAACAGTGTTCTATACGCTCGGGACAACGCCACCATGTTACGAAAAACAGCCGTAAGTGCACTCTGAGATGAGCCTCAAACATATGAGAGCATGCGCTAGCCGTGGCTCATGCAGAAATGCACTTACGGCTTTCCCCCGCCGCACGGCAGAACGCGGTGGCCGAAACGAACTTTCCAGTTTCTACGGTTGACCCCTCGGTGATCGCCCATCCGTGTTCAGTCGTGAGAGGGGGCCGAAACGGGACGCAACCCGTACGCAGAGCAAAAAAGGGTCGAGTGGCCGAGGCTTTTGCGCTGTTGTCGAGCCGAAGATTCGGAAAATGAGGCGAATTCTGCCCTTAAAACTCATTGTTGAATTGAATTTATCAGCCTGCATTTGTGGTGTAGTGGTTGAAGCGCCAGCTCTATGATCGGGAGGTCCCGGGTTCGATTCCCGGCCAGGCGACCCGAGTTTGATGGTCTCAAACAATGGTTGCCTGGGACAGGTTGTTCGGTAGGGACGGAGGGGGCCGGGCCTAAAAAGCGCGGGATTAGCCCTTGTGGGCTACTTAAAGTGGTAAAAAAAAAGACAGTATATTTGCACCGCATTTAGCAGAAAAGAACCAAGCCACATCAGCTTTTGCCAAATTTAAATGGGCAGTTTAATTTTTAACAAAGAGACTGTTTGTGCGCAGGTCTTTGAAATATGCGAGGAATTTATTTCGTACTACGCAGAAATTTTACTGAAATTTCCACAAAAATCCGCACAACCGTTTTCATGTGAATAATTAAATTTGCCGATTCGATTTGGCCTTAGCTGATGTGGCTTGGTTTTCTTCTGTTTAACGTGGTGTTTTTTAGAGACCCCGCAGTGCTACTTTCCTGACCCGCTACGGATAAAGTGCGAAACCACGCATCTCCATAGCGACGTTCAAAGGCTCTGATATTTTATTTTTTTTGAAAAGAAACAAGTCAAAATAATATATAGATATTGAAAATATTGAAATATATATTGAAATTTCTATGAAATATTCTGCAAATCGAGAAGTTTCAGAAGTTTTCAAAAAATCCTGTTGACTGGTTTTCCAGAGAAAAAATAAAATCCGGAAGTCTGCAACGTCGCAAACGGAGATACGAGGTTTCGCCCTTTACGACATTCTATCGCGCTGAGGGAAAGCGCCGTATAAAGATTCGGACGTCGCCAAAACTTCTCGCGTAATATATTTATTTTCGGGGAAAGCTGTCGATATTTTTACTCGTTTTCAAATTATTTAGGCTACGGCAAAAATAAAATTCCCAAAAGAAATGCGAAGAAAATCGTTGACGAGTATCCCTAAAAATGTGTATTCAATCGGAGGAAACATGGTGACGTCTACTGGCTCATACGGCTGCGTTGCGTTCGTTCTTCCTCAGCAGGACAGTATTACGTAATGGTCAACCCTGGTTCAGCCTCCGGAAAGGGCGCCGCGACGCCGCGCCGCATAAACTTTCCATCGAACGGGGGTGGGGGGGGGGGGGGTCGAAGAACTCGGAAGGGTCAACGAGACACGGTGTACGTGCTCGACTGGGTCTCGGGGTCTCGGGTCGGGGTCCATGTGGATCCGCTCATGAGGGATTCGGAACACGCGCTCATCCATTTGGGTTGGGCCTCTCGAGCGGCGACGCTGCTCCCGACTAAAGGTGAAAATGGCTCCCATTATACCGCTAACATCATTTCCAATCCTCTCGCAAGTAATCATGCCCAGACGACCGTCTCAATTCGGCTCAGAGCCTAATAGCATTGGGGCCTTAGAAAGTTTTGCCAAGTCTTCTTCTTCTTCTTCCTCTTCTTATTTTTCTTCTTCTTACTCTCTCCTTCTCCTCCTTCCTCTTCTCCTTGTTCTTTTTCTTCTCCTACTTCTCCTTCCCCTTCTCCTTCTTTCTTTACTTTTCTGCTGCTACGTCTTATCCTTTCTGAAGCATGTACTGAGCGTTTCGGTTGCACTGAAACCACCATGAGGCGTAGGGAAACCAAGTTATCCGATCTGAACAATTGAATCGATTTTGTGGCGTGGCATGAGGAGCCATTTCTAAATGAAACTTAATCGTCAATGAAGGGAACGCGAACCCGGGAAGCGTATCAAAAGCGACGAGACTCCGCCTCAGCCCGAAAGGGAAGTTGGTGGGTGAATACTGAATAGGTGTCCTGGAGATACGCTCATTCCGCAAGAGCCACGCTCCCAACGAATGTCGAACACACCTCAACTGTCTGAATCCTTCAAATCCGAGCAAACGAAGAGCGCCGTATGAGCCCGAAGACGTTGCCAAAATGTATTCGAAAAATCTTGAATTTTCCGGAAAAGGAGGGTTATTGATAAGGGCCGTTTATCGGGCTTCTCTACCTAAATTTCCTTAACTCAAGGATTTTTAGCTCATTGCCGTTGTATATTTAACGGAATGCATAATGATTTGGTCTTTTTCGGTATAAGTCGGTCTCTGGAAGTAAATTTGGCGATATTGGAAATGATGATACGGGGTTTTTGCCGAGGAGAGCGGAGCACCTGCGGAGCGGGAGCGGGAAACGGATGCGCGGGAATCGGGAAGTCGGAAGTGAAAAACTTTTCCGATCGGGCGCGGCCGCGCGGGCGCGGGGAGGAGGCGCTACGAAAACGACGGATCTTGAATATGTGTTTACGAGCAGATAACCGAGTGTCACGACTCACTCTTGGCTTCTTCTTCCGCTTTGCGTCGTTGCCAGAAGCTCGAAAAACTCGCCAGAGTAGTTCTTTGAGTCAAGCACTCGCATTTAGAGTGACTTTTTCTCGGCTGATTTTCCCCTGAAAAGCAGGAAAAATTAGGGGACTATCAGGGAATGGAGAACATCGAAGAGCTGTAGACATCATGCGAAAGAACGTAACAACATTTCAATGATTCCAAAAATCTTCTCGCATATCGTCACTTTTTTGACTTCAGGGCGTATCTCAATTTTGATTTAAGCCCTGGTCTCTGTATGATTTAATGCTTTCCGAGACTCATGTAGAAATAGAGATACGCCCTTACGTCAGAGGAGCGACGATATTTCATTTTTACGAGGAGAGTAGTGGGCATTTCTTACCGACAATTTCAATGATTTTTCCTCTGATCTCACGTAAAAATCGGAACAATTTTGGGCGAGATGCCCAGGTACAGCCTTGTAAAACACCGAATTGTTTGAGTCAATGTTGCAACCTTGGAATGGAGTTACGTTCCTTTGTGCGGAGAACGACGATTTATGAGCGGTGCATCGGTCAAGGCGCGAGATACAACTATTCGAACTCGGGTGTATGCCGCAGTATCATTCTGAATTGAAGGCGTTTCTAGCGCGGAGCATTAACTTGCTCAATGCCTGTGATGCAGCTATTTCACCTCCCTATCTTATAATTTACAAAACTCGTAGTGCGTTTTTTCTTTCGTATTTTTATTGTTTGGAATGGGAAATCAATGGCATTCCTTAGGAGGATCCATTTTCGGAGTTCGGATCCTATTCCAAGTCGTTCCTTATACAGCTCCTTTCCCAACGGAGCCCTGTACGGTTACATTGTAAATAAACAATATTCAAGGAGATCCTTACCTTACCATCATGAAAAGGACGATTTTGGCCAAGGACGAGTGAGTAAAATCACGCATTTTAACTTTGGAAAATGATCCTTATGCGAGGGATTACAAGGATATCTCGATACAAAAAATACAAAATACGGACGAAAATATATTGCGAGTTTTGTTAATTTGAAGGTAGGTTCGCACCTGCCTGTAAGTTTATCAAAATCATACAATTGTTTCTTCCTTATTTTGCACTTTGTTTTTTGTCTTCTCAAAGTTATAATGCTTAATCTTACTCGTTGTTAATGAAGAAACAACTCAAATCGGGACTAAGGCCGCAAATTATAAAAAGGAACACATAAAATAAAATGATCAGCCTCTCACAATAACAACGGTGAGGCTCATAGTGTCCTTCTTTTAATTTTCTTCGTTTTGCCGGTTGAAAATGCGGATCCCTGCGAAACGTCCCGGGCTTTTTATTTTAATTTATGTGTTTCTTTTTATTATTTGCGACCTTAGTTCCGATTTAAGTTGTTTCTTTGTTAGTGTTTCGGGCCAATTAAGTCGTTTCTTCTCGTTGTTAATAAAACTCGTCTTACATTTAATGGTAGGATAAAGATCTCCTGGAGTTTTCTTTTCCCATATTGCACTTATAGCAGTGACGATTGGCAAATCGTCGTAATTCCTTGCAAAGATCCGCCTCCAAATTTAAAATGCTTAATTTTACTGAAAGTTTTTTCCTATATATATTGCTATGTCAAAGATTCCCTTGAACCTCCTTCAATAATAATGTCAAGCGTAGGGGGCCTCTCAAGGAAATGACTATAAATACGACCCTCTCTGAAAATGCATTCCATTCAAGAGATGACAATGATTTGTCGCCACAAACCGTACAACAAACGATAGAAAACAAACTGCAAGCAATGTAAATTTTTAGATGGAGGGGGGGGGGGGTTCAATTCCGGTATCGCAGGTATTGAGCAAGTAAATGCTCCGCGCTAAAAACGCCTTCAATTAGGAATGATACTGCGGCATACACCTGAGTTCGAATAGTTGCATTTCGTGCATTGACTCGTCAAAGCTCCTTAAGGTCATGCCTAGAGTTCAAGTTTTAGTTGCTCGAATTTTGAAATTGAGCTTCTTTATTTCCGAACTTCAAGGCCAGTTCCTACAGGAACCATCTCATCGGGAAAGTTCCCGGTGAATATTGAGAGTGTGAGAAATGAACGTGCACATGCGCACCCTTGTGTGAGCATTTTGTCAAAGTCTCCGGTGAAAGTAGATTTTAACTGGGAAAGTTCCCATTAACGATTGGACCACGTTCAAAGAACCGAGCCACATCAGCTATTGCCAAATTCTACCGGGCAATGTAATTTTTTACAAGAGAACGTTTGTGCGGATTTCTTTGAAAATTTTAAAGAATTTGCTCCGTACATGCAGACAAATTACTGAAATTTGCTCAAAAATCCGCGTAACCTAAAATTTAATTATTTTAGTCGTTATTGGTAGTTATTTTAGTAATTTTTTATTTTAATTATTTAATTATTGTTGTGAAATAGCTGATGTGGCTTGGTTCCTTTCTACTCAACGCGATCCGATTAGATTCCTCAGCGTGGTCTTCGAGTTGAGTATCGGTTCGTTTTTCAAAGACAGAATCACACCCTTCTGGAAACGGAAGACGGAATGATGACACGGGTGACACGGAAAGAAGCCGGTCGTTATTTCTGTGGTGATATGAGTGAAAATGTTTTCTTGGTATCCTCCTTGTATTTGCCATGGGACGGGAGGGCGGGTGGACTATTAACGGTTGGAAGCCCGTGTTGGAGATTGATTTGACACCGGGGTAAACATGGGACGGTGGGGCAGGTCATTGGCGGATTTATGATTTATTTCATTAGCGTCGGTCTCGCCTCGGGGTCGAAGGGGGCCGGGGAGGGGGCCGAAGGGGGCCGGGGAGGGGGTCGAAGGGGGCCGGGGAGAGGGCGTGACAGTCGTGAATTTTCGATCGCGACTCCGATGGAATGTCGCTGCGGCTGGTTCGGACGCGGGCGGCGGGCAAAACACATTTTTCAAAAGTCGTCGCCGTCAAAGCTGACTCCGATTTCGACAACTCTGTTGCCGTGCGTCCGTTTTGTCACTCGGAAAAACATTCTGAGTGAGAAGGGTTGCTTGAGACCCAGATAATGGGGGGGGGGGGGTGGAGAACTCAGGGGAGAACGTAAGAAACAGAGGTATGGTCCTTCTTCAACTGTCAGACCCGTGTTAACTGCAATACAGCCTACTCAAGGGATTCGATTACTTCGTATAAGCGATCGTTTTTGGTGAATGAAGATCTGTATAATTTTCTGTCAAAAAATTCTTGAGTTGAAATAAGCCAGGTTTGGGCCTCAAGGGCGGCTGTTGCGTCACCGTCACCACAGAAATGCAGTTTTTGAGCATCTTCCCAGTATCTACTATCGTGGAGAATTAAATGGCACCAGCATTCATCTTCTTTCACACATTTTCTACTTCATCAACCATTTTGTGTCGAGATATCTTCTGTTTGTAATTTTTCGTATTTGTCTTTTCAGTTTCTGTCATTAAGCTACGTATATTTCTGCAAGTCAATTGCATTATTTCTATGGTATCGTTGCACTAGCTCATTTTCTCCGTGGAAGATTGAAAGCTGAAGTATTTTGGCATAAGACATGAAACAACAGCGGCGTTTTAGCACCCCTTCTTTCTCTAAATTTTTCAATTGTATTCATCCTATAACGCATACGAAGACAAATGAATAGTTGCTTTCGTGCTCGTGGAATCTAGGTCGCATTTTTTTTTCTAGTTGTTGTCTTAAAGTCATTTTTGTGAGTTCCAGTAATGGTGCAGCACTGTAACCAGGACCAAAAGTATTTGGTTTCACTAAGAAAACACCGTAACAACAACCAGAAATGTGGTCGGGACTCGGAATCCTCCATCGTCATTTCAAACCGTGGAGTAAGTTTCCCGTGGAACTCCAAAAATCCTATATTTTGACCCAACTTCACAGATACCACTCAGCTGAAAATTTAATCTTTGTGGACTGGTCTGTTGTGCCTTCTCTCGATTGCAGCCTTGAATACAAATATTGTCACGACATTTTTACAGGAAAAATATGTATTTTCATTTGAAATATTTCAATGATGATTCAAAATATTTTTTTCCAATCGGGATTGCAAAGGAAATTAAATTGCCAGGCCTCCTCCAGGAAAACTCGATTTTCGTTCGCCAAATGCAGGCTATTTTATTTGTATTTATTTTGGGCTCGCGGCGCGAGACCATCGCCTCGAGTACTGCCCCGGGGGGCGAAGGGGGGGGGGGGGCGTCATCGGCAACAATGCATCAAATTCAAATTGCACGGAGTGAATGATAATGGAAGGGTGTACTCCGGCGGACTCCGGGGGCCCCGGCCCCCGAATGATTAATAATGATAGATTGCTCGTCAAATAGATCTCGTGATCAGTTCATTGTCTCCCCGCACACCCCCTCCCTCGCGGGCTCGCACCACCCTCGCCCTCGACCCCCCGGTGAAGCACTCCGACCCCTGTAATTTCACTTTCTACTTTTCCCATCATTACCCCCCTTTTTATAGTGTTCCTGTCCACCCATTCCCCCACCTTTCGCGGCTCGGATCTCACGCTGAGCGTCGCGGCGCGCAGTGAGTAGAGTCAGTTGAAGAAGTCGGGCAAAATGTGGAAACTTTGAAAGCTCATGACTCCGGTTATACATAGCGTTGAAGTTTTAAAAAAGATGCAACTGGCTCTCTCGTGGAATGTTCTTCTTGGAGCACCCTAAAATAAATTCGCTAAATTTAAAATTTGGCGAAACAGACATCAAAATGGAGCTTTAGTCAACGTTTTCATGGGCGCCATTTCCCATTGACTCGGTCCACCGTGCGGTATTGCGTGTACCTCTAGTGAGTTTCGGGTAACTGTGGTAGATTTCTGCCGTGGCAGAAAAAAACACGTATAGACCTCCAAGTTTTTTGGAGTTACGTGGTTTTGCTTATCAGTGGGTTGATTCATCGACGAAGCGTCAATGATCAATTATCGATATTTCCTCTTTTGAAGCTACGGGAAAAGATCAGTTATTAAAGTGTTCTTTGCAAACACCCCGTTTATCGATCCTTATCCATAGATTTAAATGGCAGATCAACTGATATACCGCAAATCACGCCAGGCCACTGGCGATTTTTAAATATTTATCAAAAACTTCTATAATCGATAATTCCTTAGATTTTAGCATTGCTATTTATCCATCAAAGGCGTTAGACAACGATTCAAAAATCGTGGGTTTTTAGTTGTTAGGATACTCTCAAGGCAATTGTCTTCAATTTTAAATCGACTCAAGTCGATGAAAAAAGCACCGACAGTACATCTTCTTGCAGTTTATACGCAAAGTTTGTGCGCCAAGTTTTTTCCCCCCTGGATGAAGTCTCAGAATCTTACAGGAGAGGCTGATTTTACGAAGAATAACTGATAATTTAAATAAAAAAGTAATATTGTTTTTTCGCGAACGTAACATGTTCGGGAATCTGGACGCTACTTCTTTACCCGACAAAAAATTTATCAAAAATCAGGTATGTGTAATTCTCAAAAGGAATTACGATTGAATTTGGTAATATTCCGCGTGAAATTGGACTCAATCGGCGTTTTTGCTTCACGGCACGTTTCCGATTTGCCTCTCACAGCCAAATCTGCGATTTCATGGCAGACGCATGACTACCCGGTAAAATATGCGATATGTTTCATATTCCTGAGACATAGAGAGACACAGAATAAGTCATTACTTTGGAAAATCGCCACACAACCGAAGATCTACCTCACGTTTACCGGGATCTTAGAAACACCAGCAGGCAGGTTGATCATCGAACCTGATAGACAAAGTAATGAACAATAGAGAGAAAGGAAAAATGGAGCGATCCTATTGGTCAAAGCGAGTGGTTCTCACAGACTGAGGGTGGAAATGTCGGTAGGTTTTATCGTGGCTTGCCGTCAGAAAGTCTATTATTCTTCTCCTTTGTCCATCGCAACTACGCACTTCTACAGATAGGATTGCCCCATTTTCCCTGTGTCTTCTATCGTTTTGTCTATTAATTTCAATAATCAGTCCGCAAATCGGGCATTTTCTGCACCACTGCGAGCTGGATGTTGAAATTGATAGATAAAACCATACACAAAAAAGACAAAAGAAATATGGAGGGATCCTATCGACGCAATGAACAAAAGAAGGTATCAGACTTACTATCGGCAACCCACGACAGACCCTATCCCTACGGTCCATCATTTTCTCCCTCAGTCTGTAAGAACCAACTATTTCAACCATTAGGATCGCTCGACACTCCCTTTGTCTTCTTTGTCTATCGATGTGTCCATCAACGTCAACAATCAGCCCGCTGGCATTACTGTGGATTCAACCGTCTCATCTCCCGCTAAGTTTTAAAGCTAAGTCCCCCCCCCCCCTTCTAAGACCCAGAACTGCCATGGTGGAAGATACTGACCTTAATGCCTCGGACGGATTTACTGCTTCTGTTCTTGATTGAGACGGTGACGAGGATGGAGTCGCCGTGGTTGTAGATGGACTTGTCGAGCTGGGCGTCCAGGTGGACCTTGCCGTCGCTGAGGAGGAAGGGCTTCTCGACGCAGGCGTGCGGGGGCGCCGCCCCGGTCCCGGCGGCCGCCGAGAGGGAGAGGGCCACCCCGCCACCGCCCCCGCCGCCCTCGCCGCCCCCACCCCCGCCCTCGCTGCACGGCGTCGCCACGTTGGACGAGGGCGGCGGCGGCGCCGCGGCCAGCTGCACCACCCGGATCCCCATCCGCACTGTGCTCCGCCGGTGTAACTTCTCGTCCGCACGGTACGCTGCCAACAGAACACAACTAAAATTAGAGAGCCACACACACATCCAAACAATGGGTCGATGCCCCAGTGGCAAGGAATTTTCACAGGGTTAGAACATAGATAGAAAGAGTGAGAGAGATCTTTCATCCACGGTAGGATTGGACTATTTATGCTAAATGGAAATATGTGCAAGTGGAAAAATGGGGTGTGCTTGTTAGTTAAGGGTCATAAGAATGATTGGGAATTTTAAAGCGGCAGTGACGTCAGCGGCGAAGATGCCGCCGTCGCCGAGTATTAACTCATAAGTCATAAGCCCTGTCCACAACGCTCTCGTCATATGTCCACGGCTCACGAGTTAGCTCTCAGTTCCTTTTGCTTTAATCCCGCTTTTCCATTTTCTCAAAAGGAACTATATCCACTTTTACATTGTTTTATGCTCAGCTAACCACGAGCACACCCCTATCTTTCCACTTGAACATCGTTCCTTTTAAAAAAA
This sequence comes from Bemisia tabaci, assembly GCF_918797505.1. Classification (NCBI taxonomy): domain Eukaryota; kingdom Metazoa; phylum Arthropoda; class Insecta; order Hemiptera; family Aleyrodidae; genus Bemisia; species Bemisia tabaci. The sequence continues at coordinate 56,454,565 of NC_092797.1, forward strand.
AATTTGTCCGATTCAAGGAAGGTGGAGTTAACAACAGGATAATCAACACGTATGAGCATAAAGAAAATTTACAATTATCAAGGTAATTCATCATAGCAATGCAAATATACATAGATTAACAGCTGATTGGACTTTTTACTGGGTTAAACAGTTGTATCTGCGATGGAAAATTTTGGACGAGTTGGACTGCATAGTGCAATTTGAAATTACATTATATAACCCATCGTCAGTTTCGAAACGACGTATGCACCATTGGTTTCTCTGTGCACGTAAATGTTTTTACAGATTGGCTAGACAATGTAGTTTAGCAGGGATAAGCAATTTAACCCCTACTAATGTTAGTCTTCATCCATAGGCGGGTCGAGATACTTCGAACTAGAGGATAGGGGGGTCCGGGGGGCTACCCCGAGAAAAATTTCAAAATTTCGAAGAACCTAAGATGCGGTTTGATTCAATTTTGTCATGAATAAGTATCAAGTGTAATCTTCCTGCTTTCCTCTTTCCTTCGTTTCTTCTTTCTTTCCTCCTCTTTTCTTACTCTTTTTTTCGGACGAACGGGGGAAGGAGCGTGGAGCGTGTGTTCCCTACGGCCCTGCGCTCCCATTGACTCCACCGTTGTTTTCATCAACTGCCAGTTTCGAAAAAAATCCGTTTCTTTTGCCGTCTTCTCTTACTTATGGGTTATTCTCTGTATTTCTTATGCTGTTTTCTCCTCTCAAGAAGGTCAAGTCAAAATAATATTGTTTCGATGAATGTGGGATCTCAATTAAAGCCTTTCAAGTGACAGTCCTTCCCTACTCGTTATTTTTTCTGATTTTCTCTCATTTTTCTACCTCTCAACGAAGTGCGCAATGATACCTTTCCCTTCAAATCAACGCTTAATCATTTATCATTATTTTTGCTCCAAGTAGGTACTGTCTGACGCTTTCCATAAATAATACCCGATGCTCACTACGTGAAAATCCCGATTAATTATTTGACGAATATAACTCTCTCGCAGACGGGAAACGGGAAGTTGGGAGCATTTTTCCTCATCAAGGAGACTGCCTCGCGAGATCCGTTTCAGCGTTTCAGCCAACTAATGGCAAAGTTCGCACGCGGTCATTCGTGGCAGTGACGTGGCGTGTTTTGCGATCTATCGATTGATCTGACATTCAAACCTATGGTAAAGGATCGATGAGCAGGGTGTTGGCAACAAACACTTTAATAATCGATTCTTTAGCATAGCCTCAAATGAGCAAATATCGATCTAATCGATCAGTTACGCCTCGTCACAGATTCGTGCCCGATGAAACAAACCCTCGCTCTCTTTCAGCTCAAACTTTGAATTGGCATGGAGTTTCGTTCAACTCTGCTTCATTTTCGCGTGTGTGTTTTCGACGTCAGCTCGTCTAGTTGTTCAACTCGTGCACATGTTTTCTGCTGAGACCAGAATTAGGAAACGCATCAAGCATCGGTTTAGCGCAGTTGAGAGGAGGGTAGAAAGGGCGACGGTGGGCTATGCCCTTTGGGTTCGGCAGAAAGGTGGGTTCGTCGAGGATTTTTGAAACTTGCAGAATATTGCCAAGCAGATCCTTGAGTCAGACTTATTTCATTTAATTACTAAAAAAAAATAATGAATTTAAAAAATGAAATTTAAAAATTCTTGGTGATTTCTTTAAAATATTTTTGAAGAGAGAGAAGGGTTAAATTCCTTCCATATCGTTCTCTTAGCCAGAAGTAATTTACGGCGGTTCCTACTGAAACTCACCTCTCAAAATCCACCCCAAAAATTCTGAAATAAAGAACTGGGCAGAGAAGCGTAAATAGTCCCCAGGTAGACGCTAGTATTATATATCTTATTTTAGAGGTACTAATTCCAAGGCATCAGGCGGAGTAAAATCACCGTCCCGTCCCGTGGGATAGGTAAGGATGATAACGACCTCATAATGGCATGGACACGTGTATGTAGCGAGCGTCACTCCAATGGTCCTACGGTTTTAAAATCCAACGGTCGTGGATTCTAAGTATATGAAGCCGTTCACGGGAAAAAGAGTCTCAGTCCCCAAAAACGAAATAATGAGCCATTCATTCTAGATCAGGACGTTAAAAAATGTGGAACTGAGATTTAAGTTATGACCGTTAGTAGTTTGCAGTCCAAAACCCGCAGATTTGAAAAAAAAAATTCTTTGAAATTTCCTTACTATGATGCACTTCTGTCGGCACAAAAATGAACTAAAAATTTTCCATCTCATTCTTCAGGGCGCTGCAAAAGAGAGTCTCTGTATACATTTAAAAAAAATTAAAACAGCGGTCAAGAAGGCTTTTAACACAATTGACCAAGACGTTTCGGTTGGAAACACCGCAGCCTTCTTCACTCGGATAAGAAATTTAGAAAATTTAAAACTGAGTAATAGGTTGTACCTTTCCAAACGAGAAAAATTTCTGATGAAAAAAAAATCTGATGATCAAAGAGGTATACTTTTTTGTTTGAGCCTTTGATGCCCAAACCGGGTCAAATTAATCCGAGGATTGCAAAAACACGTGACCTGTGGGTTGTACGTATGGGGCTGGTACACAGAGCTTTAGATATAGGTCTACAAATACATCGTATTATAGGAATCATACACCTAATTGAAAAGAACAGAAGAAAAAACCGAGTGTCAACACAACACACATAACAGAAGAGCCGTAATTTTGCCTCGTCTTAAATGTTACTACCGAATCCGATTGGCACCTCGTCGACAGCATAGATCGGAGCAATCCCGCAAGTTCACGCCTCGTGCCATCGCGCCTTCCGTTTTGCAGACGCAACACGGACATCCATCAAGCACGCATAGTTGTATCTCTGCGCCGTCATTAACGCTCGTTCTTTCCTTCGCTCTATTTCCATATTTTGTTGATTCTGTTTGCCCTATTTGTAGTGGTGCTTCAAGAGCTACATGAGCAACCCAGCCGAAGATTGGAGAGACGTAATGGGTCCTCTTATTTTTTTTACTAAAAATAGAACTTTTGCCCGTGAATTCTCGAATTCTGAATTTTGTCAATTCCAAGAGACTTAGCGCCGATTTTTTTTTTTTTTTTTTTTTTTTTATTTTTTTTTTTATTTATTTTTTTTTTTTTTTTTGGTGAAAAGCACTTACATGATTAATATATTTTTTCACCACTTCAAATACCATATGAGTGGTAATCCTGCGCTTTCAGTTAGAGTCCCAACCCCCTCAGTCTCTACTGTACAACCAGTTTGAGGTAACCGTTATTTGAAACCATCAAACTCGCGTCGCCTTGCTGGAAATCAAACCCGTAACGTCTTGATAATAGAACCAGTACTACACCCACTACACTTTAGAAGGCCGACAAAAAATGCTATATGCCGAAAAACTCGGAGAATTTCACGTTGAAAATCCGTGAAAAGTTATGAATGAGTCAAGGAATTTGGAAATGCGAGAAAACTTGTGAGCTTGTTATTATGATGGACTTTGCGATGGGAACGGACCCAAGTGAGGTTTCGGTGGACGGGCGGCACGGGCGCGTATCGTTTATTTGCCGGACAGGGCAACCTTGTCCAGAGGGATCCCGGGCCATTAGGACGGTGCTCGGACGGGCGTAGACACAATGAGTTTGTAGATAAGACACGGGCCGCTGCGCGAATCATTAGCGTTGCCGAGGGCGAGGGCACTCTGTCTTTGTTCAAACGGAATCCATGCCCGACCCCAGCCCAGAGGAATCCAGAGGGGGAACCGAATAAAAACTGGGGCGCAGTAATAAACGGACTCTTCTCAGAGATAATTTCGTCGTCGCTCCTCCTGTCCACTTCACTTCTCCTGTCCACTCCCTCGTCTCACGCCCGAATCCATCCATGCAACCCGCAAGACGTTCCTCATGAACAGAATGTCAAACATGATATATACTCCAGTCTTATCAGTGGTCACTCTTCAAATTTGCCAACAATGTTTTTCCTCCATTTAAATCTATAGAAAATATCGATTTTAAGGTGAGGCAGTGGCGCATCAAGAGTGTATCGCAGGGAGGAGGGGGGCATCTACGGGTGTCGAGTGGGGGGCCTATGCGGGCACCTCCAGGAGAAGGAGGATTCAGGGGTCTCCCCCGGAAAATTTTATAAAAGAAAACCCCTCCCAGATTTAATTTCAGGCACTTTTACCATACAATGTATGCTTTATTTGAAAATTGAAAATTGACGAATAATACGAATAAAGTTGTCGAGTATTACGTAGAAATGGAAAACATTTGAAACCAGGAGCATGAAATTAAACAATATAGCAATGAAACAAACCATTTCAGTAAATTTTTAGGAGCACTTTTTTTCCATCCTTTTTTCCCTCCCTTTTTCTCTCCCTCTATCCTTCCTTTCCTCTTTTTTCTTCTTTTAGCCCAAGGGGGGGGGGGGATGTCACCATGCCTCCCCTCCCTGGATCTGCCGCTGAGATGAGGGAAGCAGCCTAACCAAGAATCGATTGTTTTGTATACATCTAAATTAAGGAAAAACAGTGTCAGGTTAGGTTGGTACATAGTTCCATTTCACCATAAGGAATCCTGCTTACTTTTACATTACTTCTCATCCAGCTCACCACGAGCATACCCCATCTTTCCTGCGCATAGTTCTGTTTGGTAGGAATACGTCCAATCATCGGAAGGAAGAATAAAGGATGACAGGAAGTCTGCGTCGTCGCGAACGGAGGTACGTGGTTTTGCACCAAGACCAAGGGAAAAAGCATGGAAAGCTCACGAGGGCAAAAATCCCTGAAAACGGGTGGTCGAATCCGCGCCACGGTGCCTCCGCGAGATGCAAACCCGATTAAAAGTAGCGCATTTCCATTACGCGCCGCTAAAACGCTGCCCGTGCAAAATGGAGCGTCCCCGACTTTAATAGGGTATAAAAGGGTTCGCCTAGCGTGGTAGCGGTCGCGGCGGAGGAGGGGGTTGTGGAAGGGAGGGGGGGGGCAAGGAGCCCGATCGGGGGACGACAATGGGATCACGAATCGATACGGACCGGACCCGGTGGTACCGCTTGATTAATCCATTGTGAGCGGCCGGAAACGCAATTACGGTTCCTGGAATTCGCCGCGGCCGGACCCACTCCGCTAATTACGATTGGCGCGCCGCCAACGGAATAATCAAAGACGCCCTCCCATTGGTGCAATCCCACCGGCCGAGAGGGATCACCAGCGCAACAGTTGACCAAACTGGTCGTGACTTCCGGCCAGGGATTTGCCCATCGCTCATCGTCTTGTTTATTAATTAACCACCTGATTTCGTCGCTTTCCGGCCAAAGTATCACAAGCGCCATGCCACCTTTAAAAATTTCCGCTCCCTTTTTATTTATTTATTTTTTTTCAGAGGAATTGTTCAACGAAGAAGTCCGAAAATTTCACTGAATTTTCTTTGTGCTGCCGATAAATTTCAATGAAATTTTCAAACAGGTTCAACCACAACTTCTCTGTTAAAAAAATAAAATGACGGCGGGAATTTTGAAACGTCGCATGGCATCTTTGATACTTTGATCGGAAGGTGATGATTTATTAATTCCCTAGCTACTACGCGGCCCAACCCGCGAAGGCGCTTTGCGGGCCTCCGTGAGTTAATTTGAGTAGAGCGGGCTTATCCAAGGCGTAGTGTCTAGGATTCTTTACTGTGCTCATGCATTGATTTTCCTCTGATTCTCAGGAGCTCATTCCCTGATGAAGAATCGTGGTTTTCTTTCTTCCAATTTGCAGGGTTTTTTTTTTTTTTTTTTTTTTTGGAGAGAAACGATTTATGACTTTCCAAAGCTCCAGTTATGAATTTGTATACTCATTCCTCCTCCAGCCGATTCTTCATCGCAAATTAAAATTTTTAATCCCAAAAGTGTTCCTGGTGTTTATGTACTTTGGTCAATGAAAGATTCTCTATTATTTCATGATTTGAAGATTCAGACATGCCATTCAAGAGGACTGCCGTGGTAAGGAAGAACGCCGTATGAACATTCAAGAGTTGCCAAATTTCCTTTGATAAAATGTTTATTTTTGAGGAAAGTATGCACATTTCTCCTTGAAATTTTAAGGAACTTCAAATCAAAATACTGACAAACTTCTCTGAAAAATTGGAAGTAAAATATTCATAAGTTTACTAGAGAATCCGTGTTTCATCAAAGAAAATTTGGCAAGGCCTGGAGGTTCATACGGCGTTTTTCCTTAGTAGAGCAGAATATTGGAACCCTGAGGTGCATGAGAGCAGGTGCAGGACAATGGATCTCCCGATCGGATCCCTTTCTTCTATGAGCAGTCACTTTTGCCTGTGTCCCGCGTTCGCCGTGGAATCGGGAAAATTTCGACTGTAAATCGGGCAAACCTGGCGGGCAGGTCGGAGGTGGTGTTTTCGCGGCGCTGAGACAATGCCTGGCCAGGCGGGTGAATGCCGAACAGCGAGCAGGGAGCTGCGAACAGCCGGGGCGAGCAAATGAAAATTAATTGGTTCGCCAAGACCGTGGATTATATTTTCACCGCCAGGCGAGGTGGGCGCCGCGAGGTGGGCGCCGCCAGGTGTGCTCCGCTGTTGCCGTCTTCGGGAAAATTAGGAAAACTCGGAGATATTGGGAAAAACTGACGTCGTTGCTCCGACGTTTCAGTGTTAGAAGAAAACTCCCTGTGGAACATCCGAATTTAAGCAATCTGATCCGTGTTTTCTCATCCTTTCTCGTATTACACGATTTTTACATCGGAAATTACAGAATGTAACTCCCAACAAAAGTAATAACGCCTGTCTATGCAAGAAAAAAACACAAAGGAACGTGGCTCGAACTGTACACAACAAGGTGGTAAAATAGTCTTTCGCTTTTCCATGCATCAATTCCAATTTCTCGCTCATAAAAAACCATCATTAATATAAACTTCGAAGGATTCTGCCTTTTTCTATTTCACTCGAGGGGAAGTGTCCCCTCCCGGACTCTCTTCCCCACCCGGTGACTGACGCTGCGCTGTGCTGAACGGTTCAGCCTGAACCTTTCCTCTACGTCTGACCGTTCCCCACTCCTCTGTCAATCGAACCATATGCCACCGCTTACGTATTGTCGCTCGCCCACCCAGCTACTTACCGGCCAGCGGTCAGTTGATGATAAATCTCGCTCATGCTCCTACGCAGCTACGCATTGATTACCTACGCCAGCGAATTACTTTCCAAATAATTAGAATTTCTTCGATAATAGTTTTCTTTATTTATTCGACGGTATTTTTTCTCTGTTCTACTGTGATTTCCTTGGTTCTCTACTGTGTTTGACTGTGTTGAAATTTATATTAATACTCACACGGAGAAAAAACTTTGTGCATGGGACCCGACGTTGAGATCATATGAATCTCTTAAAACTTGAGGTCCAGCTGCCGAAATTCGGGTCAGAAATCTGAAACACTTCGGTATGCACCGAGTACTTCAGATGTGTGACCTGAAACCTTCGGTATATACCGAACTACTTCAATTGTCTGACCCGAACTTCGGCAGATGGACCTTAACTTTTCGGATGCGTGATCCGAAAACTTCAGAGATTCATATGATCTCAGCTTCGGGTTCCATGCACAAAATTTTTTTCTCCGTGTTTCCTTTTAGGGGACGCAACTAAAATTTCAGTAAATTTTTTCAGAAAAGTAAAAAAAAAGTGGCTAACAATGGTTCCTCACCTTCTCGTGGTGTTGGCTGTTTTTACTAAGTGGGAACCGTCCATAAGATATAGTCTATTTCTTGCCCTGCCATTATTATTCTACAAATTAATTGTGGAATGAGAATTTCATAATGTTTTCTATGAAATCTTCAAAATATAGTGATAAAAAATTTGCAACTACTACAAAATCGGCTCGCGAAGCGAGCCGAATGTCACTCGCGCAGCGAGTGACCGGGGGTCCAGGGGGCGTAGCCCCCGGCTAGGCGTGACGGGCGCGCGAAGCGCGCCCAGAACGGCTAGTAATTTACTCGAGTTCGATTGCACATTTAAGTCACCGTGGCATTCTTTACAGTATAAATACACTTACGACAACCTCAGTACCGACGCTTTGTCTCAGCTATTGCAAGTTATTTATACTTGGAACGGCACAGGGTGTGGAAGGAACGCAGCAAATTGAGAAGTCTGTCAAAACAATTGGACGAGCGATTTGATTCTAGTAGACTCAGGCTCTTCATGTAAGCGGAAAATTCTACATTGCGAGTTCACGCTGTGCGCCATCGCGCCTTCAACTTTGCAGATACAGCATGGACATCCATCAAGTACGAATAGTTGTATCTCTGCGCCGTCATCAACACGTGTCCTTTCCCTTCTGACTCTATATCCATAGCGTGTTGACTTTATTTGTCTTATTTTTACAGTGGTGCTTCAATGGCTCTGTGAGCAACATAGACGAGGATACAGAAGAAATCATCGGGCCTCGTTTTTTTTAATTGTTCGCTCGAATCCGAGCGACCAGTACAGAGGGAAGCATTGTGAGTTCACACCTCACACCATCGCGCTTTCAGTTTTGCTTATAGAACATGGATATCCATGAAACACGAACAGTTGTATCTCCGCTCCGTTACCAATACGCGTTAAGGTCTCTTACTTTTGAAATTTGAGAAAAGTTACGGTTAAGTTTGCTCAAAATATACTTTGATGCGTCCAAATCAATAATCAGGGCTGCCTTAGATTTAGAAAATGAAACTCCCTGACATGTCCGTGATTTCCTTGACACATTTTGGTGAAATTCCCTGACAATTGAAGATCTGACGGATGGTTAAGAAGGCATAATTGAAAATAGTTTTCAGGCAAAATTTCTTGCTCAAAATCTCAAACCCAATCTAAAAAGCATGAAGGTGATTTAACAAATGTTCCCTGACATTTCCCGATATTCTCGGGGTTCCCTCACTGTGGCAACACTGAATAATCATTTTGAAAATTAAAAAAAGACATGGGCATATAAGGGTTAAATAATGTAAATGATAATTTTTTCCACAGATCGTTCCAATTGTAAATATTCAATGGGCCGATTATCATAATTTTTGCCGCTATCGATAGAGGTTAGTCCATAGATGAGTCCGCTGTATTCAGACCAACTCACGATGCGCCCTTGGGGATCTACAACCTCATCGTTGAAATTTATTTCGGGACGACAAGAATTGCAAAGCTATATATTATACACGGCGCAGATAGGGCTATGTCTTGTCTTATCTCGCCGACATAACCAGTTAAGTTTCAACAATCAGGCAACGGACCCAGCTTGTCGGTCAGGGGCGTGGCCCTGAGTTCTCTCTTATTGTCCCTTTCTCCAAACCGTTTTCACAAAATGAAACATCTTGAACGTAACAAATAAATGGCACGATACGGCATCTTAGCTTTTTTGAAATGATATTTTCAGCGGCGTGAAAATAATTTCGCGTAGCATCATAATTTCGAGTAAAAATGGTAAACAGCCCGTCGACGGAAGTCGATTAAGCGAGACCGAGCCGTTCGGTGGCCTCCCCTTGAATTACACCCTTCGTGGGCGAAAACAATCCATGTACAATCCAAATCCCATACAGATACGCTGTTTTAACGCAGGAGGAGATCATGAGAGGGCGCCTGTCGGAACCAAAACCGCTCGGATCCGATAGGAATCCCGATACAGTTGCGTTGTTTTAGCGTAAACGGGGAAGACGGCCCCGGTCACTGGCTTATTTCCCACCTGAATCATTTTCTCGTCGAGCCGCCCGTGAAGATAATGCCTTTTTCTCCGAGTTTGTTTTTTTTAATCACTTTCCGACCCCCTTGCCCCCCTCCTGCCCCACCCCCTTGTTGAATCAAGTGATCGATTTGCGCTGGGGCTTTCGCGGTAAAATTAAACGGGAATTGTCGGGTTTCGAAAGTCTCCCATCGTGAAACGCGCCCGGAACCCCGGAATCGAGCGGGCTTCCCAAAGAACTTTAACCAATCATTTTTTAACGCCGCCGCTTCGCATCTTTGTCAAATTTCACTCGGGTTTTTTTTATTTTTTCCCCATTATTATTTCGCGTAATTTATCGTTCCCCGCATGAAAGAACATAAGTACATTTTAATGTTGCCAAATTTTTCTCGTAAATCGCATTTTCATCAGAGGAATTTCTGTCATTGCCAATCCAAAGTTTCTTTGATTTTCCCTCTGATCCCTTGAAGAAATTAGGAATTTTGGACAAGCATTCCACTGCTGAATTGTAAACAAATGAAACGTTTGAGTCAATTTTGCAACCTTGGAATGGATTAACGTTCATTCATCCTGGAAACGACAAATTTTCAGTGTTGTGAACATGATTCCATAAAATAGTAGCCGTAGATCGTATTCGATAGTGGTTCCATGTATCGTTCGGTTCAAAACAGCAGAACGTAACCTCAAACAAAAATTTCAGCATCTAAGTTGGAAAAGCTTAAAATGAGAAAATTCCTAACAATGTCACGTTTCATTGCCATTTTGCACTTCTAGGAATCAAAAATCTATCACAAAAAACCCGTTCCCTCAGATTACTCAATTGACTTTTGAGGCTATGTTTACATGTTGAACCAATCGATATCGATACAATCTTACCTATTTGATGTATCGAATACGATCCATTACTGCCGTGTTAAGAAAAAACGCCCTAGGAGCCCTCATGAGCTGCCAAAGAGCCTCCCAAAAATTCGCTTTTTCACAAGTAGTCTATTTGGCCTTCGGACTAAGGTTTAAATGGAAGCTTATGATGACACAAAACTCAGGAATAAATTTCAAGGTGAAAGTAGGAACGGTTTTTAATTCACGGCGGGGGGGGGGGATACGAGGCCCAAAATCCAACGTAATTTTATTCAGGTTTCTTGTTGATTTTCAACGCGAACATTTCTCAGTGATTTATCTACAGATTGAAATATTTATTTCCCCAAAATAATCCACCTAGAGGTTAAAATTTGAAAAACATTTGATCCACTTTAATGGATCCAGGAAAAGCGTAGTCAGAAATAGCCTTTGTACCGACCCGTGTAGAGTAGGCGACAGCAGTTAGAATTCGCACGGATTAAGGGACTTTTCACTACGCCCTTTCATCGGGCACGTGAACTGGAGAGGCTTAAAATTTCCGAAAAAGAGCCGAGAACATAAACTGGACGTCGAGAAAATAGAAAAATGGGAGGCAGGTGGGTCGCCGTCTTGTTTCGAACTTCTCGGGACGTCTGGTAGTGGACACGCAGTTTCTGAAAGTTCGCGGCAGGTGTAAACTTTCCGTTTCGCTAGCCTATCCTGTCCCTGTCTAACAGAGTTTTCAACTGAAGCTTCGCTCCCGGCCGAACGGCTGTATTTCCAAAGTGCCTATTTGCCATTTTTCGTACGAAAATCGCAGGTCTTAGTGGAAAGCTGAGCCGTGTTTTGTTCGAAACAACGAAATGCTTCCGTTTTTTTCTTGTTTTTTTTTTACGCGATTTTGAACAACCAATGAGAGAGCAACTTCCAATTTTAGGTCAGAAAACAGCGTTGCTTTTTTGAACAGCATAAAAACGATTTGCTTTGAGCACGTTGCAGTTGTTGTACAACAATGTTGCTGTAGGGGTTCCCAAATTTTAAAAATAAGCCCCGCCCCCACAACACATAACAACTGCGAACGAAGTACGAGTGTTGCTTGTTTTCACAACATGTTGCGAGTGTTGCCTCTGAACAAAATACTACTCCAAATTTTTCGTCGGAAGGTGTGGATTTGATCGATATAAATCGATTGAAAAATGAAAACGCAAATCAATCGACAAAAGATTAGAGAGCCGGTATCGATTCGATCGTCATGAATCGATCGATGAATAAAGACGCGAACCGATCGACGTCATTCAACCGCCACCGATTCAATCAACAACCGTTAATCGATCCACAAACTCGTGACACAATCGACAACTCCGTCAATCGGTCGACAAAGTAAACCAATCGACAATTCCATGAATTGACCGACTAGGTGTCGATTGAATCATTTCTATCGGTTCACGTGATTTATTTTTCGAACCGGTGTCGATCGATACACGTTTTATTTTTCGATCGATTTATGTCGTAAAATTTCATGTTATTTCTGTGAATTTGACAACGTCCAACGGGATTAGGCCTGAGTTTCACTTGTAATTTATCGGAAAGTGCGTCACACTCCTGAATAAACTTTAAGCGTACCTCCAATTTTCGGAGCAATCCCTGACACAGCCACTCCACGTCAACCTACACTCAGCTTAGTCTTAAGATGAAGTTTCAGGCGTTCACTGTAGTTCGGTCCAAATTACACGCGTATATAAAATGTGTAACATTAAAACGACAGAATCAATAAGGCTAAAATATTAATAATATCAAACAGACACACTGAAAAAAAAAGTAGCTTGGATCAAGCATGATAATTCTTGAATTTGCCGCCAAGAATTTTCTTTATCTTGCTTTAAGCTGACTTTTTCTTAATTCAAGAAAAATAATGCTTGGGTTAAGCAAAAAAGTAGCTCATATTAACCGGCAAAATTCTTGGTTTAAGAAGAAATACTTCTTGGCGGCAAATTTAAGATTCTGTTTTTTCCAATGCAAGATGTTTGCAGCCGCCACCGGCTCATTTTTAGGTAAAAAAACAATAAACAATAAAAAATTGAGCGGCTACATGATACCAGTCATGTTCACGTAACCACTGAAAAACATACCATCCGAAGCAACATCGCGACCACCCACATATGTACGAACAAAATCAAAGAAGATGGGCATATAACCCCTACTCTTACACATCTATTCGCGAAGCTTACTGATATTAATTTATTTCTGTCGCCCACCAAAAAAAAAAAAAAAAAAAAAAAAAAAAAAATTATACAACTCTTATTCCCTGCACGTCTGCCCGGAAGTTGCATACCTTCCCCAAATTTTTGGGGTATAAATCATTACTGACATACATGTGATGGCTCAAAACTTCCTTTCTCGGAACGTTTAAGGAACAACTATAGTTGTCATGGTTGTATTTATAAATACGACCCTAACTCTAGAAATGGATCCTTATAGGCGATGAAAATAAGTTATTTGCCACTGGAAATAGTGCAAAATACGAAAGCGAACGCACTGCGAGTTTTGTTGACTTTAAGGCAAGGGCTTCAAATAGCTGCATTACAGGCGTTGAGAAAGTTAATGCTCCGCGCTAAAAACGCCTTCAATTTTGGATGATACTGCGGCATACACCCGAGTTCGAATAGTCGTGTCTTCTATGCCTACCGCTTTGCCTATCAATTTCAGCCCGCCAGGGCTAGTAAAACCGGCCCTTAAATGGTTTCCGGCGAGCTTTTTCTAGAGTCCCTTTTTACCGAGAGTTAAGACAATATGAATCCATTTCTGATTAGTTCCCGCATTTTAGCCCTCCATAGTGTCACGAACGGTTATAAAGATTACATTTTCACAAATTGCAAAGATTATAATGTAAAATAGACCAGGGAATCACGGATTCAGCAAGGAAGGAACGGAATGAGAGAAGGAACGGAGAAAGGAATTTGAGAATGGGCCGATCAAAGATTACGAAAAACTTTCAATTTGTGTAATCTTTATTCCCGTTTGTAACTCCATGAGGGGAGGGAGGGGGGTTTCTCAACTCTCAGTATGAAGGGACTCGACTCCCTACTCTCGGAGACTTTTCGCGAAGGAGAGAAGATGTCGAACTCTTCCTTCCCTGTGACCTTTAAGAGCCTTGACATTCGTCGGAAAGCAAAGCAAAGGGGCCTTTGACGCGGCGTTGAGCACGTCTGGAAACCTGGCTCGGTTGGTTAAACCGTCGCGTCGCACAGCGCACAGCGGACGGATAATCGAAGGCGCGACGTGGTCAAAGGGATCAGGGATCTAATTGGTCGCTTGAAAGGGCCGCGCCATGCCAGTCTCCCAATGGCACCTAACCCCAGCCCTTTGATCTGGTCTCGCTGCATTATTCCCGGTTTTTGATCAGAGCCCCCGTGTTCCCGTTTTTCAAAGTGACCCCTTGCCATCCATGCAAATCTATCCAGTGAATCTCGGTCCATCATCCCTGTCCAATCGAACGTCCTGAAATCTACTCAGATACTAAAACATACTGAATTTCGAGCATTGGCGGATCCAGCAAATTGGCAACATCGTTTTTCTTCATTTAAACCCATGGAAATGTATCGATTCTTGGAGGGGCCAGGTGCTCCGACAATAATCGATTATTTAGCATAGGTTTAAATGGAGGAAATCCGGTGTTGCCAAATTCGCCTCTGATGACATGGAGGCGTGGATATGGAAGTACTGATAAAAACGGGCCGATTACTTGCGGAGTTGAGTGGGTGACTAAACCTTGTATTTTTTATTTGATATTCCTGGAAGTAGCAGGTGAGGAGATTAAGTGTTGATTTTTTGCGTAATCTTGAAGGCAAAATGCGGGACAAGCCGCTTTTAAAAAGTCCAAAGACTCGAAGGAATTTCAAACGCTCCGGAGTGGTGGGAAAATGAATAGAAAAGATGTACAACAACCGCGGCAGTCGAATCACTATCTCCTCTCATTTTTCACTAACGTTACCTACTCAAAATCAAGCTTATTTCACTGTGCAATTATTATGTCTTCACAATTTTGCAGTTCAAAGAAGTGTCCGACATCATTCAATAGATTTTACGATTAAAAAATGGTAATGCAACCACCTCCGTCGTCAAATCAGTTTCCAACTACATATTGTAAAATGTACATTTGAAACATACCAGACATATGTTTCAACAATTTAATTGTTAGATGAGCGATTTATTTTTTCCGTTTTTGAAGAGCGCGTGCAGGGAGGTCGGGGCTTTATACGTTTAACATGTAGCACATTGAAGAACGCTCAAGGATTTTGTAACCTTACGAGAGCCGAGCCGGCATCCATGCGTATGTCTCTAATGCGAGATTAATTTCGCCGCAGCATCCGCTTCCTGTTAAAAACTTTCCTCGTTGGGCCTCCTTTTTCACGCCTTTCTACGCGCGCATTAGTCGAGGATCATGTGAGCTTAAATACGGATGCTCCGTCCCGCACCTTTGCCACTTTTTCCGCCAAAACTCCGTCCACGAGAGAAGGCGCCTCTGGCCAAAGAGGCAAAATTTTCAGCCGAGTGATTTTTGTTGTATTCCGTCGTAAAATCCAACTTTGAAATTTCAAGGAAAAACTCTCTCTAGTGTCCTGAAAAGTAAGTTACTGAGCGCTTCTTTTAATGAGATTTCATAATTTGCAACGAAGAACTCCTGTTTTTGGCTTATTCATAAAAGCGGCTATCTACAGGAGAAAACTAATTGCTCGCATTTTTTCGTAAAATGAGCCGGAAGTAGTAGTTCCTTACAGCAAAATTTCGATCAATTTCCATGTGAACAGAGCTCGTAAAATCCGGGTATTTCGTGCCCTGCACGCGACGAATATAAATTTGAAGCCGTTCCCCCCTTAGTTTTATTTTCTATGGATTAAAATTTGAGCCACTGTACTGTAGTGCCAAGGCAAAACGCCGTATTAGAATTCAGACGTTGCCAAATTGCCTTTCATAATATACGAATTTATTGGGAAAAATAATTATGAATCCCCTTCCTTCGATTTTCCAGGCCATTTTGTTCAATTTAATCTAAAGCATCTGAAATTTTCAGGAAAAATAATTATAACTGTCCTCAAAAATACACGTTTTACCCGGGGCAATTTGGCAACTCTCGAATTTTCATACGGCGTTCCTCCTTAGCACGACATAGGCTTATGTTGCCTCAATCTGTCGGCACACTCGTGGAGTCATGGTTTAGTGACTCATTCTGCCCTAAGGAAGAACGCCGTATGAACATTCGAGAGTTGCCACATGTCCCCAGATAAAACATGTATTTTTGACGAAATTTTCAGATATTTTAGATTGAATTGCGAAGAAAATAGTGTGAAAAATTGGAAGACAAATATTTACAATTTCCCCAATAAATTCGTATTTTATCAGAGGAAATTTGGCAAGGCCTGGAGGTTGATACGACGTTCTTCCTTAGCACGGGAGCATTGGCACCATGCTCTCCTTTCTTGGTCGGCGGTAAAACGACAGGGTGGTGGAGACACTCGGAAGCGAAAGTGAGCCCATCAGCTGTGCACGTTCGGATCTCGGCTAACAAGACGATCGGAATCCGAGGGGGTAGAGGGGGGGGGGGGTTAGGGGGGAGCTTGAGGTCAAAACGGGGACGGGGAAGTTGGGGAGCCCCGGAGCGCGAGCCGTAAACGCTCTTTAATGCTGTATCATTTTGTGTCGCGCTTCGGAGGGGGTTGTGGGCGCCCAGGGCTGAGGAGGGGGCGGCGGAAGGGGGGGGCGAAAGGGGGTCGTTTGGAAGTTCGGACCTGGGAACGAGCCACGTTAATGCTTAGCCCATTGATGTGATGGACATTTTGTCAGTCTCGTATCGGACGAAAACGAGAGTGAAAGGCACCCCCGCCCCTCCACACCGCCTTGCCAAATCTCCAAGTTAAAAGTTCCGTCTTCGGTCTTACTCTCTTTTACTTTGTCTTCTCACTTGTTTTTTTCGCGTCACATCAACACGAAGCACTTGCTTGCAAGACCCAAACCGTCGCTTACTCTTATAGACATCGGGGCATGAAGAAAGTGTCCTGCGAAAACTTATGTTCACGGAAAAAATTAAATTTCTGATTACACAATTCAATTGCTAAAAAAGTGACTGCAATGTTTCAATGTAGATTTTACAACAAAAAATGCTACTTTAACCACCCCCGTGGTTTAATTAGCTTACAATAGTCGTTAAAGAAGCATTTTTTTGTTGTGAAATCTACGTTGAAATATTGCAGTCACTGTTTTTTAGCAATCGAATTGTTAAATCAGCAATTTAATTTTTTCCGTGTTCTCTTCTTTTCCTTCCATTACTCAGAGATTGCGATTTGCGAAAGGCCAACGCAATGGGTTATCACGGATGCGATCCAGCAGGTTGATAGTTGAAATTGATGGACACAGCTATAGACAACGAAGACAAAAGGGATGTGGAGGGATCCTATTGGTGGAAGCAGGTGATTGAAATAGACAAAGAAGGTAGATAATATACTAACCTATAGCGACCCACGTGAGACCCTATTCTTAGTCCACCATTTTCTCCCTTTGTCTATAGGAACCACCTATTTCAACCAATAAGATCGCTCCATACTCCTTACGTCTTCTTTGTCCATAGTTTTGTATATTACCTTCAACAATCAGCCCGCAGGCTCAATTCTAGCTGTTGGCGCCTAATTTCTCATAGGGTCGGAGATCTTCAACACAAGAATTCGGTCGCTTTGACATAGGGAAAACTAACATACAAAAAAAATTAATCAATAGCTCAGGTTACTTCGTGGTATACTTCCCCTATCAATTCAAAATTTTTCTTAGCGTGCCGTGCTCGCCTCGGGCTGAATTTTTATGCTTTCGTCAGTGTTCCTTTAATGACTGCAGTATTTTAAAATTGTGTTCAGAACACTGTTCTCAGAAGTTAGTGAATCTTTTCAAAATCATTATAAAGTACTCGTATGCTTCCTCTCTGAACTTGTCCTGGCCTTGTCAGAATGTCTCTATTTTTTTTCTTTCTTTCTTTCTTTTTTTATGCAGTATTTTCAGGTTTTTTTAAACACTTCGTAAACATTTGTATGAGCATATCTGCATAAGTATACTGAAGAATGAAGGTAGTTAATAAGAAGCAGAGACTCGGAAAAATGACGAAACCCTGTATTAAAGACATGAAATAAGGTTTCATCACTGAAGAACACATTCAGAGAGCAAGGCAACGTTATGAGTGTGACGCTGACGCCGTTCCACCCGAACCTAATGAGACAGGAGCACGGAAAATCTGGTAAAATGTCCTGTAAAAATTGACTAAAATTGCTCCCTTGAATGAGAAAATGAGTTTGTTAGGTGATTACGACGATCAGCAATTAGGTTTTTTACATCGGAGATTAGAAAATCACCTAAAATTTTGAGATTTACCGTGAATAACCCTTTCTATTTGCTTGCGTAAGTAGTCTTTGCGTGCGTAGATATCCGAAGAAAACTTTGAAAAATCGATGATAGAGGTCGGTTTCAAAGTGACGCCCAATTTGGTATATATTGTCATTGAGGGAAACTCGAGGAATTCCTCAAAATAGTAACTTAAGAAGGATAATTATTGTTGCAAATCTTTAGTAAAATTCACCATTGTAACTTCGGAAATGGATCTTTGCAAAAGGATTGCAATCATTTCCCACCGCAAAAGGAACAAAAGACGGGGGAAAATTCTATGATTTGAAACAATTTTAAGTGAGTTCAAACCTACCTATAATTTTACAGGAGCCACAAAATATTTTCTTTTCTTCATTTTATTTAGTATATAGTAGTGGTAAATTATTTTTCTTCTTCTCAAGAATCCATTGCCAAATTTACAATTTTGAATTTTGAAGTTTCGTGAAAATTGTATTTTTCATGATGAAATGTTAGTTAAGGATCTCCTTAAACCTCCCTTAATCATGATGTAAACCAAATCCTAAAGGGTCAAAAAGGTCTTTTGACTCGATTAGCTGATCAAGGAACATCTATGAATACGACGCCACGGCAAGAAGCGCTGCGCGAGTCAGTGCATTATATCGGTCAATGAGATGCAACTATTCGAACTCAGGTGTATGCCGCAGTATCATTCCGAATTGAAGGCGTTTCTAGCGCGGAGCATTAACTTGATCAATGCCTGTGATCCAGCTATTTCACCCCTCCTACCTTAAAATTTACAAAACTCGCAGTGTTTTTCTTTCGTATTTTGTATTGTTTCGGCAAATCATTGACAGCCCTCGTAAGAACCTATTATAAACTGGAGTAGGCCGGGTATTGAAGGGAACGGAGGAAAGGAGTTGATGAAAAATTATGAAAAACGTTAAAACTGTATACAATCTTTTTTACCGTTTGTGACACTCATGATTAGATTCGTCTCAACTCTCCCTACAAAAGGACTCTACGAGAACATATCGACAGTGAAAGTTCAGAAATGCGTATCTCCCTTGCGGCACTGCAGACTTATATTTTATTTTCTGCATGGAAAAGTACTAATCTTCATTCCTTGAACATTTCGGTGATTTTTTTCCATGTAAAGAATACTCGGTTAAAAATTTCAAACCACGATGTTGGTTCGGTCCGCTCTCAAAGAATAAAATGGTGGTGAAGATTTCGAAACATTGCAATCGAGACAGGCGTTTTTGCAGTTACATGGACCATGCGTATCCTGAAACATTGTAAACAAGATGGAGGATACGGGAATTTCAATGTGAATTTGTCTGGATGGGGAGTTGAAATTTGGCAAGAGCGGCGGATGGCAGGGGCAGGGATCGATCGCCTTGTTGCATACCTGCTCCCCGCAAATGACATCTCTTCACCGGCGCACGGCACCCATCCTCCCCTCCCCCACCCATGACTCGAGTTAAATCTCCGGTCCCATCAGCTCCCCCTTTTAAGCTGACTCGTATAAAAAAAACCAAGGCTCTCCCTTTCAATCAATAAGAGAGGAAATAAGCGAATAAATCATAAACGCCAAAAGCTTTTCGGTCGTCCCCGTCCCCGTCCCGTCTGCGGCTAATTTCACGTCGCTCCGCGCGCTCCGCGTTTTTCCACCCGGCCTCAATTTCCTCGAGCGCCAAAACGAGATTTTCCACCGTATTCACTCCTTCCTTAAGCAGCTCCTTTTTTAAAAGCGTTATTAAGTTTGCATTATGATTAGGGAAAGTCAAGGAGATCCTTAAATGGGGAGGGCGGGTCACAAAAAATGGGCAACGAAGACTTAAAACAAGTAAACAGAGTGCCTGGCACTTTCCAGGATGGTTTCGACCCCCTCCTCAAGCAAAAAAAAAAATTAAAATTTTAAAAAACCCTGACAATGGCTGATCCTTAATATAGCAGCAGAAGTAGGACGATTTTAGGAAAAGTTGAGTAAAATTGAGCATTTTAACTTTGGAAATGGATCTTTGCTGAAGACATGCTTAGGGCAACTGAGATGGACTTTTGGTGGAGGTCTGCTGGTATATCGAGAAGAGCGTATCCGCAATGAAAAAGTGCGCGAGATAATGGGTGCGGAGAAGGACATCGTGCACGATATCAGGTCCAAGCAGTTGGTCTGGTATGGACATGTGCTAATGGCAGACGATCGGTTGCCCAAGCAGGTTTTCAATTGGGTTCCTCCCGGAAGGCAACGGCGTGGACGTCCCGTGAAAGGTTGGCGACAAGGGGTGGAGGAGGAGATCAGAAGGTGCCAATTGCCTGATGATCTCTGGGAGGATAGGGGGCAATGGCGATTGGCCGTCGCAGAGCGCGAGGCTGCGCTATAAAAGCGGCTTTATGTATGTATCTTTGCAGGGGATGAAAATGAGTCGCTGCCAAAAATAAGAAAAAAAGAAACCGAATGGAAACTTGCTGCGAGTTTTGTGAATTATGAGGTAGGGTGGTGAAATAGCTGCATCACAAGAATTGAGCAAGTTAATGCTCTGCGCTAGAAACGCCTTCAATTAGAAATGATACTGCGGCATACACCTGAGTTCGAATAGTTGTATCTCGCGCATTGACCAATGCAACGCAGCTCTCCTCGGCTCGGAGTCGTATAGGAGTTTCATAGACTGCTCCTTTCCTTAGAAAGTCCTGTTTGATTTAAATTATGTTTAAGGGAGGTTTAAAGAGATGTTACATAAAAATTTTAACGAATCCCCAGTAATATAAAGCAGTGTAACCATGGACATGGATCCTTGCAAAGGAAGGATTATAAAGATTTACCCTTTACAAAAAATGCAGAATATGAAAGAAGAATGTCTACGATTTCGACAAACTTCAAGGTAGGTTCGTACCTACCGCAAAATCTGCAATTTAATCGAAAATGTTAATCAAATAGAGCCTCTTAAGGGCCTTAAGAGAAGAAGCCACGAATACTACCCTTAGCCTCGATTTTTTAAAGGATTCGTAGGAATCTAGACATGCTAATACACGCAGTTATTTTCAGAAAGTTTCAAGAAAATATATCCTGAAATGCAGACGTGCAGTAATTGATTATTAAGAAGACCTCACTGCCGTATTGAGACGAAGGAACGCCGTGTGAAACTGCGATTTTTGCCTCGAAAAATTATTTGCTTTTAAGGAAAGTTGTGAACAATTTTCCTTGAAATTTTCAGGTACTTAAAATTGTATTGCGAATTCAACCCACTGAAAAATTGGAAGAAACAGATCTGCAAGTTTCTCTGAAAGTTATTAATTCAACGAAGGAAATTTTGCAATTTAAGAAAGGCTCATACGGCGTTCTCCTTGAGTAAGGCACACTGCCGTGCTAAGGAAAAACGCCGTAGGGGCCTTCAGGTGTCGCCAAATTTCATCTGACGAATCACTAATGTTCAAGAAAATTTGTTAATATTTTTCTTTCAATTTCTCGGATAATTTTGCTAGTAATTTGATCTAAAAAGTATGAAAATATCACGGAGAAACATCGAGAATTTTGCTCAAAAATATACATTTTATGGGAGAGCATTTGGCAACCCTCGAATGTTCATATGACATTCTTCCTTAGCACGGCATAATAGCCGATAGATTTTTAATAGCACCTCTTTTTTTCTGAATCTGAAAGATGAGAGGAAAAAGCAATAATAGAATTTTTACATGGAACAAACGCAAAGCTTTTGCCATTAATAAAAATGACAAAAACATGAAAAGAGCCCCTGGAACGGTGAAACGCATCGATTGATTCCCTCGATTTCCCCTCGGACAACTCAATTATAATGTACATATTTACTTGAAAATATCCTCGCGGGCTTTCATGTGCATGCAGCATCGAGATGACTGTCCCGTCCCGTTATTTTCCACCGGGAACAAACATCGTCCCGTGTTGTCTGACCCCTTCTTTTGTCTTCGTCGATCAATTAATTATTAATTAATTCAAATAATTAGCTCTTTCCCTCGTTTATCCAATTTCCGCTGCGTCATGCACGCCATAGGCTTGTGTGCCTTCAAAGGCCACACGCTGGTATTCCGAGAGAATGAATAAACGAACCTGTTCGGTATCAATTTTTCTCGTCAAAGATTCATCATCACACGCAGTGTTACTTTCCCGCGTTGGCCTCTTTGAATTTTCATTCTTTTTAAGCGCGCTGAAAACAGCTAATCATAGGGTTCAATCTTTCGAGATCTAGGTTATTTCTTTGTCTACAATCGAACCAGCGAATATATCGATCTATCGAATGGCATAGTCACTGGATCAATCTATCATCCACGGCTTCTCTTAGTCGTCACTATGATATTAGTCCTGCCTGCAAGTCATTTTCTTGCATGCGTTTTTTCCCTGCGAGATATTTCAAGACTATCTGTAAGTGATTTACTAACTTAATAGGTTGCCGTCCTCACAAATAACGCCCTCCCCCCCCCTTCCCCCGGTGCGGTGAGAGATACACGTGAGAACGGAACCTCGATAACAACAACTTGATGTAACTATTCGTCTCCGATGGATGTGCGTGTTGCATCTCTGACAAATGAAGGTGTTTTCGCTTCTTGTTCAATCATCTCAGTTCAACCCTCGATTTCATCAATTTTTTCCAGTTAAATAATTGACTTCGGAAAGCAAGCAAGCAGTCGCATCCTTCATATGTTCAGAATAATCGAAGCATATCGTTGCGAACTCCAACGGGAAAATGAGGCATGACGTGGAGCACGTTTTCTCGTGATGGAGCGTTTTATGCGGATAAAAAATGCAAAATCTGCAAAAATAAATGTTGCTATGGGCGGCAGTGCGTCGATGCTGAAATTCCCCAACCACGTACCTCGGTTTGCGACATTGCAGACTTCTGTCATACTTAATTTTTTAAATGGAAAACTACTCAACGGCAATTCGTAAAACCTACCCTGATTTTTCTTCTACGCGCGAAGAATATTCCGCTAAGCCTTTAAGCCATGATGTTATTGATTTACTCTCCTTTAAAGAGATAAACTAAGAGTGTGAATTTCACAACACTGCAAACGAGATACGTGATTCGGGAGTTTCACCGTCGATCAGTGTTTTGCGATGTATCGATTAATTTGCCGTTTAAACTTATGGGAAAGGATCGATAAACATGGTGTTCGCAACTCACACTTTAATAATCGATTCTTTAGCATAGCTTCAAATGGAGACATATCGATAATCGATCATTGACGCCTCGCCACTGCTGTGGATGTGCAGCAGACCTGTTCCTTGACCTGGCGCAACCCTGCGCATGGAGAAAGCCCGCGCTGCACATGAAGCGAGCTGTGAATTACCAGATCAAGTGTGTTGATTGCAGCGCGAAATCCGCTGTTTTTCGCGGTTTGTTTGAGTTTTATTCGCGGACGCGTCAAAGCCGGCTGTGGGGGGAGGCGGGAGGCGGTGGGTCGGAATGGATTAGGGGTGGCTTCGGGGTGGGTTCGGGGTAGAGAGAGCTAATTGCCCGGCTCGTGTTTGCGCTAGCGTGCGGACGAGAGCCCAGTCAGCTCGGATTTAGAGCCGCACCGCGAAATTCGAAGCGCCGAAACTTTCGCGTCTCACACTCCCGTGCCACGGTAAAACGCCGTATGAACGCTCGGATGTAGCCAAATTTCTTGTGATAAAGCACTTATTTTGGAAGAAACTTGTGCATCTTTTCCCTTGAAATTTCCAGAGATTTTAGATTAAATCGTGAACAAATTTTCTAAAAAAAATTAAAAGAAAATCTTTGAAAACTTTCCTAAGGAATTCGTGTTTTATCGAAGAAAATTTGGCAACGCCGGAAGGTTCATATGGCGTTTTTCCTGAGGACGACAGCATAACTCGGGTGCTCGAGATTAAAACTCTGGCTTAAATTCGATGGGAGCGTTGAAACCGCAAATTCGTCTCCCTCCTAACAAGGACGTAACTAGGCTTTTCCGATGAAGCCTCCATTGCATATTACTCAATGCTTTTCCGGGCTCATCTTTAAGTGTAGTTGCGCCCTTTTGTGAGGCAAGCGACGGATTTTCCACATGGATTCGTCTGCCGTCGGTGGGTGTGTGCGTTTTGGTGGTGGTGCTTGGAGCAGGTGATGAATCTAGTGTGAATCCGGACGGGAAAAATCCGTTGCCAATTAGGGAACGCGAGGCGGCGACAGTGGGAGAAAACGTTGATACGAGTTTGAAACTAGACTTAATGGAGGCGCGACGAGGGACCCAGTTATGTAGAGAGGAATCCACCCACATTTTCCCAATAATTCAGTTTAACCGAGTTTTGAGCACAAACGAGGAAAAACCCGGCGCCCAAGTGGCTTCTCCATCAAGTTACTCTCAATGTTTTAAATTGCTGCTACGCTGAGGCCACCTTCCCGCACAAAAAAAAAAAAAAAAAAAAAAAAAAAAAAAACCCATACCTTGTTTAAAAGTTTCGATGCGCTCATGAAATTTTCTGCGGTGGCACTTCTGTCATGCTAAAGAAAAACGCCGCATGA
Source organism: Bemisia tabaci (assembly GCF_918797505.1). Taxonomy (NCBI): domain Eukaryota; kingdom Metazoa; phylum Arthropoda; class Insecta; order Hemiptera; family Aleyrodidae; genus Bemisia; species Bemisia tabaci. Next base: position 56,478,929 of record NC_092797.1, read on the forward strand.
GCTTCCGGACGTTGGCAAATTTCCTTAGACAATTCACGAATTACAGAGATTATGGGAAAATATGGTGCACGCATTTTTCTCCAAATTTTTCAGAGAATTCTGCTCGTAATCTGATATGAAGGGTCTGGAACTTTTAAGGAAAAATATTTATGACTTTCCTCAAAACAATTTATTTTCTATGAGAAAATTTGGCAACATTTGAATGTTCATACGGCGTATTCTCCCTTAGCACGGCAGACTTGATCTTTTACGTCCTGCAAAAGGTAGCTCTCCGAGGAAATTCAGAGTAAAGAAGAGTTTCCCTTAAGAATCGTAGGGGGAAAAAAACCCAAAAAACCTTGAAATTTTAAATCAAATTGAATGGGTTTTTTGAAGAAGGGCGTGACCGCCAAATTTTCAGAAATCAGGTTTTCGACGGAATATTATTCTTTGCAGGTGAAGGCATCTTACCACAGCAATATTCCTACAAAATGGCAATTTTGGGAATTCCATATCCAAGAGGAAACTACAGAGTGAACGCAGCATGAGGATATACTTAGTTTCTAAAATGAACAAGTATTGGAGGAGATTGGACCAAATGACCTAATGTGCTAAAACATGTGTTTAGTCGGAAATGCCGCCTGATGATTTTCTTACTTTTATAAATAGTTTTCTACGATTGCCCATCGGAGATACAAATGATGAAAAATACTGGAAACGTAGCTCATTGAGCACTCTGAGATGCAGCAGTAAATTGTTTTGGTGCAAATTCTCCATGGCTCCCGAAATGTGACTTTCGGACAAACTCAGTCTCCGTGGACGGAGGTCTCCGCACCTATAGACGGTCATGCGCATATTGAGCCAAGCTTATGAATATTTTCTCTCGCTTGGATTAACGCCTTCGTTTCAAGCTCGGCGTTTTCAAGCTTTTTCGTCGGCTATGAAATTTGCCTCTAAGCCGTGCTCATACTCGCCGGTGCTCCGGAAGAGAGCCTCAAGTGCATTTTGGGATGAGCCACGAGACACGTGAGAACATGTGCCATTCAGTGGCTCATACAGAAATCCACTTAGGCTTCCGTTCCGTAACAAGCCCGCACTGGGAACCTGCTCGCGACTCCCACTCAACAGTCAACACACGCGGTTGCACCCAATGCACCTCCCCCCCCCCCACAGCATCACCCCCAAGCATCCCCCCCCTTTCATCTCTATTGGCGGAAGTTCGCTGGAGAGGCTCCGAGAGAATGACGAGGACTCCGCTGATGATGCACCGAGTCGAGGAATCGTGGTTCCAACCTCGAGTCTTAATGAAAAACGTCGTATGCGCCCTCCGACGTTTGCCAAATTTCCATCGATAAAATATGTACAGAGAGAGTATGCGCGTTTTTGTGTTACTTATCATGAATGTAGGAGGTGTAATACGAATCAAACGCAAATGTTTGTACGAATCAAAATGCAAAAATTGTAAACTGGAACCAAGCCCGGAACAAACGGAGTAGAGGGAAAAGAGATAAGGAATTCGAAAATGAATTTATCGAAGATGACTTTAAAATGACTCTATTTATAAGTTCTCTTAGAAATTAATTTTTGACCAGCAGCCGGATCGTTGAAACTTTAACTGGCTTTGTCGGCACGATAAGACAAGACGTAGCCCATCTGCGCTGTGGATGGAATATATCGATTTCCGATTCTTGTCGCGCCGACATTTTCAACAATGAGACCTCAGGTAAAATTTGGCGACGTGTGAAGGGTTCATAGGGTGTTTTTCCACTTTTCCAGAGCTCGGTCGAATGTGTCCGCTGATCCGCGGCGAGTGGCTACGCGGTCGAGCTCGGAACCGTGGAATCCTCGCCAACTCGCCCTCGCCCTCGCCGCGGCGTCTTCGCATGCCTTCGCAAATCGCAACCCCCCCCCCCCCTCCGCCCCCCACCCACAGCCCTGCTTTGACGCTCCGCTTACACCCCTCGACGACTTGTTCTGTCATGTTGCGGAGGCTTTCGAGGTTTTGTCGTCGGATCAGGACGAGACCGCAATCCCGCAGATTGATCTAATTGCTACGTTTTGTGCTACGGCCCAGCTTCAGATTGGGGTTTTATGTCTAAGCATATCAAACGTATGCGATTCGGTGTGCAGTATGACGAGTGGATGACGTCTTACACCGCACAGTGGATCGAGTCAGTTCCAGAGGTCGGTCACAAAATTTTTGAGTAAAACTGCAAATTTTGATGTTATTTCGTCGCATTTTAAATTGGAAGGGGTGCTTCTAAGAACCACTTTTAGAATCTCAAAGTTTTGTTTAAACGGGGTTTTAAGCGTCTAAAGTTTCCAAACTTTGTCCGACCTCCCCTATTGATTCGATCCATTGCACTGAAAAAAAAGTCTCGGTGTATTTACTAAGAAAATGGTAAAATTACCAAGAATTCAGGGCTCTATTTGATCCCAGTTTTTTCTTGGTAAAATTACCACTTATGGAATTAGTGATTTTACCGAGAAATCTCGGTAAAATTATTGGACTTTCTCGGTAATTTTACTGGACCTTGGTAAAAACGCCAATATTTCTTATCAACTGTGGTAGAGTTACCGAGATAAAATGGCAAAGTTACCGGGAATTGATTACCAATAAAAGTGGTATTCTTACCTGGAAAAAACAGTAAAAATACCGGTTTTTAGGTAAGCTTACCAGTCTGTCTTGGTAAAATTACCAATAATTGGTAAAAAAGTGAGATGGTAAAGGTACCAACGGACTGTGGTAAAAACACCGAGAATTTTTTTTCAGTGTGTACGCCGGGTTTTTAGGAGAGAATGTCTTCGTTAATATTGGACGTGTAAACTGGGCGTCTGCATACCGGGCGGATCTTATACTCTGTTACATTTATAAGCTCAACTGGACCTTATTTTGTAATTTGTAGCTACAATTTCCAGCTCTATCGTAAAATCACATGTTCATAGGGAAAATAATGATACATACGTTGTTTTTTCACCGAGTCAGAAATGAGTCAGCGACGTTCCAAATTGCAAAATGCAGTCCAGCTCATCAGAACGCGATCCTATTACTAAGGCAACTGGCCCATTTCGATTTTTTAACAAAATCCATCACATTTTAGACACCTGGACATTCTCCAGTGAGCAAGTTCTCCAAATTCAAGGATGCGCGAGGATTTTTCAAGGCGTCACGAATTCGTCGTTTCTTGGACGGAGAAACGTAACTCCACTCCGAGGTTTCAAAATTGACCCAAACAATTCAATTTTTCTGCAAGAATGTACCTATGTGCAATTTCGGCCCGAAATCGTTCTGATTTTTGCACGAGGTCGGCAGAAAATTTAGGGAAATGTTCAGTTCGAAAAGACCAAACTTTTCATCTTAAAACTGCGATTTGAAAAGGAAAATTTGGCAACGTAGGAACGTAGTTCCGTTCTTTCGAGAGGGAAATGATAAACTGGACGTATTTATGCTGAAAAGAAGTATGTGCTTAGGGTTTGCGCGAGACATAGTTCCTTTGAGAATAAATACGTGGAATATTGTGCGCAGAAAGTATGAGCGCGAGATTTGACGATTCTATTTGCAGCGAAATTCCTCCAGCTCGACGAGCGATGAGATCGGGCGACCTTGGTGGAAACTCGACGTCAGCTGCTGATGCGCGAGGCGGGTAATTGGACGTATCCATGCTAAAAAGAACTACGTCCCACGCAAAGCCTATGCACATGATTCCTTTTAGCATAAATTCGTCGGATCGGCGGCGGCGGCGGCGGTGCACGGCGGAGGTGGCCGCTTGCACCGATCGCGGGACTAATTGGTGGCGCGAACTTGAGTCGGGATCGCGGGCGCCGGGGGGGGGGGGGGGGTTGCTACCCCCGGGGGAGGGGGCAGGGAGGCGAGGAGTCGGGGGGTAGGGGTGGTTTCAATTTCGGGTTCCGGCCGCGGATCCGGAGCACAAAAGAGGTGCGCCAGAAGCGAGACCGTGAAATGCAACGCTAACGAAGCCAGCTCCAGGATCGGGTCCCGGTATCTTCCTTTCCCGCCCCGTCAAAGCCCGATCCCCCCCCCCCCCCCCCAAGTGATGACGTGCTCCTAACGCCGGGTCTTACGCACTCTAAATCCCCCCCCCCCCCCCCCCCATTCCCTTTCTCCACGAAATTTGAGGGAAAAAACAAGATTGGTTTTTACTTTTGTCGAGTTTGACAAGAAAGTTGTAAAAGTTAAATATGAATTTAACTAGGCTCCATTCACATTTGATCGATAGTGTTTCAAGAAACTTGAGGCAAACCTTATCAAAAATTTGATCGTCGAAATTCGCTCATGGTTCAGTGACCGTTGTCAAAAAAATATATGTTTTCCCTGTTGTCTCGTACATTTTTTTTTTCGTGTGATCTGGAAACTTGAGTTTTGGGAGCCACGCTTTTCTTCAAATAACCCGTTAAATTTTACATTTTTCATCCTCGGCGAGTGGAGCGAAACAGCCAGGATCATGATCCTCGATGCAAATCACTAGAGGGATGGATATCACTAGAAGTTTGAATATCACTAGAAGGATGGATATCACTAAAAGGATGGATATCACGAGGAGGATGAATATCACTGCCGGATAAGGAGGCTCCCCAACCGCGGCCTCGGGACCCAATCCCACCTCCTCTCCACGATTTACTTAATCCCATTCCCATTCGGATCCTGGGCCGCAACCAATCAAGGTTTTGATTTCGGATTTCGGGATCCAGGCTCCGGGAAATATGCGTCGTAAAAGCCGAGATAAACGCTTTCTTTTCCGCTACGTTTTTATGCCCGTCCGTATTTGTTCCTTGCCGAAAGATGATCCCGCGTAAATAATACGCCCGGAGTAAAACCTAAAACGCCAAGCGGAGGCGTGTACCTCTTGCCGGGTCGCCGCGCTGGAGCAATCCCATCGCTCGGATGGGAAGAAATAGGTCCTATTCCATAGTAGTTCCATGTATCGTTTGCTTCAAAGCAATAGGGCATAACACCAAACAAAAATTTTAGGATTTAAGCTGGATAAGCTGAAGATGAGAAAATGTCCAAAAATTTCACCTTTCATTGCCATTTTGCAGTCGTGAGAATCAAAAATCTATCACAGAAACCTCGTTCCCTCAGATTATTCAATTGACGTTTGAGGCTATGTTAACATGTTGAAGCAATCGATATCGCTACAATCTCACCTGTTCGATGTATCGAATACAATCCATACAGATTAGGATTCTTTTTTGACACTCACGATCGATTATTAAGAAGCAGGAAAAGCTGTTACTAATAAATCATCACGTAAAACCACCTAGTGCAACACACACACCCTCTCCCTCACCCTAACACATACACAAGAAAAAAGAGGAAGAAAAAAAAATCACCTCATAATCTTTGCGTCTGGTGCTTACAGAATATTAAAGAAAAAACCCAAGGCTCAGTGACCCATTCTTCATATTTCTGTTGAAAAAAAAACAAACGCGAGTTCTGCCACCATCTTTGCTGATGCCATAATCACGCGAGTAGGATTGGAGAAATTGCGCCAGAAATGAAAGGTTTTAACATTTTGGTGGATGCGCTCCTATAATGAGAATAAATCGTCCCTACAAGGCCGAGATCGTCCGTTCAATTTTCGTCCTCGGAGGAGAATTTATTTTTACTAGAACACCCTTCCACAAAATCGATCAGTAATGCTATTTTTGGAAGTATTATGACAGTTCAACAGCATGTGTATTCAATGATAATTTTAACAATCATAGTTTGTGTCCTTACCCGTGGTAAAACTTACGGTAAAACCGTGACGCAACGCTAATTGTGTACATGTTAAACTAAGGGAAATACGTAAGGTACATATGATGATTTTGTCTTACCTGCATAAGCTCGAACATCGTAACTGGTTCCAATGGGTGCACCGTTGTACGCTTTGGCAGGAACTAATTGGACACTAGGTGGCGCTAGATGCGTAACTTCCATCGTGAAAGGATGGGCGTTTGGGCCGAGCCGCTTGATCAGTGCGTCCTGCAACAAAAAAATATCGACGGTGAAACTACCAAACCACGTATCTCGTTTGCGGTGTTTAAAAATCTACGCTCACATTTTATTTTTTTGAAGTAGACCAAATCAATATCATTCCTTGAAATTTTCACAGAATTTTCTCCGCACGAAGAGGAAAAATCACAGAAATTTTCAAGACTGGATGTTAAGTAGTTTTTCATTTAAAAAATAAAGTATGACAGGAAGTCTGCGACGCCGCAAACCGAGATACGTGGTTTGGTAGTTTCACCGTCGATATGTAGCTCAAGAAAGTTAGGTTGCAAAAGTACATTATGTTAGTTGGTTACTTGCGTTTCATACGTTAATGCAATTACAATATCCAGTTATTGACGACGCGGCATCCGCCATTAGGTCACGTTAAAAACGCTTGTTACGTTACTCAGTTATTTGCGTCCCTTACGTTACTGAAATTCGAATATCGAGGTACTCATAATGCAGCCTTAGAAAACCCTTTGTCGCATGAGTCAGTTACCGAGTTCAGAGAAAAATCTACATTGTGCTGTGTTTTTAGGATTATAGGAACAGATGAAGTCCCAATTTATATTTTTTTCTCTGAAAGTTTGGAGATCAGACCTCTGATCCTTTTCAAAAACCATGTGTTGCTTTGGCTCAATTTAATGCCACAGAGGATCAATCCAAAAAAAAAAAAAATTGTGCTTTCATGCAACGCTATGCAACAAAAAGGTTGTCTAAGGCCTTGTAAGGACAAATAATACCGAAACACGGTACAGTATATTTCTCCTTAGTAAAAGAGTCTAAAATAAATTATGCTTCCTTCGAAGTTGAACTTTCTCCGCTTTTTCAGAGTTTCAAACTAAAGATCAAACCTACACCATGAGTTTTTCCTCTGCCTGAAGTTGGAGAAAATTAGATGACAAAGTACAAAGCCTGTGCGAATGGTGGTAAAGTTTCCGTATCGTAAGTCTGAACAGGATCATCATTATTTTAAATCCGGGATGGATTCATTCTCTGTGAGGAAGAGGAAGTATTTCCTCTATAAAAACAAAATCCTATTGTAACGCACTCTCGGATCCTCTCCATCTTCCTTTGCTGTGCTAAAGGAAGAACGCAGTATGAGTGCTCAGAACGTTGCAAAATTCCTTTGTTAAAATTTGAATTTTCTTTATGACATGCGGTTATTTTTTTTTTTTTTTTTTAATTATTGTGGACTTTTAATCACAATTCAATCAGTCATTTTGAGTCATGATAATCGTTGATCTGTTACAGCGGACATTTTTGAGATGTTCCTAGAAGGAGCGCACAAATTGAAGCTGGACTGCGATGTCCTTGGTGGAGGAAGGATAAACCACGACCCAGAGAATAAAAAACTTAAAATTTACGGCTACTCACAGGTATGTATGGAAAATTGAAAAGTACACGGAAAAACATCGAATGTTGATTTAGCATTTATATTTTTAAAAAAAATGTGCGACAAGCATCAAATGCTGATTTTACATTAAAAAACTCAACACTGAATTTGTTCATTTAACCGTGGATGTAGTTAACTTAGGATTTTTTTCATTGTAAAATCAGCATTTATGCTTATCGCACATTTTTTTTAACATTATAAATGCTAAAGCAACATTCAATTTTTTTTCCGTGTAGTTCCTAACGGATCGGACACAAACAAGAGTCGCAATATACTGCCTAGACTCTCTGCAAGTGCCATGGTGCGAAAATCACCAAAAGCACGTCTGAAATGTTTGAAATTCATTCTCTAGCGCAAATTTTGCATGTCGCATTTTAAAGGACCTGTTAAAAATTACCCTTTTTTGTGAGCTCATGGATTTGTTCAAATGTGGCCTAAAGGAAATTTTACCATGAGAAAATCCTCTAGTAGAAATTTTAGCATGAGGTCATAGCCCGCTTCAGTATTGCACCTTAGCGAAGTTTACATTCTTTACCATGGAAGAAAGCTAGTGTTTTAAAGTTCCTCGGTTGAATAATAACTTTAGTTAGTTCCGTCTCATATTTTGAGAAACAGTATCAATAGGATGAGAAGGTAAAATGATGCCTTAAAACCTTTGCAATCATTCACAGTTATAGGAGTTTGCGGGATTATTACTTGTATTGGTTAAGTTTTTTTACACTGTTTTCTGCGCAGACTGACTTTTTTGAAACTGCAATAAAGAATCCTCAGACACGGTCACTTACAAATTGCGTATTACGGCTGCGAAAATTATGCGTTTTGAACTGAATTTTAGACATTTTCACTGTAGCAGAGGTGATTTCCATGGGCTTTAACCTCGGGTGGTTGTATCTCTAGTATGCATTAGACCTATTGGCGGGCTGTTGAGGATGTATAGTAAGACCAGAAAAATTCAAATGAGAAGCAGTTTTGAACTGAGTTTTGGATCACTTTAGTTTTTTACCTAACTTTTCCGGGTTCTTTTCTAGAAATTCTGTGACTGTGATCACCCTGTCAGCAAAGTTAACTTTTAGCATTCACCGGGTACCTTTGAACTTAATACGATTTACGCAATGATCCGACTCGCTTAACTTTTAAAACTTATTCCCGCAACTTTTTCCTCAAGTAAATTTTTCAAGACAGCTCCTTTTTTCGAAATTTTCTCCGGCGTATGATGGATGAAATAAAGAAGGACGCCGAGAGAGGAGTTCTCGTTTTGAGACACTCGAGTGGCAGGATCTTCTCTTTCTGTAGGTGCGTGTTTGTGTCACGGGAGATGGTTTTTGGCATTTATCTCCATTATTGAATCCGGAATCTCCTCCAAAGCTTGTTGAACATGCCCCCGTTCGTGCCACGCGTGAAACTCGAGACTCGATCCCCCAAGTCAGCAGCCTTGCCAACTCACACAACAAACCCACACACCCACACCACCGCCAAATGCGTTTTAAAGCTCACTCGTCCGGAGTCTTGCCGTGCTCGCAAGACTAAAAACAAATCTCGGCAGATGCTGAATTTTTAGCCAAAAAAAAGAACGATAGCAGCTGTGCGTGGGCTTAAAGAATGCTTCTCAATCGAAAAAAATTGCAAAATATAGAAGATGAAGGCAGGATTCTTTTCGGATAAAAGAATCGCATCCGAAACGAAGACCAATCAAATGAAACAGGTGTTTCAGGTGTATCAAATGAAACATTTTCACCGAATATAATCCTACCTTAGTTTCTCTGAATTTCGCCAATTTTTTGGTTGAGAATGCGAATCTTCAGGCTTATGCGCAGGGGCCGTCTTTTTTTTCTCGACTGAAAAGTCAAAATCTACTGAAGTTATTACTTAATCAATGCGATATACTCTAAACCAGAAGGGAACGAATCACCTTAAAGTCAACAAAATAGGCTCAGTCAACGAAGGCTCTCGAGGGTTATTAAATCAATTGGATCGCGTTTTCCAGGAAAAAAACAAACGCTTTTTTTAGAAATTGAATAAATGGTTGATCCAAACGAGTCTAGTCATTCTCTCTAATGTATTGAAAGCATTTTCTCATAAAAGCCATGAAATCAACGAAAAAAAGCATTTCTTCAAAAATAATTAATTCAATCCGAAATTTCGAATTCAAATTGGGAATGATCACTTTGGACGTTTGGAATCCTCAGAAGGAAGCCAAGGTCGCGTTGGTTCCGTCCCCGCATTGGCTTATAACTTGGCTTTTGGCCAAACCAATTATTTACCTACAATTGTTTAAAGTGCACCTTTAGAAAAGCAAACAAAAAGCGCCGTATAATTCCACGAGTTAAAAGCCGTCTCGGTTTTTGTAATAGAATAAGGCGCGACTGGAGCTTTTCAAAGCAAAGGTTGTATGTTTTCACAAGCAGGGGTTACCACCGTTTGTAGCGCGTAGCGTGATCGATATCAGCGACTGAACTGGATGCAACTATTCGTGTTCCATGGATGTCCATGTTGCATGCACACAAAAATGCAGGCGTTTTGGTGTTTTCGCTCCGAGCGAAACACCCTGCGCCAGGTGTGCCCTTTCAACTCTAAGCCAACCGCTGATGTATTCCTCAAGGAAACGAGATTGAAAAGCAATGCGATTCACTTGAAACTTCCTAAGCCGTAGCAATTGTGAAAGTCAAAAACTGGCAACCAGTTTGAAATGTTCCGAATGAACTACTATCGGCGCGGTGCAGCGGTGCGGCGGCACTTCTCTTCTTTTGTATCGTCACGATCCATTTTCTGACGAAACTTTAAAATTAAGGAGATGTCTCATTAAAAAAAGATAGGTGTATCCACGTCGAGTTAGCTAAATTGATCTTTTGAAAAGGGTGGATTGAATTTTAGGTTTGGAGTGAGTCTCGCGTGTGTGTTGTGTGCTCGTTCTGAAACGGTCGCGCTGCTCCAGGCGCATGATCTAGATGACGTCAAATCAGGCCGTATTTAGTATTCATTCCTAAGTTTATACATTTCCATTCATCTTATTTCTTCCTTTCACTTCCACTTTTTGTTCTTTTCCTGTCCCTCGCACCTTTTTCTCCGACCTGCTCCGTTTCCTAGATCCAGCATAGCCTCCATGAGTGGATGGAACATGATTGTTGCAGTAAATTAGGGCCTCGTCCGCACGAGCGCGGTTCCAGGAACTTGTCATAACGCACCTATAACTTCTTTCCTCCAAACACCGCTAGTGTGGACGAGACCTTAGATGGTGGACCAAGTCAAAAGGGACGTGTAAAAGTGGTTCCCAACTTTTCATCTTTACAATCGTTACGGCTCCGAAAGTTTCAAGTGAATCGTCTTCCTTGCTACCATTCCCTTGATGAATGTATCGGCGGTTGCCTAGGGCATGAAGCACGAGGGGCAACAAGGGGCACAAGGGCGCACCAGGTTTCACCCCGCTTTCTGGATTCCCTTTTCACTTTCTCGCTCCCCTAGCTTTTGGTGGTCGGCCTCCTACGGTGTAGTGGTTGTAGCACTAGCTCTATTACCGGGCGGTCCCGGGTTCGATTCCCGGCCAGGCAACTCAAGATTTTTGGTCTCAAATAATGGTTGCCTGGGACTGGTTGTAGAGATGGAGGGGGGATGGGGAGCGCAAGGATTAGCCCTTGTGGGCTATTTGAAGTAGTAAAAACAAAAAAATAAAGTGGGGCACTTTTGGAAAGAAACTATTGAGTTTTGCTAGCGGTGGGAAAGGGCCTTTGGGTCTGAAACGGCAACTTGGCGTGTCGGCGTGTCAAGTGCTCCTTTTGTGAAGAGACACCCCGGCTCCGCGGGCTCCGGCCTTGGTTTCCGTTTCTCCGAATCGCGGGACGACGCGCGACGTGCCCGTTGTCGCGTCTTTCTCTCAATTCCAGCTTCCCCGCCATCGTCGTCAGAATTTTCGGAAAATTATCATTATTCCCTACGGACTCCATATAAAAAATGCTGGTTTTTAAACTTAATTCGGCAACGATGCTGTCGGTTCACCGTCGCCGTCGTCCACCGCGCTGTCCTCTCACATGGCTACATATTTATCTACGCCCACGCGTCGCGCCCGCGTCACCGCGTGTCACCCCTCTCGCACCCGGAACTCGGCCAGTTTTGTTCTATTATCCCACAACAGAATAAGATCAATAGAATTTCTCCCAATTCAGGATCAGAGACAATATATTCTGGAGACCCAGACCTCCCACAATCAACCGGTAACGTTGCATGGTGTCAACAAACCCAAAATCTGATTATGGAGTCAACGATTACTAATCCTTTGTTTCTTAATCGGGAACTACGTGATTGACACTTACTTTCTTTTTCGCCCGATGAATTTTTTTTCTCGGTTATCACTCTTACACGATGGCCATTTCGACTTCTGTAGAAGTCATCATCAGGTACTTAAAACTGCAACGAAAATAAAAATAAAAACCGAAGCTAAAAACGTTACGTGAATTTTAACGTTTTTAGCTTCGGTTTTTATTTTTATTTTCGTTGCAGTTTTAAGTACCTGATGATGACTTCTACAGAAGTCGAAATGGCCATCGTGTAAGAGTGATAACCGAGAAAAAAATTCATCGGCGAAAAAGAAAGTAAGTGTCAATCGAGTCAACGATTGTTGACGTCGTGCTCAGGCGGTGAAACGAACAAATGGGCCCTGAGCCTGGTGTTGACAATCACGGTGTCAACGAACAGAAAAATATCTCCCTTATAAGTAAAATACAAAAAATAAGTCTACAGGAGAGGTTTGGGTCACGTATGGTTCGATTACGTTAATTTAGGTCAGTACATGTACAGTTAGATTAGGCAGGTAAGGTTAAAGTTAGGTAGGGTAAGGTCGGGAAAAGCTAAGTTCTGTGAAAGCGGGTTAGGTCTTGTGAGGTAAAGTTGGGTAAGGTTAGGTTAGGTTAGATTAAATAACACAAGAAAAACAAGACTTGAAATTTGAAAAATGTTATAGAGGGAAGTTTTAAGTTTCGTTGACGTCGTGATCGTTGACACCGTGATCATCTTTCATTAGAGTCGGAATTTTTTCTTTTTGGATGATCATGGTGTCAACAAAAACTTAGAATAACTATTTGTTAACACCATGAGCGTTGACACCATGCTACGTAATCAATCAAGCTGGGAAATATCGTCGCTCCTCTGACGTAAGGGCGCACCTCGAATCCCGTATGAGCCGCAGAAAGCATGGATTTATATAAAAATTAATTTAAATTAATTAATTAATTTATTAATTAAGGCTCACGTGGAAATTGAGATACTCCTTTATGTCAGAAGAGCAACGATATAATCAGGTGAGGAAGATAAGTTTGAAAACAGTTGACCTACCGACTAGGTGGATGTTTAATAACGTGTTGATTGTGTTGTTTTGCAATCAAACCAAGATTTGGTAAACTTGTTTGACTCATTATGTCACTCGAAACTATCATCCACCCAGTACATAGGTCACCGGCCGAAAAAAGGCTGATAACTGTGGTTACCTTATAATTTAGGCGTTACGGGCATAAAGGACATTTCTTGGTTGCGGTGTTTCAGAATCTTCACTGCTAAGTTATATTTTAGAGAGGAGACTATTGGGTGGATTTTCTGAAATTTTTCGTTCTCGTAAAATCATAAAAAAATACTCAGTAAAGTTTCAACATTGCATAAATCTGATGTGATCATAATGGAATGAACGATATCTGAGATTCTAAGTCACCGCTACCAAGAAATGCCCTTTCTAAACCCAGCGCCTCAATGTTCGTAAGAAAGTGTCCAATCTCCAAAATTAAAAGTTTCCCCGTGTTACTAAGAGATTAGTAAAGGGCCTCTCTTAGTCTCAGCCCAAGAAGTAAAAAAATTGCCTAATGCTGTCCGTTCAGTTTCTGGCTGATCACTTTACTAGGCGAATTTTTGCAAAATAGGGTAAGTTCGTCGCTCCTCCGACGCAAGGGCGTATTTCGATTTCCCCATGAGCCCCAGAAAGCATGGATTCATATGTAAAACAGGGCTCACGTCGAAACTGGGATACGCCCTTATGTCAGAGCGGCGACGAGTTTTCCGTATCAATCGTTCAACTATTTGGTCGTGAGTCATCATCAGGTGAACCTAAGTGCTGACTTTTGTTGTAACTTTTACACTACAGGGAAGCTAGAAGTCTCTAAAATACACTAATGTCACATGAAACGACGACCCATCGACTCAACTGCCGTAAACTCAACGCAGCATGCCCGCCCTACGTCTCATGTCAAAACTTCCATCGAAAGGGTGGCTTTGTCTACAGAGGAAGACGCTACGATGGTTGTTGATTTTCCAATTTTTTAACTTTTCAGGGTTTCGGCAAAGCTGATCACAACGTAACCGCAAGCGTTCTGAAGAAAGTTTACCCGGACTACACTTTCGAATGCTCCGACGAAGGATACTGATCTCACCGTTACGGATACTGATCTGATACTGACGTCAGTTAATACTGATCTCGGAAGTTCCCTTGCTCATCAGTCTGAAGCGCGTCATTCTCGCTCGAGAATATTAAACTACCCTCGGATATTTGGTACAATTTTTTAGTGTCAACACTTTTTTAGTGCATAGGAGCTAAGTTTTTGCTTTTTGTCATCAAATTATTTTATTCCTAATAAAACCGATGGATTTTTATTGTTTTTAAACTTTGTTTCAGCCTTCATCAATTTACCTCGCTATTTCCTGGCCAGGGTCTCGTAAAATTTAGTTTTGGATTTTCCTGGTCTTTTAGACGAGATTTCTTTATTTTTCCCTCGAATTAATGAAATTGACACTCATTTGATTTAAAGTATCAACATATTTGATGAATTGAATCAAATGTTCGAAAAATGCTTGAAGCACTCAGAATTTCCTCATCCATGACCGATTTTCCTAACACTATCCTGATTTTTCCTGGTAACATCGAATTTCCTGATATTTTTCGGTTTTCACTGATAGTAGACACCCTGCTGGCTGCAATGGTCAGGCCAATAATGGAATATTTCAAGTTTTACTGAACTTATTTCAGGAAAGAATTTTGTGTCATACGGGGTATAGTATTGCGAACACCTTTGTTACTTAGTGTGAAAAAAAACATGGCGTGAGTAAATTTTGCAACCTCAGAATTGAGGTACATTCCTTCGATTGGAAAACGACGAAATATTTTTATACTCTTCTTACGTAAGTATTCCAGAGGGGATTACTGAAATTTATAGAAAAAAGCGGTAGACAAAGAAGGAAAAGAGAGAATGGAGTGATTCTACTGGAGGAAGCGGTTGTTTACAATGGACTAAGGAGGTAAGCAATAGACTAACTAACGATAACCCATGAGAAACCCTGTATAGTTAGCCCTTCATTTTCCCCTTGGTCTATAATAACCACGCGTCTCAACCAATACGGTTGCTTTATTTTCCCTTAATCTTTTTTTTCTATCGCTATGTCTATCAATTTCAATAATCAACCCGCAGCTCCTTTCTATTCTAACTCCAAGAATTCCGAGCAGGGAATTTTCGCAGGGAGAATTCGGCGGTTGCACCACGAAAATCCACGTCGAAATGAGGCCGTGTCTTCTAGCGAGGGAAACACAGCAACTGACTTGAAAAAGAGCGTACCTGCCCCGAGGTTTTCAACGCCAGCTAAGCCTTTCTTCCAGTTGGCCGTTCAATTGTTTCGGTAAGAGTAATTTACGTTTCCTTGCGCTTTTACTGAATTTTGCGGCTTCTCACTTCCCCCGCATCGAGCGTGGAACAAATTTAATTGCCATTGTTGACCCTCTCCCGCCTCATTTTCTACCCTCCCCCTTCCCCCCTTCCCTCCCCTTCCTCCTCCCGTCATCAACAGCCACCGTGCGAGTATGTGGGGTGGGTAATTAATTATGAGCACTGGTACCAACCTCACCTAATTAGAGGAAGACTGACGTTTATCTTTATTAAAAACTAGGGGATCCTCTAGCTCCCGTTGAGCCTTCCGCGCTCTCATAAATTGTTTCTATGCTAAAGAGTAGGTATTGTCATTCAAATCCTTAAAGTGCAGAAAAACTCCGCCATTATTTTTGTTCGTGTGCAAATGTTGGGCTTTTGTGGAGCTCGATGTTAACGAATTAAGCGACGACAGAAGACTAAAAGTGATGATAAACTAATTACGAGCTTTTGAAATACAAACAAATGAAAATGTCAAAATTTTTTAATTAGTGTAATCAAAGAAAATAATAATTGGACCGCGTTAAACAGAAAGGAACCAAGCCACATCAGCTATTGCCTTTAATTGGACGATTTAATTTTTTACATGAAAACGATTGTGCGGATTTTTGTGCAAATTAAGTGAATATTCTACACCGTATGAAGCAAATTCATTAAAATTTTCAAAGAAATCCGCTTAAACGTTCTCTTGTAAAAAATTAAATTGCCCAGTTAAGGCATTTGCTGATGCGGCCTGATTCCTCTCTGCTTAACGCGGTCCAATTATGACTAGCCGCTTAGTGCCAGCATGTGCAGTTAAACTTAAAGGTAACAACATATTAATAAACTTTGGTGGATGTTTTTATGATGCAATAATCCAAATAGATGGTAACACAAATACTGTTTCTAAAAAAACGGGTAAAAAAATAATTATGAATAAAAAGGAGTTGGTGATGAGAAACTTGGAACTTACCTGTAGGGGAGTGTTTGGTTCTACGACTGCTTTCTCATGAATTGGGTATAGCTGCGCTAAGCACATAATGGCCTCATTACAAAATTTCAGTCCCATCACCTCCTCGTCCTCTCTACCGTATCTAAAAGTTAAGGTCACTTGGCCGAACACCTGGAAACACACAAAAAAGGCCATTGTGAGGCTTACATTTTACCCTGATTACCAAATTTCAAATCGCAAGACATTTTATATATGTAAGACTGAAGTCATACGTCCATGGCTATAAAATGACTCATTTATCAAAACGATTTATCTGCAAAGGGAGCTCCGAAGAAAGCAAAATAAGCCTATTTTGGGCTGTTTGTACTCCAAAATTTCTATCGAGGATCGATCTTTTTTGTGTGATGAAGGCCGAATACAAGGATAAATACGACAGTGCAAGGCAGATGCTTGAGTAACAAAATCAGCGCGACATCAAGTGAAATTTTGCGGGAAATATGGCAGTTCTACTGGTTTTGTAAAATCAACTTCCAATGAATTTTGGGTAAGCTCCGTCCGACAAACCTAACTTGCTTTTCATGGTGCTTTATCTTGACGAGATACTCAACACATCACTCATCAGACTGAGCGGACATACTTTTTTCATCCCCGAAATGATTTTTCGCGTCACGTCTTTATATACCTAGGACGTAGTGCCAAGACTAACATAAAAATGTAGACAAATGTGTCACATGGACGATGATGGTGCGATAACACGCACTTTGATTCCTGAATTTCAAAAGCTTTGCTCTAATTATATTCCTTAGGATGATATCACCATCCATTCCGAGACAAAATTTCGGGCCTATATTGTTGTGTAGGCAAAAAAAATTTCACGAAATTTTCCACAGCGATGCGATGATGAGGAAGCCTCCAAAGTAGTAAAATACAGCGAGAAATCTGTACCTCCGCTAACCGAGTTACGTTGTTTGATAGTTCCGCCGCCGATACGCTATTTTAATAATTAATTCAGATGTGCTTCAATACTGCACGCTCCTGGTCAAAATTAGATTACGGTTCACCGACCTACATCCATTGACCGCAATTCACTGTTTGCATTCGGACGGTTTGTTAACTTGAAGTTTATTGGACCAAACATTGCCAGTTAAGGCTGCTAATGTTTATCCTCCCCATCCTCGTGGTGAAAGGGTTTAACTTGTCACTCAAAGTATTACTCATAGAACCTAGCTTATTTGTCATCATAGTCTGGACAAGCACGGACATATAGTCACACGCAGCTCGTCCTGGAGTTGGATCATGGGTTTTTAGTTCCGATTACAATAATTTCCAAAACTTGGACCACCACGCCTCTTTGTAATATAGGAACAATTTTGGTGGTTTAAAGGTGGTTAAATTTGTCACGAGTAAACTTTTAATTGCCGAAATGAGGAGCTTTCTTCGCACAAGCACTTTCCTTGATAAAACTGAGAACTAATGTCGGGAGAAATTTTCTATGTCGTGATGAATCTGATTTTTCTCAATGCTCAAACACGAAGTTTTCCAAAGCATCACTCGAAAGGACGGAAATCTATGGTGAACCGAGGTGACGATGGCTCGTGGAATCAAAAATTGAAGAAGCATCTGAAATGTACACTGCGAAAATGAATAGTATTCTGTTTCGACCTGTAAACAAGTCCAGGCTACCGGTAGATCGAGAACAATGATATACCAACTAGGAGACAAATAGAATGGTTTACAGTCAATTCGAGTCATTTTAAAGCCACCAGGCGGGCTGATTATTGAAATTGATCGACAACTGTGGACGAGGAGCCAAAGAGAGAATGATGCGAACCTATTCGAGGAAGCGAATAATTTCAATGGACTTATAGGAGGTAAAGAATAGACTACCTAGCGCTGACCCAAGTCTATAATTCCCCCGTTATTGTTAGTCAAAAAATACCACTCGTTTCAGCCAATAGGTCTCAATTTTCCTGTCGTCTTCTCGGTCTATGGATGTGTCTATCAATTCAAATAATCAGTACGCAGAGTCGTTTAGAGTGAATTTAAGGCAAATGAACTGTAATTTACTCAAATTTTACTTGAGTGTACAACCAAAGTTAAATCGGTATCATCGTCGCTCATCTGGCGTGAGGGCGGCGTAACTCGATTTTCACGTGATTCCGTTCTTCGAATGACTCTACGCTTTCGAGGGCCCGAGTAGAAATTGAAAGACGCCCTTACGTCAGAGGTGCGACGCTATCATCGACGGTATGAGAAGCTTCTTTAGATCGCAAATGTTCCTGATAATTCCTTAAGGGAATTACTTTCGCAAACATTTTTTTCGGAGTTTCTAAAAATTGAATAAATTCTATTTTGTGCCTGAAAGAAAAAACCTTCCCTGAATTTTCAGGGTTAGGCTGAATCCATTAACTTTTCACGCAAATGTAGAAAAGAATATCCTTACTTTCAACAGCGCACTTAATTTCTTTCATAGAAAAAAAAAAGGGAGTTGGTCGCTTTATGAGGATGTGTTTAGCCCGTAATGTAGGTAAGCACAACACGGCGGTGTTATTCCGGCAAAATCCAAAATTCGAAGTATAAATAACGAACCACAAAGTCCGTTTTTTGTAGCTCGCAGTTCAACTCATATAAGCTCAAATGCTAGAAATATTTGGTTTCATAAAATACACTATTTTCTAGAAAATATGAGAAAAAGCGTCGTTATCTATGTACGTCACAGACGAATTGCAATAATGTCCGAAATGCGAGGTCCTGGATTTTTTTGTCCATGGATTTCTTTTGTCATAACGGGGAACTGGAGATGAGAATTGGCAGCGCTGGTGTGAGGAAATATCAAGAGGCAGCGGCTAGCTGGACGCTACATAAACTAGATTAAATTCCAGCTTTTGAGGTAGTTAAGTGAATACTTGGAGTTGGAGTGATGAGCGCCCGTAGGGGTTGTCGCCGTGGGGGCGGGGGTGGTAACGGGGGTGAATCGGGCTGGAACCGGGTGAAATTAGTGTGGGGCAGTCGCCCTCGCCAATGGCCAACGGAGCGCGCCGCTCGAGCTAGAGCAACAGGTCCTCCTAGCCACGTTGCCAAGTCGACTAAACTTTGCGATAAGGAACGTTTAATTGGACCGCGTTACGCAGATATAGATACACATTTTTACGAAGCAGCCCAAGACAATAGTAGCATGGAAAAAACAAGGGGGGAAACGGAAAATAAGGCTAAAAATATAACACTAATAACCCGAGACGTTTCGACTCAAAATTCGACGTATTTCTATCAAACAGAACTATGTGCAGGTGGAAAAGATGGGGTGTGTTCATTCGTGTTTTTTCTTCTTTTTTGAGGAGCTTGGCAGATAACGGAACGGAGATGGTGACTCTTGCCGAATTTTCTCGGTCGTGCGGGGGCGGGGGTCTTTGGGTATGCGCGGCGCCGCGGCGCACGCCCAATTCGTGAGTTGTCCCCCAGCTCGAGGAGCTCGGATAAATCTTATTTCGAATTTTAAACACCCCCTACGTTACGTCCCTCCTTCTCTCCCCACCCACGCATCCACCCGCCACAGTTATTGTACTCACTAAATAGATTTGTTGGCGGTTTTTGTTGCGCAATCTGCGTGGCTCTCCAAGCAGATGGAGACGTTAAGTGAGATATTCTGGAAAAATTCGCCCTCACCTCTGCAGCGAACTTTTTCCCACGGCCAAAACAGGGGATTAAAGTTAGGATAAAGGAATCAGGTGCAAAAAGGCAAATCGCTTTTAATGTAAAGTTCTTCCCAAGTTCCGGTCTATTGTAATTATTATCCAAATTCAACGATTCAAGTGGCATATCGACGGTGAAACTACCAAACCACGTATCTCGGTTTGCGACGTCGCAGACTTCCTGTCATACTTTATTTTTTAAATGAAAAACTACTTAACATCCAGTCTTGAAAATTTCTGTGATTTTTCCTCTTTGTGCGGAGAAAATTCCGTGAAAATTTCAAGGAATGATATTGATTTGGTCAACTTCAAAAAAATAAAATGTGAGCGTAGATTTTTAAACACCGCAAACGAGATACGTGGTTTGGTAGTTTCACCGTCGATATGTTCAGTGGCGTGGCGTGCTTTGCTTGCGATATATCGATGAATCTGTCATTAAAACCTATGAAAAAGGATCGATATACAGGGTGTTCGCAACCAACACCGTGAAAATTGATTCTTTACAATAGCTTCAAGTAGGGAAATATCGATAATAGATGATTGACGCTGTATACGTCCTTACGTCCCACGCAGTAAAACCGTTCCGGTTCCGGTTATTCTGCCCTTCAAATATACATATATTTGTCCACGGTTTTTGTTGCGCAATGTGCTAAAATCTCCAAACTGAGGAGGACTTCAAAACAGATATAAAATAAGTACAAATAAAAAATCCTGACTTTTGTGGCAAATGTTTTCAAAAAGCATAGTGCAAAGTTTGGATTGCTGAGTCGGATGAAAGGGGGCTCGTGCCCCAAAAATCACCTTCGGAGAAGATTCCTTCCAAAATTTCATTTTATCTTTTATTCGAGTAAATTATAATGAACTGATTTGGTGGTTTCGTCACTTTGCGTTTTTTGACAAATCGACTTTTGATTTGTCCCCTGTAAATACGAGAAGATAACCTCAAGTTCAAATTCTGGGTGGAATTTGTTGCATCAGCTTAACACGATACTGTCATATAAGGAAGTCATAAATCAATGAGTGGATTGCGTTAATCACTTAGAAAAATTCTATACATTCCAAATGACGTGAATACGGCGAGGTTATATGTTCGTTTACGCAAGCATTGTACCTAGAGTGAAGTGCATGAAATACAGAGTCAATAGCATGAGCGCTGCCTGGATGGCCATTTTGCGGGTAGGTTTTTCATTCGGGGAGCATTCTGGAACCAATGGCGAGGCGTAAATGATCGATTATCGATATTCACCTCACTTAAAGCTGCGATGAAGAATCGATTATTAAGGTATTCGACACGAACACATTATTTATCGATCCCTCTTCATAGGTTTAAATGGCAGATCAATCGATATAACGCAAAGCACGTCACGCCACTGCCTGGAACACACTTAAGAAGAAAATACCAACATTTTCGGAACATTGAATGCTGAAACTACTGGGTGTACAAACTGGTTTGAACTGAATGAGTTGGGCAGCCAATGCGCAATGCGTAAAATATTCTTACAATATTGTAGGCGCTAATATGCGTTCACGCCGCGCCGCGCCGACCGCACTGTGTTTGGTGCAATGCGTGAAGTATTCCGTCGGTCTCGTAGGCGCTAATACGCGCTTCACGCCGATCGCTGTATGTTTGGCGCGATCATTTAAAATCGCGGAGTTGAGAATTTCTCAGTTTGCTACTTTGGTTTTTTGTGCCAATGCACTAAGGCCGAAGCTTCATTACAGGGCAAAAATAAAAAGTGAAAAAAACTTGTTACTAAGATGGAGTTTTTGCACACTTTCTTTGGATTATTCCCATGTAAAATATGCTGCATAAAATCCAACTAATCTTCGCGGATAAGACAGGAGATGAATCAGAAGTTCGAATGATCATCGATTTCTCTCCCGGTTATACAATGCCTCTCAATCGGGTTTCTTTACAATTAACTAGTTTAAGTAAATTAATTATTCTAGTTTCTTTACTCTCACAATACGCGTTTATTTACCTATATTCTTTTTCGTTATGATCATCTTCGTAGGTGGTAATATGATCTAATAATAAAGTTATATTCTTTTACATTTCACTAATCTTCATTTTTATTTTATTAAAACTTTCAGTTAAACAATGTAAATAATTTTCAAAATTATAAATATGAATTACAATGTAATTCAGTAGAGGCCCATAGGAAACCGTAAACTGATGAACCAATCAGAGAGCAGCACGTACATGGTAATACTTTCCCTACATAGATACTTTACCATATTTTAGAAATTATGCGCTCCTTACTTAAAGCTTCATTCGTTAGTTTCTCATCTTACTTGCTTTTATCCGTTCATCCGAAAAATACGTGAAACCTCTCGAGGAAATGAAGGAAAAGGGGAAGCTGCCATAGTGGCGAGGCGCGAATGAACGATCATCGATATTTCCCCATCTGAAGCTATGGTAAAGAATCGATTATTAAGGTGTTGGTTGGGAACACCCTGTTAATTGATCCTTTTCCATAGGTTTAAATGGCAGATCAATCGATAATCGCAAAGCAGGCCACGCCGCTGAGCTGCCTCCGGAAAAGGGCACCGCGCCAGGAAAGTTGATCAGCGTCTAACGACGAAAGCAGAAGCGGGAGCAACTCAGTGGTTGGTCGTGCAGTGTTGCAAGATTGTGTTGAAAATCATCACTTTCCCTCATTGAAATCCATGTAAAATATCCACGTTTCATCGCATAACCTGGCGACCCTCGTGGTGCAGATGCAAAAATACCCGGCTCTTCATCTTTGATTGGCGTCGAGTTTCATTATTTCCTGCCGCTCCACAGCACCGCCGCGCCGATCCGTCCCGCAGTGCCGCCCCCTAATGAGTCCGTAATAATCCCCGTCTCAAATCCTCCCCCTCTGGCGTAAGGGCATATCTCAATCTCCGTGAGAGCCCCAGGAAGCATGGATTCATATGTAAAACAGGGCCCACGCGGAAATTGAGATACGCGCTTTCGCCTTTACGCGCTGCGGGAATCGGTCGATTAAGCGATAGCCGGGGAAACAGAGGGGGGGGGGGGGTGTTCGAAGATACCCCAAAGTTGGATCCTTCCTTAGACGAATAATTATTTCGTAAGGAACAGATAGCAAGCGCGTTTTCCGATTAGACGAAATGCATTTTAAGGGTTAGCTATTGATGAGGCCGATGTTCTGTGGGAGCCAACAGCAGTGAGTGTTTAAAATGGATACCGTAACAAATCTGAATTAATTAGAGAAAATCAATGATGGTATATCAATTATGCTGAGCACAAATTCTTGTTTAGATGATTTCAACATGTACATTAGAAAATATTCATCAGGTCCGTCCAAACGCCAAATTTCTACATTAATGGCGTAGAGAAGAAAAAAGGAGGTGTTTGCACCTTGAGGACTGTGTACCCTGTGACGTAGGTCGGTACAACCTGATCAGCAAAATCCGGAATTCGAATTATGAAAAACGGACTATAACGTCCGATTTTTTTGCTTAAATCAACTCATGATATAATTTCAAACACTTCATATAGCATACATTTTTTCCATAAACTACACCATTTCCAAGAAAATCAATGGTAAAAGTCGCCGTACCGACCTACGTCATCAAAAAAAGTCCAAGATGCCCGAAATGCAAACACCTCCTTTTTTTCTCTATGCATTAATGGAGATATTGCCCATGAAAAGAAAAAACGTATGGCACATGTTCGTCGTGATGGTGAATACCGTGGTTCCTTCCACCTTGGTTTCACCAGCATTTTACATCGAGAAACCCGTGCAAATCTGTGTCTCACCAATCTCAGAAACCATGGTATGCGCTACCGCGGTGGATGATGTCATATGCTGTATTCTTCGATGAGCGATATCTGCGTTAATATTTGTATTGTACGTTGCAAAGTGCTTCAACTCAGGGTGTCTAGAATTCTTGAACATGCTCATTTCCTAATTTTCCCTCGAAGTTTTCATTCCCCAAGGATTTCCGGTTTCCCCCGATTTCTTCCGGTCCTAGAAACCATGCTTTAAGGTGAATCCAGGGTTCGATTAGGGATATTTCAAGATCAGAGATAGCGCCACCAGTCACCACTGAGAATTTCACTTTCCTTCGACGATTACTGAGATAATATTGTTCAAATTACAAAAAGCAGATCCACAAGATCCCCTGGATCCCCAATCTTGAATAAGTATTACGGTTTTTATTATTTTTGCGAATATATACGGCTGTTCTGAGCAGCGCGACGTGGTGGCCAAATCGCGAAGTTCCAAGCCTGGATTCACCTTAACTCACACCTTGTCTAGCGGTGCTTTACCACCAGTTTAATCGAACCTTCATCTTGGAAAATCTAGATATCCCTGGAAAATAGGCTTTTGGATCTGGAGTCCAGGCTCTTAAAATTGACAGGGAAAAATAATCTTGATTACAGTAATCCCATTTCCCGGGACTAGTTCCAAATTTCGAAACTTTTGAAATTTTCCTGAATTTTTCCCGGAACTTTTCGAATTCCCGAAATTTTCCGGTTCTTATGCATTGTCCGGAACTTTCTCGGAACTTTTGAAAAACTCTGAAAAGAATCCCGGAAATTTTGGAAAATCTAAAAACAATCCCGGAACTTTTGACGAAAATTGAATGGGAGCAATGCTTGATTCAACCGGGTGTTCGCTTGAATCAAAAGGAAATCCGCTTAAATTCAAAGGTTTTCAAGCAAAGATCCGATTTAATCAAGAGTATTTTTTCTCGTCAAATTTTCTAAGAATCTGGGTTCGGATCCAAGAGAATGTTTTTTCTAGTGATTGCTTCTCAACCTTGCTCCAAGGAACAATAACACCAGAGGTACCAACCCTCTGAAGGAGTGAAAAACTAGGTATTTAAAAAAGTTTGTCACTGACGGCAACATCCACCCTCACAAGGTTGAAACGCGAGCCCATGAGCCGAGGCGACCTTTATAATTAGCCCCCATCAAACGGCTCAAATGACCACAAAAACTCAGGTCGACGTTCGCGCTCGTTAAAGGTCTTTCTTTTGGGTCGTCCGCTTTCTTACCTCGCAACAGTTCCGTACCCCAGCTCTTCTTCAATTAATCTTGACTCAATCAGACTCCATACCCATGTTCCCTCAACACCTGCAGCCTTGAATGGACCGCCTTCAGCAGAAAGGAACTAAGCCACATCAGCCATTGCCAAATGTAACTGGGAAATTCAATTTTTTACAGGAGAACGTTTCTGTGGATTCCTTCGAATATTTCAAGCAATTCACCTCGCACTATGCAGTAAATTCACTGAAATTTGCACACAAATCCGCTCAATTGTTTTCATGTAAAAAATTAAATTGCTTGAATAATTTTGACAATAGCTGATGTGGCTTTGTTCCCTTCTGCTTAACGCGGTCGAAATGGCTGCGGAAAAAAAAGTCGCGGTAACGGATTCAAGCAGCGCAATAGAGATAGGTCGAGAGAGGGTTGGATCCGCATGGTAAAGCAGTCTTTTGCCGATAGGCGGCGCTTTTTGATTTCGATTTGCCACTAGAGCTCTAGTATAGTAGGGCGCTCAAGCGGTCAAATGGCGCACCAACTCATCGATGCACGGAACGTCATTTAGGAAAATTTATTTTTTGATTACCTCATAATAGCTCTGTGAATACGATTAAATGCAAATTAGCGTGAGAAATAAATAACAGTCCTAAAACTCTCTTCGCTATGCGGTTTATAGTTATTCTATAATTACTTTCGAAAGTTCAAGATGCGCGTTCTGATTTCCGAAAACTTTTCCACCGGTGATAACTTTATTCGGAGACCTTAGTAGAATTCGCTTACATATAGGTTATGTGTCTTTGACTTATTTGTCTTTGGCTCTGGCGACGGTAGGTAGTTGTTACGCGTTTACGGTTTCCTTGGTAACCTTTGTTTGCTATCAGCTGATGTCGAGTAGTATGACTATAGGAAGCTCCAACCACGGCATTCTTCGAAAAAAGCGCGAAAACTTATAGATTTGAATTTTCAAATTTTAAGAAAAAAAAAATTCTATTTAAGAAAGCTTTAATTTAGTTTCTGTAATTTAGTTTTTAATAAAAATTCTGAAATAAAGTAAATATATATTGGTTTAAAAGTTGAATATTTCTTCACTTCAGGCAGACCCTCAATGCTGAGCGCTTCTCTAATTTTATTTGGGAGGCAGACGGACGGAGGCCCGTAGCTCCATGAAGGTCCTTTTACGAAAAGGGTCTTTCTTAATACCTCATACCGCCGTACTAAATAAAAAAAATTGTATGAGCTTTCGGAAGTTGTCAAATTGTATTGGATAAAATATCAATTTTCAGGGGAATGTTTTGATATTTTTCTTCTAATTTTTTAAAATTGTTTTTCACAATTTAACCCAAAGTATTTCGAAGAAAAATATTAGCAACTTTTCTAGTTGCTCTAAGAACTGGGGAAAAAATTTCTGAAAAAAATGAGATGGCATTACGTTCCCTATGCTAGGGTATTCCCTATGGCGTTCAAAACTAGGAGCAAAGGGCTATCGTAAAATTCTAAAACTCGCCGAAGAATCTGAGAGCGATACACTTACTTCGTCTGTAGTGAACAAATGGAGATGGCTATTCTTTCCGTATGTAGATGCTCCATAAATGACCTACTAGAACACTGCCAAAGAAACGTTTATAGGAGGAGAGCGCTCCTACTAGTTAAACGATATGTTAAAAATTCCGATCCTTTAACCAGTATCGTAAACATTTAACGCGAAAATTTTTGTGAGAAAACTCGTGCCATGTTAAGTGAAGAAGGATAAAAATTTTCTCCCTGTCCTACCTCAACGTATTTATAACATTCTGAGTGTTTTGGCCTCAAGACGTAACATCAAGAGCAGACTAAAATTTGAAATGGTAAAAGGCACAAGTTCTGAAGGTAAATTTTAAACTTGAACTCACCTCGTGCAAAATCATAAAGACGTTAGCTACCTACTTCATTCACCAAAGGCTTCAATTCTGTGGCGTGGAAATACCCAGAAGGGGTTTCTATTGGTCCGAAAGGAGAATTTCTCTTTGGATTCGTAGCGCTAAGCAGTGTTCTTTCTTCGACTTGCTTTGAAACCCCACGCATGGTTTCCGACGAGGCCTCTTTCCGTGATAACTGCGCCTTATTCTCAACGGGTTTTAACTTCAAAGGTTGCTTTAGTTAATTGGTTCGGACTCCTTCCTGGCTTCTAAATTGTTCCTTTTCAGATTGAGTGCCTACTGAGTGAATACTCATTGCCGATTCTTACACAGGTTGAAATTGAATCTACCGACAAAACCCGTGTAATGTGCTGCTGAAAGCCCTCGAAGAGAGGAAACTTCAAAGGGGGAAAAATCTCCTCAAATCAAAATACATCTAACATGGAAAAAGATCGATCGAAGTGAGTTGTAAGGCTGCTGCATTACTGTAAGAGCGAAAATAAAAATTTGAGAATATTAAACCAGTGGTTGTTTGAACGAACCCATCGTCCTTCATAAAATCGATTTGCTGAAAAGTCGTTCGGATGATTCAAAATCGAAGAATTTTATCTTCAACTCCATATAAAAGGCCTTTTCAATTTCATTTAAGGCAAGGCAGCAGCACATGCTGAACTCTGCATGCTCACGTGGTTATGTCTCGGATGAACTAAAACTTGTAACATACCTAAACTGATTACGGTGAACGCACGAGTCGTAAGACAGTGTGTTGGAGTTTTTTAGCGTATCAAACAGCGCATCTCTTTGAGGGAAAATCGTGCTTGTGTGTGAGCTTCTTCCCTCTGTATTGAGATATCAGCTTTATGCTGAATTTTTAACGCACGTTGGCTTAAAAACTCCAATATACTGCAAAACTTCTAAGGTTAGAAATCGGCAAGGAAAGGTATCACTTTACTGAAGATTGCAGCAAATACAGCTCTCGCTCGCGGAACAACGTGGACGTATTGCTGTTTTGTCCGATACAAGCTCATTTTTACTGCCTCCTCATAATTCTTGCTTTGATAAGAGGACAAATTTCGTTTTTTTAACTGAATCAATCAGTTCATTTAAAATAGATTAATCAAGTGTTGCAACTGCAAAAATTGATGGAAAAGTGTTCTATCTACTCAGGGCCACGGTCGAGGCTTCAGGCTATTTTTGTACGTGCATGTAGCCCTTTATGCATCGTACACGTCTTCTCGTTAAGGACGGACCACTAGACAAGGTCCACACGAAAGACTAACGTCACTTGTTCTCTAAACAAAATCTTAAACAGAAAACGAGCTGATTTCCGGCCGGAAGCATACGATCAGTTTTTCTCGTGAAATTTGGAGGAGCAAACGTATTGCGTTGAACTTTAATAATTCGTACCTGTCTAAAGACCTTGGTCTTTTACCCCAAATTCAGTCTCCATATGACAACACGCAACACATTTTTTGTATGAGCAGCTAGGCTCTTTCTAAAAAAGAGCTTACTGCACTAAAAAATCGTAACATTTATCGTCGAGTTAGATGCCCAGCGAGATCTATCTAAATGTCGGGACGTCAAAACTCTGGAAGCATACAAATAAATCACCAAATAGACAAAAATACGTTCAATTTAGGGATAGAAAAACTTATTTACCCCTACAATCGACGTATTTTTGTCTACTTGATGGTAATTCTTCCGCGTCCGGAGTTTTGACACCCGACTTTCAGAACAATCTCGCCAAAACGTCGAATTTGATAATGAATGTTACACATGAGGCCCCATTTGAATTTTTCTTTTTGAAACGATCAATTCGCTTGAAATCATCCAACTGGTCTGTGGTTCGAAAAAATTAGGGGATTTCATTTCTCAGTTTCCTCCGCTTCGAATCTCTCCTTTGACGTGAACTTGGCATGCGTATCAGTATCAGGATGAGACGCTTTTCTCGAGGGTGCCGAAATTATTGAGAAATGAAATCCTCTAATTTTTCAATAATTCACCAGGCTAGTTGGATAGTTAAGAGGAAATCAGTCGTTTCTGCACAGTGTAAATAAAAACTAAATGGGATCTCATTTGTAACATTCAACACCCGACTTTTCGAAGGATCTCGCAAAACGTCGAATCGGACGATGACTGTTACAAATGAGTTATCCGACTAGGAAATTCCAATTTAAAAAAATCAGAGGATTGAATTCCTGAATGACTACGGCACCCTCGCGAAAAGCGTCTTAGCCTGGTACACACGCCAAGTTCACGTCAAAGGAGCGATTCGGAGCGAGGGAAATTGAGAAAAATTTACTTTGAACCACTTCTTAAATGAAGTGTAAGATTGCGTATTCATTACACAGGAACACGCTCCCCGTAATTCCGTTCCTTTGGAGAAAGGGCGTATCCCTGTTCTCGATATGAGCCGCGGAAAGCTTAAGCGACACGGGGCGCAGGGCCACCGCTGAGAATGAGATACGTCCTTCCGTCATTTTCCGCCACGTTCACGTTTCCTCGTCTTTGGAGAGCGGGCTTGTGCCTTTTTCTCCTTATTAATTTCGGGAGCTCGCTTTAAACCTCCCGTCACCTAACAACCGAGAGAACTCATATTTTCTCGACGATGTAGCCGTAGCCTTCGCCGCTTTTCGTCAATGGGATTGTTGACTCTTGTTTCGGTGTACACACTGAATAATAAATCCAGAGTTCTCTTCACGAGAAGGCGTCACTAGATTTATCCGTGAGCCTTCCAAGGCGTCGTGTTATATGGACGATGGAGCCTTCTCAAAGTCTAGATAAGCGCTTTTATCAGAGCGATGAATCGTTCGGCCGCGAGGAGAGAAGGACGAGTATGCTTTCGCGATATGAAATGTGTACGGACTACAAAAGCTCAGAGTCAGGGACTGTTTCGTTGCTTACGCATGCGAGAAAACTAGAGATGGAGAGAAAAGAGGGGGAGGGGGGGGGAGAAGCAAGCGAAAATCGAAATGGAATTCTCTCTTTCGTCTAACATAACTGAAAACATATTTTCCTTGAGCTGACCTAATATAGAAAACTTATTTTTTAAACACATTCATTTTCATAATTGGACACAATTGGACCGCGATGAGCAGAAAGGAACCAAGCCACATCAGCTATTGCCATACGTAACTGGACAATTTAAGTTTATACAAGAGAACGTTTGCGCGGATTCTTTTGAAAATTTGAAGGAATTTGCTTCGTGCTATGCCAAAAATTCACTCTTTGCACAAATATCCGCAAAACTTAATAGCAAATAAATTTGGCAATAGCTGATGTGGCTTGATTCCTTTCTGCTTAATGCGGTCCAGTTCGTCGTTTTTCGAGCCATTTTAAGGTTGCGAAATGATAGATTCAAACACATATTTTTTTACAAAAATAAGATTCGGTAACATGCGTAGAAAATTTTACCGATTTTTCACGTGTCAGAAGAAAATCCACTGAAATTTTCAATTGGCAAAGTCTGAAAGTCTAATGAGACACAGTCGGAAAACAGTTTTTCAGTAAAAATACAATTTATCGTGAAGATGATCATGAGAAAAACTGATCGGAGGCAAAAAAACCCAACAATCAATATGCAGTTAAAAAATCTTGTCCATCAATCATATTTCAGAATCTCTCGTGCGTGTTCATCAGTGCTTTTGTTTCTGTAGGCTCTTTTTCACATTCAAACTGGAACTCTCAAAATGCTCGAAGGTGCATTTTCTGGCTCTATCATTGGCCAGCGGTGCAAGTCGGGGGGCTGCATGACATTCTATCAACGATTTTTTGTCCGCACACCTGTTTTGTCCAGTATTTAACGTCCGCAAGCAAAATAAGCAACAGTAACTTGGTCCAAGCGTTATATTTTAGTCCGTATGTAAAATTATATGTACTGACAATACCGAAATGAGAAAATTGAGAGAGAATGAGGTGATGATATGGTGACTCATTTTTTAAATGGAAAGTTACTTTCTTCTTTTTATTCATCTTTTCAAATTGTCATTGGTGTATATTTGGTTTTATTTCTATCCTTAAAATTTTCAATATAAAATGAACCTTTAGATATACTTTTTTTTTTCAAAGGAAATGATACAAACGGAAGAATGACTTCATTTTACAAATATTTACATTCTTAAAACGTGGCACATATTTGTAAAACATTTTCCAATAGATGGCACACCGATATTAATCTCAATGAGCCGTAGTTGCGTTGTAAGAAACCTTACAAAAATGAATAAAAGAGGGAAAAAAACAAAAATCTCGCAATCTTTGGTTTTAACCCATTTCTACATTGATCTTTTGAGTCAAATACGTCCAATTTTGAGCGTTTGATTGCGCGTACACCACGCTGCAGCACAGTAAAATCACAAAATATGAGAGAAAATATGAAAGTATTTTCGAAATCATTGATCTTAAAATGGAATCATCTTAATATTTACAAAACACACATTCTAATTTCCTTCAATACATATTTTTTTTTTTAAATCAATTTAAATGAGAATAATCCATGCAGATTTAGCAAAAATTTCAAAATCATGAGTTGAAAAACGGTGACTCCATGAGTTTATATATTAGAGCCTAACACAGAGCGGAGGCCCGGAGGGGCAGCGTGCTGCCATGCCAGCGCAAAACACGCGCTGGCGCCTACAAACCTAACAGGGATACTTCACGCATTGCGCAATGCGTGAAGTATCCCTGTTAGGTTTGTAGGCGCCTGTGCGTGTTCCGCTGTAACCGGCCGTCGGTCGGCGGCCTCAAGCAACTATTTCACAACACAGGTGTTGCATAGTATCATACGAAATTGAAGGAGCTCAAACATATTAAGAATGACAGGCATCCTTTAAGAGTACGGAGCTTCCCTTGCCAAATAAATTAAGATATTACGGCACAAAAAGAGAGCGGTAGTCGAAAAACTCACTAAGTCCTAGCATCCATGTGTAATAACGTTTAGCATAATTTTTGAATTTCATTAAAGAAAAAAGTGACGGCAGAGATATTCTTGAGTATGTCGTCAATGAGATTTCATTCTCAATCAAGAATAAAATCGCTGAATGAAAGCGGGTTTCTGCTTTATGTAAGTGACTTTTCTTTTTGAATAAGCATCGTTTCTTCTTTGAATAAGCATTATTTTCTTTATTGATCCAAAAGAAATTCTTCCTGGCGATTAAGAGCATATTTCGATCTGCTTGAATCAAGTCATTTTTTCCTCTAATGAAGTCAAAAATTATACTAAACGTTTTTGAATACGGATACTAGGAATCGGTAAGTTTTTCGACTACCACTTTCTTTTTGTCGTCATCACTCGATTTAATTTGTGACGAAACTTGGTGCTTTTGAAAGATGCCATCATCATAATTACCATAACTATATTCCTCACCAATAAATAAGGATGTGTAAGCAAAGTCAAACAAGGTCAAGAAAGTGTCCATATCAGATAGAATATTCAAATCTATATAGATTTATCAGTGGCTTCAATCTAATATGAAACTGTGCAACACCTCCGTGGAGAAATAGTAGCTGGGAGCGCCGTGGCGCGCCGCGCCGGCGCCGACGCCAAGTTATCGTCCACAGGAAAAATCTAAGAGCTTTTAGCCGAGGCAAATCAAAAGGTTTATCCGGTTCAGGTATGAGGAGATTGGATTCTCGCGAAAGATAATTAAGTAATGTTGAACCAAAAAGGTGTAGAGTGTTTTAGTGAATTTTCCCCCATGGAATTGACACGTCCCCGCTCTTACCAAGAATCTCGACTATAGATTTTTCTCCGTTGGATCAAACAAAACAAAAATTGGCTTTCGGGCAATTTGTGCTCGGCGCTGCGCGCCACGAACCGGCGAAGAGAAATGTTCAGGTGGCTCACCTTCTTGTCCTGAAGATATTCTGGGTCTACGTAAACGACACCCTGGATTTTGTCTATACTTTTATTCGAAATGATGAGGTCTCGGCTCCCCAGGTACAGCGTGATTTTGTTGTTCGGAGCTGACTTCTTGAACACCCTGAAAAAAACATAAAATGCCAACTTAATTATTGTGCTACCGAAAAGAATGTGCCATTTTCCGACTGATATGCGAGTTTTAGGCTTTCATGGAGCTGTTCGTGATAAATTTAAAGGAACAATATTGTGACAAAGTACCAGAAAGCAAAATATTCTAGTTTAGATTTTGACGTTCGAAATGAGTTCAAAACTCCCATGGGTGTCATTCGGTATCATTCAGCCCTTCCTCGTAAATACAAATTTTTCTAGGGCAATTCAGACTGTTCACATTGGGTCCTGAGGCCGTAAAGGCTCCATGAGCACCCTCAAACTGGTGAGCTAATCCGAGAGCGGCACAAGCAGAGCAATACTTCATCTGTGGGCTGATTATTGAAATTGATAGACAAAGGCACTGACAAAGATGACAAGGGGAATAATAAGGAGCAATCCTGTTCTTGGAGGCGGGTGGTTGCAATGCAATGCATAAAGGATGTAAGTAATGACTAGAGGCATACGCCGAAAGATCCGATTGTTAGTCCATCCTAATCTCTCTTAGTCTGTAAAAAACACCCGTTTCAACTAATTGGATCGCCCCATCTTCCCTTTGTATTCTTTGTCAATCGCTTTGTCTACCAATCTCATAAATCGGCCAGTGGAAGAGGAGAAGGGAGCTTTGAAACGCGGAATGGTTCGGACAATGGACCACGAATCCAACAGGCAGGCTCTGAAATCAAGTAGTACCAAAATACCAAGGTATGAAAAACAAAGGTATGATCTTCTTACACAACCATCCAAAATTGACGGAAAGCGCAGTTTAGTTGGCGCTGTTTCAGTCTTGGCGCGAAGTTTAGGCTACATTTCCCGCCGAGACTGAAAATTTACAGCGCGATATATTTTATTTTCCATTTAAACTAAGTGTAATTTGAAAAGCTTTTGGAGAATCCCCCATAACTCTCTATCGGTAACGATATTGGTTTAAGAATTAAGAAGCATTTCAACATTAATCATACGGTTGTTTTCAATTGACAACTAGACAAGGCACGAATTCAAGCATTCTGATACATGTTTCTTAACCAGAATTTCACGTAGAACACGATTTGCACAACGAAAATTACTGAAACCAACTCTTAATGAAGATATTAACGTTTTTATTTCACATTGGTTACGAGGAATTTGAACTGCCCGCTCACAAGAAACTCAAAGCTCTGCGTGAGTCAAATCGCGCACTTCAACGGTTCCAACAAGCTTCTCAATCGAGCAATGTTCATTCCCACCATGTGTTGTTCAAACTATAAGCAATTTGCTATAGCTGAGCCAAAGCGTCAGGATTGAGGTTGCCAGATTTTTATATCGCAGAGACTGTCATGATAATGTTTAGCGCGCGATGTGAATCACGTAGAGCATTGAGTTTTCATGAGCGGGTGGTTTGAATTCACGCATCAAGTATCATTAAATATTTTCGTAACGAGTTGATTACGGTAATTTTTGTCGTGCGCATCGTGTTCTACGTGAAATTTCAGTTACGAAACATGTATCAGAATGCTGAAATTCGTACCTTGTCTAGTGTTCCATTCGCTCTCAACTTTGTCTGCAGAAATTGTCATTACAAGTATGTTGTGCGTGCTGATTTCAGCTCATTTCATACTTCACTTTTTGAAGGCGTTTCATGTGGAATTTGTTACGATTATTTTGTGCGTGCCAATTTCAGATCATTACATACTCGACTTTCTGAAGACGTTTCATGTGCGCAAAAATAGCGCACCCTCTTTGAGAACAACAGAAGTAGAGATTAAATAAATCGCTCAATCCTTACTTCCTTCATGCTTCAACAGAGTGCGCTATTTTTGCGCACATGAAACGCCTTCAGAAAGTCGAGTATGTAATGATTTGAAATTAGCACGCACAACATAATCGTAGCAAAAATTGACACGGACGCAATTGAAGGCGAAACAAAAAGGAAAGGTATTGTGCTTTTCTCTAAGTCTAAAAGTCAAGAGATGAAATTCGCTTATTCAAGGCTGCCTTAAGAGATGACCGAAAAATGCGTGGTAGATGTACCGGTCACAGACTTTTCTTTGGAAGGTATCCGCCTGTGCAGGTAATCCAAGCCACGCTAAAATTAAATCCATTTCACGAGTAACCATAAACAATCTCACAGATTTACATAACACGAAAGTTATACCTGGAATCAATGTTCATGACAAAGCGCCGTAGAAATCGTGATTTCCGCTCATGCAATATTTCCCCAACGAGCGGTATAATTAAAAGACTAACTACCCCTTCTTACGTCAGGGTGGAAAAGGGATGAGGAAACGAAAGTGACGTAATTCGAGGAGGCAGTAAAACTAGGTTAGTGAGATATTCTGCCGTTTCGGATTTGACTTGCAAATCGACTTATTTTTGATTCGCACGGTGTGTCCCGGGGTGTACGATAGCTCTCGACAACAGTACATTCAACGACACCGCTTGCGGCGCTGAGGTTCTTGGCGAGGCCGCCAGGTTGCGCAATCAATGCCCAAAATATTGGAGGGAATTCGATTTTTTGGGGGGAAATCTTGCAATCTCGCTTACGGTCGTAAATACCTTCGGGGCGTTCGAACGGCTTCCTTGAAAAAGAGCACGAATAGGATAAGAATGACAGTGCAGATATGCGGTTATTTGGACAAGTCGTTAATTTTCGGCACGGTGCGAATCAGCAGATGGAACAACCGTGGGGGTGGGATCACAAACCAACCTCTCTGATCCTAGTTTGTCGCACGTGATTGCCTTGAGGCGGGGGTATTATTTTAGATGAATCTCGGGGAGGCGGGCGAGCGGCGAGATGCGTTAAAGAGGGTAAGGAGAAAGGCAAAATTGGACGTATTTCTGTCAAACGGAACTATGCGTTTGACAGAAATACGTCCGATTCAGGAAATCAACAAGGCCCAGTAGCCGTCCAATAAGAACAGAAATATATTTTTAGAACTGTTTTTAAGATATTATTGACAATAGTTCGTAAATTTTTTCCAAACATTTTCCAGCCGCTTATACTCGTTTACGCCAGGTGAATGAGTAATGGAAACAAGACTGCAATTGGATCGCATTTAGCAAAAAGGAACCAGCGCGATTACAGTGTTTCCAAAATCGTGCAACTTCCTCTTTCCTTTTGAAAATACTCAATGCATGCACAGTATTAAAATTTACACAATTATTTTCCTTTAAAATTACCAAGTTTTAGGCGGGAAGCGAAAACTATTTGCTATTCCGAGAGATTTTTTAAAATATTATGAAGAAGCAACATTTTTACCACACTGTAATCGCGCTAGTTCCTTTTTGCTGAATGCGATCCAATTATTTTTCTATCCATTGAAATCTATGGATTCGAATCGTTTCTCTCAGGGGCAAGGATCTTCAGTTTATATAGAAAACCAAACCTTTCAGTCGATGCGGGTAACCGACATTTTTGGTGACAGAAACCGAACATTAAATTGGTTCAGACAATCGAAGTCTTTGGTAAGTAATATCGATGGCCCAAAAGACCAATCGCTTATCTCCATTTGCGACGTTGCAGATTTTCCGTCATACTTTATTTTATCTTTGAAAGACTAGCCAACGCGAATACTTGAAAACCTCCTTGATTTTCTCTCTCGGTTAGCAGAATATTCTGTATAAATTAGAGGTCATCAAGTTGACTTGTTTCTCTTTGACAGAATAAAATAGAAGCTGACATTTTGAAACACCAAAATGGATACGTGATTTCGCCTTCAGCCATCGATATATTCTCAGTCCGGTTGACAGTATCCTCAGCCATTTGAACCGAATTAAAGTTCCTATACAACTGCAAATTTCGGATAACTGGACCGAATAATTTGGTGTTTCATGTAAAATAAAGTCATTTCCTCGTGTATTCTGGACAGTCAGAGTGAGAGTTGAATGAGATTGTCAAAAACTGCACGGGTGCCAATTTTAAATTCACTATTTCAAAAAAAATTACGGAATAAAAACCTTAAACATTTTACGTAAAAAGAATACATTTTATTCCAAATGTTCTCCCATAAACTAATGAAATGCCGATTTCGCATAAATTTCAATTATGTTTTTCTCTCTCGGTTTTGGTCTGGCTCAGGAGCAGTAACATGAATTCCGCAACTCTATTTAAAGCTATAACGCGCGTCCGGAAAAGTTTAATTGTCGGCTGAAAGATGATTTGTTGGTGCTTGGAGAAGAATTTGAACGTAAAACCCGATCTACAAAGCGAGACGTAACCAGCCCTTAATATCGTCGCGCCTTTATTTTCATATTGCAAAGTAATAAATCCTCTTCCCATAAATGGTGCCAAATTTAAAGTTTATATTATTTTATTTGGATGGTATTCATCCTAAATCTGTTCCCCCACATTAGAAATTATTTCATATTTTTGCATTGCAACCACCTATTTCCACCAACGGGATCACTCCATTTTTCCTCCGCTCATTCATCTATCAATTTCAAGAATCAGACCACTGATCAATTTAAAACCAAATGAATCGAAATGTCGTTAGAATTGAATCAAAGTTGACTTGATCTCATGTGGACTTCATTTTGCCATTAAGAAGTACAATTTCTGGCTCATCTGTAACAACACTTATGTGTAAAGACAAACTAATGGTACATATGTTGTTTCTAAACTGAACCCGAAATGATGGTTCCCGATTGCAAAATATAGTTCATTTTCGATACGGGAACAAAATATCATTATTCTCAAGAGCATGGAGGTCTGAAACAGTCTATAAACCTCAGCAGAAGATACGCCTCCGGAATTTCTCGGATTAAGTCACGGATGGGATGACCCCTCTCGGGTCCGTCAATCTCATCCCCTTCGATCTCCGAGAAAACAGCCCTCAAAGGCGCGCGCGAGTCAGCAAAAAAACCCCTCCGATTCATCGTTTCGCCGAGGTAAGAGCACAACTCCACTTTGAGATAAGCCCTGTCGTCGGTATAACTCTACACTCCCAGGACTCACGTCAAAATGGAGTTGTGCCCCAACGTCGGGAGGAATTGCACGGGGCACGGCAGAGCGGAGCCATGAGTGGTTCCTGGAAGATATGCAACTTGCTTGGTTTTCCGCTCCGGTGCTCCGTGTCTCCTCTCGACGTCATATGAGTCCGCGGCGAAGCCGAGCGTAAAGCGGTATGCCTAACCTCCGGGAGTCAGGCACGGGACGACCGCGGAATTACCCCTATCCTGTTGTCACGTTCACCATGGAAAGACTGTACAAGAGTCATGGGAGGAGTGGGGCCATACTCCCGGTACACGGTCAAAAATTTCCGTCTTAAATGTTAGTCTGTCTTATTTTCTGTTACTTTTTATGTGGAAGATCAATCCAAAGGACTTGGTTGCTCAACACAATGCTGTGTTAAATCGACCCGAGCCGTAGGTTACTCTAAGACATTTGGGCATGAATAAAATATCCTACGGAACTTATGTACTCTCGTTTTCCTCTCTATTATCAAGGGTCGAGACTTGCGAGTGGCTAGCGCATTGGATTACCACCGATGAGATCCTGGATCGATCTTGGCGGCTGCTGACTAATTTTTAACGAGGTCGCAGATTTTCAACACAAAAATTTGGGCCACTTCAACCCAAAGACTTGATTGATTTGATACAAGGAAAACTAATAAAGAAAAAAAATTAACCAACAGGTTTTGTTACTTTGTGTTTTACTTCCTGTATCAACAGGGCTGGATTTAGGGGTTGGCCACATGGGCCGCGGCCCATGGCAGCAAATTTAGGGGGCGGCAAATGTTGCAATTTCTTCAAATGTAGGTATCAAAAAAAAAAATCGGATTCAGAAAAAAAATTACAAAAGAGAAAGGAGACGAAATCTTTCATTTCCTGAGAGTTAAAGTATAGTAATTTCTAATTTATTCGTCTTTCGGTGATTCAAGAGACAGAGCCTTCTATTAGTCTAGTTGAGAGAGAAACCTAACACGCATTTCGGCCTGGAGCGGCGCGGTGCAGGGAGAAATGATGACGAGGACTTGAGATGAAAAGGACTTTTGTCCTCGGCGCGCCGGTCAGCATGAAGCACATTTTAGCGCCTACAAGACTCCACGAATACTTCACGCATTGCGTCAAAAACAGTGCGGTCGGCATGAAACGCATAGCGCCAACAAAACTGAAGGGATACTTCGCGCATTGCGCCAGACACAATGCGGTTGACGCGGTGGCGGAAATTAAAATTATTAAACCTCATTCATGTTTGTTCTTTCATAATTTATTCGTTCATTTCTTACGATATAAATGGAAGGCCTTATCCACACAGAGATAGGTTTATGGAACTTAACTTTCGCGCAAAAATCTGTGAACTTTTGCTAAAGTTGACAGGGCTTTCACAAAAAATGTGCCCAACTCGAGTAACCGTGTCTTATGCACCCCTCCTCCTCCGGCTCTTTCACTTTATGGTTTGTATCGATGTTTCAAAACGAATCAGAAGATGGCGGCAAAATACAGGCGGCCCTGTTTATCAACATACAATTTTGAGTACTCCTCCTTACTGTGCAGGTTCAATGCTGGTAAAAAGCAAATTTATCCGAGGAAAAGGCTACAAGGAAAAATAATATAAAAACGGGAACATTTTGAAGTATTGCAACTGGTTCTCAGGCAGGAAAATTCCTTTAGCTTCAATCTATTTTCATACGATTCTTTTCAGTATAAGCATGTCCAATCATATACTCGATCAACAAAAGATTCTCCAACTTTGCCTCAATGCTATGATAACAACGCGAAAACTGGACGGTCCTGCAAAATTGAAATTATAGGTCCAGGTTTTCTCGGTTGATATAGCCTGAAGAAGTCTCACTCCCCTCATGCGCAATACTTCCCAATGTTCTCTTTACAAAGTAACTTTAGAAAGGTCGGCAACTGACCTTCGTTGCTTTGAGGCCTCAATCAAACTGCATGTCCACTGTGTCTCATGGAAGGACTCTTTGTGTTGTATACGTCAATTTTATAGCCCTAAATCGCGTCCTTCAGATACCAATACTTCAGGATAATCAAAATTGAAACGGTACCTTGAAAAATCCTCGCAGCAATAAAACGCTGTATTTTCATCTCACTTGGACGCATTTAAATCAAAAGGAACTATATTCATTGTGGCATGACCCTTGTCACGCGTGTACTTCTATGTATCTCAAGGCTCATGTTAGAATGAATATAGTTCCTTTTGATTTAAATATCCCCATTTATAGTGTTCCACGATGAAAATAATAGCACCAAAGTGCTCCGTTTGATCAAAGATCTCGTGTGAAGTAAAAGAGCTGTACCGCCATGCCAAAGAAAACCCCCGTAAGAACAATCGGGCAGTGCAAAAATTACCTCTGTAAAATATTATTTTTGGGAAAAGCTAAGAGTATTTTTCCTTGACATTTTCAGACACTTCAAGTCAAATTGCGAGTAAAATTTTCTGAGGAATTTGAAAAAAAAATGCACGAATCTCCTCGCGAATCCATATTTTAATTCAAAGAAATTTGGCAATGCCGAAAAGCTCATACGGCGTTCTTCCTCAGCACAAGAGTTCTTCCTTCTAAGAGAGATCCTTGAATACGCGGTAGCGCCACGCTCTCTCCGCGGAGGCATCTAATTCAATCAACCCGTTTCAAAGAAGAACGAGTCTAAGAATGACGTCTGCAGGTGCGGAAAGTGACTTAGGAAGACACGACGAGAGGTCAAAGAAGTGACGTTATTGAGATTGAGATCGCATCGAGGAAAGTAATAGGGCCGGCTCGTGATCGCAGCGGGGCGGGAGGAGGGGGGGGGGCGGTACCCTCATATTCGTCGCACCCCTGAACCGTCCCGGCTCTGACGCAAGAGCGCATCTCGATTTTTGCATGAGCCCCAGAAAACGTGTGTTAATATGTAAAACGGGGCTCGCGTGGATATTGAGAGAGGACGACGAAAAGACTCCTCTAAATGCAAATCTCCGTGCGGGGTTTTCACTGCCGATGTCGTTTTTAATGCGATCCGATGGAACATAGGCTGTAGGAAATCAAAATAAAAAGGGAAAGTCTGAAATCGAGAGTCCGCGCCCTTTCCTCCTTCTCGGCTTCCTTTTTCTCAACCTTTGCTTGTTTTTCCCACCGTGAATGATCGACTCTCGATATTTTCCCATTTGAAGCTATGGTGAAGAATCGATTACTAAGGTGTTTGTTGCAAGCAACCTGTTTATCGATCCTTTTTCATAAGTTTAAGTGGTAGATCAATCGATGCATCGCAAAGCACGCAACGCCACTGTTCCCCTTTTATATCTAAGTGACGAGGCGTGAATGGTCCATTTTTGATATTCTCTCATGTGAAGCTATGGTAAAGAATCGATTACTAAGGTGTTCGTTGCGAGCAAGCTGTTCATCG
Source organism: Bemisia tabaci (assembly GCF_918797505.1). NCBI lineage: Eukaryota > Metazoa > Arthropoda > Insecta > Hemiptera > Aleyrodidae > Bemisia > Bemisia tabaci. The sequence goes on from NC_092797.1 coordinate 56,519,806, forward strand.
ATCCTTTTGCATAGGTTTAAATGGCAGATCAATCGATATATCACAAACGCAACGCCACTGTTCCCCTTTTTTATCTAAGTAGCGAGGCGCGAATGGTCGATTTTTGATATTTTCCCATGTGAAGCTATGGTAAAGAATCGATTATTAAGGTGTTCGTTGCGAGCAAGCTGTTCATCGATCCTTTTGCATAGGTTTAAATGGCAGATCAATCGATATATCGCAAACGCAACGCCACTGTTCCCCTTTTTTATCTAAGTGGCGAGACGTGAATGGTCGATTTTTGATATTTTCCCATGTGAAGCTATGGTAATGAATCGATTACTAAGGTGTTCGTTGCGAGTAACCTGTTCGTCGATCCTTTTGCATAGGTTTAAATGGCAAATCAATCGATGTATTGCAGAGCAAGTCACGCCACTGTTCTATCTAAGTCCTTCTACTTTTCTTCCAATTTTTTTTCTTCTTCTTTCTCCATCTTCTGTATTTGTAAACTTTCTCGTGTTAATTTTTCCGGAGGTGTAAATGGCCTCCAATATTACGGCTATTGGTAAAAATAAGGTCATTCTACCACTACTTAATTACTTTTTTCCCCCCTCTGTCCTCAGCTTCTCTTTTTTTCTTCTCTTTTACCAGAGAGCAGACGTAACAGTCAGTGATGTCGACTAAAAAGGAAGAAAATTGAAATTTCGAGAATCAAGATCTTAAATGTTTCTTGGAGAAATGGAACAGATAATACACCGACAAAAACGGCAAAATCTCAAAAATGGAGTGATGGACATACTTCTACCGAAAAATCGGCTAAATTCGAAACAAACCTATGGTTTCGAATCTCCATGTTATTTCCCATCAGAAATGAAAATGATGGGTTCACTTCTACATTATTTTATCCGACATATTTATATCGATTCATGTCACGATCGGATTTTCAATCATTTTCCGATCGAATCGGTGTCGATCGCGGTTAACGTCGATCGATTCACGTTTTTATTTTTCGATTGAATACATTTACCAATGTACCATATCAGAACGGGGCCTCTAAAATATGTTGGCCCTATTCTAAACCTGTCGGATTATGTGACCAATACCTTTTCCTTTGCGCATAGCAGCATCGAAAGGTACTCAAGAGCTGTTGTCACACGATAAAATCGAGGCATCACATGACCAAGCTCAGAAAGTTTTGGATGAAATAATTATCAGCTAAGATGGCTCACCCATCCCATCAAATACCTCCGGGCCGCTGGAATTTGACAAAAAAGTGTCTGACCTTGTTGATTCGTTGGCTCCATTTGATCGTGAGGCACTATAGCTTAGGTGCGAGTGGATTCGAGTGTGAACTACAGAGATTTTCCCCGATCAAAATTCAACGTGGGCCTAAATCTTGCTTCGCACAGGAGCGGCACCCTGATAGGTGCTCTTGGGCGCTTTCGGGCGCTTAATAATATCTCTATTCGGGCTACGCGTTTGCTGCCGCGTGGCCCTTTGAAGTGTTCCCGGTGGACGTGGAATCGGAGTGATAAATTACGTAATGTTTTCTCGCCGTTTTAAGTGCAACCGTCGCCGCTTCTCTCGCCCCCCCCCCCCCCCTTGTCACTCAGTTTTACTGCCGTCCAAGAAAGAACCCCTCATACACATTTGATCCAAATTTCCTCCGCTAAAATGTCAATTTTTGAGGAGCGTTGTAAAAATTTTCCTTGAAATTTTCAAATTCAATACTGGAAAATTGGGAATGAAATTCTGGAAAATATCGAGAGATAGATATCCACAAGCTTTCCGGCAAAATTACACTTAATCGAGGGAAATTTGGCAACGCATGCGAACGCTCATTCGACGTATTTCCTCAGCACAGCAGAGCTTTAGAGCATCGTGGGCCCCTTTGCAGGTGCCTTTCAACTTTCCAGAATCCGCAGAGAGTGATGAGATGAGGCCGGAAATGTTTCACGGTCGGGTGCGTCTTTGTGCCATAATCGTCGTTTTCAGACGAAATAACGTAACTGCAACTCACCGTTTCAACAACCTCTCAAAATCTCAACTCGCAAATTGTGTTTTTGATAGGAAACTGTGGGGGGTTTCTAACCGAAAATTGTCCTGATTTATCCTCTCGTTGTACACAAAAATCAGCGCAATTTCATATAAATCGTACCTTGGCTGACAAAAGGGCGTAAGTAGACTTGGCCTACGTTTTGCAATTACGAACTAAAATCTCTGAATCAGTTTAGAAGTAGCGTATAAACCATTAGTTTCCCTGGGCAAATACGTGTTTTTATAGATAGTCCGGAAATTGAGATTCCTAATTGCGAAATGTTGTCCACTTGGAGATGAGATCGAGAAACCATTTAGTGGTTACAAAGACGACAGGATTCATCGCGAAGTGTACTTATAACCTCTACCAGGAGGTCGAAGAAAAATTGCACTTGTATTTTTGTAAAAAAAAAAAAAAAAAATCAAAGTCAGGATATTGAAGCGTTTTATGTAGCCAAAGCGACTTACATACTGTAATGAAGTTAATTAAAACTGCAGCCTTGATTAGTACAAGTTTTACAGACGGCGGAGGGGATGCTGCCCTCTTCAAATAGAGTCCAAAGTACATTGAGCAAACAGACGCGAGAACGGAATTTCAACAACAAAACCTTGATGCAACTATTCGTGTTCGATTGATATGTGTGTTGCATATCCAAAAAATGAAGGCGATTTCGCGGGTGTACCGTGCAGTCCTCATCCAATCAAAGACCTGTTTGGGCAACCCTCCATCTGCCATCCATATCAAACCAGCTGCCTGTTTTTGATTTCGTGCCCAATATCGTTCTCAACACCCATTACATTTATTTCATCCTTCGTTCATTTACGAATGCTCTCTCCGCGATACCCCCGCAGATCTCTGCCAAAAGTCCATTTCAGTTGCCTTTCGAATTCCCTCAATTTAATCTACAAGTGCCAGGCCTCACTTCCATATGTAATGATACTCTCTACGATGATGCTGTAGATCCCCTAACTAGCAAGTTCCTCTCTAAGAACCTCTGTGGTAGTATTACCGGCAATTAACTCTCCACAGAAACCAGCGAAAAATATATCCTAACTGCATAAAAGACCATACATGAGCGTCTTTGCCGAGGCATATGGTCAATTCCAGGCTTTGATTCTTTGTTTCATTATTAAGTTTTCAAAACGGATAGAAAAAAGTATTTCGAGGCTTGAATCAGCAACCACGGCAGTTCACTGAAAATTTCAGTCAGGCTGCCTTTTGTGAACTGTTTAGAACCATTGTCGCTCTTCAAGTGAAAGGCTCTTTTTGATCTAATCAATCGGCCCTTATCACGCCTTTTACCATTGATGCGCTTATTTCCGTGCCTTTTCGCTTCATTTTCTTGAAATCATTTCTCTGAGAATATCAATGACTGAGGCTCATTCGTGCTTGCTTCCTTTGAAAAAAAAAAAAATAAAAAAAATAGAGGGCAAAGAATCTGCCGGAATTTCATATGAGTTCATTCATGAGAATCATTCCTGAGAGACCGTAAGGAACATTTGATCCAACGGAAAAAATAAATTTCCTGCCAGACGCACCCTGAATATCGCACTTACTCTCCTAATTTTTCTGAAATTTTAGAAGATTTCGCTAGAAGGTAGAGCGTATAAGTATCAAAATTCGACCAATTTTTCAGAAAAATATTAAGAAAAATATCGTGAACAAATTTCGAGTGAACATTTTTCAAAAACTAGTCCCACGATTTTAAAAAAAATACTTGGCAAATATTGGAGCAAGCATTTTCTTAAAAACACTGAGAAGCCTCAGAAAACTAAAGAAACTTACACTCTATAAAAATTGGTTGATACCACTATAATGGATTAATGTTATCTAATTAGCGCTGGCGCAAGATTGACCCATTGTACAGATGAATCAAAAACACGGAGCAAATGTTGACATAACAACACTAAAATGGGCGTATTTATGCGAATAAAGTATGTGGAGGTGAAAAGATGGGTGTGCTCGTTAGTGCTCGGGCCACATGAATGAATGGGAATTTAAAAGCGCCAGTGACGTCAGCTGCAACGTTCGAGGAGCCACGACAGGGAGATCGGTGGCGAGACTCTTGGACTAATGACTTATGAGCCTTGTCCACAACGGCTCACGAGTTAGCGCTCAGTTCCTCTTGATTTAATGTATAATCCCGCTTTTTTATTTTCTCAAAAGGAACTTTATCCACTTTTACATTGTTTCTTATACAGCTTCCACAAGCACACCCCATCTTTCCACTTCCACATAGTTGTTTTTAGCATAAATACGTCCAAATAAAGTATGTTGTCTCTAGGATGCAAACTCAAATCCAGCCTATTTCATTTTAGCCTCTCATTTCATCACCAATGACAACTCGGAAAACCGGAAACAGATGGGTGTACGATCTATAAATAAAATTCGCCTCCTAACAGGTGATTCTGACGTAAACAAAAATTTCCATTTCGACCGCTGATCAATCATCGAAGTCAATGTGCGGGGGATGCTTTTCCCTCCAAAAGGAGAAACAACCCTGATGAATTTTGTCAGAAAGGACTGATCATCCATTACATCACGCTGATATTCCTAATTTTAGCCTTCGTTTTGCATCGTCTCATGCATCGTCTCGGAGACTTGAAATCCTCTCTAAAACTCACACGGTTAAAAGCAGCACCGTTTTCTGAATGACATTTTGAGGGAAACGGAATCGACACCAAGAAAGACGCACATTAGTATATCGCCTTAAATTATGAAGGTATAAGCAAGATAGCATACTCCGTATACAGTAGTTATCTCTTCGAAAATGACGAACCGCTGGACACGGTTAACGAATTTAAGCACTCTAATACATAACTTGTCTTTCACTAAATTTCGCGTAGAACACGATCCGCGCGATGAAAATTGCTGAAATAAATGTCGAACCAAAATATTTCACGTTTCGCGAGGTTACCGTCCGTTACGATTATTAGTTCATACGTACTGTCCAATTTCAACCTCCCGCTTACTCCAATAAGATCGCTCTATTTTCCATTGGTCTTCTTCGTCTATCACTTTGTCCATCAATTTCAAAAATCGTCCCGTATCTTCATCAAATTCGTCTCCAATTGGAGTGCGTAACAGTCGTAACACCCTTTGCTCCGATACCAAATATCCGGCTTCGGGAACCTCGGTGCCGAATCGCCTTGTCTATTCCGCCTTAGTCTATCCGGTGGCGTCTGGGGGGGGGGGGGATTTTGTTTAAGGAAACCTAGATTAAAACGAGACAAATTGATTGAATTTCTGAAAACTTGATTTTTTTTTTTTTTAAATTAATTGTTATTCAACTATATTCTACGAAAAATAGCGACGAGAGAATCTCTCGCTGCCGTGTAAACGGGAGATGGACAATTTTTTACTTCGATATCATGAGGGGTCATATTTGGCCACTCCCTCCCCCAAGGTTTTAGTGAAATGACGCTACCGCCTATTACTTACTTTTCACCAGTAGGATCACTCCATCCCATTGGTTTTCTTTATCTACGACTGTGTCTATAAATTTCAGTAATCGGTTGGCAGGTCACATTGTCATGAAATTGGGCTCGGATATGAGTACGTAACACCCTTTGCTCCGGGACCGGAGATCCGGCCTCCGGAGCCTCAGTTCCGAATGGCGTTGACGGGAAAACCCGCTTTCGACGGGAGAGGGGGTGGAGGGGGCGTGTATGAGCGACAGGGCTGCAAATCGGATCAGGCTCCCCCGGCGAGCACCTGTGTCTCCGAAGCGGGGCGGAGGGGCGCACGGCGCACGGCAAAGGCAACGACTCAACCTCACGCTGACGCTTTAACGCGCTAATGCCGATTTGCTAAGCACTTTCGCCCCGGCCTCGGTCCAATCCCCGGGATCGAATCCCGATAAACGTGACGCCTTTGTTGCCACTTTTCATAACCAATCCGTCTCTACTCCCGTCATGGCTAACAGAGCAGTAAGTGTCAAATTTTCGAAATCCAGTTTCCTTCAAAATTCGTCCGATCTCTTTTAGACGAAATCACTAGAGCAGCTAAAACGGCGTAATTCATTTAAATTGTAAAAAAAAACGCGACATACATATAAGAAAGCCGTATGGGCGCAGAAAATGACGTAGTTTCAGGCAAGACAATAGGAAGTTACATTTTTCCTCCAGAGAGCCAATGAAAACAGTGTTTTCAAGTCAAGAGCCGCCCTCTTCTGGTATCGATGACTGCAATGCAAAACCACGTGCTCTCGCTGCGATGTTTCAACATTCCCACTCCTTCATTATTTTTTCAAAAAGATATAAACCAACTTTACACCTTGATTTCTATACACAATATTCTGATGACAGAAAAGAAAAATTGAGGAATTTTCCAAAAATACGATAAGGTGGACTAGTTCCCCCCAAAAATTTATTGAGTATGGTGGGAAGTCTGCAACATCGCAAACGGAGATACGTGGTTTTGCACTTTGGCCATCGATGAATATTTCCTCTCCAAAATTCCACGCAAAACATGAGTTCCGGATTCAGGTTGTCACATCTTCATACTATAGAAACTGTCATGGTATAGTGTTTAGTGTATGATTTTACTCGAGGAGATTATTTCCTTTTCTATTATGAGCGGAATGTTTCAATTTATGCATCGAAAAATGTTAATATCTTTGTTAAGAGCTACTCTCAACAGTCTCGTTGCAAAAATCATGTTCTGCGTGAAATTTGGATCAGAAATCATACATCATATAATGCGCAAAGTCCTGCGTAAGTAAAGTAATGCGTAGAGTAATGCGTCCTGTCTAGTGGCTCATTGAAAAGGAGGCGAAAACGCCTTCAATTCTTGGTCATGCAACACGCGCATTCATCAGATACGAATAGTTGCATCAAGGTGTTGTTGTATAGGTGACGTTTTCGCGTTTCACTTGCCACTGTGCTCTACACGTCATTTGAGGAGGGCAGCTATCTCTCCGCCGTTTGACAAACTTTTTCGTCTTCAAGGGAGCAATTTTAGTGAACTTTATGCGTATTTAAGTCGTATTGACTACATAAAAAGCCCCACAATCTTAAATTAATACGAATTTATGTCTGTTTACGGACTGAAATGAAACAAATTTCCTAAGAGGTAAAAACCATTGAAAATTGTAGTATTACTATGTTCGTAACTTAGGTAAAATTTTGGCTTGAACGCAACTTTTCGTTCTCAGTTGAAACAGAAAAAAATTGAGCCTCACTTAACTTATTTTTGGGGATACTACTGGTGCCTTTTTCCGTTTGGCCTTCAATACGCACCAAATATCGTTGCCCGCCTGACGTAAGGGCGTACCACAATTTTCACGCAAACTGTTTTACATAATAATTTATGATTTTTAGGGCTCATGCGGAAATTGAGATAGTTCTTTGTCAGAAAAGCGACGATATTCGACCCAACTTGACAAAATGATCCCATGGTCGTTCCTTTCTATTCGATTAGTAATTTTTTTTCGATGCGAAAAGTTTTCTTTTGTGAGAGTCTCGTTAGAATCATCCACTGCTTACGGCAGGAATTTGTCTGATGTTTTTTATCAACCTCCCTGAAACCCCCCCCCCCCCCTCCACCCCACTCAATATTAGTGACGCACATCGTCTCTGAACGACTTTTTTCTGCGTAGGCTGTCAAAAAAAAGTTTAAGACACGTCTACAGATTAATGAAATTCATTGTTTTGTCAACAGCTCGGCAACAGCGCTTGCCTTTGCAGCGAGAAAATTTATTCTCGATGTTTACAAGCCTCATAAAAAAAGCTGCTTCTTTTCGCTGATGTTGAAAGCCTCTTACTTGAGCTGGTGCACGTTCCTACATAATACTGGCTTAAGCAGAATGGAACTGTTTTGTTGGATAAGAGCGTAAACGCCATCGCGATCTCGTTAGACTTACGTCTCTCTTCTTCGAACGGTCCTTCTGGAAAGTGAAAGAAAGAGCGCATACACAAAAAACAATTTTTACCAGAACAGGAGGGATTATTCGCCGCGGAGCAGGTCCAAAAGAATTTTAGGAGATTTTGACGAAAAAGTGAACGAGACCGAGCTACGATGAAATAAACGTGGGGCTGTTCCGTAGCTTCCAATATTATGTCCCCCTATTTAAGAGAAGAACAAAGAGGGAGCTAAATCTGAGGGAACTTAATTGCATTGCAACGTTGCTAAGTTCTGCTTGGAATTTCATTGATTTATCAAAAACGATTGATATCTTTCCCAATTATTGGCGTCATTTTCTGTTGTTTAACGAAAATTCCTTATAACCATTGTAACATGAATCATAGCCAAAATGTAAGAGTGATGTAAAAATGAAATTCCCATCCTTCAACTCTCTCAAAATATTAAAAATAGAAAATAAAAGGAAAGAAAAACATTAAGAATGATCGCACTGGCAAAGTGATAAAAATGAAATACCTTTGTGAGGAGACATCAGCGGATTCTATTGGTGACTTGAGGTCGTTCCTGAAACATAAGAAAAATACGGCCTGTTAGCAACAGTGACTTGGAAAATTCACAACTCAATGAATACTGCGGATGAATGACTGAAGAAGGGAATAAATGAATAGGAAAATGAAATTTCCTTTAAATTTTCAGGAACTTTAGTTGAAATTGCGAACAAAATTACATGAAAAATTGGAAGAAAAATATTCATATGTTTACTAGGAAATTCGTGTTTTATCAAAGGATATTTGGCAACGCTTGAAGGTTCATACGGCGTTTTTCCTTAACAGGGCAGTGCAGTCGAACGACGGGCTCGTTCTGTCCTATGCTTATAATGATTTTCCATGGCGCTTGGATCCGTTTGACAGAGCGCGCTATATCTGGGATTCTTTACTCCGCAAAAGGAACTAAAATTGACATTTAGTTCCATGTAGCAGAAATACGTCCGACTATCCTTGGCAACATCTCAAAATTTGGTTTTATACCTCAGGTCTGTTCTTGTGCCAACCCAACTATCACTTATTGAAACCCATTGATGATACCTTTTAAGCACTGATTCAACGTGGGAAAAAATGGATTGCTGATTTGACAGTTAAATTGTTGAAAAATGTGTCCGGCATGTTTCAAATGTACTGGTAAAAAGTTAATTTAACCGCGGGGTGGTTAGATTAGCATTTTTTATGGTAAATTCTACATTGAAACATGTCGGACATATTATTTAACAATTTAATTGTTAATGAGCAATTTCATTTTTCCCGTGAATACTGACGCAATATTCTGCCAATGAATCCAATAATTTTGCACAACTGTTGAGCGAATATCGCTTAAGCATCATTGTCTTAACTGAGCTGGCGGACCACTGTCTAACTGGAGGAAACTTTGTTTCGTGTTTCTAGTCGGTTGCAGCTTTGTTTCCGGGAGTCGGCGCGCCGCAAACACCACCGGATTCTTTTGGCGCAACTTGAGACGCAACTCGAATGCTCAACGAGCGACTTGTTAAGAGTCGCGCAGTGGTGAGACAATGGAGTCTTCAGGAGAATTTCAACTTCATCGCATTGTTTACTGTTGAACTCTTATTGACGGGAACTTTGAACCCGTCTGCATAGAGTCGGGCGTAGCGAGTTTGCGCCTCACGCCAGCGCGCCTTCAATTTTGCAGATGCAACGCGGACATCCATCAATCACGAATAGTTGCATCTCTGCGCCGCGCCGTCATCAATGTGCGTTCCTTCCCATGCTCTATCTGTATGTGTATTGTGCTCAATTTCGTTTGTCTTAGTTGTGGTGCTTGAAAGACTAGATAAGCAATGCAGCGTTACCTTCGTTTCCTAAAAACATTTTAAAGAAAATTTCGTTACGTAGTGCTTTTCTTCATACCTTACTTAGAGGCTCACTTTTGAAACATAATGTTCAATTCATCTTAAAAGTAACATGACAACTTTTTTTAAATTGGACCGTTTTAAGAAGAATGTAATTACGCTGCATCAGCTATTGCCAAATGGAATTGAGTACATAATTTTTTATTTAAACACGGTCGTGCGGATTTTTGTGAAAATTTCGGTGAATTTTTGCATAGTACAAAGCAAATTCTTTAACATTTTTAAAGGAATCCTCAAAAACTTCCCCTTGTAACAACTCAAACTGCCCAATTGAAAGTGGCAATAGCTGATGTGGCTTGGTTTCTTTCTGCCAAACGTGGTCCAATTTTTTCTAGGTTTTACTGACAGTGATGTATTCATGATTTAATGTGCTCGGTTTTAGATGGCCTGACAAACTATGCCCTAGTCGATCGTGAAAGAAGAGAAATAAAAATAAGAAAATAAGAAAATGAGAAATATAAGGAAAAGGAATTAGAGAGGAAGAAAAAGAAAAAAAAAAAAAGAAAAAGAAATAGAAGATGAAAAAGAAAAATGAATAGAAGGAGAAAAAGAGAGAGGAAGTAGAAAAAGAAAAGAAGGAAGAAAAAAGAAGAGGAAGTAGAAGGAAAAGAAGAAAAAGAAGAAAAAATAAGAAGAAGAAGAAATAGAAGAGGGAGAAAAAGGAAAAAAGAATCGAAAAAGAAAAATAAATAGAAGAAAAAGAAATTGAAGGAGAAGGCAAGGAGAAGGAGAAGAAAAAGAAAATAAGAAGAAGAATACGGTCACCCAGTCGGCCTGAAAATGAGAAATACTGCCATTGTGCGACGGAACTCCCTGCAAGGAATCTGGATGGAGGAATCCAGGGAGAACACGGAATTACGGCCCGGTGGAACAAGTTCGGCGTGTGCTGTTTTAGGAGATCAACATGCTAATCTGCTCTGCATTCCTCCCTGGAACGGAAAGGGTGGCGCGCAGGGGGGGGGGGGGGGCATTGAGCCGCGAAGAAAGTTTCTGGAGAAAGTTGGCGGTGGATCCGGTGATATGGAAATGGAGCGAGCGCTCATCTTAATCACCCGCCGAGCGAACGCTTGATTAGGGATTCATCCCGGCCAAAAACACGCATCCGCATCACCTGCCATCTTCACTTGCCACCAACTCAGATCCCACTCCCCATCTTCCGTCCGACTACACGCCGAGAAAAACAACGCAGCAACAACGCTTTACACAGTAGCCATTATTGAAAGTTGGCAAAATGAGGAAAAATAAATAGAAGGAGAAGAACAAGAAGAAGAAGAAAAAGAAAATAAGAAGAAGACCGTGTCGATCTTGTTATTCCTCTTTCAAGATAAGTGACCGCAAAATGTTCACATATTGAGTTTTCGGCCGAGTACTGGAAAGAATGGATTGCTGATTTAACAATTCAATTCTTTAAAAAAGTGACCGCCATGTTTCAAATGTACATTTTACAATAGTAATTACGGGTGTGATTAAAGTAGCATTTTTTTATTGTAAAATTTATATATTGAAACATGGCAGTTTTTTAACAATTGCATTGTTAAATCTTAGATAGATTGGGTTCCTCATGGGAGAAGACGTAGGGGACGTACAGTAAAATCGTGAATGGGTGGCATTCAAGATGAAATCACAAGATGCCATTTACCAGATGACCTCTGGATCGATAGGCAAGGATGCCGGTTAGGTGTCGCAGAGCGCCCGGGCGCGCTGTAAAGCGACTCGAATGTATGTATTGTTAAATCTCCGATTTGATTTTTTTCCGTGAGTACTTTTAAGGGCGGATGCATCATAAAGCCGAGTGATTCTACCATAATAGCTCTTTAAACGCAGGTACGTCCTTATTAAACATTTAAATAGCTGATTTAGAGGAGGAGGTTGCTTAAGTTTAGCACTAGTTGAATTGAAATCTCGGAGATTGCAAATGAACTAAAATAGAGTTGAGTGGAACAAATAAGGAGCAAGACAATAATAATGTGCAACACGAGATGGAAACCCGACATAAAAAAGAAGGAAAGAAAGACGTAGAAAAAGATGGATGGACGAGATTGTGAAGAGAGCAGGCGAGGAATGGATGGAAACAGCAAGGAATAGGATAGAATAGCAAAAGCTCCTACTTTCAGAATAATCGAACCCTAATTAATCAACCAAACTGAACTCCGAACCCGACATACTTCCGCTTTGGAGAGGCCTCTCCTTAAAAATGACGAGTTTTATTAATATTATTTATTATTATGCTTTAGTTACAAAGAGCATAATGTCCAAGGCAACTTTCCCAGAAAGACTCGAATTTTTTTCTCATCCAATCACATCGATCGAATCATGAGTGCGTGGTATCTGTAAAATATTGTCTCTGGTCTCAAATATTTTAGTATTCAAACTTCCAAAGGTCAAAACGAGGCTTTTGGAAGGTTATGTTTGGTCTGAAAAATGTTGATGAACGATTAATTGGATTTAAAAGGTCATGTGCCCATCGATCCCGGTGACATAACAACGTCGGCCTCCTGATGTAAGGACGTATTTGCACTTCGCAATGAACCCTATCGTCCATTTAACATAATGCTTCCCTGAGCTCATCTCCAAATTCATTTACGACTTTTTGTCAGTCAAGCGACGGCAAAACGAGGCCTCAAAAATTCCGAGCAGGCTAAAAACACGGATGAACTTGAAAGAGGAAAGTCGAGCCACTAAATGAAAAAATAACGCGGCATCGAGAGGGTGTGATCCGAGGGATCCGGGGGGGGGGGGGAGGTCTCGCAGGAAGAGATAGAGACGTCGTGTAGTGTGACGTGGAAAACGGATAAAAGCTTCAAATCTCGAGTTTCCTCGGAATTCAAGCACCTTGGATCCCCCTCTTCACTTAATCGGGGTCTCGCGGTTGTTTCCTCTCAGCTTTTGAATGCTTTTAAATTAAATATCGCCGGCGAACCTCCACGGTGTTGCACCGAAGGATAAGTAAATGAAAACTCCCGGATATCTGTCGGGGTCTATATAGTTTTGAGAGGTTTTATGACGCGATAAAGTCTAAAATACCCTCATACGGAGAAAATGAACACTACACGTTCCATTGTTGATTCACTTAACCGTTTTAGGGTACTTGAGACTGTCTAAGGCACGACATTGGTGGAGATTTCATACAGACATGGGTTGAAATTACTAAAAATTTGACTTTATATGATTATTTTACAGCCAATTTTGCCAAAATCATAATACACTATATCGATTTATATTGAAAACTATTTTTAACCTTACATCTGCAAAATTCCTTATTCGCAAATAAATGTTTATTGATAAAAGTTGGCAACAATTATTCTCTTTTCATTCAAGGTTTCTTTCATTTTTGGGCCCTAGGCAGTTTGCATACGACTGAGTGCCCATACTCTTCTTGTGAATGCACTTTAGAGAATTCGGAATTAGAGTTTTAATTTTTTTTTTTTTTTTTTTTTTTAAATGGAAAGCGTTCTCAAGAATATGACAGAGTAAAGTGCGCACGGTTTGGTTCATATTTATGCCACTCTGGGGCATAAACATGCACTTTAACGTGAAAAAAAAAAACCCGCAATAATTTTTCCTTCCTTTTTTAATAAGAGATATCTTCAGTTTTTCCCGCGAAGAGAGGAAAGATGCAGGGAAATTTTTTCTTCTGGAAACATTTTTGTGAAAACAAGATGTATTGAATTTTTCTCCCAAAATAATGTAACTCTACGAGGAAACTTGTTCATCCATAACATTTCTGTTTGCAGTAAGTGCGAATTGACGTAAAGAACATACATTTTCTTAATTATGAGTTTAATTCGAAAACTTGCAAAGCGTCCACCGTATTCTACGTAAAGTTTTTAAAGGGTTCTTAATTTTGTACTTTGTCCACTGCCGTACTAAAGAAGAACGCCTTGTGACTTGTGAGCCTTCAGACGTCACCGAATTTCTTTTGACAAATCGCGAATTTTCAGACGAATTCATAATTCTTTCTCTTCCGATTTTTCAGAGAGCTTCGTTGCGAATTTTATCTTAAATATATCGTAAAATTTCAGAATTTCAAAATAACTATTTTCTTAGAGGAAATTTGGTGACATTAGAATGATCACGCTAAGTTTTTCCTCAGCACGTCAGTCCAGTCGTCCATTGAGAAACATAAGAATGTCCCAACGATGTTTTTCCTGTGGATGGAGGAGCTGTCCGCAATTCGGCCACTCAGATACCGTCGCCCCTCTGACAAAAGGGCGTATCACAATTTCCTCGTGAGCCCTCTCCTCAATACTGCCGCGCTAAGGAAAAGCGCCGTATGAACATTCGAGAGTTGCCAAATTTCCTCTCAGAAAATAATTATTTTTTATGAAAGTCATGGATCTTTTTTCTTGAAATTTTTAGGAACATTGGGTGAAATTGTGAACAAAATTATTTGAATAAACGGAGGAAAAATATTTACAAATTTTCCCGAAAATTCATGATTTACCAATAGAAATTTAGCAACGCCTGAAGGTTCATGCGGTGTTTTTTCCTTAGCACGGCAGAATCTAACTTCAAGCTTTTCACGGCTCACATGGAAATAGAGATACGCCCTTTTGTCACTGGTGGAACTATAGTGAGGAGTCAATCATCCGTGCTCACATCCTCATCTCGCGGCGATAATTACAGCCGTAATCCACCGGAAACACCGGGCATACGAGTGACGAGAGGTTTTTCCGAGCGCCCCGCAAAACTTTCCTCGCACGAAAAGTTTCTCCCATTCCTCGCGTCCATCGTTGCCAGATTGTGCTGAAAAATCAGAACATTCTCCATTTAAACCCGTTTAAAAGATCTTAATTAAAGGGCGCAACCCGGCAACCTTGCTCGCGTCACAGCGCGCGGGAAAAGGCGGAGAGCCCCGCTCTGCCGCTTTTGTTGGACGCTAATCACCGGACCTCCAAATGAATGGACTTGGTCACCAAGGAAAGGACAAAAAGCGTAAGTACAAGTTTTAGGACACCCAACGCAAAACCGCAGTGATGACTCATGAATGCAACTATTCCTTGCCGATGGATGCACGAGGCTGTCTCGGTGGTAAATGCCAAGGCGCAACTATTCGTTCTTCATGGATGTCCGCGTTGCAGACCCAGAAAATGAAGGCTCTCTACCTTTCTCATTAGCAAGGCCTGAGTGGAACTACTTTTGCTCGTTGGATCCCCGCAAAATCGCAAATGCGCGGCTTGGAACACAAGGCGCATAAGTGCAGTTCTAAAAATTCGAGTAGACCCAGCCGCCTCTGCTGCGTGCCAAAGCTCGTTATGCTCAACAGGTGAGATACGTGAAAACGACTGGACCTCACTAAAGGCACAGTGGATACAAACAGGAAGGACAGGCGAAGGGGAAACAGCAGAGATCCAGACCATTTTGTGATTTTCTATGTTGGAAAAGGAAGGATGGAAATTAAAGCAAAATCGTGGGCTCGGAAGCATGTCTTTCATCAAAATTGAGTCGTGCGCATTCTTTGGTAATTCAAGGTTCTATCAGAAAACCAAGCGATTTTCTCAGGAAGTCATTTGACGCGGAGAAAACAACGGATGGGATAAGTGCATTTTTTTTAGAGGGGACGTGGGATAGGTGCGACCTACCGTCTCTTTAAACCTAACTGCTGGCTTCAATTTGGCTCAACTGAGCTGAAAATTTCAGAAGCCGTCCATGAAGGCGTGAGACAAACACTTGTAAATTTTGAAGGTATTCGGAGCACTTTATAGGTCCAAGAAAAATCCAGAACTATAAACTTTTTTTTTTCGAAGTAACAAAAACTGCAGTTATGCGCCTTGTCTTCCAAGCCCCTCAAATCTACTCTCTGCAATGAGAAATAATGAAGGCGCTTGGTTTTTCTTTCTGTACAAAGGGTGTCCCACGGTTCAAGCACCGCACCGCGCAGGAATGAAATCAATGGTTCGTAGCTTTGATGCTACCATTAAAAATCTGATTCTTGAAAAATTCCCATGCAAAAAACTTTTCCTGTGGATTGTTACAACATGTGAAGGGTCATTCGGAAAAATTGCATAAGGTCACCAATAGTATGTTACTTCGACTACTACACCGAAGTGTTACTTCGACTGTTCAACTTTTTCGTTCTTCTACTCCAATATAAATTTACTGAACCCTGCACAGAATGTTCCGGGGAATTACCTCTTCGAATTAGAATATTCAAGATGGAAACAAATAAAATAAAGAACTTCTGAATGATAAAGGAACGTATCAAAATCTGCAAAATCTCAGCAGCGGCAAATGCCTGCGTGTGTAGCCTTTTCACGGATGATCCTCCTTGTGTCTCCCGAAATATTCGCCTCCAGCCTCCATGCAGTGAATTTCTTTACGTGGGGACTGTCCCGGGTCACAAACATGACCCGACTTCTAAATTTGCAATATCCTGCAAATAAGAAGAACTGAAGTATGTCAAAGCGGTCCCGCGCGCAGAAAAAAAAGAAGAAAAAAAGTCGGCCACAAAAGCAGTAAAAATAAAAAGAATTTATACATACATACGTCGATGTAGCCTTTCGGCCTTTTCGAAGCGTTAGTCAAATATATCTGACCCCGTTCCCACGGGAACCTCCGGGATAAGATTTGCTTTTGGAGTCGAGACATCCGAGCCGCGCAGCTTAATTTAGGCTCCGCAGCGGTGTTGCCACTTCGCACAAAAAACCCTGTTGTCTGCCAGAGGCTGGGTATGAAATTTTGTAAGGGCTTGTTACATCCAGAAAATATTTTATCCCTCGCCATGGATTTAGCTCCCTTTTCTGACTGTTGACAAAGGAGGATTTTCAAATAAAATCGACTTAGGCGTTTTTAGGATTAGTCCCGCGTTCATTATGACTATATACATTTGTGAGACTAAATTCCCTAATTTTTCATTTGCTTTCTTGGAAAAGAAAAAATAAATAAATACATCTAAAAACTAACGCCAAAATACTTTGACTTTCCTTGTATTTCTCTGAGCGCAACCGAAAAATCCCAGTGAAAAATTGAAGATTATCAGGGCGACCTGGCAGCGTGCAGGCCCGTCGAATCGTAGGTTTACAGGTGCACGCGAGTCGGTTCCGGAGGGACCGCGAGGACACGTAGAAGAGAGGGAAATCAAATAAATGGAAAAATTGTTGCGGAGGGATCGAGGGCGGGGGGGGGGGGGAGAATAAAAAAGACGCTTTTTCTTCGCTCTCGATCCCCGATTCCGCTCCGAGACGAAGAAATTTCTATTTTTAAAGTTCCTACGAGCATCGTTTGTTCGGGTATTCCCGCCCAAATGAGAGATATCGGCCTATAGGTACGTAGCTCAGGGGGCTGGATTTGCATCCTAACCAATTGTGATGGGGCCTTTCCGAGGAAAGATTTACTCAACCGGGGAGACTTTTTATCAAAGGGATTCTAACCAAGACAGTATATTTTCCAGATCCTGCGGGCTGATTGTTGAAATCGGTAGCCCAAGCGATAGACAAAGAAGACGAAAAGGATATGGAGGGATCCTATTGGTGGAAGCGGCTGGTTGCAATGGACAAAGGAGGTAGGTAATAGACTAACTAACGGCAACCCACAAGAGACCCTTTACTTCGTCCATTATTTTCTCCCCTGGTCTCTAAGAGCCACCCATTTCATCAAATAGGATCGCTCCATGCTCCTTATGTCTTCTTTGGCTATTGCTTTGTCTACCAATTCAAAAATCAGCCCGCAGCAGTGCAAACTTCCCTATGGTGTAAAAGTTACTATCGGAGGTCAATCAGAAACTAAAGAGAGACCCTTCACTGACCAATTGTTGACGGGTGGGATGTTTTACTTTTGGGATTTTAACACTCCTAATGAACAATGGGGCTGCATTTTACAATTTGCAATTACCATTTCTGACTGCGTTGAAAAACATCGTGTGTACCATTAGTTTCCCTCTAGACAAAAGTGTTTTTACGAATCTGCCTGAGATAAGTGTGTTTAAATGGGAATTTCCGCCAGATGCCGTTACCTGGTGCATTTTCTCTCTTTTAACTCTCTATAGTATAAGCTCCAAGACCTCCTAAATTTGCATCTCTGGTAACGCTTATTTCCAGCGTTCTACCGGGCCGATTTTCATGATTTTTGCGGCCATCGACAGGCAATTGTGTCCAAACGAGCTCGCTTTATTCAAGTTTTGAAAATATTCGTATGACCCAGGTTTTTTTGTACTACGTAGTAAAGTTACGAATTCTCCCATTTAAACAATGTAAATTTTTATTTGTTATCACAGTTCGTTTGAGCATTCTACTGGGCCGATTTCCAAGATGTTTGCGTTTATCGACAGATGATAGTCGCTAGATGAGCTTGCTGTAATCAGAATTTGAAAAAAGGACCCAAGCTTTTCTATATAAAAGTAGATCAGAGAGCTTAAAAAGGGGGGGGGGGGAGTTTGAAATTCTCGTCAGTGAAAAATGGCGGGAATTTCAAATTTAGCGGGAAACTCAACTAACTGGAAAATGTTGAATCTTAGTCTTTTAGCAGGGCACGTGAATGGAAGGTATGATCCTTTGCTACAGACTATCCAAACGCGACAAAACGCTCCGTTCCATTTTGTTCTATAGTCGGCGTGAAGTTTAAAATAAATGCCGATTTTTACATTCGATTCTTATTGGTCCAATCGCTCCCGGCCAGAGAAAGATTGGACAATGAGAGTCGGGTATGAACATTTTTCTTTTTTTTTGGTCGTTCTTTTGTCGACGCGGGCCCAAGAGAGCTCGGAGCGCACTCTGGGGGTTGGGCCGCGCAGCGGCCAAAGGGCATACCCCATAGTATTTTTATAATGATTTTCATATCAGAAAAAAACTATGAAAAATACTCCGGAATCTGTTCTTTATAAGCACTCTCAGATAAAGCAATAAAAAACTTGCGTGCAAATGCTCCATTTCGAACTTAATTCTCCGAAAAAGTGGAAGAAAAATATTCACGAAAATTCTCGATTGGTCAAAGGAAATATCGCAACGTCTGAAGACTCATACGTCGTTTTTTCCTTAGCTGACATTTCAGTCTCCTCTGTATTTTGCCCACTCTACAGATGATAGGGTCTCACGAATTAAGTCAGTCCGCAGATCCCGTTTTCATAACGCGACTCGATGAGCCTTTGCTTCTCATAAACGCCGCGACACGACGGCTGCCGCGCTTCGTAAAAAAACCGTTTAAACATTCAATGGTTGCCAAATTTCCTCCGATAAAATGTTCATTATCAAGGATTGATTATGAATATTTTTCCTTGAAATTTCCAGAAACTTGAGGACAGACTGCGAGAAAAATTATCTGAGAAATTGTAGGAAAAATATTGATAAGTTCATCGAGAAATTTGTATTTGATACTGGGAAATTTGTCAAGGCCTGAAGGTTCATATGGCGTTTTTCCTAGGCACGGCATCGGAGACGAGCGCAGCGGGGCGAACGTAACGACGTGTTCTATCGTGGCTCGCCTCTCCAACTCCGCATGAGCCCCTCAAAGTATGGATTCCTAGCTAAAAGAAGGCTCGTGCGGGAATTGAGACGCGCTGTTACGTCAGACGGACGAGGATATTGCGAGCATATTTCACGTTTATGCGCGATAAAAATGTAGCCGGGGCTCTGCATTAGCGCGATGCGCTCGGCCGCGCCGCGCCGTGCATAATGTGCAGTTATGCACGCATCGCAGTCATGCAGTCTATTGATTCTCCTCCACCGGCTTGTTGAGCTCTTCATCAACCCTAACACCCCCCCCCCCCCCCCGAGTCAGGGCACCGACAAAGTCGCTTCTCGCCATGTTCTCTTGTTTTACATGCTTATTTTGCGCTCGCTCATTGTCAGATCTCCGTTGAAATCCCTCAAATGAACGAGTTAATCGAAGGAAAGCGTCATCGACAAAAGTCAGGTTCTAGGGAACGTGAAAAAACTTGATTTTTTCGGAAATTCTTCGTATTACTGCAGCGCAGCTAAAAAGGGCAGGGTCGGATTTAGGGGGTCGCCACATGGGTCGCGGCCAATTTCGGCAAATTTTGCAATTTTTTAGAATATAGGTATAAAAAAACATCGGATTCGGAAAACGAGAAAAGGCGACAAAATCTCTCATCGTCTGAGAGTATAGTAATTTCTAATTTTGTCGTCTTTCGGTGATACAAGAGACAGCACCTTTAATTAGTCGAGTTAAGAGAGAAACCAAACACGCAATTAGGCCAGGAGCGGCGCGATACAGAGAGCTATGATGACGAGGACTTGAGATGAAAAGGAGAAGCCCTCGGCGCGGCGGTCGGTATGCAACACATATTAGCGCCTACAAGACTGCGTGAATACTTTACGCATTGCGTCAAACACAGTGCGGTCAGCGTGAAACACATAGCGCCTACAAGAGTGCATGAATACTTCACGCATTGCGTCAAACACAGTGCGGTCAGCAGCGGTCGACGTGAAACGCATAGCGCCCACAAGACTGTAGGAATACTTCACATATTGTGCCCAACACAGTGCGGTTAGATCGGTGAGGTGGCGGAAGTTAAAATCATTAAACCACATTTATGTTTGTTCTTTCATAATTTATTCGTTCATTTCTTACGATATAAATGGAAGGTCTTATCCACATAGAGATAAGTTTACGGAACTTAACATTCGTGCAAAGTTCCGTGAAATTTTGGTAGTGTTGACACGGTTTTCACAAAAAATGTGCCCAACACCAGTAAACGTGTCTTATGCAACCCCCCTCCCCCCTCAGGCACGTTCACTTGATAGTTATTATTGATGTTTCAAAAGGAATGAGAAGGTAGCGGCAAAATACAGGCGGCCCATGGGCGGCAAGTAGGTAAATCCGGCCCTGAAAAAGTGAAGGCGCTCTGATTTTCAAAACGTTCGTTTTCGTGATGGATGATAAGAGAGCGGAAAAAAATTTGAGCATCTTTGCTGAGATCAAAGTAGGTATCCTTGATGCCACTATTCGTGCTTCGTGAATGTCTGTGTTACATAGCTATTTCAGGTGAAACTGAAGGACTAATTTTGAAAAAGAGCGTAACCATCAAAAGTTAAGTATGGAATAAACTTGAAAAAACGCCATTCTTTCGTCAATTCTACACATTCATGTTAGAGAAAATAAACTATTTCAATGTGTAGCATCGGTTATAAGATCACGGTTACACAAAGAGGGAAAGAGGGATCGGAAGAGAAATATATAATTTAAAAGTAATATTGGTGGATTAGGACTTCTTCCACTAAACTGCTCGTCCTTGTCATTCTAGCAGTCAAGTAGCATGCGTGTTTCATAAATAAATTAAAAATCATAGTTTGTGCCTCTCTTCATGGTTTTTATTATGTGGAAGCATCCCATGCTAGAGGGCGTGGCTCGAAAGTTACGCTCTTTTTCCACTAGAGCAGATATTTAAATGTTGAAAAAAATACATTTGAAAAGCTATTTAGGTAGAATAGGTGGGTAATAAGATGCACCCACTCTCAAAGGATAGGGTATTCCATCGGAAACTTCAATTCTAAAAATTTGGCGGTTATGCCCTTCTTCAAATAACCCGAAGTTCTTTTATGCTGAACTTAGCTTTTTACGTAGCTTCAAACTTCCAAGATAGATAGACTCCTTTGATTAAAATGCGTTCAGAATGAAGATCGCATCACATACCAAACTTAAAAAGCTTTTCGAGGATTCGGAAGTCGTTTTCAAGAAAACCAGTGGCAACATTTTTACCCTCAAAATTCTACATTCTAATTGTCGTTTAATGATTCCTATTGATGTTTTCCCGTCGATGTTTTTTCCAAAACACGAAGATCGTAAAACTCCTTCGCCAACGTGGCACCAATGTTTGAAGCGAACTTTGATCTGAATATGCACTTGCAGAGAGGAACTTCGTGTTGAAATGCGGAAATGGACGTTTAAAACGTGAGTGCTTAATGAACATTATACGTATGAAACTAGTTTTTGATCCCCTCTTGGGAAGCTTTTGGTTGTTCTGACAAATAAAGCACCAAGTTGAATATTAGAACCGAAGGAATGTGCAAACATTTTAGTTAATTAGAAACAGAGTTGCTGTTCACAGAGTATCTGTGAAGGGGGGGGGGGGGTAGAGATTTGTTCTAAAGTAAACGCAGCCCTAGAAAATCCCGCAAATACACTAGAATCACTCAAGGTTTGTCCTAGCAGTTGAGTTGAGATTACTATCGTGGTAATCATGGTATTGCAACATTTTGGAACAGAAATCCACTGTTTCTGGCTCATAGTTTCCTCATGGAAAGTGTAGTGAAATTTTCAGACATGTCAATTTAGACTCGTGCTTCTGTTGTTTAATCTGTGCTCTGCAAATCACACGTCACTTATGTACGTATTTTTAGCATGATCTCTAAAAGATATTTAAGGGTTTTTTATAATTTGAAATGTTTCAAAATATTCAAACTGTAGAGCACGACCAAATCTTTTTGTAACACATGTATTGTTCCACTGCGGAACAATGTGACTTCCAGTAATACCCACTCGTTCATTTCTTCGATATCTTGCGTTGGAAACAGATTTGCCTTCAATGTGTGAGGTAGGCATAAACGATATAGTGAATACTGTGGTTCAAATAGTGGTATCAGCATCTTATGTCAATGGTTAGCCCTCGGCTCAGGTGGCAGAAGTTGTCACTCAGGAGCTTATGTTCGGATGTTTATTCATCAAAAAGCGAGCTGATTGTTGAAAAAGCCTTATAAATATTGCCTTTGAAAAAGGCAAGCAAACTGACGCTGAAACTACTACGCAAGATTAAAATTCAATAAACTTTCGTGAAGCACGCATGGACACTAAGAAGTAGTGGAAAGGCACTAAGAATAAGAACGCACTGCGTAGAATTCACGATGAGCATTGACACATTTTCGGGGTAATAAAACATAAAGCAGAGGAAAATCCTCCAGTCAAAAAGTTTGGCGCTTGAAAGTTTTCAAGATTATTTACAAGTATAAAATTAGGTTCTCAGGAAGAACATTCAATCAACTCTCAAAGACCCTGCATATGTACAAAAGAAACTTTAAACAAAAAGTATACGCCTCTCTTCCGGGATAACCTATAACACCCCAACGCCTTTTTTCATCCGATCTCTCGACAAATATATTTTCTATTTCTCTCGCCCCTTACGCATACAAAGAACCATGATGAGATACTGAGAAGATGGTATCACGTTAGTCCTAGGAACATGTATATTAGCTTAGCATCAACTCATGAGTAAGAAATGAACGTGTTTTATATTAATCAACTTACATTTTTTGCTTGCCAAAAAATGAATGTCTACTTGAATAAAATCCGTTGACGGACAAATTTAAAGGTGCTTTGCGATTAAATGTTTCTATTGGTGCATTTTTTTTAAAACTATCAAGCATGAGAAGAGGGGAAAGACTTTTCAAAAACCAGATTCTCATTTTTCGCCGGAAGTCTAAGTATCAATCCCAGATTTGAGTGTGAGACTAATATTGGATCTTATACATAAGCAGGAAAATTAATTTCACTGATTCTAACGGAGACATAAGAGCGATAATTTTTTCAGTTGATTTTGGACTTTTCAGGTATTTTTAATATGTTCTGTGTGTTATTAAAAGGAAGAAAAATATTTCGCAGTGTTTTGATAATTTTACCAGTCTAGTAGACTAGTTGCACTGTGCCTCAGTTGCATCCCCGAAAGCACCTTTTGCCTTCTCGTCGACGTGCTTGAAGAGCTGTAGCACGCGGTCTTTGGAGGACATTTCGTCCTTAAAAGTAATCGCATGATGAGCTCTGTACAATTCCACTCTTTCGAATGGACAAAGCCACGCCACGTTTATTTCCATTTTTATTTCTTGCGATTCCACGCGAGAAACAAGCATCTCCTCCATGTCAATAGCGTTTATGACGCCGCTCATAAAACAACCTCGTCCCTATTGGTTTTTCCTTTATTGCGCACTCGGTCGAGAAGTTTTTAAAACGACGGACGTCTCGATTTTTTGATGAGCCCTCGGCGAATAAGAACTTTTCAGTTGCGGGGCTCAGAGTGTGATGGTCCGGTTTCCTTTTAGAAAAAACTCGCGCCACTTGACTGGAGAGGAAAAGGCTGGGTCAAAGCTTTTTTCCGCGTGTGTCTAACTGCAGAATAACTTTATACTCGAGGCAGCGGAGTAGAACAAGTTAGCCGGCTCGGACCCTCAACAACCTCTCCTCTCCTCTTTGTGCGTCTACTTTTTACGATCAGGCCGCGGCTTGTGCTCCCGTGCTAAGGAAAAACGCCGTATGAACCTTCAGGCGTTGCCAAATTTCCTTTGATAAAACACGACTTTCCCGGTAAAAATAAGAATATTTTTCCCCCCAATGTTTCAGATAATTTTCTTCGCGATTTCACCCAAAGTTCCTGAAAGTTTCAGGTAAAAATATTCATAAATTTCCTCAAAAATAAACATTTTAGTGAAGGAAATTTGGCAACTCTCGATTGTTCATACGGCGTTTTTCCTTTGCACGGCAGTGAGCAGTATTGTATCGTATTTCCGATGAATTGATTGATTTGCCACTGTAACCTACGCAAAAGGATCGATTATCAGGTCGTTCGAAACGAGCATATTATTACTCGAGTCGGTGGCGCTTCTTGAAAGTCCTTCCATTTAAAATGTATGTAAAAACATCGATTCTTGGTGACCTAAAATCGACATTTTTAACGGATTTAAATGAAGGAAACACAGCGTTGCAGATTAGCAAAATCGCCATTGACTCGATTCTTTTCCTTAGCTTCAAAGGGGGGAAATATCGATATCTGATTATTCACGCTTAGCAACTTTTCCATTCATCCAGCCGGCTGATAATTGGAATTGATAGACAAAGCATAAGAAATGGAAACAAAATAATATGAACTACGCAAAACGATTAATCGGATAAAGGAACTTGGCTGTTTTGAAAACGCCTTCAAATGCGGCGTGATACCTCACGCATTTCGGAGAGTTCAAATAGTTGTATCATTGCGCCGTAAGAATGTGACGGAAGATTTAAATGGAGATAGCCTCCATGCACGCTGGGCTTGTCGATTTCCTCTGAAATTGCAGAGGTGAATGCATAGCTGAAGTGCGCTTCAGCTAGAATTGTATTTACAAATGAGTGGTTTTTCTACGAGGATTAAAAATAAACAAGTGGCACGGAATATAACAAAAAACTATGCACTATGCAAAACGATAATCCGGGTATCGGAACTTGGCTGTTTTGAAAACGCCTTCAAATGCTGCGTGATACCTCACGCATTCCGGAGAGTTCAAATAGTTGTATCATTGCGCCGTAAGAATGTGACGGAAGATTTAAATGGAACTGGCCCGCCACATCCATCTCGGGCCCTGGTACCAGTTTTAAGGTCTGGGCCCCAAGCACGGAGGGGGGGGGGGGGTCCGAGGGGCATCCCCTGAGAAATTTTAGAATTTATACGACTAATAGGACGCATTTTGAAGCTTCCATAAAGAATTTTTCTATCAATTTCTGCGGAATAATTATGTTGTTACTTTCTCGCTCCCCTAGTTTTTTTCTACTTTCAGCACAAAATACTTGCGAATTGTTGCATTGAAAACATCTGGAAAATTTTAATTTTTTTTTTTGGGGGGGGGGGCATATGATACTATTTTCAGTTCTAAGAGGGCCAGGCCCCCTGGACTCCCCCTTCGTTCGTCTATGGCAAGGGAGTTGAGCCATGAGCCATTGAAGTCGAGGATGCCCAGACTGGAGACTCTTAGCATCTGACGACGGAAGAAAATGAAAGGCGTTACTAAAAATATCCCTCTGTACTGAAAATCTTGAAAATAGATAGAAATTATCCAGGAAGTATACTTCTTTGAAAATTTAAGAAGAATTCTACAGTGCCTAAGCGTGTTCTGAAAATACATTCACCAGGTTATTCACTGGTACCAGGGACCCAGTATCTCCCCCCCTCCTTGTGGCGGGCCTGTAGTTAGTACCTCCATCGTCCAAATGCAACGGCTCATTTCCACGCACATGATCCCTTCGGTTTTACTTTGTCTTCTTTGTCCATCAATATCAAAAATCAGCTCGCAGTGCAAGGTGCCGGCATCCTTTGCCCGCTAGTAAGGTGGTCATTTTATGATAGACGTAAAATATGGACGGCACTCAATTGAAATGAAATATAAGGCTCGTATATACGACCTAGGAAAAAATAAATTGTGGCTGGATGTGATTGAACCCTAATTTTTGGAGTCTAGCTACGATGTTTTGGACGAACAGTCCATTTCGAATTCTTCAGAGTGGAACCTCGACTCGATCAGTGGCGTGGCGTGCTTTGAGATGTATCGGTTCATCTGTCATTTAAACCTATGGAAAATGATCGATAAACAGGGTGTTTGCAGAGAACACTTTAAAAGTCGATTCTTTACCGCATGCAGGTTTAAATGGCATATTAATCGATACATCGCAATTCACGTCACGCCACTGGACTCGATATGTGACTGAATCCATATATGTGGGAGCCGTTTGTAAAATACGCAACGCTTGATTTTTCAAGCCCCCCCCCCCCCTTGTAACGCTTTTATGGCGTAGGTCCCTATCCTCTGACATGAAGAAACAAAATGGTGTAACGCTCTCTTCAAACCTCTCCCTCTAAAGCGTTGAGTATAATGTGAACGGACCCATATTGAGTTCCGCAGCCACAATATTAATTATGGGAGACAAATTCATCCAAATTTAGGCCAGAATCACCTTCTTGCTCTCAGGGAACCGTTCGAAGAAAAAAGGATTTAAGCCACTGTGAAAATTTTTTTAGAACCGGGAAATTGGCCGAAATACTGGAATTTGAGACTTGAGCAAAAATCACTCTTCTATGTTCAAAAAAGTAAATTTCGTGAGGTTAAGTTCATTTCCGGTCGGAAGTGAACCTAAAATTGCATTTTAGTCAGTCAATTTAAAGCTCCGAAAAATTTTGGCATGGAAAGGTGAATGGTCAGAAGAATTATATCATACGATAACTTGAAAAAACAAAATGATTCTTCTTCATTCCTGTTTTAAACACATCGGTCGATGCATAAATTGCCGGGCTTCTGATGGGGAAGAAGGAAAGATGGAAAAATCGAAGATATTTTGTATTCTTGATTGCTGAGAAGGTCGGGGTTTAAATCAACAACAATCTCTATTGAACAATATTGCGTCATTAAAACATTGCGACAAGGGCCTAGTCCCCACGGACGGTCACAAATGGATGTCAAAGTCGCAAAACACGATCGCAATGTTTCAACATCTCTTCTATTAATTCAGTCTATTTAACAAGAGGCAAAATAACGTCTGTTTGAGATATTCACCCCGTTTTCTGCACAATGTGAAGAGAAGTGATGAATTCCAAGGAAGAATATTCTCTGATTTCACTTTGAAGACAGAAAAATGTTTTAAAAAAATCTGCAACGTCGTAAATATATTTACGTGTTCACTGTTCAATGACTTTCCCCTTCAAACTAGGCTTTTCAAACCTTCTTAAAGTAACCGATCAAACATTTTCGAGGAGGGAGGGCTTTTTCCAAAATGAGAAAATTCTGAGTCTTTGTATACCTCTAACTTTCGCCCTGAGGAATTTTTAAAACCTCTGGATTTTTGAGACACTTATTCGATATACTTTTATAGTCATAGCATGGTGTAACAGGAAACAGTGAAGTCAGACATCCCCTACACATCATTCGATGAAATAGCTCCGCAAGTACATTGCGCGTAAGGATTGCGAATCAAAGGACAGAGAGATTCGCTATATTCATGCAGGACGCTCGGACGTCCTTTGGGACGAATTCAAAAGTGTTGAAAACGGTAGCAATGACGCAGTGCTTTACTCAGGTCCTTCATGCATTTATTCGTGCTTGATGGATGTGTATGTTGCATACGCAAACAATTGAAGGCGCTTCCGCTTTCATCGCCGTAACAGTTACGCACAGCATGGCTTTAAAACAAACCAACCGTTAACTGTCGTGCCCAGAGAGAGAGCCCAGTAAAAGCAGAGTAGAAATTTTCAAGGGCTTTGAGTTAACTTTCACGACAAAATTCTTAAATACGAAAGAAATAAGTAGTAAAAAATTCTACGATTTTGAAAAACCTAAGGTAATTTTATAAAGGAAACTTGTTTTTACGAACTTGAATTAAAATTTAACAATACAGGCTGGGAATTTATGCTTGCAAGAAATCGGAAATTTGTCGTTAGAAAAAGACAAAACACAAATGGGAACTATTGAGGATTTTGCGATGGAAAAAGATCGTGATTTTCTTTTGAAGACGTAAAAAAACCGAAAGAAATCTGCAATCTTGCAAGCAGAAATACAGGCGTAACGGCTTGCACCATCAAAATAAGCATTCTGAACTGTCTTTAAAAAACGGAGCAGAAATGTTGGTTCATATTTTACATGTTCCATATTGACCGAACTATTTCTGCTCAATGAAGTGAGCCTGCAGTTCACCGATCCGAGGTTGGCGGTTCTGTCAACTGAAGAGGCCTGTTCACGTGACTGATCCACCAAACTTATCGGTTCGTAAAACTGAGGTTACTTTCACCCTGCAAAAGCCCAATCAATCTCAAGTCGGTCAAAGCGACGGAACCGTTTAAATCTCATCGGTGTTTGTGTTGCCCAATCAAATGTTTATTTACGACTGTCCGTTAATTGCTGATCCACTCCCCCGCCCCGGTGGCACCGTGGCTCCCCGTTCGAATGCTGGAAGGGTAAATACTACGACCTGAGCGTGGCGTATCCTTCATGGACCTTGGTGAGCCATCGGGAAATTCCTTTGATTAGGAGCTTATCTCGCCGGCGGGCGGGCGTCCATAAACGGGTCTCCATGCGTTTATTGCTGCGCCATAACCGCGCGTCCATTAATGAAAGGATGGAAGGCGATAAACGGATGTATTTTATCCTCTTAATCTTCGCATCCCGTTGTAACCGGTGGTGTGCCGTCAATTTCCACGTACCCTTGCGCAAAGCCGCGGCGGGTTGATGCCGATCCCGCTTGGAGCAGGGAAATATTTTTAAAATATTGACAGTAAAATTGGCAATATTACAGCGTCAGCAGTCAAAAATGAATCAGGTCGTGCGAGATCGCTAATGATCCAGTTTTGAGTTTTTAAGGGGTGTTGAAGCTTGGATGCAAACATGAGGGTGCAGTAGACACGTTCTTGGGGGTTTCCTTTAATTCGATAAACGAGTCATTGTTTACGCTAAAGAGCTCAAAAATGAAAAAATGGACGATGGTTTCAGAAATTGGGTAACATTTTTGAGCTGAATTTTTACGTTTGAAAAATGGACCGAGATCAAAATATTGTACATCCTTTTCATGAATAAATTTATCTCGAAACATTTTAAAACTTTTTTGTTGATACGCGCAAAAATTAGCTAAATTAAGGAAAAATTGAGCAGTCATATTTTTCTAGGAAATTGAAGTATTTGAGCCGAGCCGATTTTGGAACTGCGGAGGTGGATTCTCGGCGTACGGTTGATCACACCTGCAATGAAGAAATTACTGGAAAATATTTTGGAAATGAATGAAAAGTACGATAAAAATTGCAAGTTTGTTTACAGCTTTTAGGAGATAGGCCACTATTCTTTTAAAATATAAACATATGCCAACCTCACATATCCTCAAGGGTAAAACGATGAGGTACCCTTTTTCAACAAAACAAAAGTTTGTCTACTTTTCATTACTTTCGGGGGAAAGTCGGAGAGTTTTGCGAAAGAACGGCAACTCGAAGGCAAAGCTAATTACCCACGAAGGAACAGAGGAGCCCTCAGTGATTTCCCAATGAATAAAAACCCGCCATTAAAACAGGGGCTCATTTGAATGTTACTAAAGCTTCATTTCCTGCGGGTGCCGCGTAAACTTAGGCATTAAAGTAGCTTTACTTTGTGGAATTAACTGAAATAGACTGTCAGCGCTTCCTAATGGCGCAACGTTTTATAACTATCCTCAGCATTGGGTGATGCTGCTATGATCGTTATAAAAACGAGAAACATTCAGCGGATATTTGCCACGAGTTTAGAATTTGAGTCTGCAAATTATCTTGAATGATCAAAATTTTAATCAAATTTCACCAATTTCTTTAAGAGGAGGTATTTGCGTACAAGTGAAATATTTTCTCATTTAAGTTATAGAGGAACCAAGCTTCATAGCTTGTCCCGTTACTGATAACTTTTTTCAAAGCTCAAATCAAAACTCCTATGAACCGATTCAGTTTTCATCATTACACATGAAAACAAATTGGATCGATGTCAAGACCAGCGGCTGGTTGTGACGACCATCCTATTTGTATCCGTGGGGCTATTTTCGCCTTCATTTCATTATATTCTGAGAGATAATCAAAATTTTAGTCAAAAAGTCTTAATTCTATAGACCACCCCAAAGCTAATGATTTCGACTAATTCCAGCTACTGCATTAAAGTCTGATAAAGGAAATCGAAAGGGCATTACATGGTTTCTAGTATCAACACCAATACATTAACTGAGAAAATTCTGGGAATACAAGATTTCATTGCCGTTATTTGAACGTATTTATGCTAAAAGGAACTATATGCATTGGGTTATACATGCGACATAGTTCCTTTTAGCATAAATACGTCCATTTGCATACCAGTGGTGCATATCTACGGTAAAACTGGAGAAATGCGTATTTCGGTTTGCGGCAATGCTGAGTTCCTATATTTAATGTTCTACATCGAAAACTAATAAACATCATTGCTTGAAAACTCCGGTGGTTCTCCTCTATATGAAGAATATGTGAAAATTGCAAGGGATGATGGCGGTTTGGTATCCTTCCAAAAAGTAAAATAGTAGCTGAAATTTCGAAACACCGTAACCGAGGTACGAATTTTTGCAGTTTTACCGTCGCTATACAAAAATCAGTTACGCTGATCCTCAATTTAATGAACACGAAAGGGTAATTTTGAAAATTTGGATAAACAAGGTTATAACTTTAGAAAAAATCGACAAATAAATTATGCTTCGCGCCACTAATGGTTCATTTTTAGCTGCAAAAAATAATTAATAAATGAAAGAAAACAAAAATTGATGAAGAAAAAAAAATAATTGAGGGTTCATTAGCTCAAAAATGCACTGATCATGATAACCTAGTTGAGTGTACGCCATCGGGTCACCATTCGATTTTTGTTAATTTTTATGCACTTTCACCACCTGAAAATTGGACGTATTCCTATCAAATGGACCTAAGCCCATAGGTGAGGAAGGTAGAGGGGGGCTTGGATTGGCGGCGGAATCGGGCGTCCGGTTATTCCGTCCTATACTCGCAATGCTTTCCATGGCGTTAGGTCCGTTTGACAGAACGCGCTATCGGGATTCTAAATTCCTCAAAAGGAACTCAAATTGGCGCTTAGTTCCGTTTGATAGAAATACGTCCAATTAGTCTTTAATGATTCAAAACGTCTACCTCTATATTGTTGTTAGAGTTTTAGCCTTTTTACCAATTTTTTCCTAGTTTTTATACTATTGTGTTCATACTCGTGCCGCTGCTTGCAAGTTGATAATGATAGGGTGTCATCAACTTACATGCATATGAAATGCAAGTATTCATATTAAAAGAAACAATAAGTAGGTGAGTGTTTTTAGAATTGAAAAAAAAATAACTACGTATCACGCGGCAATTCAATGCACACAGGTCATTTTGATCGGCGACATTTTCTCGCAAGAAGTTCTTTTTAATGTAAATAATTAACAAAAATAGAATGTGTGTACATATATGCAGGCTTCATCACATAGAATCGATTATTTCTTATAAATGTAAATAACTAGGGCTATCTTTGAACACTTACCTAACGAGAGCATGGGCAGGGCGGTGCGGAGTCAGTCGCATTTTTATCGGATAGTACCACAGGATCGTCCAAAAATATGATGGACTTGGTAGGAAAATTTTCCCACTACTCACGCGCTTGGCGTTCTTACTTCGATGAGAGTATTTCAACAAGATTTTTGAAAATATGATTTAGAGTACTTTGAAAACACTTGATCATAATTTATAGAGGTTGCTTTACAAGCGTTCCCTCATTAGCGGTGGGTGATGGATCCCATCTTGGGACAGTGTGAAAAAATTACCGCTAACAACGAACCCGAATCTTGAAGAATTCCTCTAATGGAAAATTGCCCCTCTGGAAGAATGTCCCTTTACGAAAAATGGCTATAGCCAATTCGGGTGTATTCTATCAAGTTTCCGAGGTTTTTTGAACTGAGGATTCTCTTCTCGTAGATGTTCACAGGTTCAATTTTCCGAAAAGTTTCTCGGGCAAACGCTGTCATCCGTAGGACAAGTCAAGCCTTTTTGGGAAAACCACTTGAATTTTTCAGAATCCAAGTATTTTGATCGCCATTACAGGAAGCATATCAGGGGTATTTACGTACTTTCAAGTACATTAAAAAGATCCGGAAAGAGACCACGTTCCGAAACGGATGACTCGATTTTCGCGGGCGGAATTTCGAGCGGTTTCCAGCGGGCGGCTCGCGGCTGGGACTGACTCCGCCTCGGGGCCCGGCGAGCGCCCTAATCACCGGCCACCGGCAACGTTGCCAGGTTCTTCAATCAAATTCAAATACTTAACATGGCTTCAAATGGAGGAAACTCCTGATTTTTCGTAGCGATCTGTCATCCATGCGACGGAGCGTGACAATGGCGCGCTTAATTGACGCTGACGTCTTCCTCATCTCCGGGGGAAGATGGATGGGGGGCGGGGGGGGGGGTTCGCGAGAGGAAATCGCGGGTGCACTCTGGTCCGGAGGGACACGCGCCGCACTGACGCACGGTGGTTCGTGAGAGGTAGGACATGAAATTTTTGACTAAAACTGCAAATTTCCAAGTTTATTTCGTCATATTTTAAATTTCAAGGAGTGCTTCTTGAAGTAAATTTTACGAGGAAGCCAATGGAGCTACTTTTAAAACATTAAAGTTTTGTTTGAACGGAGTTATAAGCTTTTAAAGTTTCCCAAGTTTGTCCGACCTCCCCCATTAACTCGATCACTGTTCGACGGGGGCACGCCAGAGACGTTGATTGCTAATCAATCGACGGGGCCTCTGGAGGCACGGGCCACTTGCGACATGGTTGCCGCGTCGTCATATATTTGTGATATATGAACATTTCCTCATGCAAAGTTTCGCGAGAGGCACAATGGTGCCACTAGTTTTCTCTGGAACCAACTCCCAAGCTCAGAAAAAGCTCTCAAAGTTGAGGCCGCGATGAAAGTGATCCCTATGCTCCGTTGAGAGCCCAACTCTATGTCCGGTCAAACTCCCCATGCACGGAAAGGGAGCTTATGCATTATCGGGGTTGCCACTTTGTTTGGAAGTTTCAAGGCTGAAATCATGGCAACCCTGCTGATGCATTTGCCCCCTTTCTGTGCATGGAGAAGAGGCAGAGAAAGAATCTCCAATAACCTCCTGACGACAGGTGAGGGTCCGTCGTTTTAACAGCCGAATCGTTTAAACAAAAATAATTGCTCCGTCTCCTTTTGTCCTCCCTTGTCTATATTGCTTTCTTTATCAATTACCACCATTTTCTCCTTTTGTCTATAGCAATCGCTCGTTTTAACAAAAAGAAGTCTCTCCGTTGTCTCTTCGTCTTCCTTTGTCTATCGCTTTGTTCATCAATTTCCATCATTTTTCCCAATTTGTTTATAGCAAATACTTATTTTAATCAAGGCAGGCAGAGGTAGAAAAAAAGTCAAGCATTTTTTCCTTAAATTCGTACCGAGAAAACGATTCATCCAATGGCTAAATCGGCAAGTAACTTCAGCACAGGATATTAGCAAGTATTTATGACATGGATCGAATGGTTTCGTCGTTTCTCTCGCGAAAGAACGTGACTCCATTTTAATGTTGCCAAATTTCCCATCGTAAATTGCATATTAAGTTCGAGAATCTTTGATATGCCTAACTAAAATTTCACTGATATTTTCAATGACCTCATGCAGGAATCAGAAAAATTATGGATAAAAATTGCGCATGTAAATTTTCGTCTTATAAATTAATTGTTCGAGTCAATTTGCCAAACGTGGAGTGACGTTTCTTCGTCCAGGACACGACGCACAGTGGAT
The DNA here is from genome assembly GCF_918797505.1 of Bemisia tabaci. Lineage (NCBI taxonomy): Eukaryota > Metazoa > Arthropoda > Insecta > Hemiptera > Aleyrodidae > Bemisia > Bemisia tabaci. The sequence goes on from NC_092797.1 coordinate 56,553,600, forward strand.
CGAGTCAATCAGAGAGGTCGGACATAAAAATTTTGACCAAAACTGCAAATTGCCATGTTTAATTTGTCACATTTTAAATGTGGCGGGGTGCGTTCAGAAGAAAATTTCACGAGGAAACCGATGGAGCCACTTTTAAAACCTCAAAGTTTTGGAGGCACCGAGTTATGACTTTTTAACGTTTCCAAATTTTGTCCGACTTCCACCATTGACTCGATCGATTGTGCGAGGATTTGTGGGACAATCCGACAATGAAGGCTGTGCCAACTTGACGGTGACAAGAAGCGGAAGCCAGATGCTGCTCCACTCGAGAATCGATTGGATTAAGAGGTCTCCCGGCCCCGCTGCGATGGTACCATAGCTCGAGCACGAAAACAACTAGGAGGGAGATGCTCTTCACATCCTGCAACCCAATAAAAAGGCTTAGTATTTCGTCCTGGTGTGTTGAGCCGTTGAATTGATTTTGAAACGATGGGATACTGGATGCACCGGACATTGATACGAAGGAGTCAGGGCTTATATTTTTTTAATATAATATTATGAATAATTATTGAATATTTTCCCTGAAAATGACGAACCATAAAATTTAGAGGATCATTAACGTTTCACCTTTTTAACCAACCAAAATAAGTAGAGAAACGACGTCAGTCAACCATGAATATGCAGGCTCAACCGCTCAACAACGCGCCATCACTGTAACGTGAGGATGCGACTTTGTCTAAGGCGCTGCATACAACTATTCGTACTCGATGGATGTGCGTGGTTGCATACGCATTTAATTGGAGGCGTTTTAACTTCCGTTGCGTTCGCAACGCAACAGTGACCCTAAATTTGCGGAATTTTTTCCTGACAAATGTTGATGAACCATAAAATTTAGAGGATCATTAACGTTTCACCTTTTAACCAACCAAAATAAGTAGAAAAACAACGTCAATCAACCATAAATATGCAGGCTCAACCGCTCAACAAAGCGCCATCACTGTAACGTGAGGATGCGACTTTCTCTAAGGCGCTGCATACAACTATTCGTACGCGATGGATGTGCGTGGTTGCATACGCATTTAATTGGAGGCGTTTTAGCTTCCGTTGCATTCGCATCGCAACAGTGACCCTGAAAGTCGGCTCCTGTTTGATCGATTTTCGTGAAATTCGGTATCCGTATGTATTTTTCAACGGGAAACTCGAATTTTTGGTCAGATTTTCAAAATTTCAAAATCCAAGATGGCGGCCGTGGCCTAAAATGCTAAGTCGGCTCCTGTTCGCTCAATTTTCGTGAAACTCGGTATCCGGAGATATTTTTCAACGGGAAACTCGAATATTTGGTCAGATTTTCAAAATTTCAAAATCCAAGATGGCGGCCATGGCCTAAAATGCTAAGTCGGCTCCTGTTTGCTCAATTTTCGTGAAACTCGGTATCCGGAGATATTTTTCAACGGGAAACTCGAATATTTGGTCAGATTCTTAAAATTTCAAAATCCAAGATGGCGGCCGTGGCCTAAAATGCTAAGTCGGCTCCTGTTTGATCGATTTTCGTGAAACTCGGTATCCATACGTAATTTCAACGGGAAACTCGATTTTTTGGTCAGATTTTCAAAATTTCAAAATCCAAGATGGCGGCCGTGGCTTAAAATGCTAAGTCTGCTGATTGTGGATGAGGACAAAGATAATATATTCGCCACTATTCACCATACTTCGTTAAAAAAAGTAAATTCGTTCTTTTAAGAGTTAATAGCTATGAGGGGCGGCTCGCGGAATGAGTCGCAAGTTCATCGCGAAGCGAGGAACTGGGGGTCCAGGGGCACTCCCCGGCTAGGCGTGACAGCTCGCACAGCTCGCTGAACACGGCTAGTAGTTTATATATGTCTTGGATATGAGCGGCCCGGAGCCGTTCTCCAGTGGCAGCGCGCTGGAGTTACTGCTTGTTTTCTCTGCGTGGATCCATTAATGATGAGACCTCTTCTCTCGAGAACTGAGTAGCTCTTTTCGAAAATGTTTGCTTTCAATTTTGTACAAATTTTATTTTCCGTTGTTTCAAACAAAGGAACACAACTCTCTCAGTACGCAATGTTTCAATATAAATGAATGAAATTAGCCCAACGATCAACAGAAATGACTTCCTTGCCTTCTCAAAAGCACTTCCCTGTTAGTGGAGTTGCTGATGTACAAAAAAGATGATTTGTCTGCAGTATTGTGAAAAGAGTGTGTTCGAAACATCAATCTCTTCGTCTTGATACGTAGAATCAGATTCTCGATGGTGTCAAGTTCAAAAATCAATCCGGCGCCCCCCATTCAAGATGGCGCCCAAAAGGGGCGCCGGGGGGTTGAAAAATTATACATTTTCCTACAGAGCCGACTGAGGTGTCGATTTATATGTAATTTTAGTCGTAGAATCCGAATTTTACATTCAAAAAATCCTCCGACCTAAGGGGGGGGCCCAATTCCAAGATGGCGGCCAAAATGGGCCCCTCGGCGGGAAAATGGCCGTAGATGGCTGTATATACTGTATGACATATCCGCAGATAGGTTTTCTGGGTCGGGAATAACGAATATGAAGTCAGAAATTGTGCTAGACCCTTCGGGGAGGCTCAGGGTGCCCCCCAAAATGGCCGCCGGGGGTCCAAAAATTTTGAAATTCCTTAATACCCCGAGTGGGATGTCTATTCATAGGTAATTTTGGTCGTAGAACTCGAATTCCACATTGAAATGGTCATCTAGTCTTAGAAAGGGCCCCAAAATCCAATATGGCGGCCAAAATTGACCTCATGGTGGGAAAATGACCGTAGGTAGCTTCATACGCCGTATGAAATAGATGCCAACAGGTTTTATAGGTAGGGAATTTCAAATATAAGATAGGAAATTGTTCTTTGCTCATCGGGGAGATGCAGGGGGTGAGCAGGGGGCCCCAAGGCCATCTCCTCTCCCCCTCGAAGCTTAAAATCCTCCATCCAGAGGCTTTAAAATTCTGAGTAAGTAATTAAAATGAATGTCAAAACAGACATGGACAAGGAACATTGAGCCGCTGAGATAAGTTTTAGAAGAAAATATGGTAAATCGCTAAGGAGCAATCGCGAGTTGGCAGCCCCCTCCCCCCTCTGGACTTGAAAATTTCAATGGTTTTGCCTTCTCATTATTTTTATCGGTCATGAATTCATTTTGACGTGCCCAACTACCCATCCACACTCCGTTCTTTGCCATAAACCTTAAATGGCCAAATGAAAACATGAAAAAACTTTTTAAATGTTCCTCATTTCTAGAGAATAGGGTCTTTTCGATTATAAGAACAGCCCGATTTCTTTTGAAATGTTTAGGAAATGAATAACCAATTTATTATCAATACAAAAGTAACAAAAATTACAAGGAATGAAAGAGATCAATTAATTTTTCATACTCAAAGGAGCCCCTACCCTTCCAGCATGCTCCTGTATTGAAAATGAATTTTCTTCCCGTAAATCTGAGATAATGATTTTTGGATTTTGGAAAGCTGAACTATTTGGAAATTTTGTGGCAAATTATATAGGAAATTAAACGCCAAGTTCACGGTAAGCCAATTTCTTGCAATATCTTCATCCTGAAAAAGTCGGAATTAGCAGTCAAGAGTTTCGTTTCTGGGTACTGCAAGTCGGCAAAACTACCGAAAGTTCATCACAAACTTAGTGCCTAACTTTCAGCACTTTTGTCGTATTGCGGAAGCTGGAACCAAAAATAACAGTTCCAGGTCGCGAGTTTTCCGGGGTGCGGGTGCTCCTGAAAAATGTTTTATAGTCTTCAGATTAAGATTCAGAATACCATGTGAATGAGCAAAGGAGCACAAAAAGACTTCCTTTTTAGGGGCACAAACAACTTCTTCTTCAAACTAAAATTGAATTGAGATATTGATGCAAAATATTTCATAAATTCAAAGGATTATTCTAGGAGTAGCCGTAACTTTCCGAAATTATCAATAAAACAGACATAGCACGACAGATCATTCAAACCTAAATTCATAGATTGAAAAACACTGGCCAAGCATTTCATACTTCAAAGCATTGAATCAACAAACAGTAAAGTTTCTAAAGTACTTTAATTAAGGGGGTTTAGAAACCCAAGATATTTCCTCTACAGCCAAAAGTGAGTAAATGAAAAACCATCGCAAAATACTTAATCAGGCAAAACATTTCGAATACACAATACAAGAAGTGTTCGGCAGTATCTAAATCCCGAAAAGCTTGGCAACTGCGGCCAAAATTAGTGGTCCTTGCTGCTAAAATTCGTTAAAATTGCCCAAAGCCCGGCATAGCTGTGCGTAGTTTTTGACAGTGTTATCGAATTTTGGCCGCAGGGATAAAAAATCTCGGCTCCAGTGGCCGAGTTATTCGGAAAGTGGATGTTACCGAAAACGTTTTGCCGCATGGGCAACTTTCCATAAGTAAAATAAAATTAAGACGGAGATGTACGCCCTAAGAAAAATCCTAAACATTTAAGATTGGATGGAAAAATGTTTTGTAAGAACAACCAAAATATATAAATATAAATTTGAATAGATAAAACTCCCTCTAAACACATTAAAATAAACTAAGTTACATTTCACTGACAAAAATGAAAATTTAATTGGCTTATAAGACAGAAAAATAATGCCTCTCTGTCGTGTGAAGAGTCACTATGTGTCAATGTGCATTGTTGTGCTTTCTCCTTCATCTTCGTATTCTTCTTCAAGGTCGAATTTTTCGCAGAACTCTGGAGTACCCAAAGGTAATCCAGAGTTGTTCGTAGTAAAGGTACATGAAGGCGAAGTCGCCTTTGCACATCTCGGTACACTTGAAACCGTGCGTCCGACAAGTGTAAGGTGGTGCGCAACTTTTTTGTGCACATTTTCACAGACATAGCTCCATTGCTCCCTAGCTCTGGAACACATGCACTAAACAATTTTTCTCAGGATATCATATTGACTGACAATGAGTTTCTTATGGACAAAATCTGGTTTTTTTAAGTTAAACAAACGTTGTTTTGCTAGCGTTAAGTTAAAGTTAAAAAAAAAGATAGTGAAACAACGCTTGTTTAACTCCAAGAAACAGGTTTTAAGTACAATCCGCAAGAATTTAACGCAAAAAACCAAGTGTTGTTAACCAGAAACGACGCTTCAAGTCAAAATAATATCTCAAGAAAAAATATTTTGAGTGTGGCCCAGTGCATACGACCTAACTGACTTTTTCTCCAACATTTTTCCTGCCACAATCCAAATCTGGATTACAATGCCAGGTGCTGCCTAACGTCTTGATGCAAAATATGGACGCCTGGAGGTGAGCTCTAAGAAACACAGGGTCCGTCTAGTCAATGGGAGGTTTTCATCCTGGTATTGTTTCTTCGAGAAAATCCACTACTTCGCTTCTTCTAAATCTCTAAGAGCTGTTTTTGGAGCACATCGTTGACATACCAACTCCTCTAGGTGTTGTCTAATCTCTTCGGCGAGAGAAAATCCGGAGCCCAACTTCGCGAGAGCTTCCAACACGTTATTGCTTGCATTATTCATTTAGGTTTTCCACCTTGTCAGTTAACCTTTATTTATGAAAGATCCGGTGATATCGGCACCTGAAGGAGCGTGTAATTCAAGAAGAGTGGAAGCTTTCAAAAGACGGGGTACGTTTCAAATTGGGATGAGATCGAGGAACTTTTATTCCCTTAACCAAGACACATTCCCACTTGAGATGTAAGCTTAGGAATCCGCTTGCAAAGAAAAGAGTGTGGATGGGCTTTGGGCACGTCAAAATGAATTCATGACCGATAAAAATAATGAGAAGGCAAAACCATTGAAATTTTCAAGTCCAGAGGGGGGAGGGGGCTGCCAACTCGCGATTGCTCCTTAGCGATTTACCATATTTTCTTCTAAAACTTATCTCAGCGGCTCAATGTTCCTTGTCCATGTCTGTTTTGACATTCATTTTAATTACTTACTCAGAATTTTAAAGCCTCTGGATGGAGGATTTTAAGCTTCGAGGGGAGAGGAGATGGCCTTGGGGCCCCCTGCTCACCCCCTGCATCTCCCCGATGAGCAAAGAACAATTTCCTATCTTATATTTGAAATTCCCTACCTATAAAACCTGTTGGCATCTATTTCATACGGCGTATGAAGCTACCTACGGTCATTTTCCCACCATGAGGTCAATTTTGGCCGCCATATTGGATTTTGGGGCCCTTTCTAAGACTAGATGACCATTTCAATGTGGAATTCGAGTTCTACGACCAAAATTACCTATGAATAGACATCCCACTCGGGGTATTAAGGAATTTCAAAATTTTTGGACCCCCGGCGGCCATTTTGGGGGCACCCTGAGCCTCCCCGAAGGGTCTAGCACAATTTCTGACTTCATATTCGTTATTCCCGACCCAGAAAACCTATCTGCGGATATGTCATACAGTATATACAGCCATCTACGGCCATTTTCCCGCCGAGGGGCCCATTTTGGCCGCCATCTTGGAATTGGGCCCCCCCCCTTAGGTCGGAGGATTTTTTGAATGTAAAATTCGGATTCTACGACTAAAATTACATATAAATCGACACCTCAGTCGGCTCTGTAGGAAAATGTATAATTTTTCAACCCCCCGGCGCCCCTTTTGGGCGCCATCTTGAATGGGGGGCGCCGGATTGATTTTTGAACTTGACACCATCGAGAATCTGATTCTACGTATCAAGACGAAGAGATTGATGTATCGAACACACTCTTTTCACAATACTGCAGACAAATGTACACTAGCAACTCTACTATGTAGTAAAAAGATGAAATGGACGTATTTCTATCAAACGGAACTATGTGCATTAATGAAATGCAGTTTTTTAAGAGGTATCGGTCATTATTGTTTTTTCGTATGGATTTTCCCATACTAGCGAGAACCTCAATTGAGGAGAGTTGGATGTGGGTAAAGAAATCAGGCCTGTTGTCAGCGCCACTACCGGTTTCACGCTTGTTAGCGATCGTCAGGTGTGCATAGACAACCAGTCCCGATTTGAAGCCCGAACACTCTGAGATGCCGTGCAAATCAGAATGCCAAACTCCGGCGGGAACCACACTAGCAGCGCGGCTCACGCCTCTACCGTTAGCCACCCAACAACTCCTAAGTTTTACTTCTGGCGGCTGCCGCGAACGCGACTAAAAAACCAACCCGAAGGCCTCCATACGGAGGAAATTTGAGCAGTCCATTACGGACATTTTGCTCAGCACGTTCACGCCTCTGTGCCTATACGAATCAAATGATTTGTTATGACCGTCATTCATTTTTATGAAATGCAGTTTTTTAAGAGGTATCGGTCATTATTGTTTTTTCGTATGGATTTTCCCATACTAGCGAGAACCTCAATTGAGGAGAGTAAAAATGAATAAAAAAATAAAAAAAAAAATAAAAATGAATAAATGAATAAATGTTTCATAAAAATGAATGACGGTCATAACAAATCATTTGATTCGTATGTGCATTAAGTCATGAGCCCTGAGACCCATAAGAAGACATGTATAACAGGGCTCACGTCGTAATGCACATAGTTCCGTTTGATAGAAATACGTCCAAATAATATTTGGCTCCGTGTTGGCAAGCTCGCCTGGAGATGTTTGCCTGCCCAAAGTTGAAAAACATTAGAAATTCGCATAGAAGACCCCTAAAATGAACTGCATTTTGAAATCAGGACAGGGCATAATCGCAACGTTACGTTGCTGAGATTCTTCTTACGGTTGCAATGCATTCTTTGATAAAAACTGATGTGGCAATTTTTTCAAAAAGCAACAACTCTTTTTGTAAACTTTGAAATTTCCCAAATATTTCTCGTATATTTTTGTTCTCTTTTCTCCGCAATTAGACTGATCAATGTGTAAAATATTAGAATATTAGTATCCTCTTGCAAAATGCGCTGTCCAAATGTAACTCTGTGCAAAAATGAAAATGTATGAGCTTTTAGCAATGATACGAAGAAGATTTAAATCAGTGTTCTTTTATTTTAGTGACAGCACGGAAAAAATCAAAGTGCTGATTTAACAATTTTATTGCTAAAAAAATGTGACTTCAATATTGCAACGTAGATTTCACAACACAAAAACGCTACTTTAAGCACTCCCGTGGTTTTAGCTTACAATAGTGGTTAAAATACCATTTTTGTGTTGTGAAATCTACGTTGAAATATTGCAGTCACTTTTTTTAGCAATTTAATGGACCACTAGACAAGGTGCGAATTTAAACAATCTGATACATGTTTCTTAACAAGAATTTCACGTAGAACACTATTCGTGCAACGAAACTTACTGAAACCAACTCCTAACGAAGATATTAACGTTTTAATTTCACATTGGTTACGAGAAATTCGAACTGCCCGCTTACAAGAAACTCAAAGATCTACGTGAGTCAAATCGCGCTCTGCAACGGTTTCAGCAAGCTTCTCAATTGAGCAACGTTCATTGCCCACCATGTGTTGTTCAAACTATCAGTAAGTTACTATAGCTGAGCCAAAACGTCAAGATTGAGGTCGGCAGATTTTTTCATCGCAGAGACTGTCATGATAACGTTTAGCGCGCGATGAGAATCACGCAGACCATGGAGTTTTCATCAGCGGGTGGTTTGAATTCACGCATCAAGAATCATTGAATATCTTCGTAAAGAGTTGATTTCGGTAATTTTCCTTGTGCGCATCGTGTTCTCCGAGAAATTTTGGATGAGAGAAATGTATCAGAATGCTGAAATTCGTACCTCGTTTAGTGGTCCATTGCTAAAAAAAAAAAGTGACTGCAATATTTCAACGCACACTGGAAAAAGAAAACACATTGGATCTAGAGTCCAAACTCTTAAAAACATCGACAAGCAAAAATTCTCTTGATTCAATCGGATTTTTGCTTTAATCAAGAACCAAGCCTCTTAATTTGAGCGGATTTCCTTTTGATTTAAGCAAAAATCCGATTGAATCAAGAGTATTTTTTCTTGTCAGTGTTTTCAAAAGTCTGGACTCTACATCCAATGTGGTTTTTTTTCCAGTGCGCTCTTCTAATGTTACTTAACATATGATTTCCTCAATGAGAAGTTTGAAAATCTACCCATCGAGAAGATTATAATTACAAATAAAACAAGTTATTAAGTTATTTTAGTTATGTTGAATTATTATTAAATTAGAAAGCAATATTATTAAGTCAGTCCAAACCAAAAACGTCGTTACTCTATACTCTAGATTTTTTTCCTGAAATTTTGACGAACCATAAAATTTAGAGGATCATTAACGTTTCACCTTTTTAACCAACCAAAATAAGTAGAGAAACGACGTCAGTCAACCATGAATATGCAGGCTCAACCGCTCAACAACGCGCCATCACTGTAACGTGAGGATGCGACTTTCTCTAAGGCGCTGCATACAACTATTCGTACGCGATGGATGTGCGTGGTTGCATACGCATTTAATTGGAGGCGTTTTAACTTCCGTTGCGTTCGCAACGCAACAGTGACCCTAAAGAGGGTTATTCAAAATCGGCGATTTTACCCTACGCTTGGATTTTGCCCGGAGTTGGATATGTTGTTCCCTATCACAAGACACGCCTTTTTCCGGCATTGGCAAGTTCACCCGAAATTTTTCCCGCGCGCTACAGCGTTGCCAAGTTGAAAACAGGCAAATTCCGTAAGTGGCATCAAAATTGAGCTATGAAGTTGCGGTTTTAACGAAAATTCTCTAAAAATTACGCACTTTTAGGATATGACCATGTTTTTAATGTCGCATTAATTTTAACATGCATTATTGCCAAATTTCCGATTTTTAAATTCGACAAATGCTACATATTCGCAAATACCCAAAAAAGCTATCTTCAAATTTGAATAAAAAGTTGTCTAATCGATAGTTCGTTTGATTCCGCATCCATCGATATATTATAGCTCGCTGGGAAACTTTTGGTTCGCGAGATATCATCATTTTTGTGAACAGCTTTATGGAGCGACGACGCTTTTTGAGTCCGGGCGGATAGAAATTTTAGCCTCCAAAAACACCGGGTAGCATTGATTCCATGGTTTCCTATGTAATTTTTGGCGCTGAATCCGAATTTGACCATTTCATAAAAAAATTGTCACCAAGATGTTGCCAAATTTGGCAAAAATTGCTTAAAATCGGCCTTTTTGGCGGATTGTAGCCTGTGACTTGCCAGGAGTTGATCAGACGACAAAATTGGTTATTTCCACAGTTAAAACTCGTTAAACTATCTACAAGCTGAGTCAAATTCTTTCTGCTCACGGTAAAATTAAACGCGCGACAAGCAGCAAACTGAAAAAAAGACACCGAAATTGGCGCTTTTTGCGGTTTTTGTCGTAAGTTTCTTGTTTTCCGATTAAGAGAATGTTTCTTGACTATACTAATGAACAACATGAGCAGAATTTAATAAAATTGAACAATAAAATAAGATCGAACATATTCCAATGTTGCCAAGCTTAAACAAAATACTTTAATTTTCGCTGGTTTTTTCGATATTATTGTCCTATATTCTTTGTTCACCTCTTATTTTTAAATTTTATAAATGTATCTCTCTTGCAAAATAATACACTTCTGTAGAATAATTTAATTTTCAACTTAGATATATACTAATAACTAGGGTATTTAGTTCAGAGAGGAAAAATTCATAAAATAGTGAGTTTTATCGAATCGTGTCAATAAACCACATTTTGAAACAATAATGGAAAATTTTCTGTTAAAAATTAGTGAATAAAATGTACTACTCAGACAGACTTCATTAAAACAAGACAAGACGCATTGCAATATTGCCAAAATTACGTACAAATCGTTAAATTTTGGCGGTATTTGACCGTTATTATTCATTACCCTATATTTAGAATACAATTTTATTTTATAATTCTGAGATAATGGAGTTTAATAGAAAAAAGTAACGACACCAAACTGAAGAAGACGCCCAGGAAAGGACAATAAGGGGCTTAAAAAGGAACAAGGGCGCTCTAAATTACTGAGGACCTGTGGGTGGACAAGGGATTATGGCGGTTAGGCGTCGCGGGGCCCGAGAGACCGCTGTTAAAGCGGCTCTTTATCTATATATGTAACAATACAATAGTTTGTCGTTACACTCGGCGTAATTAGGATTTTCCTAAGAAACATTCTCTTAATCGGAAAACAAGAAACTTACGACAAAAACCGCAAAAAGCGCCAATTTCGGTGTCTTTTTTTCAGTTTGCTGCTTGTCGCGCGTTTAATTTTACCGTGAGCAGAAAGAATTTGACTCAGCTTGTAGATAGTTTAACGAGTTTTAACTGTGGAAATAACCAATTTTGTCGTCTGATCAACTCCTGGCAAGTCACAGGCTACAATCCGCCAAAAAGGCCGATTTTAAGCAATTTTTGCCAAATTTGGCAACATCTTGGTGACAATTTTTTTATGAAATGGTCAAATTCGGATTCAGCGCCAAAAATTACATAGGAAACCATGGAATCAATGCTACCCGGTGTTTTTGGAGGCTAAAATTTCTATCCGCCCGGACTCAAAAAGCGTCGTCGCTCCATAAAGCTGTTCACAAAAATGATGATATCTCGCGAACCAAAAGTTTCCCAGCGAGCTATAATATATCGATGGATGCGGAATCAAACGAACTATCGATTAGACAACTTTTTATTCAAATTTGAAGATAGCTTTTTTGGGTATTTGCGAATATGTAGCATTTGTCGAATTTAAAAATCGGAAATTTGGCAATAATGCATGTTAAAATTAATGCGACATTAAAAACATGGTCATATCCTAAAAGTGCGTAATTTTTAGAGAATTTTCGTTAAAACCGCAACTTCATAGCTCAATTTTGATGCCACTTACGGAATTTGCCTGTTTTCAACTTGGCAACGCTGTAGCGCGCGGGAAAAATTTCGGGTGAACTTGCCAATGCCGGAAAAAGGCGTGTCTTGTGATAGGGAACAACATATCCAACTCCGGGCAAAATCCAAGCGTAGGGTAAAATCGCCGATTTTGAATAACCCTCTTTGCGGAATTTTTTCCTGACAAATGTTGATGAACCATAAAATTTAGAGGATCATTAACGTTTCACCTTTTAACCAACCAAAATAAGTAGAGAAACAACGTCAATCAACCATAAATATGCAGGCTCAACCGCTCAACAAAGCGCCATCACTGTAACGTGAGGATGCGACTTTCTCTAAGGCGCTGCATACAACTATTCGTACGCGATGGATGTGCGTGGTTGCATACGCATTTAATTGGAGGCGTTTTAGCTTCCGTTGCATTCGCATCGCAACAGTGACCCTGAAAGTCGGCTCCTGTTTGATCGATTTTCGTGAAATTCGGTATCCGTATGTATTTTTCAACGGGAAACTCGAATTTTTGGTCAGATTTTCAAAATTTCAAAATCCAAGATGGCGGCCGTGGCCTAAAATGCTAAGTCGGCTCCTGTTCGCTCAATTTTCGTGAAACTCGGTATCCGGAGGTATTTTCAACGGGAAACTCGAATATTTGGTCAGATTCTCAAAATTTCAAAATCCAAGATGGCGGCCATGGCCTAAAATGCTAAGTCGGCTCCTGTTCAATCAATTTTCGTGAAACTCGGTATCCGGAGATATTTTTCAATGGGAAACTCGAATATTCGGTCAGATTCTCAAAATTTCAATTCTCTTGATTCAATCGGATTTTTGCTTTAATCAAGAACCAAGCCTCTTAATTTGAGCGGATTTCCTTTTCATTTAAGCAAAAATCCGAATGAATCAAGAGTATTTTTTCTTGTCAATGTTTTCAAAAGTCTGGACTCTACATCCTATGTGGTTTTTTTCCAGTGCGCTCTTCTAATGTCACTTAACATATGATTTCCTCAATGAGAAGTTTGAAAATCTACCCATCGAGAAGATTATAATTACAAATAAAACAAGTTATTAAGTTATTTTAGTTATGTTGAATTATTATTAAGTTAGAAAACATTATTGTTAAGTCAGTCCAAACCAAAAACGTCTTTACTCTAGACTCTAGATTTTTTTCCTGAAATTTTAGGAACTTCCGGAAAGATTGCGAACAAAGTTATCTGAAAAATTGGAAGGAAAATATACATAAGGTTACCAGGAAATTCGTGTTTTATCAAAGGAAATTTGGCAACTCCTGAAGGTTCATACGGCGTTTTTCCTTAGCACGGTAGTATTGGTATTCAAAATTGCGAGGGGATGGGCCATGCTCTCTTTCAACCCCGCCTCATCAATCCCTCACCTCCCCCCCACCATCTAGGCGCGTGCCGGGGCTGTTTTCAAGGAGTCCACGGTCGCCGGTGATTGAATCGCTTCCCGAACCACGGCGCGCGGCGGCGCACAGTGGATCGAGTCAATGGGTGAGATCGGACAAAATTTGGAAACTTTCAACGCTTATAACCCTGTTAGTACAAAACTTTGAGGTTCTGAAAGTGGTTCTATTGGTTTTCTCGTGAAATTTTCTTCAGGAAGCACCCCTTAAAGTTTAAAATGTGGCGCAGTAAACATCAAAATTTGCAGTTTTGGTAAAACAATTTCATGTCCGACCTCTTTAATTGACTCGAGCCACTGTGCGGCGCAAAGTGGAAAGTCGATGGGTGGGGCCAGGCAAGATTTAGTAAACGAGGGGCTTGGAGGACAAGGTGCAAAAGTGCAGTTTCTGCTATTCCAAGTAATACGTTTTCAAAGTGTCAAAATTACATAGGCCCTTCCGGCGGAAAGGAAATTTAAACTCACTTTTCGATGCTTAAAAATTGGATTTTAGTGGTCTTCACAAATAATAGATCTCAAGACTGGTTTTAGCTAGGAGCATTAATATCTCAATGTTCCGAAAATTGCGCTTGTACACCTTCTGTTCTAAGCCCTTAAAATGTTCATAACTATCAATAGGACTTAAAGAGTCTGCTGCCATCATCGGTCAATGCGCGAGATGCAACTATTCAAACTCTGGTGCATGCCGCAGTATCATTCCTAATTGAAGGCGTTATTAGCGCAGCGCATCAACTTGCTCAATGCCCTTGACTGTGATGTAGGTGTCCCCCTTACTTTGAATTTTACAAAACTGGCGGCGAGTTCCCTTTCGTATTTTGTATTGTTAGTAACGGCAAAAGGGCAAACCCATTTTGAAAGTTAAGGCCGTATTCATAGTCGTTTTTCCAACAGTCCCTTTCCTAAGGAGGCCCCTTTTAGTTAACATTGTGGTTGAAGGAAGTTCCAGGAAATCCTGAACTTGGGACAAAAAAAGAAAAATTTATATGAATTTCGAGAAAACTTCAGTGTTAGAACTTTGAAAATGTAACCTGGCAAGAGATTACAATGAGTCGGCACTGCAAAGAGGACAAAATGCGGAATAAAATCTTGGGATTTTGACCAACTTTAATAAAGGTAAGAACCTACCTAGAAAGGTAAAATTTATAGAACCCGCAATGTATTTTGCTTTACATTTTATATTTTTTCTAGTGATAAATCGTGTTGTAATCGCTTTCGAGGATCCATTTCTAAACTCATACTGCAGATTCCTGCTCGAGGTATACAAATATAAGAGACAGAAGTTATGGTAGCCCGAAAAACGATAGCGAAAACACATTAAAAAGAGTGAGAAACAATCTAAAAATGTATGAAAATATTCGCAGGACGTCTCGGCTGGTGACTCGAGCCATTATCAACTGTTAAAATAAATACAAAATTACAAAATGAGGCTAAAAACACAAAGTACATTAAAAACCGTGTGATCAGCCCCAACGAAAATTAGGACTGATAAGATGTAAACAACTTCATCAACCCTCAACAAGAAACATTGTTGACCAGGACCGATCAACTCTCCGTAGTGCCACATACTGCCACCATAGTACCACTTACGTCCCAACTTGGAAAAACGAGTGGTAAAGGAAACTGACTTTGCTTACATCTGATCTAGCATTACACTCCTTTCCATCATCCTTTAAAATTTCAATCATTTCTTTTATCATACGCGGAAAATTTCCTCTTTCATGACATAAGATTTTAACTTCATCGAAATTAAATTCATGACCCGTCTCCTGCTGGTGTTAGTGTAGGGCAGTAAATTCTTTACGGTCATATTTATGACTGTCAAGCCGCTTAGATAAATTATTTCGAGTCACAGTCCTAGTCCTAGGTATACAAATATTGTCCTTTTTATGATGTTATGTCAAACATCTTCTGAGCACGATGTAAACCGAATAGGGCCTCTTAAGGAAAGGAACCATCTAACGTATGCGACAGTGGAATAAAAATGAGCAAGAATTTGGAAGTAGTTTTCTCATGCATTTTCACGTGTGCGTAAAAAACAACAATATTAGTCGTTTGGTCAAAAACTTTATGTTCAACCACCACCGACCGATGACTCGTTTTACTGTAGGCTGATTATTGATATTGAAAGACAGAGTAATAGACAAAGAAGGAAAAGGGAAAATGAAGCGATTTCACTGATTGAAACGGCTGCCTCTTGTAGGCTAAGGGGAACTGATGGATTAACTAATGACTCGCTCGTGGGTTGTCTTTAGTAGGTCTATTACTTTTTAACTTTATCCATTGCAACAATCCCCGTCCACCAATAGGATGCTCCAATTTTCCCTTCGCCACCTTTGTCTATTGCTTGTCATGTCAAATTCAATGAGCAGCCCACAAGGGAACGAGCCATTGGAAGCGGTTGGAGATGAAATTTTTGACTAAGTAGGAAACATTTTTGTCCATAACTTTGTCTATTAATTTCCATAATGAGCCTACTGTGCGGCATTCGGCTCTCGTAAATCACTTAAGCGAATCTTTTCACGGAGGATATTGCCTCGACACCGTCAAAAGCTGAGCGACGGGCGCAGTGTTGACGGTTTGCTGCATATATTCATCCGATTTATCTGAAATTATCAACGCTTTAGACTGTGGTCATCGCAGAGGCTTCAAAGAGGAACGATATGCACGAAGAAAGAAACGTCGCATGATACGAACGATTTTATACGGAAGAGCGTAGTAAAAAATTCACTGGTAAAAAAAACCTCTTGGACCAATGCCGCGATGCATTGACTTAAGAGTGCAGTTTCTTGTCACCGGATTTAAGAGTCTTGAACTCTTGTTTCAAGCGGATTTTGCATTGAAACAAGAGCCCAGACTCTTAAATCCGGCGACAAGAAACTGCACTCTTGAACCAAGAGGTTTTTTTACCAGTGTTGTAACATTTTACGTCTAGTTTGACGTTCCACGAGAACGCTGTGTATGTTGGAGCGTTGAAACTCCGAACGCAGACAAAAATGTGTGAACTGGACTTGATTTTGCAATTAGGAACTATAATTTCTGGCTCATCGATAAGAACACTTATGGACATGGGAAAGCTAATGGTACATACGATGTCCCTAAACTGAGCCAGTTACTAATCGCAAAATATAGTCTAACTGTACTGCCGTCCTGAAGAAAAATTCCGTATGAATATCCGAATGATGCCAAATTTCTACCTATGAAACATCGATTTTTTTAAAGGAAATTCATATTTATTTTCCTTGAAATGTTCAGATAGTTTAGATGAAATCGCGTACAAAATTGGCTGAAAAATTTGAAGAGAAATATTCACAGTGTTCAAGTAATTTTTTTTTTCGAAGGTTATTCGGCAGCGTCTGAGGCTCATGTGTAATTCTTCCATAGCATGGGAGTTTAAGGGTGGATGGATGTATTCATTCCTACAATCAGTGTATTTTTCTTACTTAGTGGTTTTCTCGTCTGCTTTTGTAATTAAAACTCCCGATATTTAAAGCGATCTCGCGGCATGTCGAACTCACGATAAATGTTATAAAATAATGAGGTCTCATTTGACGCTTCCTAACACAAAATTTTGGCTCTATGCAAAAACTCTGTTCGGAGGGCAGTATTGGAAAAGTTGAACTTTTACGATAGCGTTGGCAACATGGATCGTACTTTCTCAATTATAAGGCACCCTCGTGGATTTTCTCGGAATAGAAGTTAGCTATACGGCTCGTAAATGAGCCGAAAGGAGCAAGTTTTATTCATAAACTTTTGGGAATGCCCACGAACCATTTTAGGAAGGTGGAAACGGAAATGCGACGTTTGGAGATTTCTGCCTTTGAGTAAACTAGGAAGGGGAAAAAGAAATGAGTAATCAAAGAAAACTGACAGGAAACGACATCAAGAAATGAGATAGTTGCATAGTAGGGCTGAGGACCAATATCGCCTAACAGACAATTTTGGCGAAGATGAGTTAGGACCTTATTGCCGCATTCTTCAGTATTTAAAACTCAAACCGATGTTTTTAGTTTTTTCCAATGTTTCCAAGCTTTTAAAAGACGCGGTGATGTATAACAAAATTGCAAATCTAATGTCAAAATTACAAAATTGGTGAAGCTCTTTATTTGATCACTGAAAAAAAAATATTGAAGATTTTACCAGAATCCGACACAGTGATCCGAATACGGTAATGAACACCAGACCCTATAGCAGCATTTATCATAGTATAGTAGGTATCACTGGAGTTCTGTTGAACACTGCTATAATTCTGGTAATTTCCACTAAATAGTATCACTATGTAAAAAATCAAGTAGATTTACAGTAGATATTGGCATACTTTTTTTGCAGTGATTGGCCTGAAAAATCATCACTTTCTATATAGGCGGTATTGTTTTTTAGTCATGGATCGGTCTCTTGACTCCAACATTTCCACATTTGTCTTTTCATTTTGACGGCTGGAAGAGTTACGAGCTACTTAATGGCGTGAAAGCCGGAATATTCTTCAGAGGCAATGGAAAAGTCGCGGCAAGAAATTCCATTAATTAGTTTCCTGCATACAAGATGAAGTAAGACGGGAGGTCTCTAATGTCTTAGGAGGGTGAGGCACGCGGTTTGATAGTTTCACTATAAATATGCGTCCTAGAAAAGCTATGAAATCGTGGGCACTTTGTAAAATACCCCGGTGCATGATGAATTGTTTTACTTTAAAGCTACAGTAACACGAAAGAAAGTTTGAAGTGACAGAGTCTGCAGTAAATATAGCTTTTTACAAGGGCTGTGCAGTGATTTCCTCTGTTTGCTTTGTCTCATGGCAATCGCGGTAGTAGCTCGTTAAAAATTTATCTCTGAGAAAAAAACATTATCATAGAGAGAATTTTAATTATAAAGCTCTTTGCTCTTTGTTGAAACAAAATTAGCGGCATACCTTTCGCGTCGTCTCTTTCTTCATAACTGTCTTGTATAAATATTTCAAACGCCTGATAACATTAATGAGATAATTTTATACGCTCCCCCCCCCCCCCCCCCCCGACAGAAAACAATTTCAAGTGTTTGATTCGCACGATTAGTATGAAATGTATAAAAGTTAAAAAAAACAAAAAAAGTAATGAGAAATTTAATATTTTGTCTAAGATAAGAATCAACGAGTTTCAGTCGAGCTTCTGTTTACGATTTATCTAACTATCTGGTTGGAATTAGGAAATTGATCGCTACTTGGAAAAATTATAGGGATTTTCATAATCATGTTGTCTTTTTCACTGACGGCAAAAATAGGCTATTCAAGAGAAATTCTAGGAATGTATCCTCTCATATATCAGATTTTGCATGGGTGCGGAGTAAATTAATACGATAAACACTTTGAAAATTTTGGAAATGAACGGTCAACTACCGAGAAGATGGCCTTTCGCAGATGAAACGTTCTTCATCTACGTGTACATTTTCGTAGATATGTCTGTATTCCTAGACTGTATAAGTGGTAAATTCTAGTCACCAAATGTCATATCTACAAAGAGCAGAAGGAACACCAGAGTAACTAGGGGATGCGATGTTAAAGGGGCCACCGGGATTGTTCATTGAATACGGAACTCGGACAATCGGATTCTTTCACCCTCCCCATCCCTTTATAATGTAGCCGGAACTCAGGCCTACAACCTCCTTCTGAAAAAAAAACCTTAAGCTGATAGATAAATTTATCATAGGTTAATGTCCATTATTCACTCTTTGGGTCCGATGTAATCATGAACCCACGTTTTTTCACAACGGTCAGCTGTATTAGAGCCAATCGAGTAATACAATACTTCATATACCTTGGAGGCTCAACCCAAGGGTCAAAAGTGTGATTTTCTCGTTTGAGAGAGGTCCCTAGATGCCTCCTTGAGGGATGGCCGGAAACAACGTCGTATCAAAATTTGAACTTTTCCAAAACTCATCAAAGGGGCTTGGAGGACAACAAGGCGCATTAGAGCAGTTTTTGAAAAAAATCAGATATTCATGAAACTTAATTAAGACTTGTTTGAAAGTATAATTTATGAAAAATTCACCACTAAAATCTAACTGTAAAGCATCAAAAAGTGAGTTTTGACTTCCTCCCTGCCGTAAGGTTCCATATAATTTTGAAACTTTAAACACGTAATTCTTGAAACAGGAAAAACTACACTTACGCGTCTTGTCCTCCGAGCTTCTCGTTTGATAAAATGTAAATTTTCTATAGAAAACTTGTGAATGTTTTCCTTAGAGAAGGACTCTATTTGCACTTGAATGAATTGTAACTGAAAATGCCAAGGACAAAATTAACATCTAATGTCTGAGTTGATTAGATCACATTTTCCCGGAATTCAAAATTTATTTACTTGGCCGGGGGAACAAGAGCACAAAACCAACATGGCAAAATGCACTATTATGAACGGCACAGGGTTGAAGTAATTCAGAAATAGAATGCCTTAACTATACCATGATTTTCACATATTACATACAGCGAAATAGGCGCCTACAAACCTAACAGGGATACTTCACGCATTGCGCAATGCGTGAAGTATCTCTGTTAGGTTTGTAGGCGTCAGCGCGCGTTTCGCGCTAGCGGCACACCGCTGAATGAGCCGCTAGGTGAGATTTTCTGGTAAGAAAAGCTCCCGAGCCCGGTGAATCGCGCGGGGAGCCTCGGGACCACGCGCTATTCCATGGTGAAAGTGCAAAGTATCTCGATTTTTGACAGTTTTGAGTTAGCTGCATAAACGTTTTGTTGAAGATGTCGTCTATCTACCAGCAAGAGATTATAATCGAAAAAAATCGGGAAGTCACCTAAAACCGTAGAACTTTTTTCGCGTATGTCGGGCTGAGGTGCAGAAATGCGTACCTCGTTCTGGTCCCTTCATTTGATCCGGCACGCCTTACGCACAACGCGCTCTCCTCAGCGTTCTCCATCAACAGCATACATCAGCTCATCAGCTGTTCTATGTTTTTATTCATTAGGCCTCGATAGACGATCAAATTCCGAACCAATTCCGATCAAAGGATGACTGGTGGTCACCATCTACCATCAAATTTTGACGGGCCGCACTTTTTTGATCAAAGAAAGAACAGACCGGAGTGCCATCATTCATCATTTCCTGCCACAGGAAACATTTCTGTCAAGTTTTCATTTTAGAATGAAGCAAATTAATGAATTTCAGACTGATGACTCCCGACACTTTGATGCTACTTTGATCGGAATTGGTTCGGGAATTTGATCGTCTATCGAGGCCTATTTTCAGGAATTCGCTGGTTTTTAAAGTTGCTAAATGCTTATTGTTCGAGGGCCCTCCAATATCATTTCTTCATAGGTATCTATTAATCGCGTTCATGTACACTATTCACCCTCTGGGCCAATGCAATCATTACTCTCTATTTTTTATCTTATTGATCAAGAGGACGTTCAAATCGCTCATTGCAGAAATGCGTATCTCGTGAGTAAATGTCATTTTCCAACATACAATGCTTGATCCGGCCGTATGAGATCAAACTAAAGCTTCTGATAAAGAACTGCAAGCGGGAAATTATTTTTTCAGTCTTTAAATGATCAAAATCTGCCATCAACAGGTTTTAATCGCTAAAAAAAAATGCGTACATCGTAATAAAGTGTCAATTTTTAGATACCGAAAACGCGAATCTCAGCATTTCTGCCGTATTTTCTAACAGTTCCAGAAATGATTCAAAAAGCTGAGAGAGTCTAAAAAAGCATCTTATTTTGCTATTCTCCAGAATTATTACCCATCTACTGACAATAAAGAGGAATATAGACAGTTCTTTTACTCTCCTGGAAAATCGTGTTTCCCGAGATACGCACTTCTGCACTTTCACCATCGATATGTAAGGAGCGAAAATCAGCATGAGGTCGATGAAGATGCCGATAAAGTTGTGTTTCTGTTACTAAACCCTGTATCGGAACGGATTAACGAAGACTTTAAAATCTATAGAAAAGTAGGTACAAAAGCTTTCCTTTCTTTCCCCTTAAATTGCGTCTGTATCAATTCTTGATACGAGTATGTTGTGCGTGCTGATTTCAGCTCATTTCATACTCGGCTCTCTGAAAACGTTTCATGTGCGCAAGTATCACGCTCTAGTGGAAAATGAATAACGTAGGAATTTAGTGATTCATTCGATCTCTACCTGTTTTGCTCTCCAACAGGGTGCGTTACTTGCGGACATAAAACGCCTATCGAGAGTCAAGCATATAATGAGCTTCAATCAACAAGCACCACAGATTCGTAACAACAATTGCTGCTGATGCATTTGAAGGCAAATTGATAACAACCGTGTAATTCACGTAGAAAATCATTTTAGCTCCTAAATGAATATTGTTCCCGATAGAGAGTTGTAATTTGCGGTCTTTTGACGAGGGGCTCTCGATAAACATTTCAAAGTATATTTAGTTTTAATATGCAAAACAGAATCTTTTATTTTAGTATCCTTTAACAGAGTCCTTTATTTCAAGTGATTTTTAGATTTTTAGATTCTTAATGCTTATATGTAGTTTCTTGTGCTCGTTACTTGATGGCCTGACAAGCAGGGCTATGCCCTATTCGTTAGAAAAAGAAGAAGAAGAAGAAGAGCAGCAGCAGCAGTGAAACAAAATATACCGCGCTCCCAATTTTTAGTCTTCGCGGAAAGTTGAACCAAATCTTCCCGCCAAAACTGAATTTGTAAAATGCAATCACTCGCTAGCCTCTACCGATAGGATCGCTCAATTGGGTGCATTTCTGTCAGACGGAACTAAGTGCATTAAGACATGAGCCCTGAGACCCATAAGAATATATTCATAACAGGGCCCACGTCATAATTCACATAGTTCTGTTTGACAGAAATACGTCCAATTTTCCCTTTGTCCTCTTTGTTTTTCGTTTTAGTCCATTTTTTTATGAATCAGCCCGCAGAGAAGGTGGCCATTTCCATTCAAAATCTCAAAATCACTTAAGTGCACCTGTGTGCTCAGATTTGTTCCAGAGGCAAGTGCCACTTGCCATTTCACTATTTCCAGTAAATTTTCTGTTGTGAAAAGAAATGAGGCAACGTCTGAAGGCTCATACGGCGTTCCTCTTTAGCACAGTCGTATGAAGTCTCGTTGCAGGGTAAATGAGGCAGGAAAAACCTTGAAAATTTGATGAGATACCCGCGTCCGTAATAGCGCCCCGTTTGAAAATTCCTGAAGGACGCGACCTGGCGTCGAAACGCGGGATTCCGGGCTGATACGGAAGGGATTCAAAAGAACAGCGCCGCAGGGCACGATAAAAGCGTCGGGGGGCGTGAGCGCCATTAGCGACGACGCGACGCGTTATGACGTCACGGTGCGCGTCGCGCCACCCCCCCCCTCCCCCGCTCTCCATCCCCGAAAGCGCATTGAAATTCTGAGCGCGGCCGTGGTCGGCGCGAGCGAAACACATGTTGCTCCCGACCGGAAACTTTCGGCTCGCAACGACGATGAGCGGCAACGTTGCCAGAGTTCAGAATAAAATACTCCGATCCCCAAAGTGCCAAACCACGTATCTCCATTGCGCCCTTTCAAAATTTCAGCCCCTACTTTGTTTTTTCGAAAAGGGACAAGGTCTCTCTACCGCTTGACATTTTAACCGAATATTCTGCTCACATAGGAAAACTCAAGATCATTTTCAGAATATTACGTTGCAGAATTCTTCAAAGAAACAGCAAAGAATCGCAGGAAGTCTACAACGTCGAAAACGGAGACACGCGGTTTCGCATTTTGGCCATCGACTTGCATAGGAAAAGTATTGCCATGTCTGTGCCGCTCTCTGATTGGCTCATCAGGCTCCTACTTTCTATGAGGCTTTTAAAAACCTGATCAAGAGGAATGCACATGTAGAAGGAAAAATGAATGGATGACGGTAAAAGAATGATGATGTCCATTTAGGGAACGGTGATTGCACTGTCCTAGGTTCAGAAATCCTGCGGACCCCAGCTAGTAGTCCCTGTCTCAAAGGGGGTTGGAGATGGGCACCGGCTTCTACGCGTATAAACCACCCATAAAAGGGTAGATTAGGATCTTAGCCGTAGTAAAGACAACCAATCTAGGAGAGCACACTCCACTGGTCAAAATTTCTAACACTGGTCCTTCAGGTTGCGGGTTGAGTCATCGGGCTAACTCACCAATACTTATGGAACTCATGGCTAAAAACCCAAAATGAATGGCGTTCACAGAAAAAGTGGATTTTTCGGCATAAATCGTCGATTCCTAGACGAATGAATGTAACTCCATCGGTTCAATTCTGAGGTTGCGAAGTTTACTCAACCAATTTAACTTTTAAAGAAATATGATTAAAGAATCCCTGTTTAAAAGTTTACTAATTTTCCGTTTGAAAAGAGGAAAAACAGCGAAAATTTCAATTCAATGGGCTTCAAATTTTCCAAGTAAACATTCCTTTTTTGCGACCGAGGGAATTTTGCAACGTTGAAATAAACGTTGGGGTGTTCCTTTGTTTAGAGAAACGGCAACATATCCATCAAACTTTTTTCAGGACTTGTTCATTTGTCTTAGTTCCAAAGTAAAAGCGTGGGGGCTTATCATGAGTCTAATATTCATTGATCAGTCAGAGAGTGCTGCACTTTTTTATGGTAAAAAAACAATTAAGAAACTTACGGAAACTCAGGGCACAAGCTGCTAAACCATGGTAAACTTCATAAAACTTACCTGCAACAGGAAGAGAAAAAAATGTATTTAATTTTTGGAACATATCTAAGGTTTAGAGGAAATTTACCGTAAGAAAAATGTTAAAAATGCACGCACCGTTTCGAATCAGTGCCGAATTTTCTCGTACGAATACCAATATGGACCAGAAGCATGAATTTCTGTATATTCCTCCTTTCCCGTTTACTCACTCATTACCTCTTCCTGTCTCTCCTTCAGTGTATTTTCTAAAATTTAATTTTGGATTTTCCTGATATATTAGACATGATTATCTGATTTTAAGCACAAAAAATACTAATACTAGTTTGATTTAAAAATAATCAGATTTAATGAAATTAATAAAAAATGGAAAAATGTTCGAAAACTGCCTGAAGCCCTTAGAATTTCCTGATTCATGGCCGATTTGCCTAACATTTTCTTGATTTCTCCTGATGACATCGAATTTCCTGATATTTTTCTGTTTCTAGCGACGGCAGACACCATATAATGGACAATAAAAAGATTTCATGAATATATTTGTAATAGGTATTTCCATTCGCTTGATGAGTTTCCGTCGCGGGGAGCTACCAGACAACCCCGGAAGGCGGATGTCTCGCGTGCTTTGTTTTAATAGGGCTCTCTCGCTCGGATGGGGCTAAAGCTCCTGGGCACCCCCGCCCCCCGCCCCCCCTCAACCCCCACGACCCCGCTCGACGCCCACCGTCTTAGATTAGATTCTTTCGTTTAGCCCAACACCTAGATTGCACACGTCTGCACTCTGGAAATTAAGCTAATGCACACTCCGATAAAACCTTTATTGCTTTCCTATCAACGGCGGGTGTTTGGACTTGCGCGCTCCTCCCACGACGCACACAGTTGCGCACGAGCTCGAAACCTGAGAATTTAATCAAAAATAAAAACAAGGGCCGCATTCATAGGCGTTTCCTCAATGATATTTTCCTTTTAGGAGGTCTCGTATCTCTCATCTTGGCGAAGAGAGCAGTGAGTAGGTACAAAAATGAAGTTTAAGAAAACGGGCTCAGTCTGACCGGAAAATTTTATCGAAACAAGCCTATCGCTTCTTTGTTATATTGCCATTAATCATCCAAAGGACTCCTAGAAATCGTTTGGTTGGTTAAAAATCGACCGATTTTATTTCAATCACATTTTCAGGTTCGAAATTGGCAGACGAGGGCGGCTTTTTACTTGAAAGCACTGTCTTCATTGGCTCTCTGGAGGAATAAGGTCACTTACGGCTGTTTTGCCTGAAACTAAGTCATTTTTTGCGCCGCACTTACGGCTTTCTCATATGTCTCGTTTTTATACAACTACGATGAATTTTGCTGTTTTAGCTCTTTCAGTGATTTCATCTAAAAAGATTAGAAGAATTTTGAAGGAAACTCGATTCCGAAAATTCCACTATTCTCTTCACTATCGTGGCAGATATGATTAACACTGTGAATGTGGGAGCTTTAAGGGAATCCTTAAAATAGCATCATAAAATAGACAAGTTCTGCATACACCGCGAGTAAAATTCAGTATTGTTTCTCTTAAGATGGATCTTTACAAGAGATGACAATGATTCGCCATAACAAAAAGTACAGGATACAAAAGAATATATATTGGGAGTTTTGTAAATTTTAGGGTAGCGAAGCAACCTGAAGGTTTGTCAAAATCATACAATATTTTCTTTCGGATTTTGTACTTTCAGCAGTTGAAAATTAGTGTAATCCCTTGTGAAGATCTATCTCCAGAGTTATAACACTAAATTTTACACGCTCTGCAAAATTGAAGGCACGATGGCGGGAGATGTGCACCTCCTATGCTCGGCTCTTCATTGCCGAAAACGTATCGCTCAGATTCTGGAGAAAAGCCTTTTCGCGAAAAAAGGCAATTTTTCAAACCCCTTGTAGAATAAAGGATTTTGACCCGAGAAATAGATCCTTACGAAGGATTATAATAAGTTTTCGATGCGAAAAATACGGCATAAACAAGAAAAGATTATACGAGTTTTGTAAAATGTGAGGTCAAGTCACACCTACCTTGCAGATTGTGAAAATCATTTTGTACTTTTTGAGGTGATAAATCATTATAATCCTTTGTAAGGATCCATTCCCAGAGTCTTAATATCGACTTGAGGTTCGCAAAACTTGTCTATTTTATGATATTTTGTTCAAAGTGTCTGTAAGCCTCCCTTTTTCACAGTGTTAAGCATGTGGATTCTCCTGCGCAGAGGAGCTGCTTGAGGAACGACTATGAATACAGCCTTTTGTCATATGGGAGTTCCCTTCGGGAAGGAGCTGATACAGGAACGCCTAAAATAAAAACCTGGAGCGACTGACAAGACTCAATGCAAATCCCGGGTTCCCTCTCTCAACTGGAGGAGTAACGTGCAGCGTGCCCTCCTGTTTGAGGGTAAACATTGAGGAGCAAAAAATAATTTTCTTCATGATGACTAACGAGATTATAAAAAAAGAAAAGCGGAAAACCCCGGAGGACCGCGGGAGGGCACAGAGAGACGGTGCGCTGGAGGGTTGGAAGAGGGCGAGCGGCTCGGGTGGAGTTGTGGAGGCACATAATGAGAACAATTCGTCTTGAATCGATCACAATTCGCCCGGCGAGAACGCGAAGGCGGATTTGAATCGTAATTGTTCAACCACTCGAAAATCAGAGAATTAGGCTTGAAGATGTTGGTCGGGTAGCTAGGAGGGGGGAGGGGAGAGTGGATGTTCCTCCTCCCTTCGAGTGCTCTCTTGATATTTCTTTCCGAGTTTCTCGCGCATTGCTTTCTTCATCCAGTTGCTTTCTTCATGGAGCCTCATTGAATCTCAAAGACTTTCTCGGCCGCGGATGCGAGCTTCTCCCTTTGTTGCACACCAAAGAAAGAGATACCGAGACAACCAACCCAGTCTAATGTTTCCAGACAAAATTGCTAGAAAATTGCATTTAACGCATCTATACCTAACGTCTATAGTGCTCTTTGCCGAGCAATTGCATCGAAGCAGAAAATAGTATTGTAGCCTTGATATACCTTAATTAGTGTTTAATATGATTTCATGCTGTCAAGTGATTTTCGGATCGCGGAGCCATCAATAGGCGTGCCGGAATCCAAACAATCATACAAAGCAGAAACAATACACTAATAAGTGTAACAAAGTAAGGAAAGCTACGTAGAAAATCTGGTAAAAATTTTAGGTATCAAGGCTACAATACTGTAATTTGCTTATATTTATTGTAAAGATACCTTTACAACTATCAAGTTTGAAAATTTGCACAGTTTGTACCTATTACGAATTTCCAAAATGGCATTCCCGGGAACTCTTATCGCGGTGAGTCACCGAGAAACACTTAAAAATGTCCGTGTCAATGATTAATTTGGGTTAATTTAAGGTCATTGTTTTGGATCAGATCACTAAAAGGACCTGGTTAATGGGGCACATTTTTAATTAAATCGACCGAAACCGTAGGTCATTCTAAGACATCTTGGGATGAAGAAAATGACCTAAGGAAAAACGGCGTATGAACCTTCAGGCTTCGCCAAATTTAAACCGATAAAACGCGAATTTTCTGGTATTTCATGAATATTTTCCTCCCAATTGTTCAAATAATTTAGTTCACAATTTTACCTAAAGATTCTGAAAATTTAAAGGAAAAATATTCATTTATAGCTTTCTTCAAAAATGAACAATTTATCGAAGGAAATTCGGCAACTTTGGAATGCTCATACGACGTTCTTCCTTAGCACGGCAGTTCTGGCGTCTTGCGCCTGATTTTTATCCATGTTACACTTTTCCAACCTAAAGATTTGGTCAACGTAAACCCAAAATTTTGATCAATGTACCCTGGTGAAAAATGGCAGTAGAATCTGTGTTCCAAAATACCATAGACCTACAGCCCGCTGTAAGATTTCCAATAACTTTTATAGCTGGTTATACAATTTCTTATAGCCTTATATAGCCGATGGCGACTAAGCAACAGCCAAGCGATAAAGTGTATGCTAAACGTTACTAATTACGGATGCTAGGACTTAGTGAGTTTTTGGACTATTGCTCTCTTTTTGGGCTGTAGTATCTTGATTTTTCTTGCCAGGAAAGCTCCGTACTTTTGGTGGATGCCTGCCATTCCTAATATATTAGAGCGCCTTCCATTTCGTATGATACTGTGCAATACCTCTGGTGTGAAATAGTTGCTTCAAGCGCCGCGCCGCGCCGTGGCACGCTGCGGCGCGGCAGGCGGGCAGCCAGCGCGAAGCACGCATCGGCGCCTACAAACCTAACAGGGATACTTCTCGCGTTGCGCAATGCGTGAAGTATCCCAGTTAGGTTTGTAGGCGCCAGTGCGTCGCCGCTCCGCTTTGTGTTAGGCTCTAATATTTAATCTGGCGGAGTCAGCGTTGTTCAACTCATGATTTTGAAATGTTTGCACATCCTGTATGGATTATTCTCAGTTTAATTGATGAAAAAAATATGTATTAAAGGAAAATATAATGAGTGTCTTGTAAATATTAAGGTGGTTCCGTATCAAACTTAATGATTTCCAAAGCACACGAATTTCTTCACAATTTCTTATAGCCTTTTAAAATCGATGGCGAAAAAGCAACAGGCAGGCGATAAAGTGTAAAGCCCGGCGATAGGAACTATAGCCCGGCCGCATAATTTTTTATCACTTCGTAATAGCCCGGCCGTATGATTTTCTCCGCATTCTACAGCCAGCTATATGATTTTCTGTAGCCTTCTTTAGCCGGCTATAAGAATTCCTATGGTATTTTGAAACGCAGCTCTTATCGCCAATTTTTACCGGGTATCCTAAAGAAAAACTAAAAAAAACCACGTTAACCGCACGTTTAGGTTACTTTGTGTTCTACTTCCCTCATTATGAAGCAAAGTATCGGCTACTTTTTTACTGTGCATGAAGCTGCCGTGGAGATCAGGGAGGCTAGAGCGCCCTCTGCTTTTGAGTAGGCAATCCGCTCATCCATGAAACACGAATAGTTGCATCAAGGCGGTGTCCCACGTGATAAGGTGAGTCTCGTCCCTTTGGAAACTTCGGACCAAGAGAGCTGGTCACTTATAAAATCATATTTTGAGCATTGAACGGTAAGCGCTTTATAGTTGAAATTCCAAGTCTGACATTCGCTCCTGACTTTACAATCTACGTTTTTTTTAATATTCCCCATTCAAAAACGATACTACGGCACAGGTGAACTTTTCGTGAGAGGAGTCGTTCAATCCAACCCTTGCCAAATAGGATGCTACGCAAAATTCGACATACCCGATGCCAACCCGCCAAGACTCACGTGACGAGACGGGATTTTATCAACATGTGTCTGTACATTTATAGTTTCTTTGCGTCGATAAAGACCATGGTGATACCTCAATTCCCAATGATTTGCGCGCGGAAGCATCAACCATGTTCAATATTGTGTAGGAGCCTGAGGTGCAAGGCGCGGATGGCACAACTCCTCTTACAAAATGTTCACCTGCATAGAGGAAAAGCTGCTGTTTGCATCTTGAGGTTTGTTTACACTGTGACGTAGGACGGTACAACCTGCTCAGCGAAATCCGGATTTGAAGTATGAAAAACGGACCATGATGTCCGATTTTATTTTGCTTAGATCAAATCATGGTATAATTTCAAGCATTTTTTAAAGAATTATTTTTTCCCACAAATTACGCCATTTCCAAGAAAACCGATGATAAAACTCGTCGTACCGACCTACGTCATCATAAAAAGTCCAAGATGCCCAAAATGCAAACACGTCCTTTTTATTCTCTATGGTTCACCTGTGCCGTAGTATCGTTTTTGAAGCAGGAAGCTTAGAAAAACGCATAAACCTTACGCAGAGTGTGAAATTAGAAGTGTATGCTAGACCATCCCGAAGCGCTCATCGTGATTTTTGAGTCATTTTCTATACGGAGAAACTCTACTACTTGCTCTCATTGAAGTTTGCAACAGTTCTATCGATAGAAAATGTTTATGGAAACGGTAAAATTGGATCTAGCATGACAAGGATTACTCAGACTGTGGTTACTGTAGTGCACTTGGAACACTCCTGATGTGCTCAGCAGCGTCATTATCTTGCGATTGAATAATAATAATAAAAAAAGTTTCCTAATTCGTCCTTTAAAACAGTTTTTTCTCGTTTTTCAAGGTGCTTTATTTACGCCGGTCTAAATCTGTTCGGACTGTTTTCTTTGAACTTTTTGTTTCCTTCATTCAAACTTTTATACTTTTCACTTAACCGACTTTTTATTCCGGTAAAATTTGAATTTAAATTTAAGTATAATATTTATGGGGATAAAGTTTCCGTTTTTACATTTCAATTTTATGTACCACTGCAAATTCAATGCTCGAAACCATAATTTGGCGACGTTGAAGCTCTTTAAGAAGCGAGACGAAGGTTCTCAAAGTATACTTTACGCTAATGAGTCCAAAAACACGAATTCCTCCCCCCCCCCTCACAGCCGCCACTCCCTCCCCCTCCTCCCCCGTCGAGATTTCTTTCCCTCCTTTCTTCGAGTGCATGTTCCCCATTTTTATTCATCCGCGAGCTCTCTTCGCTTTTGTTGGTTACGACACGGCTGTCACATTCCCCTCTTTTCCTCGAATCCTTAATCGAAAATCCCTGGTTTTCAAGTCCATCTTGCAACTACGTCAGTTTACCCGAGCGAATTGATATAATAACCCATTACTCCGTGTTATGACGCGGCATGAGCCAGAGCTAAGGAAAAACGCAGCAAGAACATTCGAGGGTTGCCAAATTTCCCCGGATAAAGTATGTATTTTTAAGGGAAGTTGAGCTCGTTTTTATTTGGTATTATCAGATATTTTGGATTAAATTGAAAAAAAAAATGTCTGGGAAAGTTAAGGAAAATATTAACAAATGGTCCGGTTAATTTGTTTTTTTATTTAAGGAAATATGGCAACGTTTAAAGGCTTTTACGACGTTCTTCTTTAAGGCGGAAGTATAGAACGTAGATTCCTCTCGAAAAGCTCTACATGAAAGCAGCCAAGATTTGAGCTGAAGTCTCTCCGTTTCAGGCTGCTCCGGCACCGAGAGGATACGGAAATACAGCAGAATGAAAAGTTATCATAGAGTCAAAACTCCCGGATTTTTCTGACTTCTCAAATGAGGAATGGATATTCAAAACCTAGTAGGCGCCATCAGCGAGCTGAGTATTGAAATTGATATACAAAGCGATAGACAAAGAATACAAGGAGTCAATGGAGCGATTAAGATTGTGGAAGTGCGTGGATGCAATGGACAAAGGAGGTAAGTAATATACCGACTGAAGGCAATCCACAAGATACCCTATATGGAGTCCATCAATATCCCTCCTAGTCTATAGCAAGCAGCCGTTTCAACCAATAGGATCGCTCCGATTTCTCGTCGTCCCTCTGTCTATATCTCTGTATATCGTTCTTTCTATCAATTTCAATAATCAGATCGCTATGCTTTAGGAGTCGTTATACTCTAGCTACCGAACCCGAGGCAGCCGTATGGACACGGCTCTAAGATCCGAAACTTTTAGCCTTTAAAATAAAAGGGCAAAGCTCGTAAGTTAGAAAAATTACTTGTCTTCAATTTGAATTCATTATACAGATTGGTTCTAGGCCAAGAAATCCGCTTCAATACGAGGCGACTGTTTTACGTGCATTTCGTTAGGCAGGAACACCAAATTCCGAGAATCGCAAAATCAAGTAACAAAATAGACCATACAATCGCACATAGGTGGTTATGCGACGGTAATTGAATCGATCAGAGGCGCCAAATATGAGAATTTGAGAAAAATTATAAAAACCGTTTTAATTGACCCCCTTTAAATTTCAGAGCTCCAAAATAGTAAAGGGGTGAATTAATTAGTCGCACGATTAACTAACCTGCAATTTGAAACGGGTTGGTTCATACAGTTTCACTGTTTTTTTCGTATCTTTACATCTGGCGCTTGAACCCTTTTGTAACTGATCGATTCGATTCCTTTTAAGGGCCCGCCGGTACTCTATATAGTTTGACAAAAATAGTCCTTTATAAATTACTATTTTAAGGGCCTCCTCAAACCTTCCTAAATCTCAATGTAAATCAAATGGAGCTTCTTAAGAGAAGAAACTGTTTTAGGAACTTCTGTGAATACAACCCTTACTCTATTGCGGCTAAGTAAACATTAGACATAAAGCTAGCGCTTGAGGCTGAAATGTTCGAGTCAGCTTTGGTTGAGAATTATCTTTGACACGACTTTTCAACTTCACAGTCAAGTTTATATCATTCAGAGGTTTGAAAGCTCAGCGTATTAATGCAGCGGCATTTTCTCCGGCTTGAGTAGCTCATCGTCGTCATTCTATTATTGACAGCAGAACTTTTTAAAACCTTTTCACAAGATATCACGATGTTTTTCCATCCTTAATCATTTTGACGGTTGACGAACCAATCGAAAAAATCGGATTTTTTCCCGTGTGAATACTGCCGTGCTAAGCAAAAACGCCTTATGAGCATCCCAATGTTGCCATCATTCCTCTAAAAAATATTGAGTGTTGAGGTAAGTCATGCATATTTTTCCTCGAATTTTTCAGATATTTTGAACTTAATTTTTAGGAAAATATTTATAAGTTTCTCAGAAAATTCGTCCTTAACTTAAGGAGATGTGGCAACACCTGGAAGCTCATAATACGTTCTTCCTTAGCATGGCAGAATAGAGGAATTCTTCTATTCACATAAAAAACGGATCATTACGATTGGTTTAATTTCTCCGTAAGAAGCGAAACAAGAAAATTAGATTCAAAAGCTGTGGCTATCAAAGGACAGTTTAGTAACCGTTCAATTATTCTTCTTAATACAGAATAAACGAAAAATCTCATAAATCTCTTTCCACACGGAAACGATGAAGGATTTACCGTTCAAAGCTCAAAACTGATTTTTTTAGTCACCCAGCTCTCCTGGTCCTAAGTTTTCAAAGCGCGACACGCTATTTCACATGGCACCTGCGGGAACGCCTTGATGCAACTGTTGGTGTTCTATAGATGAGCGTGTTGCGTATTCATAAGGCGAAGGCGCTCCAGCTTTCCTCGTCTAAAGTCACCATAGCGAAGCTACATTCTGTTTCACGTGATCCCCATAACAACGCATTGATGGAACTATTCGTGTTTAATGGATGAGTGGATTGCCTATTCAAAAACAGGAGGCGCTTCAGGTTTCCTGATCTCCGCGGCGTTGGCATTCGTGGTATGAAAAGTAACCATTGATTACAGTTGATTTAATCAAAAATTGTGTCGATCGGTTTGGCTGACCTAACCGAAGGAAACATAACTCAGAGTTACTGTAAACGCGGGAATTTCTAACCGAGTACTCCACGAAAATCGCGTTTTTATTCAAGTTTGACTCAATACATGAAGGTCCTTCTCCTTATGACCGGAAACATAATAGGCTAAAATATAAAAATATTCAAACTCGAGATTCGACCAGTTACTCTAAAAATAAGTTTCCAGGCACCAACTACAGAGTGCTCTTTTCATTAGTGGCGTGGCGTGAATGATCGATTATCGATAATTCCCCATTTGAAGCTACGGTAAAGAATCGATTATTGAGGTGTTCGTTGTGAACACCCTGTTTATCGATCTTTTTCCATAGATTCAGATGGCAGATCAATCGATATATCGCAAAGCACGCTACGCACTGCTTTTCACCGTGCAGTCATGAGTGCAAACAGTGCTCATGAGGGGAGTTTCACGTTAAATTTGACAAAAGACTTTTTCGGCTAAAGCGTCAACTGTGAGGGACGCGATGGAACCCGTTGACGTGAGACCTGGAAGAGCGCTAATGCACATCGCAGGTTGACACGCTTGTTGGCTGCCCTCACTTTGACGCCCGCGAATGTTCGCTCTCGAGCCGGGCTGAAATTTTAATTCCATCCTTGTCATTGCTACCAACTTGAGTTATCAACACTAAAAGGAATACAATTTTAATGCATTCACGCAAAAAATAGGCCCACCTGAGTTGGTCTTTTACGAGTTTTAGCCACAGCGTGAAGAAGAGTTGTTTCTTATGAGAAAAATGCGGTGCTGTGCGGCTTTATGAAACAACAAAAATGCGTGTGGCAAATTGAAAAAATTTCGTTTTTCGTTTAAATTTCGTTCCGTGTCACTATATATCAGATTCCTATTCGTCGTTGAAGCACCTTCATTTTTGAGGCAAGCAACTTATTCGCTTAACTTTCTTATTCTCTGCCACGGATGCAAATTATTATACAAAGTGAACTACAATTTGCGATGAGAGGGTGGTACATCTGATCAATTCATAGAAGCATCTATCTGCATACGGAAAATGACGGCACGTATGTTGTTTTTAAACTTCTGAGCTAGAAAGAGTAGCTCCTCGTTGCAAAGTGCAAGTTCAATTACTTTAACGGGCTACTGACGTTCGCGGCATTCAACGCTCGGTGGCTTCAACGTCGGGAGTCGAGATGGTGAAATTATTAAATCTTAATGAAAATGGGATACATTTTTTCTTATCAATACCAGATCTTCAATGAAATGAGTCACGCCGAAGTTAAATAAAAACGGGAGGGAAAATAAGAATCTTTAAATGAATCTTAAAAAGTATTCCAAGAAGGACGACCTACTTCCAGGATAATCGATTCCATCGTTCACTCTTTGGGATCCTCTATTAATAAACCGAAGGGACCGATGCTTCTGGTGATACTATTTCGCAGCCGCGTTTTGCGCAACTATTTTGATGGGAATATCGCTCGGGAAATCTGGAGTGAGATCCCGTCAAGCCAGAACACAGTGGAGCCAACCATTGAGATCAGTCGGACATCAGTGGCAAGGCATCGACTATCCATATCTCTCCCTTTGAGGCTACGCTACGGAATCCATTGTCAAGGTCTTCGATCAATCCATCCTTTACTATAGCTTCAAACGGCGGATCAATCCATCTATCGTAAAGCACGCATCGGACATGATCTGAAAACAACTTCAAAAGCTTATCATTTCGGTAATACAAAACTTACAGTCTAGAAGTAGTTCTTTCGGTTTTCTAGTGAAATTTTCTCTCAAAGACGCCACCTTGAACTCTCTTGTGTGACTCAATAAACGTCAAAGTTGCAGTTTCGGGGAAAAATTTAATTTCCAACCCCACCGTTCGACTCGCCTCATTGTGCGGCAAGGAAGGAAAATGACCTCGAGAGAAGAACGCCATTTACTCGTCAGCGTCAAAGTGCAGTATTCGTCGCTCCCCTGACGTAAGGGCGTATCTCCATTTCTACGTGAACCCCGATCCACAAATAAATAAATGCTCCCTGGGGCTCATCCGGAAATCGAGGTACAGTCCTACGTCACAAGAGTGACGTATTGTCACCAGACACGTATAAGTATTTATAGCGACCGCTCTATCTTATAGAAGAAAAGACAGGTTCCAAAACTTACGGGAGAACTTCAGCCGCCGAATAACACAAGTAAAAACAGAGCTATTCAAAATATTTGAATCGGACTATGTTCAATTTTGGAG
Source organism: Bemisia tabaci (assembly GCF_918797505.1). Lineage (NCBI taxonomy): Eukaryota > Metazoa > Arthropoda > Insecta > Hemiptera > Aleyrodidae > Bemisia > Bemisia tabaci. Next base: position 56,588,939 of record NC_092797.1, read on the forward strand.
TCTGGTAATTCTATGACAGGAGTAGAGGACACGTGGAATTTTGTTAAAATACTGATGTCACATTGAGCTTTTAGCAGAGAACGGATCCATGACGCCTATACATGAGCACATTCAAGCTGTTTCTTCCCAAGGAGTGCTTGGGTAAAACTTGAGGTAGAGCTAGATAAATATGCGATTGCGAAAATTAATCGTTCAATTGGACGGATCAAATCGATGGCGGTAGTCCGAAACCTTGTATCTCCATTTGCGACGTTGCAGACCTCCTATCATACATTATTTTTTCTTTGGAAAACAAGTCATCGTAATTTTTTGAAAAATTCCTGGATTTTTCTTTGGATTAGCAAAATATTCTGGACAATTTTCAAGCAATAAAGTGGGCTTGTTTCTCCTCAAATAAATAATAAAGGAGCGGAAATTTGGAAACACCGCAATGCAGAAACGTGATTTCGCACTTGGGCAATCTGAAGGCAGTGCCATATTTCGCGTTCCCATATTTTTAGCTGTATTTTTGGGATTTACAAAATTGATTCTTGAGACAGAAGCTGCTGAAATGTGCCCATTGGTATATAAGATATGCGGGTTTGTTTAATTTTTTTGTTCGTTTACTGCAACATATTTTTAGTGAGATCGGTAATATAGCGTTAGAAATCTCCATTTTTGTTTACTTTCGAATATAGAAATGTTGAAGTGTTGAGATGTTCCAGAAAGGTTCTTAGGTTCTTTAGAAAGGTCTTAAAAGTCGTTTAATTTGAGCTAGGAATACTCGTAAAATGCCTAGTCTCTATCTTGATTTGTTCAAAAGTTACAAGGTTGATGCCTCTCTGCTTATGGTGCGGGACTTGTGGATCGCCCTGTATAATCCAAATCAAAACCAGGTAATCCAACGTCTAATGTCAGAGTATTTTGTAACAACAGAGACGGGCTCAAATTCGGAGCAGCGCCATGCCGCACAGTAGAGGAAGTCAATGGGAGAAGTCTGACATGAAAAGGAGATTTTAAAAGCTCATATCTTCGTGAAAGAGAAATGTGCAGCCTCTTGATGAAAGAGGATATGTCCACAAAACCAAATTTTATAGGTGCGACAAAAAACTGTGCGGACATTTTTCGTTAGTTTTTTTCATTTTTAGCAGGATTCATACATATAATAATATTTTTTTAAGAAGATGTTACCTTTTATCCCGATCTCCTAGTTTTTGCTTTTTCCTATAGACGATGACTATTTCGGGAGAGTTTCCCATCTTCAGATCTTTGATCATTTCTATGCTGGGTTTCTTACTTTTCTAGGTTGCGTATTTGAGTTCCATTTCTGGCTTTTGTCCTGTGATACTTGTGATACTTATTTTTAAAAAAAAAAATGTTCGCGCGGGCTTTTGCAGGTGGGATGAAAAATCATGAAAAAATATCATTTGGCGAGCATTTTCTACCAAAAATAAAGCCTTGGGGCGATTTTGTGTCATTTGATTTCACATGGCATAGGCAGCCATTTTGATACATGGAAATGTCCCATGTTAAAGAAGTTTGTTAGGGGAGGGGGCTCCTGTGATATTTCTAATGAAAATAAGATAACAAATTATTTTTTCTGAATTTATTGTGTACAATAATAATTATTAGTATCACAATGTATTTTTAATTAATGGTTTTCAATAATTCAAGATATATGAGACCCGGAACGCGCCTGCAGTTGCCTTCCTGAATGATGGTAACTAGTGTTGCACCAAACAGCACATCTCATCGAGGGAAAATTGTGCTCATATGAGCTCTTTCCCTCAGTATTGATATCTTCAGCTTTATGCTTATTTTCAACGCACGCTGGCTATGTTACCAATTTTCTGTCATTTTTAATATTGTACACAATTTCTTTCATTCCCTAGGTTGCAAAGTAACACCCTTTGATGCGTAATGTGACAAAATAGACAGAAAAACCTTGCAATTTTAGTCAGTAATTTCACGTTTGACCTCTCAAAGGTTCGCTCCACTGAGCGCTGGAGTGGGAGAGCCTCGAAGGCTTTAATTTGGGCTCATCCTCGCCACCCTCCGACGCAATAATGCCCGCCCTCGCCCCTCGTCCCTCACCCCTCGCCCCTCACCCCTCACCCTCGGCCACAAATAGCGTCTCGACTAATTCGTATGGAAAGGAGTTGGAGACTTAATGCTTAACGCAGCTTCATCCTTCTCAGGCTCTGCTCCGGTGGCCGCTCTATATTTTGAAAACTCCACTCTAACAATCTAAGAAATGAAATCAAGCGGACGGCAGCTAAGTTCAGAGATCAACTCTATAATTTCCGCCAAATAGACTTCACTTCTAAAAGCAACTTTCACGCCATAACCCCTAGATACCGAAGCCGGGTCGGATTGACCCGACTATCTTTCTGGGAGAGTTATATTGCCGGTGCCTAGAGCTTTAGATATATGTTTACCAACACTGAGGAAAAAAGTATGATAATATCTACTTTAAGTCTATTTGATTTTTACACAGCGATACTATTTAGTGAACATAACTCGAATAATGGTGGAATTCACCACAAATCTGGTGATACTTATCATAATATAGTGCATGCTACCGTAGAGTCTGGTGCTTATTACCATATCCGTATCACTGTGCCAGAATATGGTAAAATCTACCATATTTTTTTTCAAAGATGTGAATATACATCCTAAAAAAAGAATTAGAAATCATACTGAAAAAAAGGGAAACTCGAGTGCCAACACAGCCGAGGATAAAGACGAATGAGGGCTTAGTTTTTTTAACTTTGCTTCCGAATCTGAGCGACACTTCAAACAGCATGAAAGCTGAGCAATGAGAACTCACGCCTCGCGCCATAGCGCCTTCAATTTGGCAGCTGCAACACGGACATCCATCAAGCACGAATAGTTGTATCTCTGCGCCGTCATCAACGCGCATCCTTTCCCTTGCTCCATTTCCATATTGTGTTGATTTCCGTTCGTCTTATTTGTAGAGGGGTTTCGTCCAACCTACATAGAAGGTTTTCATGAGACTTAACAGATCTTTGAGGGACTAAGAAATATTTCAAAAATCTCAGAAATTGTGTGTACGTCGCGAATTTTACTAACAAAACTAGGTTGTAGGAGTTTGAATCAGATGATAAAAATTGAACACCGGACCAGAAATTTTGATCCGCAAAAATCGGTGACGATAAAATGTGGCACAAGTTATCGGAAAGAAAAGTGAGGTGAATGGTACAATTTAAAATCAAAGTAATCGAAAGTGAGTGATGGAGAGTAATGGCAACTCTGCCTCGGCGTGAGCCTCAGACAAAGAAAATGGAAAAATATGAGGTCTTCCCTTTTTCGCCGCTCCCCTTTCTCTAATTCTATTAAGAACTCAGAGGATTCCAGAGATTACCAACTGTGTAAACATCTCTTCGTTTAATTAAAACCTCATTTGAATTACTCGTATTTTATGCGCATTAATTTTTCCCCCTCCTTTTTATCCCCTTTATTCGTCTCTACTTTTTATACCTGTCGAGTATGGTAACGGTAGAATAGCGGCCGTTTTAAAGTCGCTTCAATTCCCAAGATAAAACATGATTTCACGCGCGGCATTTTACGGGGAGTTTAAATATTTAACCGTTAAAAGGTTCTCGAACCACTCGTCATTATTAAGCCAAAGCTTTCTTCACTTTCATTTATTGTTCGGGCGGATTTTGTAATCGGTTTGAGTACCAGTAAAACCGCAGAGAAAAAATGTGCTTATTTAAGTCGGATGCAAACAATCATATCAAGTATTTTATTACATTTTTGGAGAATAGTTAATGTGCCACTAGACACATTGTTAAATCAAAGCACTAAGTGCGGCCTACAGCTACGGCATTTCTTTTTCAGAATTTTTAGTGGAGAACGAATGAAACAACGGAAAGTCTGAAAATCATCTCCGAAATAATTCACAGGTATGAGTGTGTGCAATTAACATTGGATAAGCGGCAAAAATATGAATTAGGTCATTTGTTTCTTCGTTTGGAGATTGATTTCCGAACCTCTCATCGGGTGAATCGATTTTTACGCATAAGGTTTTGAGGATAAAATATATGTGCAGAGTAGCGTGTTATCAATAATAATTAAAATGAAATGAGAAAAATGATTTTATTGTTCTTAACAACCCAAATGCATTGTGATTACATGTTGATTTGGTGAACTTTTTTTGATTTTTCCTGATGTTTAATAGTGATGAGGATAGACCCGTCTGGACCGAAATGTTAGTACATCCACTAATCGATAATAAAAAATCACGAACTGTGTAAGGCAAGACTTTTCATTTTTCTCTATAGTCCTAACCTGATAGATGATATAATCATCAAGCCACATATGAATATTAAATTCACGGAGTCCTAAAAAAGTAGCCACCGCGGGGGGGGGGGGGGGGGGCTATTTTCCTTTGTGTACTTCGGTGCCTTATCCCCCGGTGGACGTTCAAAAATCGTCACCCCTCTGACGTAAGGGCGTATATTAATTTTCACCCAGGCCCTGACTTACGCAGAGGTTTATGCTTTCTGGGGCCCATGGGGAAATTGAGATACCTCCTCAGGACATAAGGACATATTTATGCCAAAAGGAACCATGTCTCACGCAAAGCCCATGCACATAGTTCCTTTCAGCATAAATCCGTCCAAAGAGGAACGACAAAATGACGAAGTTGTCATTACAGACGGCCACGAACCGGGTCATTTGAATGAAATTGACGTCAAGTCTGGCAGCCAGCTTTTAATATCGGAACATGCACCTCGATGCATCGAACGATACCACACGTCCTCCAAAGGGCTCGCGGAAAAACGCCAGAGAGAGGAGTTATTGAAATACAGGTCCCTTTGACAGCTATGTAAACATATTTATGCTTAAGAAAAACTGCATGCACGGGTTTTGCGTCCAACATGAAATCCTAATACGCCCGTACAAATCTACCGTGCTAGAGAAAAACCAACATCGAAAATCCGCGGGTGCAAATTCAGACAATATCTTAGTTTTTAAGAAAGGCTGTGGATATTTTATTTAGAAATTCAGACACATCATATTATGTTGAGAGCATACTTACTTTTTTTTTTTTTTTTTTTTTTTTTTTTTTTAGCAATTTATATCAAACCAAGCATTTGTCCAATTCTTAGAGTAATAGTCAAATATGCTTACCTAGTGTAAAATTCTTATTCTTTTACTAATTTTAGACGAACTAATCATTTTCTCCCATAGGAAAGAATTCTCTCTACAAATTCTTATCATAAAATGATTTATAAATTATTTCTAGTCTTTAAACGAGCATTTACCTCAAAATTCGCAACCTGACATAAAATAAAGAATTATATATTTTCCATATACCGCCGCTAGGGGGTAATCCCACGCTTACAGATAGAGTCTCGCAACCTCCCGTAGTCCCTAATCAAACCAGCTCCAGTTAACCATTGGTTGAGATAATCAAACTCGGGTCACCTGGTCGGGAATCGAAGCAGAGACCTTATCATCTTGGTTTGAAATTGGAATCTGAAGATTGGCAATGAAATTTTTTCTGTTAGAAGGTTGGCTGCCATTCGGGGCCCTAAGAGCTTCATCTTTCGACATGTCCGTGCTCTTTCTCTATACTGGCCGTGCTAAGGAAAAACGCCGTATGAACCTTCAGGCGTTGCCAAGTTTCCTCCGATAAAAACCGAATTTACTGGGAAAATTGTGAATATTATTTTCCAAAATTTCAAGATATTTCTGTAAGCAATTTAATCTAAAATATCTGAGAATATCAGGTAAAAAAATGCATGGATGTCGTCAACAATACATGTTTTATCAGGGATATTTGGCAACTCTCGAATGTTAATACGGCGTTCTTCCTTAGCACGGCAGTATAAGTACTCTAGTTGATACTCATAAATTACCATAAAATTTGGATTTTACTCGAGAAAATTTGGCAATGTCTGAGTGTCGGCGCGGCATTTTTCATAACTACGGGAGTGTGTAATTCGCGGCTTCATTTCCACGTGGAAACATGGAGGCGCGAGGCTTGAGTTCGATTTTCGAACAGCGCGGGAGCCGAGTGCGTCTGGGGAGCGTTTGGGCAAAGAGGACGGCGGGGGGGGGGGGGGAAGGATGCAGATTTCTACCTTTCAAGAAGAGACTCGTGCGAATCCGAAATGGAATTCACCGGATGATTCTTTGAGGGCACTTAATACAGCTGCGCTTGAAAGCACCTGTCTCGAAAACATCTGGAGCTACTGCGTACTCAGTTTGGAGTAATTAGTCTTGCGCGCCATGCGAGGATTTTCAATTTGCGCTGTATCAGATTTTAGAGGAGGGAATTCCGAGATAAATTGCAATTGCGCACGTATGGTATGACGCCTTCGGAGTGATGACCGTCTTTCACTAAGCTGCATTAAAAATGATCGAGTGAAGTAGGGTGCCTACATGGAGAGAGTAAAGGCATGTCGAAATATGATGGACAGGGTGTCTACTAAATCAAACTGGCCTAAAATCAGTACTCTTACAGTAATATTTCGGTACATTCCCAAGAATGTCATTACTTCCTCAACAGAAAAATTCGGTTCTCTTTCAGTGCCTCCATTTGATGAAATTTGAAAATTTGAAATTCTCCCTCGAATTGCGACTAAAATGCCGTAGCCACAAAATTTCATCGGTGGCTTAAAGTTTAACTGATTGCACAATCGCGGTCTTGCGGGCAAATACTACTTTGAGTATCAACGTACAGGGGATTGCATACTTTCCAGGCTCCATTAAAAAAAAAAAAAAAAAAAAAAAAAAAAAAAAAAAAAAAAAAACACGCGTGGTATGAAGAAAAAATTCTCAGACCTCCTTGCGGAAGTTCCGCACTTTGTCTGTATTTTCGGACCGCGCTAAAGGAATCAGTACTATTGCCGGAATTTCTCGACTAACATAGACACCCTGACGGATTTTTCAGGGCCCAAAAAGGCAGTCAACCTTCTAACACGAAAAACACTAGAAAAATGCCGCTCTCAATCTCCAGATTCAAATTTCAAACCAAGGTTAGCAAAAATGTACATAAATGAGTGGTTGGTTGGTTGGTTGGTTGGTTAATACGTTTATTTGGTGCTTTTAACAATTGAGCCATTAACTTTTCCGAAAAAATGAGTTAATTTATGCGAGAGCTAGATCAAATACGTGCTTTACAAACGACGAGTCGTAATACTCGCAACAGTAAAATCACTCTGGAGAATTGAATTCATAGGTTGACTGCCCCTTTGGGCGCTAAGAGCACCAACCTCAAAGTTGCCGACATGTGCGCGCCGTTCAACAAAAATGTGCACAAAATTTTACCTCGTCAGGATTTTGTGCAAACTCTACTTTAATCGCAAAACCGCCTCATCACGGAGAAAAAAAATTCTGAAAACTTGGGTTTGGTGTGAAAAAACCCCTTCTTCGTGTTCCAATTATATTGTTATTTGCAAAATCAACATCAGGAGCTGTTCATAAAATACATAACGCTCAAGGAAGGGATTGGGGTCTGAGTCCGTTACAGGTGCGTTACTGGGGCAACGAGGAGCCCAACGCTGCGTAACGCTGAAATCGCTGTGTAGTGCCGATTATTCGAAAATTTAAGAAGAATGATAAACACAAAAAATCAATTTTTCATCAATTATTTATTACGAAACGCTACTTCAAGGAAAGGGATGAACGGACCTTTACAGAATTTTTTTAGTGGAATGTAGACATGTTATAGGTGCGTTAAAGGATTAACAATCCTACATCTGGCGTTAGGTTTCTTTTTTTTTTGGAAAACCCTTTCATTGATACAAAAAAATTAAGGATGAAAACATTAAATTTTCATTTGTATTCCTCTCCAGATTCAGTGATAAGATATGTAAATACCGATTACCTCCGGCACCGGACGGGTGAATACCCACAGTACGCCTGAGAGATTTCAGCACGCAAGTTTCATGCGCATGAAATCATCAGCATATCAGGAATCCACTGTCACTGTGGTTTGATCATGTTGGCTTGACTGAGCACAAATAACGAGTGCCCGCATTGATTCTTGTGCATGGGAGACAATCTCAATGCATACTCCAGGTTTGTCAGCTCAAAACAGCTTTAACATCTATTCCTCCATTCCCCGGAGGGTATGGGTTCGATCGAGCAATAAAAACGTGGAAAAATCGATGTGATTTGATCGACATAATTTGATCAACTCACGAATTTGTCGATCGATTCATGGATTTGTTGAGTAACTCACGGGTTCGTTGATCGTTTCACGGTTATCGATTGAATCGGTTTCGGTCGAATAACGCAGATCGGTTCACGTTTCCATTTTTGATCGATTCGTGTCGATCGAACCACCGTTTTTTTTAAAAAAAGTAATAATTTGGCGATGGAATCGGTGTCGATCGGTTCAAGTGGATCGATTTACGTTGTTAGTTTCCGGTGGATTCATGCCGATCTAATCCATAGCCTCTCTATTCCCCTCGCATCAAGTTATGCGGAAGACAGAGGCTTCGTGGAATACAATTTTCCGCTCGGACACTACCAGGTTCATTTTCTCAAAACTTAATTTATAAAAAATCGTATACGTATTTGTGAAAGAAATCTAATATTCTCTTGGAGAGTGCGACAGGAGTCTCCGCGCTAGATTTTGGGATGTTTAACTGGTACACGGACTTTATGTCCACTTTTTTTACGTCCACAGACTTTTCGTCCACAATTTTTACGTCCACAGTTCTACAGCCCACACTATTGTGAAGTCCATTACTTAAACGTCCACTAAGTTAAGTCCATGTTAGTCCGTGTGTAAAATTATATTGACAATATCGAAATGAGAAAATTAAGAGAGAATGAGGTGTTGTTATCGTAACTCATATTTTAAATGAAATGTTAATTTCTTCTTTTGATTCATCTTTTCAAATTGTCTTTGGTAAATATTTGGTTTCATTTCTATCCTTGAAATTTCCGATACAATATGCCTTAAATGTAGATTTTTTTTAAATGAAATTGATAACTTCATTTTAAAAACATTTACATTTTTAAAACGTGGTAAATATTTGTAAAACCTTTTCCAAGCAATGGCATCGATATGAATCTCAATGAGCCGTAGTTGTGATGTAAGAAACTATACCAAAATTATTAAAAGAGGAAAAAAAACTAAGAAGCACGCAATTTTTTGTTGCACGCAAAACATAATAAAGAATAAATTTGAATGCTTTGGAAATCATTAAATTTGACTCGGAACCACTATTATATTTACAAAAAAGACATTATATTTTCCAGTAGTACATATTTCTTTTTCATCAGTTTAAAAGGGAATAATCAATGCAGAAACTGCAAACATTTCAAAATCATGAGTTGAAAAACGCTGACTCCGCGTATCTAAATATTAGAGCCAAACACAGAGCGGAGCGGCGTGTTAGCAGCGCAGAACGCGCACGGGCTCCTACAAACCTAACGGGATACTTCTCGCATTGCGCAACGCGTGAAGTATCCCGTTAGGTTTGTAGGCGCCTATGCGCGTGTCACGCTGGTCGCCTGCCGCGCCGCAACGCTTTGAGCAACTATTTCGCGTCAGAGGCGTTGCACAGTATCCTACACGATTGAAGGCGCACGAAATAACTAGTTAAAGAGAACTTTCAATTTTGACTGCATCTGTTACTGAAAAATGTTTAATTTGGCATTGGAGCGATTCCTAGGCTCCCGCTTTGGTTTTCATCTTATCATATCCGTACAGTGTACACATGAACATATGTTTTTATCTGCTCTTAGAATCTGCTCTCTTCTATGACTTGATTCATGAATGAAATGTTTTTAAGAATGAAGGTGGTAGTAGTATGCATTTATTTTTGAGGTGGTTCCTGTCATTTAAATGAGAAGAAAAAAATGTGGACAAAACATGTCCACAATTTGGACAATTTTGGACATATTCCTGGTTGGACATTAAATCATGTGAACTTAATAAAGACTGAACTTAGCGTTTAGTGGACGTAAATAGCGGTGGACATTTATTTAATGGACGAAAGGTAGGTGGACATAAAGTCCTTGAAGCGTTTAACTATCTTGTGAATTGGGAGAGAGGCAATCCGGCGGCTACGGACGCTTTCAGACATTGAGTAGCCTAATTTGGATGGCGAACTCCTCTAAATAGGCTTGAATGCACGGCCGCCGCCGGGACAAGCGTCAATTGCGTCGTAATTAGTCTGCCAGCTAGAAGCCTTCCAGCATTGTCACACCGCAGCAGTCCTCTCATGCCATGTCCGTCAAAAGTTCCGCCATTCAGAACTTTTTCCTCCAATTTCTCCCACTCCATGATCGTCAAAAGTTCCACCGAGAAAGTTGCGGAAAATTCAAAAGATCCGGAACATCCCGGGAATTTTAAAAGTTCCGGGAAAAATTCAGGAAAATCTCAAAAGCTCCGAAACTCGGGACTGGTCTGGGAAACGGGAACACTACACCGCAGTTTCCTTCTTTGTAGTCGTCGGAAGAAATTCCTATAAAGGGAGACTATGGAATGTGAGGATCCGTTTCAGTCTGCCTCCCATCATGAGACGGCCTAAGACCTAAGAATAGCAAAAGTTAGAAACTTGTGGAGGTTTAAAAGAAAATATGACTGAAAATTGGATCTTCCACAGGAAAAGGAATCGAAGGAACGTATTCGTTGTCGTTCTTTGAACAGTTCCTTTTCTTAGGAAACCCCATTTCGTTTACATTGTGATTAAGGAAGGTTTAACAAAGCCCTGAAAAAAACATCACAAAATGGGCAATGTTTGCCAACCAACATTATGATTTGTAGGTGGATCCATGCAATATATTACGATGATTTGCTACTGCAAAAAGTACAAAGCACGAAGAGGAAATTCTACGATTTTAATCGATTTCAAGGTAGGTGCAAACCTATCTTAAAATTTAAAAAACTCTCAGCACATTTTCCTTATCAGGATGCTATGTTGAGGATCTTGGTAAACCCTCAGGAGGTGATCTAAATCAGGACCTTTTAAGGAAAGGGGCTGTCTAGAATAAGATCCTCTACCCGCGACCGGTTACGTCCATTAGAAAAGTGCATCGCGCGCCACCAAATATACAAAATTACATAAAACTTAATCACATAAAATTTTACCCTCAGAATTTCGTTTCACGATTCTTGTTTAAAAACTCCGCAATGGATTCTGTATGTCATCAAATGCACAGAAACAGCAACATTTTAAGTATAAACTTATTGAAGAAAAAAATATCAGAGGTCAAATTGTGATGTTTCTCATCATATTCTTGGATAAAATACTTGTTGCGCGTTGCATACGCAGCGCCTGACAAATCGTCGAAATTCCGTAGAGAATAATGAAATTGAGAATTTGCAGGCGTCTGAACTTTGATGAATTTCGTTATTAAAGGAGAACTACTGAAAGACTGAGCATGAGGACATATTTGGTTCATAAATTGAAGAATATTGGAGGAGACATGACAAAATGATATAATCCGTTGAAATACACGTGTTTAAATCGGAAATGCCCCCAGATGACCTCACTAGGCAGTGCATTTTCTTACTTCTAAATCTAATTTTATACTATTTCCCATTTCAGAAAAAAGTATGAAGGATACTTAGGAATCAGCTCTTCAAGCACACTTAGATGAAGCAGTGAAAAATGTCCGTGCAAATCCTCGATTTCACGTTTGCGTTGATGAAATTTCACATGAAATTTCATTAAATTTCACTTTGCATCTGCGATGACAAGGCCTTGGGAGCGATGAAGCCTCGAGGCTGGATCCTGGCGTTTGGACAATGCAGCGGCAGCGACTGCGGCATAAATTATTTGCCGCTGATTGATTTCCTGACCGCTCCCGCCCCCACCCCCTTCCCCTCCCCCTTCCGCTCCCCGTCCCGGCAGGCCTGCTCCATCCCTTGATCCGCGGCCACTTCGGCGGTGGCTACTCGGCTTAATTGGTCCACGGACGACTTGTCGGCTTATGGGCTTATCCCTTCCACGGTCCCATCCGCTCGCTTGATCAATGCTCGCCGCCGCCGCACAGTCCATCCAATCACTCGAAAGGGTCGCACATAATTTACAGCTTTAATAAAACTGCAAATTTTTATGCAATTTTTTATTTTTATTTCGTCGAATTTTAATTTGTAAAGCGTGCCTCTTGAAGGAAATTGTACGAGGAAACCAATGGAGCCATTTACAAAACCTCAACACTGTGCATCAACGGAGTCACGAGCCAAGTCAAGTTTCCATATTTTGTCCGACTTCTCAAATTTACTTGCTACATTGTGCGCCGCGTCGCGGTCCGAACACTACTGTGTTATCGAGTTGGGTCTCTGCTCCCTGCCCGCGCCGCGACGGCTTACGCACCTAGGGTGAATGGACCTTTAAATTGCACCAAAGAAACCATGATTAATATTACCATACTAGGGATGTTCCATTATTTGTTCTTAATAGGTCAGTAGACAAGGTGCGAATTAAAGCATTCATGTTTCCTGACCAAAATGTATGTCATTCAAGAGGTCAATCATGGGGGCTCAAATGCAATAATTTAAACCTTGAAATGGTCCCTACGCGGTAGAGGAAGAGATTTCCGAATGTTCCCATGATTTTCCCTGAAATTCTTCATCCTAGATGAATCTCGGTTTTTCCGGTTTTTGCTGGCCCTGGAGCCTGGATGCCATACTTAAAAACCATTTCGGTTCTTCAAACAAAATCTTCGGTTCAAGAAACTGCCCCTTCCGTTTAGGAACTGAAACTCCGGTTTGCAAAACCGCCTTGTCAAATTACTAAAGCTTCATTTCTAGCAATGAATCTTGGTTCGTTAGAACTGAATCTTCGACCGTTAGAACTGAGCCTTCACGGGAAGAAGGAGGACGAGGTTGATGGACAACATTGTCATTTCCAATTAATTGTGGTAGCAACCCAATAAATTAGGTTACCAACCCAAATCTTGCGGTACTAAAACAATTAATTGGACCACATTTTGCAATTAGGAACTGTAAATTACAGCTCAGTTTAAAAACAACGCAAGTACAATTAGTTTCCATATGCACATAAGAGTTTTTTTCGGATGAGCCAGAAATAATAGTTCTTAATTGCAAAATGAGGTCCAATCAGAATTAATTAGAGCCCCTAAAATTTTTTATTCCCGTATTCCATTCATCGAGCCGAAGTTCAGTTTTGTCAACTGAAGCGGTTGGTTCGCTTCGCTAGGCGGGACTCAGTGTTCATCATTCAAAAGCGCCTATTGAACTATTCGGTTTGTATAATCAAGGTTTTTTTTGGTGCGAGCGTTCTTTGGAGAGGAGAGCGACAATAAATCATGGGATTGTCGTTCCAAGGCCGCGAACACATAGCCGGGAAGTTTCGTGCGAAAGTGGGATGAGCAGGAGGCACGCGCTGAAAAAGTCGAAAGTTGAGAGTGGAACTTATCTGTGTGTCCCCAAAGCGGTAGCGAGACTCGGGGAAAGTAATTTAACTCGGCGAGTCGGCGACATGCGAAAAGTTGCCGGCTCCTAACGACACCCGCCCAAGCGCCACCGCCGCCGCCGTTTCCTCTCTTAGGCGCGAGCGCGCGACTTATGAGTCCAACGAGTTGGGTTGATTGTTTCCGCGCCGCGATGCCTCTCCCGTTCGCCGGATAAACGTCGTTTGGGTTTTGCAATGTTGCTAAATTGCCGCTGATTTAATCAGAGGTGAAATACTTCTTCACCACACGACCGGGCGAGCCGCAGTCTTGAAACTTGGCAACACTCTTTTTCCTCCATTTAAACGTATGTAGAATAATCGATTCTAGGCGAGGCAGCTTCCCTTACCAAAAGAGCCGTTCAAGTATATAGTATGTAACGCACTTCGACCCCCTTCCCCCTGTCTTTGTAACGTATCCGTAACGCAACCCCACACACCCTTTTTGAATTGAGCAACGCTGACCTGAACCCCCCCCCCCCCCCTCAATTTACAAAAAATCAAGAGAACAGCTGGGACAAATTTTTGTGTTTTTTTTTAAAAAAATATATATATTTCGCTGAAATACAACGGGAGGAGATCGACGAAGGGAAGGGTGGGATTTTCAATTTTTTGCACGCTTTAATCAAAGCCCCCCCCCCCCCCCCCCGTTTGGATTTGTTACGTAAGAGCTGGGCTTGATTTCCCTCCCACCTAAGAAAGTTACGTAATACTTTAAAGGCCGCTAAATCGAGATTTTTAATGGATTTAAATGGAGGAAATACATAGTGTTGCCAACTTAAAAATCGCCATTGGTCGCGTGTGAAAATGGGAAGGGCGGCAAAATCACGTTTTCCTGGCAGAACAGAAATACAATAAGAATCACGTGTTGTTCGTGAAATCGCGGTATCAATCGCAAGTTCTTTGTAAATTTTAGAAATTTATGAGTACAGAGCCATGTGAAAGACATCCTTTTGAAATCCCTCAGGAAAAGGAGGTTTTTATGGTGGGAAGGTCAATTTGAAAAATGGAAAGGTTAAGAACCTCCTGCATCCCTGGATTTGACGCTTCTAAAATTCCACTGCAAAAGGGAACACATCTCCATTGCTGTGTTTCAAAATGTCAGCCATTAGTATTTTTTCGGGGAGAAACAAACAAACTATAGAGCTTGAAATTTATATTGATTAGTATTATATAGTATATAGTATTTTGCTATCATAGAAGGCTAATCACGGAAATTTCAGAGAATTACGTTAAGCAGCCTTGCGCAGAAAAAACCAAGTATGGTGGGAGGTCTGCAGCGTAGAAAACATAGATACGTGGTTCTGCACATTACGTCGCTTCTCTGCACAGAGTACATAGAGTCGTAATCGTAATGTGAGTGGGTGAGCTGGCGAGCATTTTCCAGGTCCCGAATTCCGAGACTCCTGTGTGACACCGGGTCACTTTTTCGATACATAATCGATTGTTTGCGATACACGGGTACCCGGCCATCCGATGTAAACAAAGAAGATAGGAATCACCACGTATTCTACACCGCCATTTTGGATCGAACATGTATCGAAAAAGTGACCCAAACTCGGCGCACACCGGGCTCGGAACTCGTCGAGCAGAACATGGCGCCAACTCTCCCATTCACATTACGACTCTATGTACTCTATGCTTCTCTGGCGTAAGGGCGTATCTCAATTTCAACGTGAGCCCTGTTCTCCAAATAACGCTATGCTTTCCGGGGCTCACACGGAATTCGAGGTACGCCCTTACGTCGGAGGAGCCACGATTAGATATCCATGTATCGCAATCGCCGGCAGTTTCCAAGCTGCAGGCATTTTAACCCGTTTTCTTGCAATAATTTGCATTCAATTGCCAGAAGCTTTACTGGAAAAGAACTTCAAAAGCATGACCGCGCCGCGGGCTTGTAGCGCCTTCAAATTCTGGTGATACTCTCTGATTTGCCGGAGAGTTAGTTTAGTTGCCTATCCAAAACAAACCCAAGATCACTGATTTCATGACACGTTATCGCGTGTGTGCTATAGCTGGGGCCAGGCGTTCAAGAGAAAAACTGATCTTTGCGTTTCTAGCATAATAATCAGTACTTTCTATCGTGTTTCTTTACTTCAATTTTTTTAAATTGTTTATTCGATATAAATGGATTGTCATTTGCCGGCGAACTGATTATCTAAAACGTATATAAATAAGAAAGTACTCGTAAATTACGTAGGTAATTCTCTGGGGCAGGAGGAGGTTCTGAGCCTGCGTTAGGGGTGCGTCAGAATGAGAGGTGAAATACAGAGTTTGACTACAATCTTACCACATTACTCAGAAGAGAATCAAACAAAATCAGCCATCTCCATATTTCATTGAAAACTTTATATTTACTTTACAGAAGAACGGTGGCACGGATTTGCGTCGAAAATTTCAGCAAATTTGCTTTACGACGCAGAGAAAATAGCCAGAAATGTTCCAAAGAATCTACACTGATTTCCTCCAGCGAAAAAGTAAATCATACGATGAAATTTTGCAATGACTATTGTGCTTTGATACCCTCACGTTTAATGCGGTGAATCTCACATTGCCTACTTTTCTCTCGTGTTTTTAAGCTCTTATCCTTTTTATCAGAAAACTAAAGGATATGATACCTCATAGTTCTCTGTGTATTCACCCAAGATTCTGAAAAATATCCTCACTTTCATGTCAGAATATTACTCACTTTTCTGTTAAATAAATAAATATTAGAGGAAATTATTCAACGATTGATGTAGTTAGACTTATTGTGGCCAAATCCGTCCTATTAGGATAAGCCAAAAATATTAGCCAATCTAATTCGTATACGCGAAGATAGGTGCTTTGAAGATTTGATATCTACTTACGCTTTGATCCCGACAGATACATTCTTGTGTACACGGATCCAAGATCTCGCCTTCAATTTTATCTGATACCTTGAATCGAAGGTGTAAGTCGGCAATCACAGAACTCGATTTGCGGGGTTGCAGACTTCCTGTCATACTTTACTTTTTTAAACGGAAAACTACCCAACGGCATTTCTGTAAAACTGCCGTGCTTTTTCTTCTCTGTACGATGGAAATTCTGCGTAAACTTCAAGGAATGATGTCAATTTGTTCCCTTTAAAAAAAGTAATACAGAGTTGGAGATTTTCAGACACCGCAAACGAGATATGTGATTGCGAACTTACGCCGTCGAAATGTTGCCGTAATCGTTGAGAAAAGAATCCAGACAACTAATTTGTCGTTAGTAACAGAATATCGGAATACCTTTTTCTCGGACAGCCAAGCAACTCTAAAAGCGGTATCAAACTTCAAGGTCAATTCAAAATTGACCATGGAGGGCATACAGAGGCTCACAAGACTGGCCAACGACAACCACGTCACATTGGTGTGGGTTCGTGGGCACACAGGTGTGAGGGGGAACGAAATTGCTGACCGCTTAGCTAAGGAGGCATCAGAGGAAAATTACATCGGACCAGAACCAGTGTTTGGACTGACCAAAAAAGGATTCAGAACAACAGTGAGGGACTGGGTGATGGAAGAGGCGAACAAAGAGTGGCAGAATGCCGAAGGCATGAGACATTCCAAGCAAATGCTGGAAGGCTACTCAAGGAAAATGACTGCAAACCTGTTGCATCGTAGCAGGGAGCAGCTAGGTATACTGTCGGGATTACTGACAGGACACAATCTCCTGCGGAAACACATGCACAGGATGGGTATCTTCAAGGATGAACCAAAGTGTAGGCTGTGTGAGGTAGAAGAGGAAACTGCAGAGCATATCATCTTCGACTGTGAAGCTCTGGAAAAGAAAAGACAGGACATCCGAGGAGATAACTCCTGGGATGACTGTCTAGCACCTGAGTTAGTTGCGGGCACTCTCCTCCAACTTGTTGAAGGGGAGGGCTTCTGGGACTAACCAGGAACCAACAACTGGGCACAATAGATCGAGAGGTCGCAGTGCATGGGGCAACCCACCAGAAAAAGGAAAAAAAAAAAAAAAAAAAACAGAATATCGACTTCGACGGTGACCGTGTCCGGTGTTTTAAAATATCCATGATTGAATCTTGAACTCTGACAAATAGAATTGCAACTCGAGTCTCCACCAATGAGAGGGCTTTAAAGTTACGCACATAGCAAATCTAAGGGTAAAGCGTACTAGCCGCATACAAATGAACGAAAATAAAAAATAAATAAATGTAGAAAGTAATTCACCGTTAAAGGAAATTTTGACAGAGGCCCTACCTCCCAACCGTTCCTTCTCGAGAAGTCAACCACCTTTAAAAGTTTGTTCAAGACCCTCAATTATAAAAACACCTGCTCACGAATATTAAAATCTTTTAAGCCTCTCTGCATTATCAACATCGTTTTCGGTGGTCTGAATTTTAATGAGAATCGATTAAAATAATTTTCCTTTCGGCAGAAGACATTAGAAACTTGGCCCTGGTGGGTCGTGTACCTCACGTTTTCCACTTGCGAGGATAGAAGATGTGAAATGCCTTCTCTCCATGAAGAGTTGAATTTATTGCTCCATCCTCACGAAAGCTTGATGAAGCTCATCTCGCACTCGAAAATTCTTTGTTGTCAAGTTAGGAAGCCATTCAACGTCACACTTGGATTGACAGAAATGAAGGGACCTCTACTCATATTCTATACCTCTGGTACGGCCGGGTTTGCGGTTTGATCAATCACACATACTGGAAAGATTTGGTACTTGTAAAGACCATTTTCGGTCCTAAAATTAATAGAAAATGATGACCGCGGTATTCGCTCAAAGCCCAAAACCAGACTTATTTACTCAGTTTTGAATCCAATATTGTGCATTACCTTTGGAAACCGTCGTAGAGGTTCAAGTCAAAACGACGTTTTCAAAGTTTTCTTTTTTTTTACCCAGAAATATATGCATAAATAAAAGGGGGGAAAACCCCCCTTCAAAAACGTCTTTTTGACTTGAACCTCTATTACGGTTTGCCATATTAGAGGCTCAAGTTATCAACTTTGGCTGGCCCACCCTTCTCCCACCAAGAGTCGCCGCCATTTTTTGGATCCCAAGAGCTCCATGCAACCCAGTGTCCATACTCGCACTACAAACGTACTCTAGATGACCAAATCTAGATCTACAGGTGTTGGTTTATAAATACAAATATGTGTATGTGTAATGAAAACAGCATCAGAAAATTTTGTCTCCGGTTGAGCACGGCAACGCTGTAAAGTGACCGATTAGCTGTTACGGTGGCGCTGCGGTCGCCGCGATATTGGTACGAGATTTGCGTTATCATCATCGTTCTACAGTGTTGCCAAACGCTAGGAATCTGCTTCAGGGTACTCATTTACAAACATGAATGAGCATATTCGTGCGCACACTGACAACCTTGAGATCGCGCACGTCATCTTTCGTTCGGCATGACACTCACAAAATGTAGAACCAGCCCACTTGCCGCCCCTTCGTCCTCGCCCCCCCCCCCCCCCCCCCGTCGAAACCGCCCATCCACCTAACTATTCATTATGAGAGATATGCGGTTATTGCTTTTTGAAACATCATTTACGAGCAAATGACCGAATTTACAATGAGAGTGGGCTCGTTTTCGCGATAGATCAAAAATCGAGTGACGTAGTCAAGGTGCACGCCACCTGACGCAATTCTTCTTCGTTCGTTTCATAGGTAACCCTCGTTATCCTGTGTCCGCGTTTAACCTCGTCAAATTATAAGCACCAAGTGGGGTCAGGGTTGCTAGATTTTGCCTCTTCGTCTGTTAAGCTAACACTATAAAATAGGCCCCTTCGTGAGGATTGTAGCATAATAGCATTATGGTCAAATTAGGCATTTTCAAATGCCCAGGCAGGTTTTGAAGGTCTATCTTCCAGGATTTGCTTTTCTTTAAAAGGATGTCAAAGTTCTTCAGCGCTTTGAGAAGAAAAATTGATAAAAATGCCAGGGTCAGTTAAAGTTGTTTTTATTCTTTATTCAAACGAGGAACTTCAAAATATTAGCATTTTCTAAAGGTAAACTTTATAACGCTGTATTGTCGGAATTTGCTTTAAACTCTAGCTAAAACTAGATTTCTAGAAACGTCTCATTATAAGGTTTCGTTTAGGCCATATTCAAACAAAATCCCGGAGTTTCTCCGAGAGGAGGCAATATTTTGATAGTCTCCCACGGCTAAAAATTTTAGAAAATATCATAAGATGATAGAAAATTCACGGAGGATGTTTACGTTACGCACATGAAACCAAAAATGGGAAACTGGAGAACCAAGTTGAAAAAATAAACTTAATGCCTGAGACGTTTCGGGTGGTTTCAACCCCCTCCTCGAACAGGTGACAAAATATAAAAACAAAACAAAACATCCTCAGACATCCATTCGTGGAAGAAAAAGAAGAGGAAGAAGAAGAAGAAGAAGAAACAAGTCCGAGGCATTTTGTTTGTTTCTTAGGCCTTGGTCTCCCCTCCTTGTATTTTGTTTCGTTAATTATAATATGATGAGCTGTCATTACTCTCCAAATCCCTCCCGAGTGCAACAGACCAATAATCATTCGTGTACCGGTACTCGTTTAAATAATGAGGCTAAATTATGCAATAAGGAAATACAGATTCTGACTCATTTCAGCAACAACTTATTGTGCCATTCATTTCTGTACACAGACAAATTCTTGCGAGGATGGGTCGGAAATATGAGTTCCTTAATCCAAAATGCAATCCGATTTCCCGCTTGAAAATCAAAACTAATCTAAGAGTCCCTATCTAAAATAAGATAATTTGACAACACTTCGCAATACGGAACCACTAGTTCTGACTTATCCGTCGTAGGACCAATCTGCACCAAGAAACTAACGGCGCATATGCTGTTACTAAAAAAAGTAAAAATAATAGTTTCCTGTAGCAAAAAGTGATCCGATCGACTATCTTCGTAGAAATTTTTGGTCAAATGTTCGACTAGTCCATTATTCTACCATGCTAAGAAAAAACGCCGTATGAGCCTTCAGGCGTTGAATTTCATTTGATAAAATATGAATTTTTAAAGGCGAATATTTATTTTAGAATTTTTAAAGGATTTTACTAGCAATTTAATCGAAAGTATCTGAAAATTTCAAGGGGAAAAACTCATAAAATTCCTCCGAAGTAAATAATTTATCACGAGAAGTCTGGCAACCTCAGAATGTTCATGCTTAATACGGCAGTATTAGCTTACGACGTGGACGGACATTGGGACTTTTGGGTTGACACAAAGGCCGTTCTACCAAACCCCTAATGCAGATGCGCCCTGATTGCTTAATTTTATCTACTTCACATCTGCACGTTTTAGCGTCACTTACGTTTTCTGAGAGGTTCTCGGTATTCTTACAGCTCGAAAGCTCAGCAAGAGGAGGGGTGGTCGTAGTCAATTCGATACTGGGTGATCGGTGAAGTTATAATCCGCGAAACTTATCTTGCGGCCACAGTTCTAAAAATACGGCGTCCAATTGAGAAAGTTCTGAAGTTGATGGCTCGACCCAGTGTCGGCTTTGACGAAGTTCAAACAATTCGCTAAAGCAGAGAGTTTACGCGCGCCAGAAGGGAGCTCATTCAGTTATTCCTTCTCTTACAGTTTCATTTTCTTCTAATTTTTTCTTCATTCTTTAAAAAAATTTCTCATTTACTTTATGAAGAGGCACGTAAAATTGACCGCGTTTAGCAGAAAAGAACCAAGCTGCATCAGCTATTGCCGAATTTAACCGGACAATTAAAGTTTTAACAATAGAACGTTTGTGCAGATTCTTTTGGAAATTTTAAGGATTTTGCTTCGTACTATGCAAAAAATTCACTGACTGCTGCACAAAAATCCGCACAACTGTTACCATGTAAAAAGTTAAATTGTTCAATTAAATTTGGCAATAGCC